>NC_136063.1:1753638525-1754251025 GCF_964261635.1 Lissotriton helveticus
CTGAAGATGCATTGTGTTTTGAACATGTAAGTCACGGTTTGATCCAATCTGAGCCCTCTGCATGTTCTCTATTGCATTGGTGCCTTGCACTAACCGTTGTGCGAATCCTCCACTACAATTTGCTATCTCTACTTGCATGGTAAAAGTGTGTTGTGACAATAATGCGGTTGCATTTGTCAGGTGATGGCCGGACCTTGAAACCCATCCAATTTACCCTTCAGTTGGTGATGATGTCTACGGTGTGTGACATGATCGTGCTGCATTACTATACAAAGTTCCTTAAAGAAATTTTTTAGCTCCATCAAATTGCTCCCAGTGGCTTTTTTGCCTTCCTTCACTGTTGTGGTCAGCTGCTTGATCCCATCTTTGATCCCACACATGTTAATATTCAGTGATACCGACTGTGTTTGCATTGACCTCATGTGCTTGCATTGGAGGTGCTGCACCTTTAGCATTGATGCCACCAGACCTTCAAATGCAGCTGAACCGTCATCTTCCTCTGATGCATGTATTACAGCCAATCTACACCTTCTGAAGGGGTGGGTTTGGTGCATGATAAAGGACTGACTTCTTTGGAAGGATCTAACATCAGATGGTGGTGTAGGCATGTCTGTTGCAACCTTATAGCCAATAAATCAAAATCAGGCAGCGGAGACACTGTTATCCAGGATTTGTGGATGTTGGAGCCACAAGGTTTTCAGGGTTTAACTGTGGCCTAGTGTCCTGAGTTTCCACCAATTAATATTCTTCTGCATTTGGTGCATGTAATTCTGTGATAAGAACAATAAATAGTTCTATTCAATATATGCTGTTGTGCATATCAGTTTATATTTGAAATTAAAATATTAACCTAATTGTTTTGCCTTGTCATTGGCTATTGCCAATTGTAAAATGAAAATTTGTTTGAAATGTATTTAACACTTTTATCCATTCTTTATAGTAATTTGCGTATACATTTGTCTGTAATTGGTTGCATGAATTGACTGTGTAATGATTACTTCTATGTTTTCTATGGCTTTGATTGTATTTCTTTTTAATTGTTTTATTTTATTTATTTGTATTTAAAAGAACACAAAAAAAAGCCCCTTTGAAGGAGTATACATCAGACATCCAGCGGTAAGACAACATTCATAGTTACCTCATTACAAACAGGTAAAATCAAAGCATTTAACAGTTCTTCAATTACGAAAAGATCTCATCCCAGATCTACAAGTTCGCAATACAGGGAAGTCAAGCTACATAAATAAAAAATCCAGGGAATTACAAGTTTAAAAAGGCAGGTTATGTTTGGTACCCCCCCCCCCCGGGTTCTTGTGCAATGTCATGAATTTAGAAGCTCTTCTTGTTTTTCTGAACTCCTAAAAAAAGACATAACATATGCGTTCTATTTCCAAAACTGTCATTTTTATCACATTCTCTCTTCTCACCAGTGATACAAAGAGGTGGTTCAATCTTGTCAGCTGTTGTTCTAATGTTTGTACAGGGGGGGGGGTCAAATTTAATTCAATATTTTCTTTCACAGCTGAGGAAATACATATCCCCAGGTAAGTTGCCTCCTTCACTACCTTTCCAATGTTACTAGTACAAATCATTTGTGTTTTTCCCTGATTTAACTTGTACCTGATGAAGATTCGAATGACCTTGCTATTCCCTGGATCTCAGGCAATGCTTATTGTGGATTCACTGTCACAATCGCTATATCGTCCACATATGCTAATAACTTGTATTCCACCTGTCCAACTACCATTAGGTTGATTTGGGAGCTGGCTTCCAATTTGAGCATCAGGGAATTAATATAGAGTGCAAAAAGTAATGGTGAAAAAGAGCACCCTTGTCCTGTACCCCTGGAGATACAGAATTCTTTGGATTCTGGTCCCATAATTCTCAATTAAGCCCTAGGATTCAGAAACAGTGATTTAATAGCTCTAATATATCCTGGTCCAAAACCATATTTTTTTAATGTTACCCACAAAAAAGGCCAGGACACCTGATCAAATTTGTTTTCTGCATCTAATAAAAACAAACCCATTCTCCCCTGGATGTTGTGAGGCAAAATGTTAGCAGTGTTTGCTCTTCCCTTACCTCACCCGACACTGCCAGTTAAGGTTAAATGCAGACTATGGACCAAGGAACTCTGCTTTCAATATAGTATGCAGCTATCGGCTTCCTCAATGGTATTTTTTCAGATCTTCTTCTGCTTTGAGCTCTGAGAGCGTATGAGGGAAACCAAGATGGAGGCTGCCTGCCTAGCTTGAGTACTCTGCCTGCAAGCTCACGCAGTGTGTTCTAGCAAACAAGGCAGGGGTAGGGTATTGAGTACTCTGCATGGCACCCAAGACAGCTCGAGGGGCCTAGCCGAAGTGGTAGAACTGACCTCCAGTGATAAAATCACAATAAGACGGAGCAAAGCGTCTAAGAAATTGCTTGATCGAAATGGCCCCTTAAACTTAACGGAGCGGGATTCAGGCAGTAAAAAAAAAATTATGCAGCAGCTTCGGAGTTCTTTGTGAAGTACTACTGACTTGGCCCAGCCTAATCTACTTATGTAGGAGACTCCTCCAGGAAATGCTTCACAACAGTCTGTCACAGGTGTCCAAGGCTCTCCTGGCGCTCAACGCTGGAATTTGGATTATCTCCAGTTGTTGCAGCCTGAGATTTTGAACGGGGAAGTTGGAGGTAGTCTAAACAGCTCCGAAAGAACTGTGAGTTTACAGGGGATTTGGAAAATAGGAGAGGAGTGTAGGAGCGAGGGGATTGGGCTAGTGCTGCCTGAAAACTTTAAGAAAAGTTTACCTGGTAAGTCAGACTTATCTGGTTATAGTCAGAGGCCCCTAAAAAGGATTCTAAATCGACCTTGACTAGTAATGGTCAGCAGTGTGCCCCTAAGGAGAGTGGCAACTATTCCGGGGCTCGATCTGATACCTGAAGATCAGTTTTGCTCTCTTTCTGACCACTGTGACAGAAATGAGGAGGACATGGAATCACTGGAATGTCCTAGCAGGAGAGGCTCTCAAGAATCACATGAGAGTGTCCTTGGTGATGAAAGGGCACCCCCAGATAAAGATAACCAACAGAGAGGTTTTGCAACAGTGAGAAGGAAAATATTACGGAAGCTTCAATGGGATTATACAGGGGATCCAGGTCTACAAGGAGCTAACCCCCTTGCCAAGGATCCAGGAGGGCAGTGACATCCAGATGCTCCTACATTGAATATAATACATTAAAGCATCATGGCGCAATGGGATGAGACGCGCCTGGAGAGTAGGAAAATCCAGTCAGCAAATAGAAAGATACAAGCAGCAATAAGAAAGGCTGCAAAGACCTGCTCAGAATTTATGGAACAGATGGCCGTAATGGAGACAATGATAATGAGCCTTGAGGACGAAGCGGATAACAGTAAGAAATCAATGATCTCACTGGAAGCCCAGATGACGGACACTCAGTGGATGTTGGGAAACCTAGAAATCAGGCTGAGAAGGAATAATCTGAGAGTACTGGGTATACCTGAAGGAGTTAAGCTAGGAGATCCAAAGAAATGTATTATTGAACTGTTCAAAGGTGCCTTCACGGAACTATGTGCTTGGAGTTGGGAAAATTAGATCCAAAGAGCCCACAGGTTTCCCTTTAAAAAACAGCTTTGGCATTCACAAGAAGGTGGTAATCCAAGGGCTACCTTGGTGTTTTTTGGAAACTTTCTTCTCCAGCATGTGATATTTGAAGCTGCGCGTCCATATCAGAAATACACTTTCAGACTGGATTCCGTAAGGGTTGCTCCACAATTGATGACTGGATTCCGTAAGGGTTCCTCCACAATTGACAACATCGTGGCTATCGCGTACTTGAGCCAGCAAGCGAATTGTAAAACTAATAAACCAGTTTTTGCATGCTTTGTTGATTACTCATCTGCCTTTGATGGGGT
Organism: Lissotriton helveticus; assembly: GCF_964261635.1. Taxonomy (NCBI): domain Eukaryota; kingdom Metazoa; phylum Chordata; class Amphibia; order Caudata; family Salamandridae; genus Lissotriton; species Lissotriton helveticus. The sequence continues at coordinate 1,753,642,445 of NC_136063.1, forward strand.
ACCCCGACTTAAGCTCTGGGAAAAATTGAGTAATTGGCATATTCCAGCAGGTCTCCTCAATGCCATTATCTCACTTTATAGCAATACCTGGATTAAAGTGAAGCTAGCGGATAGCACCTTAACGAAGAAGTACCTGACAAACCGTGGATTAAAGCAGGGATGTGTACTTGCCCCCACACTGTTTAATTTATATATCACCGATTTGGGCAAGACGCTTCTTAATGCCAGTCTCGTAACCCCGAAAATTGGGACTAACAAACTGCAAATATTACAATACGCAGACGACTTAGTGGTAATGGACCATACAAAAATTGGGCTACAAAGAGGCCTAGACACCCTCAATAAGTACAATGAAAGCAATGCTCAAAAAATGAAAGTAGTCATTTTTGGCCATTTCCCTAAAAAAAGCTTTATTGAAATGGCATGTGGGTAAGGAAATCATTAATACCACGAGATTACACAATTATCTCGGGTGCTGGCTAAGTGAAACAGGTAAACCAACATCACATCTGCACAATCTTTTCGCTATGCAAATTAAATGAGTTAATGCACAGTCCAACGTCAGCCCCTATTTGAAAAGTAATACAAGCTAAAATCAGGGCAACTGTAGGTTATGCACAGCAGGCATTTCCAGGCACAATGGACGCAATATTGAACAAAGTGCAATGCCTGGCCTACAAACGTATTTTTAAACTTCCCAAATATACTCGAAACAGCCTAATTCGTTTGGAATTCGGCCTAAGGCAGCAAAGCAAGGAATGCCTGGGAGCACATGCAAAGTACTACTATCAAGTGTTAACAGCTCCAGTCGGAAGATTAAAGAGTATGCTTAAGCCAAATTATGAAGAGACATCCAACCCGTGGCAAGGTTACAAGGAAAAAGCGGTGGAAACACTGGGCCTGGCAATTGAAAACTGGCAGGAGGAGTCAATAAACTATCTGGCCATTAAAAATACAATCAATAAACAATGTTTCCAACTGTCGCGCACAAATGACCTCACGGAATATGTAACAGGAAGGGGGCCACCAAGGTTGCTAACATCAAATACTGGGCATAAAATCCAGACCTATCTCAATCAAGCTCTGGGAAGGAGAGCACTCAAAAACATTACATGGACCAGACTGGTGCCCCTCCAAATCAAAGTATCAAACCCTGGGTGGAAGTCGCTTGATCACAAAATCAGATGTAGACTCTGCAACTACAAATACGAATCTTTACTACACTTGATTTGTTGCTGTCTCAGTATGCTTCGGCCTCGTCAGATTCTTTTAAAACAAACTGGCTGTGTAACAGGGTTGAACAGTAAAAGAAGCAGTTTCGGTACTTTTTTCCTGCACTCTTCTGTCAGACTTGGCCAGGTTTGGGAATTACATGGCTGAGCTATGAATTAGGCTTATGGAAGAAGAGGCCATAGGCAAGATGAAATACAATGTGGCTTAAAAGGTACCACTAACCAGTCGGCGAAGATGTTATTTTAGCTATTACGTTTTAGAACTTACATGAATCTCTGCAAAAATGATGAACTGGCAGTTTCATGCTGTCTTATCATTGTATATACTTACTCTTTTTTATTTTGTACAAAGCTTTGATAGTATTGCATGTAAATGTTTTTCTTTTATAACTGTTGTTTCAATTTCCTTTTAAACTGTATGTAAGATGTATTGCAAATGGTTTTAAGTAACTGTGCAATATAAATAAAATTAATTCAGTACCAATTAATTCGGTACACTTTCAGTAACTGTTTTTTCTTCTTAAGGCCAGACTATTGTCACACCATGTTAGAGCGCAGATGGTGGTTGAGATAGATGATCCAACTTTTTCATAATAAAGGAGGTCAAGCCTTTCTATTGAGCCCAGCGAAACAGAAGGTGTTAATCCAGGACAAATCATATTTCTTCACTTCAGAGATAAAAGCTAAAGAACTTCTCGAAATTCTTAAGTGAATGAGGGGGGAAGAGTAAGGATTAATAAAAATAAAAGAAAGGAGAGAAACAAAGGTGGTAGAAAAAAAGGAGGAAGGAGAGGATGAGGGTCTGTGATTTGGTTTTCTGTCTTACACAATCTATGAACTCTGCTAGAAAAGCGTGCAGAGCTTTCTTTTTAGGTTTAGAGGTCCAGCATGGTTGTTTGTTGGGTGGGGGCAGGGGCTATCCATCAGCTATGGACCAGGTTGGTCTGTTTGCCTCTTTTGGGTGGTGGGAATGTGGTGGGGGCAGCGGTAGAGGAAGTAGAGGTTGGGGGTAGTAGAAGGGGTATTTATTAAGAGTCCAGCAAGCAGGAAATTGAATTGTTATCTGATCTTGGATTTGATCTTCTAGGGTGTTCACAACAAGAGCTAACCTGCAGGGGGTATCTATACTAGGGAGATGTTCTAGTTTCACCATACAAAGGGTAACTATCAGATAAAATGGGGGTGTGGTTATTTGTAGACTGTAAGATCAGGATGGCTGACGTTGAGTTTAATTTATGGAGCTAATACGGACAAGAAAGCAAAAGACACACAATCAGACGAGGCTGACATTTTAGATTTTTGGAATGTCAAGCTTTTAAAATGGCCAAACCCTTTGGTAATGTGTGAAGACTTTAATTTACATTTAGATGTAGATAAAGATTATATCTCCCCCCAGGGATATACATGAAGAAAACCTATGCTATTTAAAGCATTTAATAGTTTGGTTAAAACTCACAGGCTGGATGATGTCTGGGGGAAATGCATAGCCCCAAATCCAGGATATACTTTCTTTTCATTTCCTCACAATAAATTAGTCAGATTGGATTATTTCTTTATATCCAAGGTATTGACTAATCAAGTTATGATCCAGAGCCACCCTAGGGTACTTCCTGATCATATCCCCCAGAGTATAAAGGTTTCACTTGAGGGAGTGTGTAAGCCATGAGTGAACTAGTCCTTTCACAGGAAACTTGTTTAGAACAAGGTATATTTATAGCACATGCAACATTGGGTTACTCAATTTTTGGAGATCAATAAGGGATAAACTAAAGAAGTGGTGATATGGGATGCACTAAACGCAGAGATTTGTGGGGAATTGCTAAGCTATACATTAGATCAGTAAAGGAGGAATTGCAAAGAGATTCATTACTGTCTCAGTAAATTGACTCTCCTTGAAGAGTGCGAAACGCATGAAATAGGTCAGAATATCAGCAACCCCGAAACCCACCAGACAATTACAGTCATTTGAGCTAGCATATTGCAGTTTGTCAATCGCAAAAATGCGCTAAATTTCACACACGGAAAATGGAATGTTGCGAGTATGGGGAGAATGTAGATCGCCTTTTGGCCCTTCAGACTAGGCAGCTTGAGGTAGCTATGTGGATTGAGGAAATTGAGGAAGAGGAAGGCATAAAACATGTAATACCCTCTGACATCGTGAAGGTTTTTAAGAACCTTTATGATAAATTATACAGAGAAGATAGACAACCTATACCCAGGAATGATGCTGAGATATTACGATTAATCGATGGGGCCAGGCTTGGTTTGGAAGATCAATCTATCCTTGAGCAACCAATCTCGGCAAAATAAATGGCTGCAGCCATAGGATCACTAGCCATTGGGAAGGCTACGGGGCCAGATAATATTCTTTTGGAATTATATACAGCATTGTTAAAAGAATTAATGGAGGATATGTTAGTAGTCTTTCGAAAAGCTCAGTTAGGGGAGAAACCAGCTTGATGGGAAGAAACTTATAATGGTGTTTAAAAAAACATAAACCCCCATTAAAGCCAGGATTCTATAGACCAATAACAATAATCAACTGTGACGCTAAGATGTATTCTGAAATCCTCGTAATCCGTCTAGGTAAAGTAATTACAAAATTAGTATCTCTTAGACAGCACGGTTTTATTCCAGGTCATGGGATACTATATCATAGTCAAACAGTGGCTTTGATTGTATTTCTAGTGTGTGTGGAGCATTATCAGACAAAGGCTGTCTCGGCCGAAATGCGTTGTTGTTTTTTGCACAATAAATGTATGTGTATCAGAATGATGTGCTGCATCCTTTGTCTATTGAACTGGATTTTGTTCGAACATTTGGAAGGTTTCTGCCGCCACCACAGGCACCCGCACAGAAAGGCAGGTTATATGGCACTCCAGGCAGCATTTCCATATTATATTATACATATATTAATTACCGGTAGTCACCAATAGGTAGTTATAGTTAGGACCATGTTTCCATATGAAAAGCTTTTTTTCTTTTGCCAATATTGTTGGCTCCACTTTAAGAATCTTCAAGAAATGTTCGAAATCTCTGCTTTATTCAGTTCAGCTGCTGTGTTGAAAGTTTCGGGGTGGTCCCTAAATCAGGGGCAGAGATAAAAGTGGTCCCAAAACATGTTTTCCTCATATATTGTCCTATAGGGATTTTGAACATGACTTCAGCTCGAAACGCTGAAAGGAATTGCACCAAATTTGGTAGAAAGCTAGATGTTGGTCCAGAAAGTGTGCTTTTTGTGATTTCTTGTAAATCTGTTCAGTCATTTTAAATATGAATATAAATGAGGATGTGGATCCTGGCAGCGGACTTGCGGATCCTACTGAAATTTGATTGGCTGCAAACACTTCAACCAAGAAATGTTGGCAGACATCTTGGGACTTTGTTTGAAGCAGAGTTCATAAAAAAACTGCACAAAATAAAGAAAAAGGGCAAGGTAAAACTACCCTGACCTTCCAGATGTGGTGGGGTTGTCCCAAAGGGACCCCGCCGAGGGTTAAGCAATTGTTTTATTTCAATTTTGCTGCAAACTCATGGATGGATCCGCAAATCTATGGAAAAATTGAAAAAAAAGATGTGTGGCCTCCTGCACATCTTTTATAGGAATCCCCAGGTCGACCAAATCCTAGGGGCAGTGTTTTACAGTTCTATAGCTGCTACCTATGCTGCACACCCGCAACCCGGGTACCACAACCTCCCCAGGGAAAACAATAATGAACTGATGTTGGGGGCCTTGCACGGCTCCCCAGCAGACTGCCACCTCCCTGGTGATATTTATTAAATTAGTGTAGGGGAGACCCGCATAGCCTTAACCCTCAGCCTCAGGGAGTGCCACCTAATGCAATGGTGGGGCCTTACAGACAACCCTGCCCTGGCGACCATCCCCTCCCTGGGGCTTTTCATTTTTGACATGGGGACCTCAAGGACCCCCTCCGGCTCCGGGGACCAACATCCCCTGAGGCCAATCTCCTTTTTTAGAAATGGGAGGGGACCACATAAAGTGGTCAATGGGTGTGAAATCGGCTTTGGAGCTGGGCCGCGTGGGCCTGTAAGTTATAGTTAGCCCAGATAACTATAACTGCTAAATTTCACTGGTTTTGTACCTGTGAAATCTGAGCCTAACTATATTTATAGCATAACTGTAAACTTTGTTTTCTTCAGAGAATTTCTAAGGTTTTTTAATAATATATCCTAACTATAAGGCCCACATAACCTTTGTTGTCTTAAGTGAATTTCTAAGGATTTTCCAAATCTATTTTTTCCTAACTATAACGTACGTGTAACCTTTGAAATTTTAAGCAAATTTCCATGGTTTTTTAAGTAGTTGTTGCGTTGGCAGAGTGGGGGAAAATTGTGACAAGGTCTCCGACATGGTCTCAGGAATCCTGCAGCGTCGGAATAAATGGAAGTAACAATAGAGCTTCTTAGCAACCACGGGCACTCAAGATCCAAGTAGACTTAATACCCGAGCCAGTAGCACGTTAAGAGGTGCGTTTGCAGAGTGGTGGAGAAAGGTGGCTAGTCCTCCGACCAGTTTGCAGCAATCATGCAGTGTGGGACTTACTGGAGATAACAGGAGGGGTTATTGGCCCTGAAAGTCCCTCAGGATTCAAGGGGACTTCATCCCCCAACCAGTAGTGTGCCAAGAGGCTTGTTTGCATATAGTGGTGGAGAAAGGGGGTGTGCCCTTAGAAGACTTCTCAGCAATCCCACTGTGTGGGACATATTGGACGTAACAAATATGCTTTTTGGCCCACAAGGACCCTCACCAGCCAAGAGGGCTTTATCCCCCAGCCAGTAGTGCACCAGGAGAAGCGTTTGCAGAGTGGTGGAAAAAGGGGATATGGCATCTGAACAGATCTCAGCAATCCCACTGTGTGGGATTTTCTGGAGGCAACAGGAGGTGTTCCTAGCTCCCAATGACTCTCAGCAGACAAGGGGACTTCATCTCATAACCAGTTATGCGCCAGGAGGTGCCTTTACAGAGTGGTGGATAAAGGGATCGGGCCTCTGAGACCTCTAAGCAATCCTGCTGTGTGGGACATACTGGAGGTAAAAGGAGGGTAGTTGACCCCCAAGGATCATCAGGAGTCAAGGGTACTTCAACCCCAAATAGTAGTGCACCAGGGGGTGCGTTTGCAGGGTGGTAATTGAAGGGGGTGAGACCTCCATTGTCCTCTCAGCAATCCCGCTGTCTGACACTTACTGGAGGTAACTGGAGGGGCAGTTGGCCCTCATGAACCCTCAGGAGTCATGGGGACTTCATCCCCCAACTAATAGTGATACAGCAGGTACATTTGCAGAGTTGTGGGAAAAGGGGACAGGCCTCTGCCGACGGGCCATGGCCTTTTTTTTGGTCATGCTTTTATTAGGAGAGGGGGCATTTGGCCTCCCTTTACTGGGCTGTTTTTGGCCCTGTGGACACCATCTTGGGGCTTTGCCTCTTATTAATAGGGGCGGGGTCATGTGGCCGCCCATTCTGAGCCAATATTATCCCTGTGGACCACATACCCAAGGGCCTGGCTTTTTCAACTTTTTAAAAAATATTTTTGGGGAGGAGAGAACATGGTCCCCCTCCCTGGGGGCCCCATTGCTCGGAGCCCAGCCTTTCTAAAATGGTAGAAGAGAGCAACAGGCCAATTTCAACCATGGAGACCACATCCCTGGGGCTCAGCCATGTCTGCTGGGTGCCTTCTACGCACCCAGTCTGAACTTGGACCTGAAGGCCCTATGGTCCCAGTTCAGTAAACAGATATCCCAATAAGGATCACGTATCCTTCACTCGTTTGTCCTAATATACGGCCAGATTTCTCAACATACTATAAAAAATATATAAGCGACTCTTGAAATGTTGAAGAAAACGATCTACTCTCCTAGACCTGAAAACTCTTTATTTCTTTGGCCTGTCCCTGAGTTATATTTTGTTGAGAAATCCGGCCTTATATTAGGACAAACTAGTGAAGGATACGTGATCCTTATTGGGATATCTGATTACTTTTAGTTTCATGCTGTATGGGACCACAGTCAGGTTTTACCTGGGATGTCGTGTATTGTATCGTGAAGATTTGCTCTGCCCTGATGAAGTCATCGGGTGATTTTCCCCGAGACGTAACACGTGTCGGCTTTCTGGCTACATTATTGGTGATGTCAATCAACTCATCAACAAGTTTCATCTTTCTTTGAAATTGGGAAGAAAAAAAGGAAAATAAATGAATTTTTAATATAAAGAAAAAACTGAAATCTCTTTGGACTGCTGATTGTATGGATCGACTTATCTTAAAAAATTGTTTCTTTGTGCTGTGCTCAGGAACAATAAATAGTTTGCTGTTTATCGTCTGTGTTCATACAGTGGATTTTTTTGTTTTTGTTTCCTTAGAGCAATTTGTTATGAGATCTATTACTTGTTTATTGGTTTGCGCAAGGTATAACCTAGCCACGTTCCTTAGTTCCCTTTTTTAATGTATTTTCTGGGACTTGGATCAAGCCGAGTCTCAAAATGGCTGGCAACACTTTTTGTTGGCAGTCAGTCAGATTTCAGCACAAGATCGGTGTGGGGTCTCGGTTCTCCACGTCCTTTTATATCCAATTGGACATTTCCTTAAGTAACTTTGCAACTACTGAATGGATTTATACTAAATTACAAAAAAGGTACTTCTCAGAACCAACATCTACCTGTCTTCAAAATTGGGTGTAATTCCGTTCAGCAGTTCGGACTGTAGCTGTGTCTCAAGCTTCTATGCAAATTAACATGGGGAAAACGCGTATTGGGACCCTCCTTTTTCTTAGCCACCGCTTGATGGATCACCCCGAAACTTTCAATACAGCAGCTGAAGTGAGTGGCAAACTAGTTTGAAAATTTCATGAAAATTCATCAAACAACGCTAAAGTGACTGCAAATGAATAAACGCATTACAAATGGAAACTACATCCTAACTATAACTATCTACGGGCAACCGCCAGTAGGTAATACAATAACAATCAACAAGAAAAATATAAATAGCATGTTTAGGAAAGAGAAAATCCTTAACCATTTATGATGCAGTTTTAAATGGTAGAATATAATTATTTAGCATAAATAAAGTGTTAAAGTGTCCATTACAGTGCAACCGTCTACAAAGATCATTCAGTAAATTGCTGCTGCATCAAGCATGCTCACGCAGGCAGTGGGATCTAACTTCTATATATAAAATGTATAAGTAACTCACTTTGTGCTGAAGTACCTGTGTTGAATAAAAACAAAGGATAGAGCATTCTGCATGGACATAATTTAGGGATTGACAGGGGTCGCAGTTGTTAAGTGAAGTAAAGTGAAAGTGATTTATAAAGCGCAGTCTCATGCCAGAAGGCGTCCTGGCGCTATAGAAGCAGATACAGCTTACAGTGACGATGGCCTTGCCCCTTGAGACACCCTGACACTGCCTTCTTGACCCCATGTGATCCACAGGCTCAGACATTGCATAATTAGTACCAGGAACAGAAACAGCTTGGTATTCAGTAAAAATATTGAGTTGGAAATGCCTACTTACAGTAATATCGAGTATTAATATCGTGACGCAGAAATATCTAAAGCAAAATATCATGGTCAAGAATATCGATTTTAAGGTAAGAAATATTGATTTTAAAAATATAGAAGTCATTAATATTGTTTTTAAAAATATAATTCTTTAAAATATCGATTTGTGTTATGTATTTTAGTATATATTTTAAATGTATATGATGCATTTTTTGTATAAGTACTTTTTTTTAAATATATTTGTTACATTTTTAGTAGTTTTTAATTACATTTTGATTTTTTTAGTTTTGTGGTGGGTTGTGGGTTTATGGGGGAATAGGGTGTGAAGTAATTTAATTATAATAAGTTAATGAATATATTTATTTATTAATCTTTTTTTAATTGAGATGTTATAATTGTAATTGTTGTGGGCACATTTTTTGAGATTACATTTTAGGTGTGGGTTGTGGGGTTTATAGGGGTAAAGAGTGGGAAGTACTTTCTTTTTAATGAATTAATAACTTGTTGTTAATTAATTCGTTGACAATTAAATATGGAAATTGTGTAACTAATTTTAGTTGCAGGTTGTGGGGGTGTTAGGCGTAAAAGGTGGGAAGTCATTTATTTTTAATTGATTAATGATTAGTTGATAAATATTTAGTGTAATTCCTTAATTATTTTTTGCGTGTGGGGGGTTTGGGTTTTTAGGGGTGAAGGGGGAATAAATTAATTTTACTACCTTTATACTTAGTTGTTAAATACTATTAGTTCTTTAATTTTTACAGTTTCACTTATAGTGGGGGGAGGTGTAAAGGGTGAGAAGTTATTTAAATTGTATGTGTTTTAATTCATAATATTTTTTATTTCATAATTAATTATGTAAAGTATGCAAATAATGTTTTTTTTATTTTTGATGTGGGTTATGAGTTGTGTGGTGATAAAAGGGTAGGAAGTAAATTTATGTAATAATTTTATGCTGTTGTTAAATAATTTCTGAATAAAAATGTTTGTTTGAAAATTATTTTTTCATTTTATTTAATATAATATTTGAAGGTATTTGTGATATGTATTTAACATTATATTATGTTTTTTTTAATATCAAATATATTTTTATTTTTAACATATGTATTTATTTATTTATTAATGTTTTTGTTGATGATAAATTGTTTGTTTTTAATTTTAAACTAACTGGAGTGAGAATAATACATTTTACCCCTCTGCAATCCAACACTTTCCTTATTGATGCACTGACTGGAGTGGGAATAGTACATTTTATCCCTCCACTATCAATCAATCAATCAATCAATCAATCATGGATATTTGTATAGCGCGCTACTCACCCGGTAGGGTCTCAAGGCGCTGGGGGGGAGGAGTCCGCTACTGCTCGAAGAGCCAGGTCTTGAGGAGCTTCCTGAAGGAAAGGTGATCCTGGGTCAGCCGGAGGTGGATGGGGAGGGAGTTCCATGTCTTGGCTGCTAGGTAGGAGAAGGATCTTCCCCCGGCGGTGGCTTTGCGAATGCGTGGTACGGCGGCGAGGGCGAGGCTGGTCGATCGTAGCTGGCGGGTGAGCGCGTAGAAGGACAGGTGGTTGTTGAGGTACTTGGGGCCCAGGTTGTGGAGGGCCTTGTGTGCGTGGGTGAGGAGCCTGAACATGATCCTCTTGCTGACGGGGAGCCAGTCTCAGGTGGCCGGATATGTGGCTGTGTCGGGGGACGTCCAAGACGAGTCGTGCGGAGGCATTCTGGATGCACTGGAGTCTTTTCTGAAGTTTGGCTGTGGTTCCGGCGTAGAGGGTGTTACCGTAGTCCAGTCGGCTGGTGACGAGTGCCTGGGTGACCGTCTTCCTGGTTTCGGTGGGGATCCATCATAATATCTTACGGAGCATGGCAGGGTGTTGAAGCATGATAATGAGACGGCGTTGACTTGTCTGGTCATCGAGAGGGAGGAGTCCAGGATGAAGCCCAGGTTGCGGGCATGGTCCGTTGGCTTGGGAGTGGTGCCCAGGGCAGGGGGCCACCAGGAGTCATCCCAGGCAGAGGGCGATGATCCTAGGATGAGGACTTCTGTCTTGTCTGAGTTCAGTTTCAGGCGGCTGTTCTTCATCCACTCGGCGACATCTTTCATCCCTTCGTGCAGGCTGGTTCTGGCGGTGGCGGGGTCGTTGGTGAGGGAGAGGATCAGCTGGGTGTCGTCGGCATAGGAGATGATGTTGAGGTTGTGTTTGCGTACGATGGCTGTGAGAGGGCTCATGTAGATGTTGAAGAGGGTTGGGCTGAGTGATGATCCTTGTGGTACGCAGATGACTTCGGTGGCTTCGGATCTGAACGGGGGGAGGCGGACTCTCTGGGTTCTTCCGGCAAGGAACGAGATGATCCACTCCAGTGCCTTCTCTTGGACTCCGATGTTGCTGATGCGCTGCACTAGGGTGCGGTGGCAGACAGTGTCGAACGCTGCTGAGAGGTCCAGGAGGATGAGTGCCGTGTTTCCCCGTTGCCAAGCAGGGATCTGATGTCGTCAGTGGCTGCGATGAGGGCGGTCTCGGTGCTGTGGTTGGCTTGGAAACCGGACTGCGAGGGGTCGAGGGACCCGTTCGTCTCAAGGAAGGCGGCAAGCTGTCTGTTGTCTCGATGACTTTGGCAGGAAAAGGGAGGAGCGAGATGGGGTGGTAGTTCTTGAGGTCGGTGGCGTCTGCTGTTGGTTTCTTCAGGAGGGCGCTGAGCTCGGCATGCTTCCAGATCTCCGGGAAAGTGTTGAAGGAGGTGTTGATGATGTCCCGGAGTTGGGGTGCGATGATCGAGTCGACCTTGTTGAAGATGTGGTGAGGGCAGGGGTCGGTTGGTGATCCGGAGTGGATGGTGTTCATTGTGCGGGTGGTGTCTTCGGTGCTGACCGGGGTCCAGGCGCAGAGGGTGGTGGTGGGGGGCGCTGGTTCAGTGGTAGGGTGCGTGGTAGGTGCGCCAAAGCTGTTGTGTATATCGGGATCTTGCGGTGGAAGAATGAGGCGAGAGAGTCGCAGAGGTCTTGCGAGGGGGTGATGTCGTTGTTTCCGGCGCTGGGGCTGGAGAACTCTTTGACGATGCCGAAGAGTTCCTTGCTGTTGTGTGCGTTTTTGTCCAGTCGTTCTGTGAATGCTGTCTTCTTGGTGGTGCGGATCAGCTGGTGGTGTTTGCGGGTGGCGTGCTTGAGGGCAGTCATGTTGTCTGTGGTCTGGTCGTGGCGCCAGGCTTTCTCGAGGGTGCGGCAGTTCTTCTTGGAGTTCTTGAGTTCGTCGGTGAACCAGGAGGCTTTCTTGCTGCCGGGTCTGTTGGGAGGGTTCTTCAATGGTGCGAGATCATTTGCGCAGTTGGCGAGCCACTGTGTGAGGTTGCTGGCTGCTTCGTTGGGGTCCGTTGTGCTGGCGGAAGGGTTCTGGCAGAGGGAGGTGGTGAGCTGCTCGGTGGTGATCTTGCTCCAGCTCCTGAGAGGAATTTTTTGCGGGTGGTGGTGGGTCGTTGTTCTTCTGAAGCTGAAGTGGATGCAGCTGTGGTCAGTCCAGTGGAGTCCGGTGGAGTGGCTGAAGGAGATGTACTTGCTGGAGGAGAAGACGGGGTCAAGCGTGTGGCCGGTGTAGTGGGTGGGGGTGTTCACCAGTTGCTTGAGTCCAAGGTTGGCGAGGTTGTCCAGCAGGGTGGTGGTGTTGCTGTCCTTGTTTTTCTCCAGGTGGAAGTTGAGGTCCCCAAGGAGGATGTAATCAGCGGAGGGGAGGGCGTACGGGCTGATGAAGTCTGCGATGTCTTCGCTGAATTGTGTGCGTGGTCCCGGGGGTCTGTAGATGAGGGTGCCTCTGAGGGTGGTCTTGGGATCGGTGTGTATGTGGAAGTGGAGGTGTTCAGCGGCGGTGAAGGTGTCGTCGGAGTTGTTCGTGATTGCGGATGGTGTTCCTGTGGACGATGGCAATGCCTCCTCCGGTCTGGTTGACGCTGTCCTTCCGGGTGATCTTGTATCCGTCCGGGATGGCTATGGCGATGTCAGGCGCTGAGGAGGCGTTCATCCAGGTTTCTGTAAGGAAGGCGACGTCTGGTGAAGTTGTGTCGAGCAGGTTCCAGAGTTCGACGGCGTGTCTGTGGACTGAGCGGGTGTTGAGCAGGATGCACTTGAGGTGGTTGCTGCTGGTGCTCGGCTTGTCGGGTGCGGTGCAGGTCCGGATGCAGGTGAACTTGCAGGCTTGGCAGGTGAAGGGTCCGTGGGTGCGTTTCGGGGTTGGTCGGTAGCAGATGGGGTTCCGGCCGTGGTTGAGTGCGTTGAGGGTGGCGGCGTCATAGGTCCGTCACGTGGGCTGGCCTCCTCGGGGGCCAGGGGTCCTGGCGCTGGGCGTGGGCACTCACTTGAGTGGGAATAGTAAACGTTATCCCTCTGCTATCCAACACTTTCCTTACTGTTGTACTCACTGGAGAGGGAATAGTAATTTTTACCCCTCCGATATCCAACACTTTCCCTACTGTTGCACTCATCGGAATACAAACTATCTAAATATACATAAAAACCCTAATCAACTGTTGATAATGACAGACTGGATTACCACATATGCATACAAATTAACAGAGTATTTAAAGAAACCCATATTTGTTATACCCAAGTACCCAGGTATTTATAGACATGCTGAAAACAGTGCAATAAAAAATACAGCACAGTAATTGGAAGGCTTCACATACAGTCTAGACAAAATGCTCAGAGTAACATGCCTTCTCAATTGTTGTTACTTATATTGTGTATGGCAACATTTATTGGAGGTACCATTTGATCTATATCTTACAATGACTCATGGATGATGAGTTATATACTGAACAGTAATGCGCTTTACGAGTATATTACTCATTGATTCAGTTCTATAAAATATAAGGATGGGCAGCAAAGCTTCTCTGAAGAACACTGCTAATATGACCCTAAATAAATGAGCAGTGCAACAACTGGTATTAGTGATAAGATTCCAAACTGATTCATAATACTTGTAATGGCAGTGGTCATATCACCTATTATCATGTAATGGCTGCAAAAATGAGAGGTGGCTGTTCAGAGGAATGTCCCCAAACATCTTGCCCTTAACATTACTATGGTGGCTACTATTCAGTTCGATCTGCTGCACCAGACTGGCTCTGTCATAACAAATAAAGGGGGCAGTTGTTATTAAGGCTGTTATTGACAGCTACATGTTGATTTGTTAAAAACAGAACATCTTCTAAAGATTACCATTCCTAATAGTTACCAGGTTTCCACGAGCTTTAAAATTCACTTTGTGATGTACAGATGACTTATAAAGACAACAATTGAGTATTGCTAGAGGGATATAAATCATACGATTAAATGAAGGGGTTAACAATTAAAAAGAGACAAAGAAAATGTGAATAATCTAACATAAACCATATACTTTTTTTAATAACTCATGAAATTCATAGAGTTGGGCTTTGGGAGTACATGAATAAACTACAAGTGTGAATGTAACTCTTCGCTGTTATTTATCCCCATGGCAAACATGCTGTCAGCCTGCAGAATAAATTGTGATCCCAGCCTGCTTTATGCCTGGACACGGCTACCTCCTCTTGGGTGTTTTTGGGTACTGTGTCCAAGCCAATGTACTTGTCCAGTGTTCAGTCACCATTGTGGACTTCATGGAAATGTTTAGTTGTGCTGTAACTAAAATCTTAATTAGTTACAGCCCTCCAATGCTCTAGGATATGCTTTTTTACTGGGAAGGTAGTGGACCCCATGTACCCCTTGTCACAAGGGCAAGTTATCACATATACCACAGAGTCAGTTCTACAGTTGAAAGATCAAGGGATCCTCCATTGTGTTTTACTCTCTGTAGTGTCACTTCTATGACATTCTCACTGTCACTACAGGCCTTACACTTGTTACCTTTGTGAAAAACCCAACCCTGACCCAACCAATAAGACGTGCAATACTTCAGGTGGCTGTTAACCAAAAGATACTTAAGGATATATTTCTTTTGTATGTGACTGATGGTGCTACACTTAATTTCTTCCCCTGCATCGGATCTTGAGTGAGAATATCCCATCTTTTCCTCAGAATCTGTTTAAGGTCTGCTGCCTGGGTGTTGTATGTGGTTGTGAATCTAAGAGGGTTTTCGCAATGTTTCACCCCTTGTTTGGGTTTAGGTGGTTGAAAGAGAGCCTCATCTCGTTTGATGTGGTCTACCTTGGCTACCCCTTTAAATAACATTCTAGTGGAGTAACCTCTATCTTTAAACCTCTTCAGCATGTCAATTTTAGTTCTTTCATAAGAGGCTTCAGAGCTGCGGTTACACTTTGCTCTGAGGAGTTTCCCATAGGGGATAGGCCATCTGAAATTAGGTGAATGGCAGATGGCCGCGTGGAGGATTGAGTGTCCTCCAGTTTACATTCTGTAAAGATCTGTGGATAGTTTCCCTCCTTTTACTGTCAGCCTTAGATAAGAAAGTCAATGGTGTCTTGGCTATGTTGCATAGTGAACTTCAGGTTCATGTTATTAGTCTTCAGTTTGGTCACACATGTGGTCAAATCACATTCTCTTCCCCCCCAGACAAAGAACACATCATCTATGTATCTCAGCCACAGGCTGGCTTTTTTTGTCCAAGGTTCCATTTCATCACTCCATAGCACCTGCTTCTCCCACCAGCGTACTGTGAGATTGGTATAGCTGGGGGCGAAGCAGGTGCCCATTAAAGTACCCTGTATTAGTTTGTACCACATACCATTAAACATAAAAATGTTCTCGGTTAAACAGATCCCAATCATTTAGGAAATCATGCGTGAGTGTTTTAGAAAATGTA
Organism: Lissotriton helveticus; assembly: GCF_964261635.1. NCBI lineage: Eukaryota > Metazoa > Chordata > Amphibia > Caudata > Salamandridae > Lissotriton > Lissotriton helveticus. The sequence goes on from NC_136063.1 coordinate 1,753,657,974, forward strand.
TACTCCATGATTTTTGAAAATACTTGCATGCCCTCAAACCTTAGTGTGTCATATGCTAGTGTAAAGACTCTACGTCAAGACAGACCATCCAGTGTTCATTTCCTCAGTGTGAATTCAGTTTTTTCTGTTAAAAATCCTTAGTGTCTCTTACATATCAACTCAGGTCCTTAGCATATGAGGATAGAAAGTGGTCTACATAGACTGATGTGTTTTCCAGTAAGTCTGTTTTTGGAGGACATAAGAGGGTGTCCTGGGGGTCAACTTTGTTCTTGTACACTTTAGGTAAGAGATAAAAGGTGGGTGTCATAGGTGTTTTTTTCTGTAAAAACTGCAGTTCGTCCCAACTTAGTAGTTGGTTGTCAAATATATATATTAGCTATTTAATATTTAATAATGTATTATATATAAATATATATAAAACAAATCCTGGGTGTAGTGGGCGTAGTGGGGCTTCATAGAGGTCCACGGAGTCTCAAACAAACTACACCACCTGCCTCCACCCCCTACTATTACAAGTAAGTAAACATTAAGTAAAAAATACATTTAAAAACACTTACCTACGTACCACGTTGTCCCTGGGTTGCTGTCCTCATCTTACTCGCCGTATAGGTAATCCTGGTGAAAACTGTGCAGTCGCGCATGCACATTTCTTGCATACATGCACAATTGAGATAGGGATTATAACTTCATTGTGAGAGAACTAACAGCTATTGGTGGTAGTGGAACTTGTTGAGCAAACAAGAAACTACATTAGTCAGGGCAATTAATGCTGGTTGAGAATTTCATCTGCGTGTGAGTAAGTCAAAAAGTGTTACTCTGGACCATTTCTTGTATGCTTGAGTACTCTGAATTATTTAGTGGACAGACAAAATTTTGCTTATTGTTCTTGCTTAGGGTTTGGAGAAGGTGCACTTGTAAAAATTGTAAAGGAGGGTGAACGGCTATGAGGAGTGAACAGTACATCATTGTGTTCCTTGCTTGGATTGGACGATTGGTGTAGGTGCTGCACTGCTATTGGTTTGTATGTCACTAAGAACTGCACTACAATCGGCCAGATCAAAATGTGCTGCAATAAGATTCCCCACTAGTATCAATTTTTCTCAAATTGAAATCCATTTTCTGTTCATAGTAGTTGAAATTGTGAAGATGAGAGGATTTCTGTTTGAGAGGGTGCCACCAGAAAGCACTGAAGGTCATTATATGACCGTACCTGTGAGGCTCCATATATGCATTTGGTTGAGTCAATGGCATACGATCATAGAAAATGAAGGTGCATTGAGATTTCCTCACCATGGCACATTTATCTTAGGCACTATTGAAAATTTGAGAAGGGTTTTGTGTGAGATGAAGCAGCCCTTCAGATCCACGCAATATGACGCACTTAATGCTTGGGAGCATGCTGTCCATGCCAAAGAGAAGAGGAAATACTATGATAAAGCTAGAAGAGCAGTGCATATTTAAGATGAAGCCTAATGGGAGGCAGAAGAAAGAAAAGTAGGCAGCCGAAATAATTGAGGGACCTACTTCTACCCTGCATTGGAAGAACCCCAGAAAATGAGAAAGATTAAAATAGAAGAAAAGATAGTGGGTGCAGAGGGGCTGGGTGACTGGGTGATAGCAGTGATGGTGATTCTAGTAATGATTGTCAGCCCATCCATCACCTTATATTGTTGCCCCCTCTGATGGGTTGAATTGGTTCTGCGGTCCCGTTTGGGTCATCTGGGGTAACAACACCCTCCAAGCAAACCTGCCGAAAGCTGGAGAAGAACTGGCTCCGTTAAACACAGGACAGCTACGCAGCCCACAAGAACGTCACCCGCAGACACCATCACCTCATCATAGCAGCCAAAGGGCCTCCTTCAAAGACCGCCTAGACAACAATGCACACAACAGCAAAGAGCTCTTCAACATAGTGAAGGATATCTCCAACCCCAGCTCCAACACCAACAAAATTCCACCTTCGCAAGACCTGTGCGATTCGCTGGCCACCTTCTTCCATCGCAAGATCGCAGACATCCACGACAGCTTCAACAACATGACCACCACGACAACAACTGAAACCCTCGACCCCGCGATGACCATCCGCACCAACCAATTACTCTCCTGGACCAACATCAACGACGACAACACCATCAAGGTCATGAACACCAATCACTCCAGACCCCTGCCCACACCACATCTTCAACAAAGCCAGCACCACCATCGCACCTCATCTCCGGAAAGTCATGAACATCTTCTTCTTTGAGACAGCAACCTTCCCAGAGAGCTGGAAACATGCCGAGATTAAGGCCTTACTCAAGAAACCCAAGGCGGACCCCAAGGACCTCAAGAACTTCCGGCCCATCTCCATACTCCCATTCCCGGTGAAGGTCATAGAGAAGACCATCAACAAACAACTGACCCTCTACCTCGAGGAAAACAGAATCCTGGACCCATCACACTCAGGGTTCAGCAGCAACCACAGCACCAAACCTGCCCTCATTGCCACCACCGATGACAACATGACCCTGCTAGACAACGGAGAAACCACGACCCTCATTCTCCTGGACCTGTCAGCCACCTTGGACACGGTCTGCCGCCACACACTATGAACGCGCCTCCACGACACTGGGATCAAAGAGAAGGCCCTGGACCGGACCAACTCCTTTGTTACCGGCAGAACACAGAGCGTCCGCCTCCCCCCTTCCGCTCCAAAGCCACCGAGATCATCTGCAGCGTACCCCAGGGCTCATCCCTCAGCCCAACACTGTTCAACATCTACATGGCACCGCTCATCCATGTCGTCCGACGTCATGACATCAACATCATCTCCCATGCCAATGACACCCAGATGATCCTCTCCCTCACCAAGGACCCCCACACCACCAAATCAAACATCCACGAAGGAATGAAGGCCGTCGCTGAATTGATGAGGAACAACTAACTGAAGCTGAACTTGGACAATATGTAGGTTATCATCATCGGATTCACCCCTTTGGCCTGGAAAGACTCCTTATGGCTGACTGCACTGGGAACAGCTCCATACTAGGGGTCATCCTTGACTCTACCCTCTCCATGACCAAGTAGGTCAACGCCGTCTCTTCCTCCTGCTTCAACATATTCCGCATGCTCTGCAAGATCTACAGGTGGATCCCCACCGAAACAAGAAGAACGGTCACCCAGGCCCTCGTCAGCAGCAGGTTGGACTATGGAAATGCCCTCTATGCAGGATCCTCGGCCGAATTCCTGAAACAGCTTTAACGGATCTAGAACACCTCTGCATGCCTGATCCTCGATATCCCTTGCCGCAGCTATATCACATTTCACCTGAGAGACCTGCACTGGCTCCCCGTCAACAAGAGGATAACCTTCAAGCTCCTCACTCACGCACACAAGGCACTCCACAACACAGGACCAACGTACCTCAACAGCCAACTCAGCTTCTACACCCCCAACCGCCAGCTTCTCTCCACTAACCTCGCCCTGGCCACAGTCCCCCACAGCTGAAGAGCAACCTCCAGTGGCAGATCATTCTCCCACCTCGCCACCAAACTGGAACACCCTCCCCATCCACCTACGGCAGACCTGCTGTCTTTCAGCATCCTCCACCCCCCAGCCCCTTGAGACCCTCATGGGTAAGTAGTGCACTTTACAAATTATATGATTGATTGACTGATTTGATAGTTCCTATAGGAACAAGTACGTCAGTAGTATTCCCTATGCCCCTGACCGGGAGAGGAAGAGAAAAAACTCCTTTAGTCCCAACTAAGGTATCCCTACCATTTAATGCACCTAAGTCTTCGATATTGAGTGCAACAGGACTCACTCCTAAAGTGAAGCCTGCCCTGATACCTCAACACTCTTGCATGTCCATTCTGAATTCACCCCGTTGATTTCAAGCAACAGTCCCAAAGTAGGAGTATTGTTTAATACTCCTGGATCCTAATATGGTATTAACTCACAGGGGGTAGAATATTTGGTCAGATGCTTTAATGGGACCTTTAGAATTTGTGAAAGTTCAGAGTTCAGTAAAGAACCCCAGATACCTGAGAAAGAGAGACATGTTTATGCGGCTAGGTTAAAACTGAAGTTAGACAAGATGATTTTGGGTAATCATGACTTTTCCCTTTTAGATCATTATCAGGAAAATGAACTCATATACATGTGTAAGAATGTTACACAACATGCAGGGTAAGCTAATGACAAGCTTTCTGAACGGGCCAGAGTATATGATATAGAGCTTAATAGAAAAAACCTCTACAGAAGAGTTTCCATGTGTGTTTTTAATGAAGAAGACATAACAATGATGAGGATATCAGGGATGAAATCAAAAGTTAGGGAATTCATTGGTAGCACAAGAAAATCGAAGGATTTAAACAAATAGAAAGGCAGATGGGCCATAGAGGAAAGATCAGCAGAAAGCAAAGGTAGGATCTACCACTGCAGGAAAGGGAGAACTATCCCCAGATTTCCATGGTGAGTAGAAGTGCCTGGTATAGGATTGATCCTGCATCATTTTCAAATGGTTTCCCAAAGCTGAGGAAGAATACTGTCCAGTGGTAGACCCAATATGAAAGGTTTGTTAAAATTGTGCAGGTGCTCCAGCAGCATGTGAATAAATGGCAGAACATATTTATAGAAGAAATACTGAGATATACTAGATACTACAGTGGTGATTTGGAAACGAAACAAAAGGGATTGAAAGAAAACATCATGTTTTCACAGATGAAGGCAGCACAAAGATATGTCCGATTCAGTCATATGTAGGAGATGTAGGTGGCATGCAAGGAGTTACAGGGCCTCACGGAGGACATTTCATGTAAGGTGAAAAGGTGATTGAGAGGAAAGAGGTTGTGGTGGTCTGATCGACCCCAGTGCTAGGACTGAATTGTGGCATTGAAGAGATCAAAACCTTGTCCTTATTGTAACAGGATGGGGCGTTAGAATCTGGAATACTGTTAGAATCCCGATAAGGGTGCATATGAGAATCAGAATTTAGGGTTTGTCTAGATGCAGGGTGTTGATCCAACGCAGTTACAAAACGTGCCCATAACAAAAGTACAAAATGCTAATGTGTCACAAGTCTCAGTTATGCAAGTCCCACTGACAATGCCTGAGGATAACAAAGCCTTTACAGTTTTCTGCAATGGGAGGGGGGCTGTGCTCTCTTAGGGCTTACGCTAATGCATGGGGATGCACAAAGACCTGTGACTTATTTTTCAACTACTCTTGATCTTGTAGCCACTGGACTAAATATGAACAGACTGTATTGATGGCTGAAAAATTTACAATAAAGCAGTGTGCTTCCATGAATCCAGCTACTATGCCACCATTGCCTGGAGATGAAAACGATGGTGGGGTCGTCACAGAACTTTGCACCAAGCCTAGACCAGATATTCAAGATGAGCCCCTGTCAGAGTCTGATTATATCTTGTTTACGGATGGCTCTTGCCTAAGGGATGAAGAACGAACTCTAGCAATTTCGGCCCCTTGAAATAAATCTGTAAAGAAATTGTAGTTCAGAGATTTTCATTTTTGATTGTGCTTTTGTATCATCAGAGTAATCATTTAGCTTGAGTAGACATTGCTGATCCAGGCCTAATTTTCTATACAACAATTTTTTTAAATGGCGGATGTTTTGCAGTGATGATTTAATATTTCAAGAGCCATGATATATATATACTTCATTTTAGTGTCAGAACATAGATTGATAGATAGATTTGAGGGTCAAGTAGTCTCATAGAGACAGAAAATAACTACCATGAGCAACTATGCCTCCATTTTCGAAAATGGTGTCTATATTAGATGAAGAAGAGACATATATAGAAAGAGTAATGGTTTTTAATCCTTTTATGTATACACCAAACTATGTTTGTGATCTGAATATGAAAGAAAATGTTTATCACTCCTGTTTTAGAAATATTTTCATAGTTTACTTTATTTCTTTGTTTCTGCAATTGTTTGTGTTACATTTGCAGAATGCAGGACATTTGAGAAGAGCATATGGACAGGGACATCTTTTTGTAGCACAGGTTTTGCAAGCACATGTACGTGTAAGTTCAGTGGGTAGAAGCTTAGAAATTTGGTGGGTTTTAGCATCTCATTAATCTCTTTCCAACCATATTCACACAGATCTTCTTCTACATATGCATAATGCCAAAAATGTCACACATCTTCTAATCAATTTGAAAGCTCTTTTAATGTGTCCATGCACAGAATACGATGCCGGTTGAAGGTTCACTTAGCAAGACTGATCTCTTGAACTCACTGTACGTCAAATTTGTGACAGTCAGAACTAGCTGCCATTGACCAACAATTCCCAATGAGCTTTTCAGTGATCTCTGAATTGTCTGTCTCAGTTTCATATTTGAACTCACAGCATTGAACCTTCCCTCACTGACTTTCACCACAAAATGTCTTTGGATGAATTTTCTGTAGATGTATATTTTGTTTTTACATCTAGCTTCTTCACTCTGTCCAAATGCCAGGACCCATATTTCAGGTAGTTGATGCAATCAAATTCATGAAACACAGTAGTCAGTGACTCCACAGTCTTCATGTGCAGCTCACAATCACCTTCCTGATCAGTATGTACCAAAGTTTCACTAGAGCTATTGTTGTATAGTGTATTCTAATCTCCCTATCTGTCATCTATCTTCTCATGCTTCACAACTTACCTGTATTTAGAATGTTATAGATGTCATAGAATACTTACTAGAGATGAGCCTTCACTTGGTGATGGAAGGCTGAGCATCCAGGAGGACAGCTCCTGGTGGGGCTAACTTAATTACTTGTTTAACCATTTAACTACCATCTTGGTTCACCTGTACCATCTGTAACTTCAGCTACAATAAATAACAACTTGGAACTACTCCCTGACTACATGAAGATTATTACATTATTACAGCTATCATATGTAAAACACTTCCCCAGTACTTGCAAATTTCAGATTTTTCTTCACATTCTTTGACAAACTTTACAAACTTAGGGGACCATTAGGATGGCGGACAGACAGCTGCCAGTGGTGCGGTGGTCCCGAACCGGCGATTAGGATGCCACCGCCACTGTGGCAGTGGCATCCTCCATTCCCAGCATTGTGGCTGGCAGTGCTCAAATCACCACCCGCTACAATGCTGGGAATGCACTGTGTGCATTGTTATGCACAAGGTGACAGGCACCGTGAGGTGCCTGCCACCATGTCCGTGACAATGCAGGGGGGTACCACCTCCCCAATACCCTGGGGTCCCGCAACGGGCCTCCGTAAGCAAATTCTGCATACCTTTCTGTGGCAACGCCACCACGGAAAGGCTTTTTCGCGCTCCCATGCTAATATGGCTGGCGGTGTCTAGGAGAAACCTCCACCATATATAGCCCCTTTTCCGCCCGGTCGACTGGCGGAAAACCGGCATACTGTCTTTCCATCCGCCGAGTTCACCCGCCATACTAATATGGCGGGAAAATAGGTAGCGGGTGGGGTAGGGTGTAGGGCGGATCACCACCGCACAACATCCTAAAGGACCCGTTGTTTTTCAGATTTTATGATTTTAAACTGAATGTACTGAAAATTGCCTGGCTTTGCATTTTGTCATTAGAATGATGTGAACCGTGTGCCTTGTTCACTTCTGAGATAAAATATTCAAAACCTAATTTGTCATTCTTGTCTGGAAAGCATTCCAATAAAATATATTTAGAGCCTCAGATATGTAAAGCATACCTTGTAACGAATAAACATAACAAGTTCTGCTCAATACTGACTGGACTGATTTGCTTCCAAAAATGTAATCCTCAATAAGTGCATCATCTATGCCATATCACAGAGATAACCTCTTGCACATCGCTATACAATTCTTGTCATGTATAAAGATACAGATCATGTTGAAGGTTCAACAATGTTGTACCAACATACCAAATGAGAGTAACGAGATTAAGAACTGTTAATTAAGAACATTACTGTATTGAAGGAGGATTTTGGAGAGTTGGAAGATACAGGTGCTTCACAAACAATTGGAAATTGATGTGATGCAGTAAGCAAATGGTTTAGGAACTTGGGTAGTAGGATTCTATGTTCCATACTGAAAACGCTTATAGATATCACCATTTGTGTGATTTGCTCAGAGCAAGACCTCTGACCTTCCTGGTCAGTAACACTTGCTCTCCCCCATGCAGTTCCACTGTTAAGGCTCTGCCCTTGAGCCTGAGCTCCTTCCAGGTAGGTGTTTGAGGCCCTCTTTCACCAGCAGGCTCCTGCCTGTGCCTCATCTCATCCCTGGTGATGTAGTGGAAGGCAACCCTGCTCTTCTGCTATTCCACTTATGACCTCTGCCCTCTGACTTTTCTTTGCCTTTCTCTCTTCTGCTTCTCTTTCACCTCTATTGTCATTTTGCTACTTTGCTACTTTTACCGATTTGCAACTCTTCCTCTCTCTCTATTGCCCCTTCTGCCTCTTTCTGCAACTTTCTCTTCTGTTGCCGTTTGTCTCTTTTCCCACTCTCTTTTTTTGCCTTTTTGCCACTTTGCCTCCCTTTCTGCCTTTTCCTCTATGCCTCTTTTTTCTGGTCTCACCCGTTCTTCCAGCTGCTGAAACCCCTGCGGCCCCTCCTCCCCCCCAGTGTGCTGCTTCTGCTCTTGCCTCCAAGCCGACTGCCGTCCCCCAACTCCTACTTAATGGTGGTAGCTGCGCGGCAAGAAGAGCAAGACCTCTGACCTTCCTGGTCAGTGTCACTTGCTCTCCCCCATGGAGTACAACCATTAAGGCTCTGCCCTTGAGCCCTAGCTCCTTCAAGGTAGGTGTCCCAGGCCCTCCTCCACCTGCAGGCTCCTGCCTGTACCTCATCCCTGGTGGTCTAGTGGAAGAGCACCCTACTCTTCTGCTATTCAGCTCTGATTTGTGTCCTCTATCTTCTCTTTGCCTTTTTCTCTTCTGCCTCTCTTTTAACTCCATTGCCATTTTGCCACTTTGTCATTTTTACCACTTTGATACTCTTTCTCTCTCTCTATTGCCCCTTCTGCTTTTTTTGCCACCTTCTCTTCTGTTGCCTTTTGCCTCTATCTATTGCCACTCTCTTTTTTTGCCTTTTTGCCTATTTTCCTCTCTGTCTCCTGGTTTTGGCCCTCTTCCCGCCGCTGCAGCCTCAGTGGCCCCTCCCCCAGCGTGCTGCTCCTGCCTTCCAGCTGATCACCCTACTCCCAACCCTTACTAAATGGTGGCCGCTGTGCAGTGCTCGCGTTCCTTAGGCAAGCCCATCTGTGACCCGACTGCAGCCAGGGACCCTGGTCCCCCAGTTCCCTGCCGCTACGATCCCAGCACCCTCCACGCTCTCAACTCAGAATGCAACAACAACTGGCAGCTCTTGACACTGAGCAACACCCAAGGACCGATCTCCTGCCAACACTACGGCTACACCTTCACCCACCTTTGGACCCCGTCAGCATCCCCCAACCCACCATACGCCACTGCACACAAACCACTGAGCTGCATCCTCCTCATGTACACTTCCTGCACAGAAACACCATAAAAATCTGGGACCTCCCTAGCACACACACACACCGATGTTGCCTTCCCAACAGAGACCTGGACCAAAGCCAGCTCTGCATTTAACATCGCAACCGCAATCCCTGACAGATACAAGATCCTGAGAAAAGACTGTCCCAAACACCCAGGAGGCCTCCCCATGGTCCACAAAAGCTCTTTATAATTGACAACCACCAACTTAGACAACACCTCACCCCCCATGGAACACACCCACTTCCAGATCCAGCCCAACACCAGAACAACGCTCCGCAGATAACTCGTCTAAAGACCTCCTGGACCCTGCAACCCCTTCACCAATGTCACCGCCAACCTAATCACACCCCACGCCCTCGCCTCTACAGACTACATTCTACTCAGAGACCTGAACGCCCACCCTGACAACTGCAGCAATCCCAACACCACCCCCCTCCTAGAGAACCGCACCAACATAGGACTGAAGCAGCATGTCTCCACACCCACTCACACAGCAGGAAACAGACTCAACCCCATATTTGCTGGATCGAACAACATTCACATCAGCCACACCATGGAACTGATCTGGACTGACCACCATTGCATCCATTTCTCCTTTACGGAATCTCCCGCACACAAGAACCAGCACTACCTCCCACACAGAAGCTGGAACAAAGTTTCTGAAGAACACTACACCTCCTCCCTCACCTGCACTCCACCCCCAACTATGACAGGTGCCAACGCAGCGACAAGCAACCTCCACCAATGGATCGCCAACTGCTCCAACACTCTCGCCCCCCTCCAGAACACCACAAGATTACACAACAAGAAAGCCAACTGCTTCACCACGGATCTCCGAGAATCCCAGCACTCCTGCTGATGACCAGAGGAGACGTGGAGAAACAGCAAAACCCCGTAAGCAAGTTCCGCCTACAAAACAGCCATCACAGCACACCACCAATTCATCAAATCAAGAAAGAAAAACTTCATCCACGACAGAATCCTCTTCAATGCCCACAACTTCAAGAAATTCTTTGTCATCATACAGGAATTTGCCAAACCCAACAGCAAATCAACCGATGTCCCTCCCTACCAAGACCTCAGCAACAAACTCAGCTTTGTCTTTCACCTCAAGATCAAGACACTCTACGACAACTTCAATGACCAAGACCACGGCACCACCCCAACCCCCACCCCTAATGACACCACCCAACAGACCCCTCTCTCCTGGACCCCTCTCACCACAAAAGACACCTTTAAGACAATGAAGAGCATCCACTACAGAGCGCCTTCTGACCCCTGCCTGCCACACATCTTCCACAGGGCCGTCACTGCCATCGCTCCCGAGCTATGCAGAACTATCAACTGCTCCCTCGAGACAGCCACATTCCCCGACAACTGGCAGCACGCCAAAGTCAACCCCCTCCTAAAGAAGCCCTCAGCAGACCCAAAGGACCTCAAGAACCTCATACCCATCACACTGCTTCCTTTTGCAGCCAAATCTTCGAAAAGGCCATCAACACCCAGCTAGCACACTTCATAGAAACCAACAACATCCTAGACCCCTCTCAATCTAGATTCTGCAGCAACGATAGCACCAAGACCACCCTCCTTGCCGTCACCAATCACATCCGCACCCCGTCAACCGAGGCCATATGGCAGCCCTCAGTCTCCTGGATCAAAGCAGCCTTTGACACTGTCTCCCACCGCACACTAGCCACCAGGCTCCACAACCACGGCATCCAAGGAAAGGCGTTAGACTGGATACAATCATTCCTCTCAGGCAGAACACAGAGAATAAGACTATTGCACTTCCTCTCAGAACCAGCAGTGATCAGATGCAAAGTACCCCAAAGTTCCTCCCACAGCCCCACTCTCCTAAATGTCTACATGGCCCCCCTCGCAACCATCACCAGAAACCACAAGCTCAACATCGTCTTCTACACCAATGACACCCAGCTTATCCTCTCCCTCACCAAGGGACCCTAAATCATCAGACATAACTTCCAAGATGGGATGAAAGCCACCACAACCTGGTTGAAGAACAGCTGCCTGAAGCTCAACTCAGAGAAAACAGAAGTCCTCATCCTCGGCTCCACCCCCTTGGCAGGGGATGACACATGGTAGCCCACCGCCCTCTGAAACCCACACAGCCCAACTGTTCATGCACATAACCTCAGCATCATACTCAACTCATCACTCACCATGAACATCCAGATCAACACCGTTTCCTCCACGTGCTTCAACACCCTTTGCATACTCCGCAAGATGTGCAAGTGGACCCCCACCGACTCCAGGAAAACCATCACTCAAACACTCATCACCAGCAAACTGGACTACAGCAACACCCTCCATGCCGGAATCAACAAAAAACTCCTATGCAAACCCCAGGCTGTCCTGAACGCCGCAGCCAGACTTATCCTTGATATCCCAATCTACAACCACATCATCCAACACCTCCAAAACCTCCAGTGGCTCCCCGTCGAAAGACGAATCATGTTCAAGCAGCTCACACATGCCAACAAGGCCCTCCACAACACCAGACCCCAATACCTCAATGACCGAATCTCCTTCCACTCCCCCTAGGTAAACCTCTGCTCAGTCGACCTCTCCTCTGTCACCATCCCACATTTCAGAAAGGACTTCAAGAACTGGCTCTTTGACTGACCCCAACCGAGCTGCTCACTCCCACTCACAGCGTCTTGGGACCCTCACGGGTGAGTAGTGCACTTTACAAAACCCTGATTGATTGATTGTGTGTCATGTTTAAAGAGTATAAATGTTTAAAATTAAATAGAGGGGAACAGCATGTAAGAGGAGTGAAAAGAAAAAGAAAGGTCATGGATTGGAGAAGAGGCAGTGAAGGTTATATGATGAGATGAAACACCAAGTAAACACAAGATGTTGAAAACAGCAAGGTCTGATCTCAGAGATAAGGTTCATATGATAATGTGATGGCTCTCCCAGCCATCAGAGGGGAGATTGGAGCAGCATAATTTATGCTCCGCCCTTCATGCGTCAGAAGATACATGTACATACTCATGTACAATACTTCTATTTAATGTGTGCTTTGATTTCATTTATATATATATTTATATATATATATATATATATATATTTATATATATATATATATATATTACCTACTGGCGGTCGCCAGTAGGTAGTTATAGTTAGGATTGTTTTCCATAGGGAAATCGCAACATTCTATTGGGAATAACTTTGGCGCCGGTTGAGGAATCTGCCTGAAATTGTCCTCAACTTTGCCTCGCGGCGCTCCGGTCCTTCCCTGAAAGTTTGGGTGGGGATTCGTCAAGCGGGGGCCGAGATAAAAGGGGGGTCCCAAAACGTGTTTTCCCCATGTTAATTTCCATAGGGCGTCGGACTCACTTTTAGCTCGAACGGATGAATGGATTTTCACCAAACTTGGCAAAATTGTAGGGACTGGTAGCCCGATGTGCCTTTGCTATGTCTCAAGGTATGTGCTCCAGAGGATTTTGAGTAATTTAGGTTAAAAAAAATATACATATCTGTAAGCGCGCCCCGGTACGCGCACCGGGGAGCACTCCGGGCGCGCCACGCGACTTGCGCACGGAAAGCTGATTGGTTCACGGGTGTCTGACAACATTCCAAACAGACCGGAGCGGCCGCCATCTTGTGTCTCGGTAGGATCGAGACACAAGAGGTGGCAAAAACAAAGGGGGAGATAACCAAAAGGGGGCAGGGTAGACCCCCCCTGACCCCCTAGGTTTGATGTGGGGCTCATAAAAGGGCCCCGCCGCATAAAAAAAAAAAAAAAAACGATTTTCGCGAGGGGAGCGCCCGGTACGCGCCCCGCTGCATGTACCGGGGAGCGTACCCTGGAGAAAAAACAATGACAGACTTCTTTACAAATGTAGCATTTTTTAATACATTGGAGGTAGTTCTTTTTCATTTTTTTAAGAACACAGCTCTTTGATGAGAATTGGAGGTAGCTCTGAAAATAACTTTTGTTTTTCTTCTTTTTTTTAACAAAAACAAAAACAGGGAACTGGAAACAGCTCAACAGGAGCCAAAAATAAATAAAAAATTAGGCCTGGGGATGGCAGCGGTGGTTCTCGAGAGCTCGAACCATGAGTGTGACACTTTGCTCCCCATAGCAAAGAAGATGGTCACATTTTCGGCAATTTAATATAGCCTGATTAAAAGCAGGCTGAATATTTGGTATCATCTCCTGCTCACGCCGACGCACAGAAGGTGTTGCTCCACCGGTAGAAGTAGAGCCACCATCCCTGGGAGCCTCTCGTGCCAGAGCCCTGACACTCTCCCGTGCATAGTTCTGGGGATGTTTCCTTGACACGTGGCGTATCATTGTCCAGTTCCCGAAGCTATATTTTTTTCTGGGATTTCCTCTCGATAAGATGGTGTGGCATATTTTACACTCCACCTTTGGAGCATTTACCTTCTTCTCCCCCTCTGGAATTTTGAAAAATTTCCAAATGAAATGTTCCTTCACAGTTCGTTCAGGAACCTCCTCATCAATGAAATCCTCAGTCTCATCACTGCTGCTTGATGCTCTTGCAGCCATGATAATAGAAGTAAATATGACACAGGTGTCAAAAGCAGGTCTTGCACTCACAAAAGTGAAACAAGAAGTGAAGGAAATGGGTGGGGATTTCAGTCTTTGTAAAAAAAAAAGTTAGGAACCAATGAAAAGAGTTATTTCATGGTCATATGACTTGTTACGCTTACGCTACGCGCTCTGGAGCGCGCCCGGGGGTGCGTAGCGTAAGCGCATCAGGACGTTGCGCGATCGTATGCGCTTGCGTGCTTCAGGGTGCGCTTACGCAGGGCGTCATATGACGCATAACGCGGTTACGCGAAACGTCACGATGTTGTTTTCGTTCGCGGGAATAGCGCTAACGGGACGCTCACCGGTACGCGCCCCGGGGCGCGCCGCAACATTGCGCTTACCCGTGCGTTCACCGGTACGCGCCCCGGGAGCGCTCTGGGGCAAAAAATAAAAAAAAACTATTAAATAATTATACAATATAAAATTCGTTATAACATTTTTTACTTTTTATACCTATAGAGATTTGCTATTAAAAAACCTATGAAATTCACTGAAAAAACTATAGGTTTCACACCAGTTATAGTTAGGAATTAGCATTTAAAAAACCTATTAAATTCACTGAAAAAACCATAGGTTTCACACCTGTTATAGTTAGCTGGAAGTTTTACTCGCATAAAACCATTGAAATTCCGACGTTATAGTTAGTTGGACTCACTATAACTTTCGCGTGCCACGCACTGCTGATGACGTCACATATTACATCACTCATGACATGGTCAGTGACATCACTCATGACATCACTGATGACACCATTCAGTGAATGTGTGTCTTTCTGAAAAATAAATATTAGTGAGTAATGTTTAAATATTTAAATATATGTATTAATGTTTCACTTTGTGTATAAGTGGCTGCATGGGTTGGTGAGTAGCTACATGTGTATGTATATGGGTTATTAGATGTTTTTGTTAGTATCAGTATAAGTGTTTGTATGGTTTGGTGGGGGTATTACTTAGCACATAGATGCATGAATGACTGACTCTCTGTTTGTATGTGTTTGAATACAGCATATGTGCAGGACTGTATGGGTGGATGAGTGTGTATATGTGTATGTTAGTGAGTGAATGACTGTCTCACTAGTGTCTTTATCAGTAACTACATATGTTTGAATCCAGTATATGTGAATATTGATGTATATAAGTGAGTATATGTGAGAGTGAGGGATTGTAAGAGTTCCTGTTTAAATAGGTATGTGTTTCTATAAGTGATTGTTTAAGAGAGTAAGTATGTGTAAGTCTCCTTAGAAGTAAAGTGGTAGTGTGTGTATAGCTGTATATGCAAATAAATGGATGTTTAATAGTTTATTTGCATGTGTGAGTATGTGTGAGAGTATCTTTCTGATGACTGTCGTTGTGTAACAGGATATATAGGTGTATCACTATATATGATGAGTGAGTATATGTATGAGTGACTACATAGAACTGTTGGTGAATGAGTGGATGTGTATATAGATGGTGGAATTACTGAATTGGTTGTTGTAACTGGTATGGGTATCTCCATTTTTTTTAAAATGTTAGTTTATATTTTTGAATATGTGTTTCAAGGGTTACATTACAGTGAAAGGAGGTCTGTCACTCTGTCACAAGGATGGTGTCATCAGTGATGTCATGAGTGATGTCACTGACCATGTCATGCGTGATTTAATATGTGACGTCATCAGCAGTGCATTGCACGCGCAAGTTATAGTGAGTCCAACTAACTATAACGTGGGAATTTCAATGGTTTTATGCGAGTAAAACTTCCAGCTAACTATAACAGGTGTAAAACCTATGGTTTTTTCAGTGAATATATATATGATTGTATTAGTTGATTGTTGTAATCATGTTATACCTTTTCCTATTTAACATTGATTACTGTTCTCATTTTGTGTGTATTTCATATCACAATTAACATTGATTTTCATTCTCAATTGTGTATGTTCAATTCAATATTTATTCGATTATAAAAAGGAAGATCATAAAAGCTACAGTACAAGCACAATTAAAAGTATAATAAACATCCATTAGACGACGACCAAGAAATTTCATTGAAAGGAAACCCTGCTAACAGCACTCTAAAAACCTGAATATAACACAAGAGCAAAATAAATATACCAATCAGGTACAGACGTGCAAAAACCAAATGGGTAAAAAAGATAGTCATAGATACATAGAACAACATATCAGAGATTAATTAAGAACACAGTACTATTTTTAAAGGGGTGCTCAGCAAAAAGATATCAAACAGACAGTGACTCAAGTTATCATATGACTGATTTCAGAAAACACTCCTCATCAAAACAAACTAAGGAGTTCACCAGCTGGCAGACACAATACATGGCCAGTCTATACTGTACAAAATCATGCAACCTAAGAATAGGTTTTTAAACTTTTCAGCAAAAGGTTCATAATAATTGCACAATAGGCAAAAGTGCTCCAGGGTTTAGACTAAGGAATCATCACATGGGTACACAAGGATAGAAGCATTCATACTGACCTAGAGGAAAGCAAAGCAAGGATCCAATTGTTCCAAGCCAAACCTTGGCTAGGAGAGACTTTTACCAGGGGCTAAAGACCCTTGACAGATAAAGTAGAATGTGTGGCGAAGTTTGAACAAGCTAAGAACAAAAAGGGTTGGCTCCTAATCAGCAAGGCTGAGCCACAATTCTATATCAACAAAGAACTATTGCCTATACTGATGTTGATTTACAAAGAGTTTGCCACCAGAGCAAAGAAGGTTTATCCAAACTGGGATGTGCTTA
Organism: Lissotriton helveticus; assembly: GCF_964261635.1. Lineage (NCBI taxonomy): Eukaryota > Metazoa > Chordata > Amphibia > Caudata > Salamandridae > Lissotriton > Lissotriton helveticus. Next base: position 1,753,674,786 of record NC_136063.1, read on the forward strand.
TAAGTAGCTTTTTATTTTAATATCTCAGTCAAAAAAACAGGAGTATATTTGTATTAATCATATACAGTTTGAACAAGAACAACATTTTTTATGTACACTAAAGAAAATGTGGACAAAAAACCAGTGAAATATTAAAATTCAACATGCATGCCAAATTCAGTCATATCACAATCATACCTTACCATTCATACACAAAACACATACAAATACAAATACAAATACACACACGACTAAATAAAAATAGATAATCGTGTAGTGTATTAGGTCTGCTGCAGTCTATACAATTATCTATACAATTATATTTACAGTATAAATCAAAATGAATCAGCAGAATCAAAGACAATATATACAGTAGTTTTTTTTATATATATAAACCAGTAATGTGCCACTATGTTCACACTACAGGAAAAACCATGAAGGGGAAGCAGACACTAAACATGAAAGGGCCTACGCGTTTCAAATCCCCAAGAGTTGACAGGGATTTTCGTCAGGGCCAGGTGGTTCTAAGGAAAAAGAGAGAAAGAATTCTGTTGTGTGTGTCTAAAACCTATTATAGTAAAACATCAAGATGCTCCAATTCATCCCCACCCAAAGAGCCTTCTGCTTACCACTACGGAGAATATCCGAGGAAAGGATAGAGCCTGTGTGATGAAAAAACAACAGACAAGGGACTACATGAGTATAGCGAAGAAATTAGAATGAACTAAGCTGGCCATCGTCCAGAATAAAGTTTACCTTGAATGTATCTGTATTGTTGTAAGTTCAAGTAGAGAAGGAGAGCCTGTAAAAGAGCAACGTCCATTTAGTATAATGGCGGGACCGGGTGCGGTGCTCATGAATGGACATAAGGAGGTAGATCTCTTACCGGGGGATCGTAGTACAATGCGTCCTTGAACGGGATCAGTGGTTAAAGAAATCCCCCCCAAAAAATATTTTTTTTGAAGAAACAGCCTCTGTTGGAGAAGAAGAATAAAAGGCTTGTTTGTTCCATGCTCCGATTGTTTTGTAGGCATGTATCTAAGGCATACCGATCGCGCTTAGGCTTACCGGTGTTGAGCTCTGTGGATTTCGAAGGATCGGCGTCCCCGGTGGCACTGGTCTCCCGCGCATGCGTGGAGTGTGTTGCGACTCGCAGGGCTACTCAATAAATGCTACTCAGGTGCGCATGCGTGGTACAGAGTCAAGCCTACGAGGCTTTTCGTTATGTGATGTTAATTGCGCATGTGCAGCGTCCTGTACAACAATTGTATGGCCATATAGCATGGTGAAAAAAGGCAATGGTCCCTTATTAAAGTTTGTAAATCTCTGCTATCTCGTTCAATCCTTTAACAGCTGTGTCAAATTTTACAATTAAATAAGCTTCCCTTTTGGATAGTTTCTGGTCCATATCTCCTCCTCGTGCATCTCTTTCGACACGCGAGATCACAGTCCATTTGAGATCACTTAGCAGGTGTTTGCAACGTTTCCAGTGATTAACCAATGGGGCAGTGTCGATCCCATTTTTTATTCTGGATTTATGTTGGGTGATTCGAGTCCGAATTTCCTGGTTAGTTTTCCCAATGTAGAGTAACCCACAAGGACAGGTAATGCCATAGACTACATATTTGGTTCTACAATTGCTGAAGCTGTCGTGTTTCCATGATATCCCATGATGCTGAAAGAGGGATCCCTCGATGGTCAATTCGCAGCAGAGGCAAGTGCCACATTTATGGTGGCCTGTGATAGGTGGTAATCCCATCATCTGTCTCAACGATGGTTGTTTATCTTTTTTTGTTAAAGCTCTTATCACATGATTAGCCACGCTGCTCTCTTTTTTGAAAGCGAATAACGGTGGAACTTGCAGGCTAGTGTCCAAGTTTTTTACGAGATGCCAATTTTGTATGATGATTTTCTTAAGATTATTAGCATTTGGACAGTAGGTGGTTACACAGACTTGCCTGTTGGAAGTAGATTTGTTTTTCCTTTCGAGGAGACTTTCTCTCGGGGTCCATCTGGCCCTCTTCATGGAATTTCGAACAAGTTTTTTGGGGTATCCCCTATCACATAATTTGGATACTAGGTTTTCAGCATGGAATTTGTAGTCCTCCTGTAATGAGCAGTTACTACGGATTCGCAGAAATTGCCCGTAGGGTAAATTTTCCTTTAAGCTTCGCGGGTGATTACTTGAGAAAAGTAATGCTTTATTCCTGTCAGTGGGTTTAGTGAAAAGAGATGTTGCTAGTGTACCTTCTAACATCAGTATAGGCAATAGTTCTTTGTTGATATAGAAGTTTGAACAAGGACATAATCCCAAAGCAGAAGTTTCTTTAACTCCTCTCGTTCTCTAGTTGTTATCATATGTTTGGCAATTAACAATTTAACTTTAGGGATATCTATATGGTCAGGGATTGGGGGTGAAAGAATAATTCATTCCATCCAATGGCTTTGGCAAAATTGCATGTATTTTAACCACGGGATTGCAAAACTCTTCTCACAGCTCAAGCAGTCTAAAATGATGTCCCTGCTCAGAGCAGTATGTTTATTAGAACAAACAGAGTTCCAAAGACTTATTGCAGTAATCTTAATAGAGTCAGAAACGAAGTCCAATCCTAGCTCCTCATGTAAAAAATAATGCAGTCCAAAGAGGAAGGCCAAGTAAGCACTGACAAAATATATTCTGCCCCATCTGCACCGTGGTGATATCCCAGTATACCCAAGTTACAGAGCTGTACAATAGACTGTTAAGCACTTGTGCTGATATACTTCCAAAGCTGGCTTCATCGGCAAATTGCCTACTCACTGGTCAAAATCAAATAAAGCCCTCACAGAGTGGTTGAAAGGTGAGCAGTTTTATGCTATACAGGAGGCCGAGGAGCTTTTGGTACCAAACAGGGTGCCAAGGTAGGAACGTTTGGTAACCTCCTCTATATGCTTACCCTTAATCCAGATTGAGACATTTTTAACGACTTTCCTACTACAGGACATGTACTTAATTTTGGGAATATTTAAGCCCAGATCCAAATTGTACATAAAAGCAAGAAGCTGTTAGGAGTATGTGATATCAAGACTACATTGTCCGCATAAAGCAGGGGTGGTACGAGAGCAGACTTGATCCTAGGAAGATCCTTCCCAACAGTGTGTAAGGTGCAATTCCATCCATTGATGCATAAAAGGAACAGGATATGTGCAAGAAAACAGCCTTGGTGAACATCTAACTGAAGGCTTAAAGCGTTGGTACATTTGCCCAGGGCTGGACTTGCCGTAGTGGGTACCAGGCATTTCCCTAGTGGGACAGAGAGGTGGAGGCCGGTTTTGTGCCAGGTTGGGCCCATTTTGTCACTGGAGGCTGGTTTTGAAGCAGTGCTGCAATATCAACCCTGTAACAAAGCGTGAGCAGTGCTTCTTGCTAACACCCCCTAAACCCCATTCCCAGGGGGCCAGTCGAGCAGCAATCTGCCTGGGCTTGTGGCAGTTTCCAGTCCGGCCCTGCCCATACCTTATGGAGGGATTTAACCCACAGTGTAAGTCCCACAAAAAGTCATCCAGCTTCTGATTTAGGCCAAGCCCTAATAGGATTGACCACAATTAATTCCAGTTAACTCTATCAAAGGCACTGCTGAGGTCCATGAAGGAGAGAAGCAACTCCCCCTTTGACTGTTGTGCATTTGTTAATCATAAGGTAGATATGGAGGTATTGTTTAACAGTGCCTAATCCTTCTAGAAAACTTTATTGCATGATGTATGTATGTATGAGAGAACGCTAGATTGCTATCTGCCCAGTTCGCAATTCTATTATATGCGCCCAATAATTTTAATTGTAGAGTCCAAAAGGAATATAGGTCAGTAGCCACATGGGTCTTGTTGGCAGCCCTTTAAATCAGTAATTATCAAAGCTGAGTGTCATGAATTCGGAAGCTCACTCATAAGTGAGTGGTGAATGAGCTGAGGTTACCACATTTGCCATGACAGAAGTCCAAAATTCCAGATTCTCTGTATAGAGATCCATCGGGACCCTGTTGGGACCAGGTGCCTTCCAAGTAGAGCTTGTACAGATTGCCTCATACACCTCCATCTGATCAGATCTAATCTTTTAATGGGAAACAATAAATGGCTGGAAGACCCTCGAGACCTGCCCCTTCAGTTAACAGATCTTCGACCCCCAACCCCGTCATCACCATGAGACCCTTATGGGTGAGTAGCGCGCTTAATAATCCCTGATTGATTGGCCCCTGCGCATGGAGGAGCATTGTTGCAGTCGACCGGAGGTTGAGTCTGTTTGCTTCCATCTCTGACTGTGACTCCTTTTGGAAATGACCTGATCACAGCGGAGCACTTCGGCTGATGCATGACTCGCAAGGGGGATATTTTCCCCAGGGTTTGGGAGATCAGTGTCCCCAACGGTTGGTTTGCTTAATCTCTTTGACATTTCATTGTGTGGTTGCACACAAGGGTGATCTGCTGATTTGGCCTCTAGTTTGCCACTATGAAGTGTGGTATCTTGGCTTAGCATGAGCCATCCTCCATTTGAGGGCTCTCTTTTTCCAGCCCTACCTAGAAAACTACCTCTCAAAGATGATGCCCATCTTCCTGACTAATTGATACTGACACAGGACTATCGATCTAGTGCTGCATAAAAACGGAAAGAGGAATCTGTGCATCCTCACAGGGCATTCAAACTAAAGGTGGGACTCTCTTACTTTCCAACCTGATACTGCACTGAATGAAAGGTAGGACTACACTTTGGGACCTACCAAATGAGTGGCCATATTGTAATGTTGTTTTCTGCATTGCCTCTTATAGACCAGTCTGTTTCTCTGATCTTGTACAGTCTCCCTGAAGATACCCATGACTATCTGACCATTCATTGGATTAAGTAGTGCTCACTATTCGAAACAGGACGTCAATTACATCTGACGCTGAACGGAAATCTGTCGAGCAGAGCGACATATATTTACACACAATTATCTGTTCCTTTTAATCCGCCCTCTTCGCTAATTAGTAACATACTCCCTTCTCAACTTTGCTTCCTCGCTTCCAGGGCTCCAAAGAACACCATCCCCAACGACTACAGACTGTCACCAGTGGGTCATTATACATTTAAGATTGTTTACACTCCTAACCTATCAAAAAACGCGGCTAAGAACTTCAAACATAATCTGCTCAACAGTCACCCAGGCACACTTATCTCTAATGCCTACTTTTCCACCTCTAAAGGCATTGTGGTTAACAACCTAATCTTCTAACTAACAGAAGAGCCTAATAGAGAAGAGTCATAACTAACATGTTCCACTCCAAACTGTTAAGGAAAATACCAAAAGGCTGTAGAATAAACATACTTTCTTTACCACACTTCAATGCTGATCTTTTAATTTTCATTTACAACAATGTGAATATCCTGATACAAGCTTCAGACCAAAATCTGGATCAATTTGATAAACTCTTTTTGATGATTAAAAAAACTTTAGCTAACACTACATCACTCACCCGACAATTTAGAGTCTCTCAACCACACAGATATCCCTCACCTGACCCACAACATCTACCACCTCCTCCACCTCCACCTCACCTACTTGGACGAAATATGACCAATCCCCTAGCGCTAATGATGAAACCAGTGTAGAGGGGCCTAGGCCTTGGACCACAATAAAAGTCAGCCCTAATTCCCAATTATCGGACCTGCCCGCATTCGATACCCTGTCACTGGTTCCTATTCCTCACCCAGTTAAAACGTCCAACATTTGTAATTTAGGGATCCTGGGTTCCAATCGCTACCCTTCTTCCTCCCCACCCTCGCTCAGTGAGGCACCCAACCCATCCATAGCGCCCCCTAAACATTGGGTCTCTACAGCCCTTCAACACAAGAAACTTGCATTCTCCTGCTGCTCACATATAATCACATTATGCTCACCCCCATATAACAAAAATAACAGCTCTCATGATAGTTGTAAACCTACTAAACTCCCCTCCTGTCTATCACCCTAACCTCAAGGAGCACCCCACTCACCCACTGTGCTGCCGAACACCTAGATCCTACATCCTACATCAATGGATCATAAAAAATCCATTGATGAAAACTGTAGAACACCACTTTACCATCTTCGTCATGCCACCTACAGGACACCAACCACTAGCCCCCAACCTTCCAAAACTTCCACATCTACTTTCATATCAAACAATGTGGAACCTACATTGCCTACCACTGTTCCCTGCAGGAGGTGGCATCACTCTTTTTTTATCCCCAGACCAACTAACCACTCCTTATACCTCCCCATTGAGGATTAAATGAAAGACATCAACCATGACCTCCAACTAGTTGAAGAGGGTCTTCTGACCCTACTACACTCTTTACAATGATGGAGGAACGCTGGAATCTCCGCATGCCGTCCAAGAATAATCAATTGTGCCTACCCACTACGACTAAACACTGCCAAAGTAAAGCCTCATCCTTTAAAAAAAAGGCAAATTTTACCCCAAAATCGAACTCTCTTGTGAACCATCACGCCAGGCCACATAGGATCACTGACCATACGTCGGATACTGACATTCACTCCCTTCTACTTCATCACAATGCCGCCCATAATAAATATTCTCATGCACCATCCAAGATCCAGACTATTCCCTCCAACCCTTTTAGAGAATCCGGTGTCAGTCTCAGAACTTTAAACCTTGATAATTTACTACAGGTCACCATATTTCTTCAAGAAGCAGTAGTTACCAAATCCCACATCAAGTCAATGTTTTGAATTGCAGGTCAGCTGTAAGGCATGCCGCGGATATAGCCGACCTCATACTCTTGCAAGGACTGGACCTCCTGATTGTAACAGAAACTTGGCTTAATGACTCTTCCTCACCAATTTTTTGACATTCCAGTTACCCCTGAATATGACATAATCAGATTAGACAGACCTCATAAAATGGGGAGAGGCATAGCTTCCATCTTTTGCTCAACTCTTACCCTGAGACATGTCCATTTTGAACAATTTCTTGTGCCTGTTTTTGGCATGGTTAATCTGAAACCTGAAGTGAGCAGTTCTGGCACAAGGGATAGGTTTGTTATAGGTGCTTCTTAATGTCCTCAGCTGGTTGAGGTTTGTTATGGAGAGAGAGTTTCTTCATGACCTTTCCACCAACCTCAGTTTGCATCTTACCTCATTAAGGGAGTAGCTGAACCAGGGTTCAGAGGGTTTTTGGAGTATTCTTTTTAGTTGCTTCGGAGCAACAGAGTCAAGTATATCATTCATGGAGTGAATGTAATGTTCGGTACGGTTATCTAGATTTGTCAAGTTAGAGGAGGGGCAAAGTAGGCTAAATGGTGGTTAGCTCAAGCATTCAAAAATATATTATCACTTGTACGCAGACAACACTAAAATGTATCTAAACATTTCCTCACCTGATTATATCAAAACTTTTAACTCTGTTCTTGTGAAAACTCAACATTGCATTTCTCACAGTCACCTTATGCTAAATACCCTAATGACGGATTTCCTACTGATTGCCCCCCACAGTCATCCTACCCCCAATCAAGGCTTGCTCAAACAGCTGACTACCTTCAATAGTGCTCCACATGTTGTGGATTACACCAGATCTTTAAGCAGAACGCTGGAAAAACACCTGAGCATGAAAGAACACATCAGTGCAACAACTAGAGGAGCCAATCATCATTTAATATGTTAAGGAAAATCAAACGATTCCTGCCTCCTGATGAAATGAAGCTAGCAGTTCAGTCCCTTGTTATCTCCCACCTGGATTATTGAATTGTGACCCTGGCTGGGCTTTCCAAATCTAGTCTGGCTCCTTTAAGGACTATGTAAACAATATCCGAAATGCCGGATAGAGAACCTAGCTATGGAGGTAGATCACTATCTGTAATAGAGGTAACCTTGAAAAAGGAAAGGATATCCTTTTTCTTGAGTCCCCTCACTCACCGGAGTTTCCTCGCGGTGACATGCTTCATCATTGGGGCCATCCCAACCCGCTGCGAGTTGAGGCGTGCTGTGACTTGCGAACTCGCTGGCCACCTCCTTTCACCGCAAGATCACAGATATCCTTGACAGCTTCAACTCCAACACCCCCACACCCACGACCGAGACCACCACCCCTGCGACCTCCACCCGCACCAGTCACCTGACCGCCTGGTCCACCCTCAGCGACAAAGACACCATCAAAACCATGAACTCCATCCACTCCGAATCCCCTTCCAACCCCTGCCCTCACCACATTTTCAACATAGCCAGAACTACCATTGCACCCCACCTACGGAAAACAATCAACATCTCCTTCGAGACAGCGACCTTCCCGGAAAGCTGGAAGCACACCGAGATCAAAGCCTTACTGAAGAAACCCAAGGCGGACCCCAAGGACCTCAAGAACTTCTGGCCCATCTCCCTGCTCCCGTTCCCGGCAAAAGTGACAGAGAAGATTGTCAACCAACAGCTAGCCCGCTACCTCAAAGACAACAACATCCTGGACCCCTCCCAATCCGGCTTCCGCAGCAACCACAGCACCGCGACTGCCCTCATCGCCGCCTCCGACGACATTAGGATCCTGATGGACAAAGGAGAAACAGCCGCCCTCATCCTCCTGGATCTATCAGCAGCCTTCGACATGGTCTACCACCGCACCCTATCAGCACGCCTCCATGACGCTGGAATCCAAGAGAAGGCCATGGCCTGGGCCCATTTCCTTCCTCTCTGGCAGGACCCAGAACGTCCCCCTCCCACCCTTCCGCTCAAAAACCACGAGATCCTCTGCGGCGTCCCACATGGATCCTCCCTCAGCCCGACGCTGTTCAATATCTACATGTCACCGCTCACCCACATCGCATGACAACAAAACCTCAACATCATATCATACGCCGACGACATCCAGCTGATCATATCCATCACCGAAGACCCCCACACCACCAAAACCAACCTCCACAGAGGAATGAAGGCCGTCGCCGACTGGATGAAGGACAGCAGACTGAAGCTGAACTCAGACTAGACGGAGGTCCTCATCCTCGGACCCACCCCTTCAGTGTGGGACGACACCTGGTGGCCCACATCACTAGGCACAGCCGCGTAACCCACTGACCACGCACGCAACCTGGGGTTCATCCTCGACTCCACCCTCTCCATGACTAAGCAAGTCAACGCCCTCTCAGCGTCCTGCTTCAACACCCTTCGAATGCTTCGCAGGATCTTCAAATGGATCCCCCCCTACACGAGGAAAACCGTCACTCAGGCCCTCATCACCAGCAGACTTCCACCAAGCTCCTGAGACGACTACAACGAATCCAGAACGCCTCGGCACGATTGATCTTCAACGTCCCCCGAGTCAGCCACATCACACCCCACCTGAGAGCCCTACACTGGCTCCCCGTCAACAAGAGGATTACCTTCAAACTCCTCATCCACGCACACAAAGCACTGCACAACACCGGACCAACATACCTCAACGACCGACTCAGCTTCCACACCCCCACCCGCAGCCTCCGCTCTGCCAACCTCGCCCTCGCCACAGTTCCCCGTATCCGGAAAACCTCCACCGGCAGGAGATCCTTCTCCTACCTCGCCGCCAAGACCTTGTACACTCTCCCCACCAGCCTACGACAGACCCAGGACCTGTTGGCCTTCAGAAGACTTCTCAAGACCTGGCTCTTGGATCAGTAGCAGCCCCCCCCCAGCACCTTGAGACCCTCATGGGTATATAGCGCTCTTTAGAAATGCAGTGATTGATTGATTGATTGAACTACGTAGGAGCACTGGAAAGTGAGGGCTATGTGTGGTGCAGTGGAAAAAGTGAGTGGAGTGGTGTGAGTTAAAAATACCTTACTAGTGGGCGGAATTACTTTATTCTTGCTCCTAGTAGATATATTAAAAATGGGGTGGGTCTCTAGGTCTATCCGGTGAAACAATGAGACTGGAATCCTAGTAGAGTGCCGACATGTTTCGAGCTCTACCCCTCAGCTCTTCTTCAGGACCTCACAGGGTCCAGCCCCGTGAGTCCCCCTCCAATGTGTGTATAGTAATGCCTAACAATGAGCATTTAGATAAGATGAAACATATACATACGACACTTCAGTAATTCAGTCGTGGATCTGCAGGTAAAAAAAGAAGAAAAGGTTAGGGTGCAGCGCCCCGCCGTCTGCTGGGTCTCCTCTTTTCCCCATTGTATACTTTTAAAGATAATATAGTCAAAATATTCTCCAGTCTCTATGCTCCATTATATTGTGAATGATGTAGTGCTTCCTGGAACTGTCACGGAATTGTGCCTACATCAGGAAAAAATGTATATACACCATATGTACATATAATTGCCCTCGTGAAAACCGCATGCTTCAGGGTTCCTGTAAAAAGGACATACTGGTGTGCGGCATTTGTAGCATTTAAAAAGACCCTGAAAGTTAAAATGGGGAGGAAGGAAAAAAGTGTAGTAAATATCACACATACATATCGTAAAACAATACATAAAATGGACAAAACGGACATGCGGGATTTCACATACGTTTCTTTTAGGCTGTACTAAGCCTCATGGTCAGACGAGGAAAGAAGGAGACCCGCATAATGGTTCTGTAAGGGGAAGAAAGCGTGATTACTTTCCCGTCTGATGCGGATCTCACCGGGGTTGCCAGAGCGTGCTATGAGTATCAAGCACAGTAACGCCCTTGCTCCGTTGTGCCTGTAAAGGGGGGGTAAGACTTACCCCCTATTACAGGTTTTACTTTATCCTTATATATGGGAAGATTACCTAAAGACCTTACACAACTCAAATCTTTGTCTTGTGGATTCTCAATCAACATCAGCTCACGCTATAGTTGCCTTGCTGTGGATGATCCAGCCAAAACCTCACCTATGGGCGCGTCAACATCTACTACTACCTTCAACTCTGGTGCTACTAAAACTCTGTCTAAAAGGTTGAAAAAGAACCCGCCTTCTCCCCCTAAACAGCCCACTTCAGTCACAATGCATATACTACTAGAAGAAATGAGGGCCCTAAGACCATTCGTTGAAGAAACCAATTCTAAGTTACAGATGCTCTCTGACAGATGGTCTAATGTGGAAGAACGTGTTACTACACTAGAACAAAATGTGGACGCCTTAAACTCTTCTACGTCCAAGATAGACTTTATGTTCACAGGTGTCAACGCTTCACAAGCAAATCGAAAACTTGGAAAATAGAAATAGGAGAAATATTCTTTGCATTTATGGTCTTCCTGAAGGAACAGAAGGTTCAGATTCAATTGCCTTTTTTAAATCCTTTCTTCCAAAGTTGCTTAAGCTACTGGGAGGCACTCTTCTTAATATCCAGAGAGCTCAAAAATTGGGTCCAGTGTCACCTATGATGTCCTCCTCCACAGCAAGAAAACTAAGAGGAGTGATCCTAAACCTTTTAGAGTACACCGACTTGCTACGTATCAATTCTGCGGCAAAGGCAATGAATCGGATTACTTGGTCAGGAAACTCCTTATTCTTCTCTCAAGATTATGACAAATCAACTGCAGATCGGCGCAAGGAGTTTCTAGCATGACGACCACAACTTCGATCAATTGGTGCACGATATGTATTATTTCATCCTTGCTTATTCAAAGTGACCATCAATAATAACACTAACACCTATGAAGATCCCATAAAACTTAAGAGCTTCTTATACACTTACCACGCCGAATTTATGGACACCACTTCTTCATCAGGCTCTAAATAGACATTTCTAACTCCTGATATGCATATATTTTTATTATGACCTTTAATTCTGTTATTGATTATGCTTGAAAGCTAATACTTGGCATACAAAATGTATTTAGGAAAATATTGTCTCAATTATATATTTCGAATGAGTGTCCGTCTAGCACTCCCTTTTATTCTTTAATCAAATATTAAAGTTCAATTTTTGCTGGTTGTGCAACTCCCTCTAAAGTGTTTTGTCAAAGAACACTGTGACGAACTGAAATGTGGAGAAAGAGGAAATTCCGCTTGCAAGTGGAGGTGTGCACATATATACATAGACTTCTATGGTCTTTAATCCATTTTCATCCTTTTGATCATTAATTCATGCCAAATACTATGTTGATTTCAAATGAAAATTTATTTTTTCATGTTGATTATCTCGATTATCAATTCTTGATAAATTGGCTTTTTTTGCAAACTTTTACATTCAACCTCCACCCAATGCATTTCGGGTCAAACGACCCTTCCTCGGGGGTCTGTGTGGAAAAAACAAGAAATTTAGTGAGCTATTCAGCTTCTATTCACTGAAAATCTAAACAATATCTGTTGACTATAAGTCTAAACAAATGACTATGTACATTACTGTCAGCCTATCTATAATATATTATACTGTATCAAAGGGTACTGTTCTAATGTCTGTTCCCCATATGGCTTTTACCAAAACCTCTTAATGACAAGCCTCCTAAAGAAAAAACCATCATAACGAAAAGCATTCACTGATTGCGTAATACATATGAAATTCACTCAAACTCAAATTGCAAACCATTTCCTAATACAGTATGCTGTATGGTAGGGACATTCTGATTGGCGGATACAGCGAGGCGCGAAAAAACTTTGCATTTGACTGTAAGTTTGTTTGCTTGAACGGATGTTATACGTTTTGGTAACTTAGTGTTTTAGAACATTTAATCTAAATTTCATGTTAACACATCGTAAAGCTTTGATGTTATGTGTTTGTATTAGGAAATGGTTTGCAATTTGAGTTCGAGTGAATTTCATATGTATTACGCAATCAGTGAATGCTTTTCGTTATGATGGTTTTTTCTTTAGGAGGCTTGTCATTAAGAGGTTTTGGTAAAAGCCATATGGGGAACAGACATTAGAACAGTACCCTTTGATACAGTATAATATATTATAGATAGGCTGACAGTAATGTAAATAGTCATTTGTTTAGACTTATAGTCAACAGATATTGTTTAGATTTTCAGTGAATAGAAGCTGAATAGCTCACTAAATTCCTTGTTTTTTCCACACAGACCCCCGAGGAAGGGTCGTTTGACCCGAAATGCATTGGGTAGAGGTTGAATGTAAAAGTTTGCAAAAAAAGCCAATTTATCAAGAATTGATAATCGAGATAATCAACATGAAAAAATAAATTTTCATTTGAAATCAACATAGTATTTGGCATCAATTAATGATCAAAAGGATGAAAATGGATTAAAGACCATAGAAGTCTATGTATATATGTGCACACCTCCACTTGCAAGCGGAATTTCCTCTTTCTCCACATTTCAATTATATATTTAACATTCTATTTCTCCTTACATGTCATCCCTGCGTGCCATCCTTTCCACTATGTCCCAGTGTTTGTTGGTTCTGTTCTCCTCTACGCCATCCCGTTTGAGTCTTGGACACGTCATTATTCCCTGTGGCCTCACATCCCCCCACCCTCCGTATGTCTTGGATCATATGTAAGTCTCTCATCTCATTTGTTTGCCTTGTCTCTTGTACTATTTTCTTTTTTCTTTACCTTCTATTCCCCTGGACTGTCTTTTCTCGACCTCTTTCCCTCTTAATACTTTTCAATATCTTTAAATTCTCTCTCACATCTCACATGTTGTTTATTCTCATTACTTTTCTCTTCTTTCAATTCTCTTCTGTATTACCATTGATTTATCTTGCACACAGTTGGTTTTGTATTTGGTATAGTTTTGCTCTAGTCATAACTTATTATATATTTATAATCTTACTTTATGCTTTTAAAACTTTTCTCATGGAACGTTAGAGGTTTACATTCACCTATTAAATGACAGAGAGTCTTAACTCATTTAGCTAAATTGGGAACAGATATTGTATGTCTACAAGAATCTCATTTGAAAGATGAAGAATTTGCTAAACTAAAAAGAGGATAGGTGGGAGAGGTTCTCTACTTCCCGGGTGATGGTAAACGCAATGGTGTTCTTATTCTTTTTCGCAAATCCCTTCCTGTTAAAATATTATCACAATGTGAAGATACGGCAGGCAGATGTATGGTGGATAATGCTCCAATCTCTTTGGACCCACAGTTGGTGATTCCTCCTTCCAGACTTCTTTAGCCCAACAAATTACACAATGTTTTGATGACAATTTTATTCTTGCAGGAGACTGCACCGAAATTCTCAATCTTTTTTTAGATCGAAATTCGTCAACTCCCTTTATCCCTCATAAATCTCATACATTTTTTACACAACCAATCAAACAAAACAAGCTTATAGACGCTTGGAGACTTTGTAATCCCACGTTCAGGGAGTATTCCTACTATTCCGCAACACATCACACCCAATCACGGTTAGATTATTTTTTTATATCTGATAATATTTCTCAATCACTGGTGTCGGCGGATATTGGCTCTATTTTAATATCCGACCATGCTCCCGTCACTATTAACCTTGATGTATTGCAGAAGCCTAACTTATCCCAAAAATGGCGCTTTAACAATGCCCTGCTTCTAGATCCTGTTTTCACATCGTCCTTTGCTTCCTTTTTTAACAAATAGTTCCTATTTAACCAATCAGATTCTATGCCTGTTCATTGGATTTGGGATGCATTTAAGGCATCAACTAGAGATTTTATTATTAGATTTCTCTAGGAAACGTAGAAAGGCGCAGCAAGTTACCAATTACCTTCTAGCTAAAATAAAGAGATTGGAGCACTCCTATTATTCTTCCAAATCCAAAACTTGTTTGTCTGAACTCATAAAACTTACATTTCAATTAATTCAAGATACAACTAATAATGCATCTAACTATTTACTGAAGTGTAGTGCAAAATTCTATGGTGGCCAGAATAAGGCTGGGAAATTATTGGCTAATTATTTAAAAGTAAAACATAACAAAGTCAATATAGAATCTAATTTTGACCAAAACCACACATTAAAATTCAAAGATGAAGATTTCCTAAATGAATTTCTCTAGTTTTATAAGACACTGTATGAATCTGAAGCTCTCTCTTCTGATCAATCCATCTCTCAATTTTTGTCCGACATTCAATATACCCCTGACACTCGCCCTGACCTATCACTCTTAGAATCAGACCGCACGTGAAAAGAGTTCCTTACTGCCTTAAAAACATTTTAAAAAGATAAGGCTCCTGGGATCGGATGGTCTTACTGTGGAATTCTTTACCCACTTTGCATATTTACTCATTCCCAAATTACATATTCTCATAAATGCCTTCTTACTATCCGGTGAATCCTCTGGTTCCTTTTTGGATGCCCTTATATGTCTTATACCTAAAGATGGCAAGGATCCACAACACTGCAAAAACTATTGACCCATTTCTCTGCTTAACATAGACTATAAAATCTTCTCAAAAGCTTTAGCATCACACTTAGAATCTCAGCTGCCTGCCTTACTAGGTGAAGAACTATCTGGTTTTGTGAAGGGGCGGCTTATCACGGATAACACTCGCTTATTTTTTGATGTCCAATCCAAAGCCTAGCACTTTCCTCATTCTTTGGCGGCAATTGCCCTGGATGCAGAAAAACATTCGACAGAGTGGAATGGCCCTATCTTTTTCATACCTTTAAATGGTTTGGCTTTGGTACAAAAATTATTTCTCTAACATATATTTTATATTCTAACCCGAGAGCGGCTGTATGTGCGAATGGTGGTATATCTTCCTATTTTCAACTCGGTAGAGGTGTAAGACAGGGATGCCCGCTTTCGCCTTTTCTTTTTAATCTTCATCTAGAACCGTTTTTATAAAACATTCATCAAAATATCAATATTCATGGTTTTACTTTTAAGGAGACTAACATCAAAATTGCAGCATATGCTGACGATGTCCTTTTATTCATCTCACAACCTCAATCTTCTCTTCCAGCCTTTTTGGAGGAAGTTGATTCCTTTGCATACGTTTCTGGTTATAAACTAAACAAAGATAAATGTGAAATATTGCCTCTCACAAAATTTACTTTTAAGGCTGAGTTTACCACTTCAGGTTTTGCATGGAGTCCCCAATACATCAAATATTTAGATATGCATTTCACTTCTTCCATTTCAGGAACAATATCACGTTGCATGAACAACTGTGTACAACGACTATCCTCTTTAACAACGAATTGGCATCCTCTCTACCTGTCCTGGTGGGGATGCCTAGACACCATAAAGATTATGCTCTCTCCTATAGTTTTGTACAAAATCTCTAACATTCCATTGTCTATACCCTTAAAATATTTTTAATAAATCACTTCCATATTATCCTCCTTTTTATGGAGTAACAAGAAATCACGTATGCTTATATCAAAACTGATTCGCCCAAAATCGGAAAGAGGGACAAATTTTCCTCATTTTCCGATTTACCATAAACCCTTCCTCTTACATCAAGCTTTGAGGTGGCTCTCTGAGTCTTCCGCAAACAGCCCCCTTAGGGCCACGCTTGAACAATTCTTCATCCTCCCATTTTCATTCAAAGAATATTTGTCTTTCACACGTAAACCACAGTCTATCTCTACCCCCATACTCAAACATACTTCTAAGATTTTACCCACTGTCTCCTCTAAGAATTCCAGTGATTGGGCTTCACTTTAAAATTCTACAACATGGCAAAATGCTTCCATTTTGATTAATAATAAACCCATCTTTTGAAAAACGTAGGCCTGATTTGGGTAAATTAATTATATGATCAAAACAAGCTTTTGTCTTTTGAACATGCTAGTAGCTTTTTTAACTTACCTCCAGCTTTTTGCTCCAAATATTTCCTTTTAACACAAGTCATTGAAAATACCCGTAAGCAACGCATAAACTCTCAAGACCCTACTCTTCCTCAATCTGTCCCTGTAGATACACTGTGGTTGCTCTTACTTAACAACTCTGTCATATATACATTTTTACATAGCTTATACACTCCAGGGAAACATCTAATACAGAGATTTCTTGGGAGAAAGATTTAGAGATTTCTTGGTCTGTGGAGTTATGGGATAAAATCTGGCTCAAACGTAGGAAATCCTCCAAGGCTAAGAAAACTACTCAGACACTCTTTTTTGTATATAATAGACTCCTGCTTTCACCACTCGTCCTCAACGCAAGACATAATGCACTCCCAGACACATGTTGGACCTGTTCTTCGCCTAATGCTGATTTATTTCATCTGCTTTTCACATGCAATTTAGTTAATAATTTTTGGAAAAGAATGTGGCATCAAATCCATCTGATCTTCAATTCTAATCACCCTTTCTCTGTTTCACATATTTGATTAGGTAGTTTATCCCCAGTTTGGGAACATTGTGAGTCTAATGTAAAGATAATAGATTTGTTGTTAGCAGTAGCCTTTCAACAAATTACCAAGAAGTAGAAGGACTTTACCAAGTTGTCATATCAAGCATGGTGGTATGCTGTCTGTTACAATCACAGACTCAACACTACATTTGTATATCCGTTACATTTAGCATCAAAACATTTAGATTTATGGGCACCTGTTACGCTGCTTATAGATATAAGTGCACAATGTTTTCTGTCTCTCACTCTTACGCTACAGAAAGTGACTAAACCTCCATGACTTCCTTTATGTTGATCTTGTACAGCTCAATCATATACCAACCTGTAAAGTGTGTGTTAAGCGAGAGTGTAAGTTCCTTTTTTGCTGACTCTTTTCTTCTATGACTTTGTTACTTTTCTACATATTATATACGAGATTGAATTTTCTTTAAAGTTCTTTGTACTCCTTAAACGTTAATGACTTTATTGTGTGTACTACTTTAACTTTATTGCTATTGTATTCTCTGTATCAACATATTCCTTTATTTCAATAAAATTATCTTGAACTTTTAAACCTTTCACCAGAAAGTTGATTAACACTCAAGTTTGTGCTGTGTGAGTGCCTATTCAATAGTAATGGAAAACTGAGTCCTAGAACCCACAAATGAATTCCAAATCTATTCATGGGAAACTAAGACTGGCACAGCTTATCAAGAGTATTCCTGGTCTGAAGGAAGACAAAATACTGTACAGTGTACATGTCTTAAACATTTGATTTGTCTATATAGTATTTAATAATATTATAGTACCCAAAGAGCAGGCTGTGCAGCAAGTGCTGTTGTAGTTGTAGCCCAAAGAACTGGTTGTATATTGTGGGTGATCATTGCTGGAACTTTGCTTTGGCGGTTTCTGTGGGTTGTTGTTGCTGTAGTGTGAAGTGCAGATCATGCATTGCCAGAGGTCGCGAGCGGTCACTGAAGAGTTTCGCATTGGCACTCATCATGGGAGGAAGAGTCTTGGCACAAACAAGACCCTTTGTGGTCTTGAAAAGCACAAACTTTCCAAATTTAATCTTTTCTTCTAGAAATGTGCACTCTGATGCCAGTCAAGATTCCAAGCCCTGGAAAGTACCTTTTGGAGATCAGGGACTTACTCTAGAAGAAGTCAGCAGGGTTCAGGCAGGTCCAGTTGCAGCACTTCAGCTGGGAAATTGCAGGGATGACTCTGGAGCATATAGTGAACATGTAGCTTAGACAGAACGTCAGCCAACTAACCCTAGAAGTCACTCATATAAACTGAGATAAAGTGAACATGTCCGGTCTTCCTTCTCAGAGAGCAGGGCAGGCCTAAATCTGCAGGACTGCCCTCTGGGGGTCAAGGCAGTTCTCAAGCAGCAGGGATAATTTCTGGGTATCGGGCTGTCCTTCTTCTGTAATGTCCACAAGTCCATGGAGTGTAATGAGGATTGGTTCTGGAGGTCCCATATTTATACCTGTTGCCAGTCATTGAAGTGAAGGAAGTGCCTATACTAACACCACATCTGGCTCTAGAAAAAGTTTTCTATCCCTGGCAAGAACACTGGGGTGAAAAAATACTAGTGTCAGATACCGTTATGTTTGTAGGAGGCAACCATTTTGAAGTGTAATTAAGAATAACCCTGGGCGGAGCTGGCGGAGTGCAACTATGCAGAGATCCACAAAGTTGGGGGAAAACTCTGTGGAACTCGCTTCCGCTCCACCACCTGCATCCACCCCCCCTAATAAATTAATAGTGATAACTTAATTTTTTTTAAATAAAGTCACTTACCTGTATTGCAGTGTCCCCGGGCTGCTCTACTCCTCCTCGCCGGACATCTTGCATGAACAGCGCAATTTCTATCTGCTCCCAATAACAATGTAGCACTTATTCAGTGAAATAAGGTAACCAATGTTATTCAATAGGAAAAATAGGCCTTAAAGTAGTGAACAATGTATTAAATTAGGAGTTGTTTTTACTACAATGACATATAAAACTTAAACACACATGTCCTATGATTAAAATACAGTGCAACCTGCCATATGGACCTTTAGCACCTACTTTAGGATGACTTCTACCTAATGAAAAGGGAGGGTTGATTTTGACTTGCAAAACAACAGTTTAGAACTGCACTATAGGCTGCAGTGATAGGTTTGAGATACGTTTTAAAGAGCTACTTCAGTGGGTGGCACAAGGAGTGCAATAGGCCCTCTAGTTGCATTTGAATTACAGACCTTGGGTACCATGTGATACCCTATACTAGGGTGTTATAAGTAAATTAAACTTGGCGATCAAGTGTATGCAATTTATGACATGTTTTTGGGGAGAGAGAACAAGCGCATTATCGCTGGTTAGCAGTGGCAACATTGATTTCAGAAAACAAAAGGAGTGAAGGCAAAAGGTTTGGAGTTGACCCTGCAGATAGGACAAGATCCAACATGAAGCAAGCTAGAAAAGAAATTCTATTTTTATGTTATAGTTCAAATTCAGTTTTAGCATTCTGAAAAGATAAAACACTCAGGAAACCTTCAAAATCTTAGAACCCCAGTTCACAAATGTTAATTCATGTTAATCTCCTCTTGTGTACATCTTCCCCTACACCTAGATGTGAATATCCTCCTGGAAGGAATTCACTATTTCCAATGTGGATTTAGATTTAGTTACAGACTATCAAGGCTTCACACCTTGAAGAGTAAAGTTACTCTTTATACAGATCCCTGCCATCAAGGTGGATATTTCACTATAAAAATTAAAAATGAATTCTAAGAAAAGTAATCTGAAATACAATCTTAACTCCTAAACACTTCAGAGTACCACAATAACAAGGAACATCATGCCTGAACTAAAACATAACTGTTTCTTAAACTGTACATTGATTACATTTATATATTTTTAAATGTTCGTTTTAAATTAAATAAATAATTTAATCCCCCTAGCCCCTTACAGTATCATTTGTGTTGAATGTGCCACAATCTTGGATGGAAATTATGTATTATTTATTTGTGCTCTGTTGTGTTTAAATTATAACGTATAACTTATTTTGAAGTTGTATTTAAAATACTACTTAATTTGATAGTTTCCATCTGTGTTGGAGGTATTTACAGCTACACTGATTTATTTGTGATTGAGTTGAAGTATGAAGTAGTTGTCCATGTGTAGCACCAGACTTACTTCTAGACTGGGCTAGAATACATTTAGGTCTCTTTTGTCAATAGAATTTAATGTGGATCTGGGGAATAGCAATTGTCATACTATTTTGTGGGTGTGTGTTTTGTATTAGCATGCCCCTTCTTATATCCCTCCTACAATTCAACTTAATCTTACACATTTTGTACTCATTGCGCCCTATTTTTCAGTCACTGCACCTCCTCCATCCCACATGTGCTATTAAATCGATACTTTTGCGTATGAATAGTTCCCTTATTGTCTTAACATCTCTTTTATAACAAGAGGTTGACTTCATCAAAAATAGAAAAGGGAGGTGTAGCTTAAAATCCTGGTGAATAAAGATGAATAGTACTTGTATTCAGTATGTGGTTACCTAAGGGGTCAATCGGTTTGTCAAGAATTTTATCACATAATAGTGCAATAAATATAAGGGAAATTTACCTGCTGATGACAGATGATATTTCACCCTCATTCATTAAAAATACCAAACATAATATATTATATAACATTTATCATTGCTATGAGTAAAGTGAAATATTATTTTCAAATCATTCAAATGAACAAATAATTTGGCAAAATATTTCAACCAAATGTTGGGCTAATGGAATTAGATATGCCAGTACTGTTGATCAATGAAACAGAAACAAAGTTTATATCAAACTAATTCTGAGATGGTATTGGTTGATAAGTCATAGTGTACTACTCTCAATTGCAAACCATGGATGTACGAATTGCGCACTAACTAGTTTGTGATCGAGGAGGTAATCCGCAATACAACCTTCACACACAGATTGAGTATTCCAAAGTGTCATTATGCAGTGAGTAGCTTTCAATACAGGGATAGTGGCTAGCAAGGGATAGGAAACCCCCATCATTGCATTTGCTTTCCTGAATGGGAAACATTGTATTTGAAGATGGTCTTCTGGCTTAAATAGGTAGTTGCTGATTTAAAAAAAGGTTTCCCATTTGAGAACAATAGGCTCAGAAAGTGGTCTGTCAGGCTACCACTTTCTCACTACATACTCATTCAACATGATTCTCAAAAGGAAAACAGTTACCACCATAACTTACAAAGTGGCAACTTTTCAATGATTTGCTACTGCAATTGAGGTCACAAATATGTTACTTTGTAACTTGAAAAAAAGATGGGATTTACACTTTCATACTCCCGTCTATTTGCAATTGAGAATGGGTCACAAGACTAAAAAAGAAAGACTTTGCCGACAAGCAAGGCGGTTTTCTAAATGTTTCTTGCGTTACAGAGTCTGATCTCCAGGCATTGTGACCACAAATATCATAAGTACATGGGGCCCTTAGCTCTGTAAAAGAATAACGAGGATACATTTTAATAAATATGTTATAGGCAGTGAGGTATGAAATATATGGGAAAAAAACTCAACTCAAAATATTTGAAAGAGCATCATTCAAAACAAATATGTATGTACTTAAATAGTGTATGAATCAATCATCTATTGCCCATCTTTGTGGGATCTTTACTGTGTTGTGTTTTTACTTTTTAATTGTTTGATTGCTGATAAACACCCTGGTCCTTAAATCTGTTCTGTGTCAGGGCTACTAAGAGATGAGCTATTGAACTTATGTGTTGAAATTCCCAAGAGTTTGAATTACTACATGGGAAGGACTCACATCATCTCCAACTAAAACGCATTTTCATACAGACACTCAGCTTTTTATGACTGGGTGTCACTGTTTACTATTTCTCTCGTAAACGGGCCAAACTTAGCCAAGGGTAGATTGACCCGATGTGTTATTTTTTTTACTCTTGCTTTTATTGCTCTACAGAAAAAGTTCAAGTTCATTGTTTTGTTTTTTACTAGTTCAAGTTCAAAAAAGCTTTATTCAATTGATGAATAGCAATCATAAAAGCACACAATTATAAAATACATAAACAATTTCATGGGTGAAAATTCATAATGAACATTACATAAAATCATGTTAGATGTTCCAATATTACATTATTAGAAAATGGAAAACCATAATTTCTGTACAAGAAGCATTCAAATAAACATAGATTTCCTGAGATGCAGGACGTTTTTCAAAAAAGCTGTGGTTCTCTGAAACTGTTTTCGCTATCTAAAAATTGCAATGACAGAATTGCAATGGAGAAGTGTGGCTCACTGGTTAGAGGAGGCAGACCTGGAAGCAGAGGTCAGCCCGGGACCAGGGTTCAATTCCCGGCTCGGCGGGGTCTTGAGTCCTAAAATGTCCATGGACTCGACAATTCTCGCTCCGGTGCCTACTCGATTCACGGGTTCACACTCTGCGACTCTGGGCAATAGCTTGCTTAATCTCCACAACGGCCCCTCGCGGCGGGATGCCTGGCTTTCACCTTGCGGATACCCTGCCGGGGTTATCTCACAGGGGAATACCAGGACGGGTTCCCTAAGCAAGCGCTTAGAAACCGCTTGGTGATTTGCGCTATATAAATTCCTGTACATTTACATTTTACATTTACATTTACAATAAAGCAGGACGACATTGACGTAACCCAGACTGTTTTAGTATAGGTACCAACAACAGCCTCCTAACAGTGGAAAGAAATGTACAAAATAAAATGACATGGATCGTAGATTGAGGGGAAATATTGTCACAAGGGCAAGGGCAAGTCGTTCATAACGGCAAAAGTGACTAGTCTGTGAAAGACCCCAAGCCTAAAGCGGGTTAATAAAAACCTATCATAAGCACCTGGAACAAAAGTTAAATAGGGCTGAATATTAAAAGTAGTTAAAATCAATTGATCATGCAGGACTGTGAGCTTAAAATCCCGAATGACATTCTAAGAGGGTCCAGCAGCAGAATACCCTCTTTCCTCAATTCCTTTCTAGTCACTTCCGTAATGGTAAGAGAATTTGAAAAGTACTCTAAATGGCCAAGATCCTTAAAGAAATGATAAACTTATCTTAGCCAAGGAATCCTCATTACTCCTTCCAATTTCAAGATGTCTAAAAGAATATCTCTGTTCAGTTTGGTTTCCTCTTTTGTCCACAGCCTGTGCCACAATAGCACAAGCTCTAGTCTAATTAAATCAGGGATAAACGGGAGACCTGGCTCTGCATGACAAATACATCCTGAAGTGCCACTTGGAACGGCTAAGATATATTTTAAAAAGGAGTTTTTCTACTGTCTGAATAGGGGCAAGGTCAGCAAACTCCAAAACCCTCCTCCCATAAACAGCTGCAGAGACACACTTTGCCTTATATGTTTTAATGAGTTCCTCGGGAGGTCGTTTACCCAATTTCCTGGCAAAGATAGTAAGTGCAGATGTGGTGCGTAAAAATGCCAAGTTTTTTTTTGCTGCTACATCTTGTGCCCAGGAGTCATTCTGGGAAAAGAGGATACTCAAATAAGAGAATGTTTTAGTATCCTCAATCCTTTGTCCGGCAATAAACATATCTCTATTTTTCTTAAAACCCCTACCACAGCGCATAATAAATGTTTTCGAAGAGTTTACCCTTAATCCCAGATCTTTCATGAAGTGGGAAAAACTATCCAAAATGCCCTGGAGGCCCACCTGTGTGCGTGACATCAGCACGGCGGCGTCCGCATAAAATAGGGCTGGATTTGGGCGGCCGGCTACTTGAGGAAAATCTTGATTATCTTTGCGCAAGGCTTCCTCAAGTCCATTTATATACAAATTAAAAAAGAATGGAGCCAGGACACATCCCTGACTGACTCTACTCCTGATCAAAATAGCAGCAGAACGCTTGCCCTTCAGACCGCAGCGCACACGTGCCTTAGCGTCACTGTAAAAACGCTTAGGAAAATAAATAATATTTACATCAACCCCCAAATCTTCCAGTAATTTCCATAATTTGGTGTGGACCACACAGTCAAATGCAGCTGTGAGGTCCACAAAAGCTAAAAACAGGTTCCCTCTCTTAGCCCTCGTATATTTCCCCACCAGCAGAGAAAGGTTCAAACCCTGTTCTACTGTCCCCACATTGCAGGTCTTATAGAACGGAATGTTTATCGGCCCAGTCCTGAAGGCGTTCCAGCATGACCCGGCCTGCTACCTTCGTAATGGCATCCAGCAAGGTAATTGGACTGTACCACCCCGGGTCTTGCTTATCCCTCTTTTTGAAGATGGGCACAATGGTCGACTCTACCCAAGTGGGTAGGAAATCGGTGTTACAACTAGCGTTAAGCACCTGCACAAATAGAGGCCCCCACAGAGGAATGATCGACTTAAACATATCTATGGGGACCCTATCCGGGCCAGGAGCCTGACCGCCCTGACTAGCGTGTAAAGCCCTCTCAACTTCCTCTAAAGTAAACATTAAATCCTTAGACTGAAGAGGATGGTACCTATACATATACCTGAGCAAAGTGCCTGATCAATTGATCCTCCATTATATCTATCTCAATTGTAGGGCCGTTTTCCTTGGATAGGAATGGTGTTCTAATTGCCTTCCAGAAGCCTGCATGTCCTTAGTTACTGAGGCTAAATGCAAAACTTCCCAACCCTCCTTCCTCACTGTATTTTTCCTGTCTCTTACCGCCTGTTTATATGCCACTCTAGCTCTCCTAATATCTAAAGTACTTCTTGGATTTTTATGCAATTCTTTTTTTTTTTAAAGCTGAGAATAGGCTTGAGTACACCTTGAGTCAAACCACCCGCTCTGGGCTCTGTTACTCTTGTTTTGCCTAATGAGAGACTATCTTATTACATTAGTTATTGTTAAAAATGATGCTAATAGAGTGGCAGGGGTAGTGTCTTCACTTAGGCATGTCACTATATCTGATTTACATTTACCAACTACTGAATTAAGCATCTCTGTTCGATCTACCATAGCATATCGTAGGGAATAACCATTTGTGCTTCCAATGGCTAAATTCTCTAATAGTCAATCACTATTGTTAGTCCCAAGTATTTTCCTAGAGGGCAATGATATAGTTAAACATAGAGGAAAATTATCACTTAGTGAGTTCTCAGAGACATAAAAAGAATGGAGGCTGTATGCATAATTGCTAGAAGCTAAGGCTTAATCAATGGTGGAACAGCATCCCCTTACCATTATATGTGGAAGGAAGGGGAGCTGGTGATGAGCACAGTTCATTAACAAAGCCTAAGTCAAAACTATTAATACATTCATGTAACACAGTACTCCACATAAGTTGTCCTCAGCATTTTCACACAACGTACAATTAAAATCCCCCACCAAAAGTAACATTATATCTTTCCTTTTATGTTTGCCCAGAAGTTTCAATGATTGGAACATATTTTTAATAACAATACACACTAGGCCTGGGGGAATATTGTTATAAAAGTTAACCAAGGCTATAGAGAACGTTGAATCTAAATCCAGCACAACTAGTTGGTAATAATCATCATTAGCGAACTCTGTTATTTGTTTTAGGTTCATGCTATTGGATAGATACATGCACAAACCACCCTTAGCTCTCCCACTCCGACCACCTACTGCTGGGACATGATAAGTCCTATACCCATTTAGGTGTATCGCTTCCTTGGTCCAAGTCTCCTGGAAGCAGAGAACCTCAAATTGTAGAATAAAATCCCACCATAATTGGGTATTTAGTTTCGATCGAATTCCAGCAATATTCCATGATACAATATGGCAAAGTGGGGGGTTTAACAATAGTCGGGTATTTGCGCCCTCTGGTAAAGCCATGTTAACATGTACAGGTTGAAAAGTATCATTTGACACACCCTGGGCTCTAGTTAAAATCTCCTTGCTAGGGTCACTAGGCCCTTGAGCCCTCTCACTCGGGTGTTCCACTTGGACTTCATATGAACAACTAGACGAGGGGAGAACAGTTACAGTGCCCCAGGGATCACCCTGGATATCCGTCCTCGTGGCCCTGTTCCCATAAGGCACGGTTCCGGTGCTTCCCGCTGTAGATTTGTCAATGATAACGACTTTATCCCCTGAGGGTAGACTGTGTTTTTGTCCAGTATCATAACTGCCCATGGCACAGTAGGAATGTGCACAGATCTCAGAATGGAGTCAATAGTTATCCTCCAGGCCACTTAAAACCTCAAAACGGTTGTGTGTTGATATATAATATCTTGGCTGCCTAGTTCCCAGATAATTTCCTACTAAACGCTGCGGGTCAGGATTCGTTACAGAATCTGGAGGGTGATAGAAATATCCTAGGGGTAGTATGTTAATATCGTTGGAATAAACAGGCCCATTGTAACCCCTCTCAATGATTGCATGTACCAAATGTGGTGCCCTAAAGGTTATTACAACACAGTCTCCACTTAGTGATTTGGGGGATGTACCAACCTACCCGATCCTTTGTACCATTTTAAAATGCAAAAAAGGTTTTTTTTCAAGCCAGTCCTAGAGGTAAGGAAGTGGAGTGACTTATTCCTTAACGTTGACCAGTGTTCAAATACATTGGGTGATAATGATGGAACATTTTCCAAAACAACCGTGTACGTTGCGGCTTCTGGGGTTAAATTTAAATTTTGAGTTGGATTATTTATTTATTTATTTATTTCTGGCGATTTTTAGAGCGCGCAAATACCCTGGGGTGTCTCGGCGCTGTAGTTGCAGAACTCTCCGGAAGGGGGGTGGAATTAGGCAGGGAACAACCGTGTCTTTAGTTGTTTTCTAAAGTTAAGAAGGGTCGGAGCGCACTTGATGTTTAGAGGAAGTGCATTCCACAGTATGGCCGTGGCCACAGCAAAGCGTTTGTCACCCCAGTTGGCCCTTCTTGTCCGGGGGACCATGAGTAGGTGCGCTGAGGATGACCGCAGAGTTCTAGTATGCTCAAGCGGACGGAAGGCTCTTCTTAAGAATAGGGGTCCTTGGCCGTGAATGGCCTTATATGCAATGCATAAAGCCTTAAACTTGATGCGGCTCCTCACCGGTAGCCAATGTAATTGTCGAATGTAGGGGGAGACCGATGCAAATCTAGGGATGGATAGAAGTGTTCTGGCGGCAGCGTTCTGGACAGTTTGCAGTTTATTAAGCACCTTTTGTTGAGTGTTGAGTAGCAGTGCATTACAGTAATCAGTTTTGGAGAATACTAATGTACTGACCAAGGTTTTACCTGCATGTGACGGAAGGTATGGGATTAGTTTTTTTATCCTTTTTAGTACGTGGAAGGAAGAGGAAACCACAGCATTGACATGTTGCTGGAATGTCAATTTGTTATCGAAGATAACGCCCAAGTTGCGTACCTTCGTCACCGGTTCTGGCGGTTGTCCCATTTGGTGAGGCCACCATTGAGGGGACCAGGTGGGTTGAAGCCTCCCGAATGTCATCACTTCTGTCTTATCAGAGTTGAGTTTAAGACAGTTGGATGACATCCAGGAGCTTATTGCCTTCATTCCCCTTTGGAAATTGGCTGCTACTGAGATTCCGTCATTGTATATCGACAGCACCAATTGGGTGTCGTCAGCGTAGGTAGTGAGGGAGATTCCACAGGATTTTATGACCCTCGCCAGGTCCGACACGTAGATATTAAACAGTGTCGGACTTAGCGAGGATCCCTGTGGTACTCCACATGGCAAGGAGAAGGTCTGGGATGTGAAATTTCCCAGTTTCACAGTTTGTGGACGGTTTGACAGGAATGAGGCCAGGAGGTTTTTTGCTTTGCCTGTGATTCCTATGGCTTCGACACGGTCGATCAAGGTGGCGTGGTCGACCGTGTCGAAAGCCGCAGATAGGTCCAGGAGTACTAGAACTGCGGCTCCTCCATTATCCATTGTAGACCTAATCTCATCTGCTGCTTTCAGCAGTGCCGTCTCTGTTCCGTGGCCCTGTCGAAACCCAAATTGGGTGTCGTCCAGTAAATTATTGTGATGGATGTAGTTTGACAACTGGATATTCATGATCTTTTCAAAGATCTTTGCAGGGAATGGGAGACAGGCAATGGGCCTATAACTAGCAGGAAGGAGAGGGTCTAAACTAGGTTTTTTCAGCAGCGGTTTGATTATAGCTTTTTTCCATTGCGGGGGGTATACACCGGATTCAAACATTGCATTGCAGATGGTGGTTAGGGGAGGAGCAATAACCTCCGAGATGAGGTTGAGGATATTTGGAGGGCAAGGATCCAAAGGTGAACCAGATTTGGTTCGAGCGATCAGTGATTGAATAAGTTCACGAGAGGTAGGTTCAAAACCTGCAAATGAGGGGTCAGTGTGAGCTGTGGAGTGGGAGGGAATGGTCGCTACCTCAGGTGTAAATGTGTTAAAAATAGCTCTAACCTTATTATAAAAATTCTCTCGATGGCCCTGATAGATTGTGCCATTTCCAGCTACATCATTGCTTCCACCTTCCCCCTCTAATTATTAGCTTACTATACAAGCGGGGGTATTAGGGTTTGATGTAGTGATGAAATCCTTACATTACTTTTGCCCAGCTGTTACAAGGTTGGAAGGCGGACCGGCAGCATGACCTTCCGCTTCACGGGGCAAAGAGCTTGCTATTGGATTAGTGCCAACTGTCTGTACCGGTTGGTATGCACTACGAACCAGCTCCTCCACTTTTACTAGCATGGCTTCTATATTAGTTATTTTTTAATGGATGGGTTCCAAAAGGGTCGACATCATTGTCTCAAGTCTGCTCCAGAAGTTCTCATCCTCCGTTACATCATCAGACTTGCCTATTTCATTCTGCTTCGTGGAACTTACTGATACCTCAGTAGTTTCACGTATGTCAACAGCAGATTTCCCTTTCTTCCCCAAAAATCTTGTGGAGGATTTACTCTGCTTGGTGATATTTCTACCTTTGCCTTTAACAATTTTTGGTAAAGATTCCGCAATATGTTCAGGCTTACGTTTACATTTAGCCTTTTGCCCTCTGGTTGTAACTTTAGACCCAGTGATGCTGTGTTCAGAGGATGATAAAGAGACGGAATCTGTCACAGCTTGTACTGGGGTACTAATTGATGATGAGGAAATCTCGTTATTGGCTGCTGCACTTGATAACGAGAGTGCGGGGGTCAAAGAAAGTCTACTCTGAGGAAGTAGGGGCTCAAGAGACAGTCTTCGTTCTGTAAGCAGAATTTAGTATGTAAGGGCAGATTCTACCCTCAGTAGGAAGGCGTGTAAGGTCCCTACCACAGTCCTACCTTTACTGGAATTGCCCCTGCTCATGGTTGGTCAGGTAAAGGTTCAGGGGATGTTATAGAAATACAAGAATATAAAAATACAAAACAAAGTACCGTTCTCAATCCAACGTCTTAGGGGGGTGGCCCAGCCCTGCCTCTGACTGTCTCTGACAGGTGTGGACAGGCCCGCCCTTGGCCCGGGCTTCAACGGGCCTGCCTGAGCGCATCCTGCGCTGCAGGAGACCCAGAGCATTTTTAAGTGCATCCTGTGGCGCTTAGGTGTGACGCCGGTGGTGGGCCCCGGCCGAGGATGCTGGGATATGTGGTCCTGAGCAGCGGGAGGCTCCTAACAACAGGAGCAGCATGGGCAACATTGCAGTCCTCGCGGACTGGTGGCAGGTAGGTTCCCAACAAGGGAAATATATCAGCAGTGTTTCCAAAGGAGACCCGTGCTGCCGGAGACTCAGAGCATTTTTAAGCGCCTCCTGTGGCGCTTAGGTGTGACGCCGGTGGTGGGCGCCGACCGAGGATGCTGGGATATGTGGTCCTAAGCAGCGGGAGGCTCGTAACAACAGGAGCAACGTGGGCCACATTGCAGTCCTCGCGTACTGGTGGCAGGTAGGTTCCCAACAAGGGAAATATATCAGCAGTGTTTCCAAAGGAGACCTGCGCTGTGGGTGACCCAGAGCGTTTTTAAGCACCTCCTGTGGCGCTTAGGAGTGACGCCAGTGGGCGCTGGCCGAGGATGCTGGGTTATGTGGTCCTAAACAGCAGGAGGCTCGTAACAACAGGAGCTGCATGGGCAACGTTGCAGTCCTCGCGTACTGGTGGCAGGTAGGTTCCCAACAAGGGAAATATATCAGCAGTGTTTCCAAATGAGACCCCTGTTTCTTACTAACACTAAGATTAGTATGTCATTCAGAGCACTGGGTATACTAAATATCAATTGATGCTTCTCCCAAACATCAATCAGGGGCTTCTATAGCGCAGATACTCACCTGTGAGCGTCTTAAGGCACTAGGGGGGTGCCCCGTAGATTACTGGGGTCATCTGAAGAGCAAGGTCTTGAAGTCTTACCTGAATTAGAGCTGTGTAGGACTTTGTTGGAGGTGGAGGGGGATGTTGTTTGAGGTCTTGGCTGCCAGGTAGCAGAAGGATTTTCCACTTTTTCTGGTCATACAGATGTGTGGCATGGTCGGCTGATCAGATGTTTCTCTTGGGTGCGTGGAAGGAGAGGCGGTTGTTTAGGTATGTTGGTCCGATGTTGTGGAGGGCCTTGCATGCATGCATGAGGAGTTTGAAGGTTATAATCATAAAATGTCAATTTTTACTTCCTGCATTTATAATAATTTAATGTAAACTTAATTCACACAACCTAAATTATTTACTACTTCTATATTATTTAATTTGCTTACTCTGTTTCATAAAAGATGTATGATCTATTGTTAAAAATATCACTCAACTTCCACCACAATATACTTTAAAAAGAAACCTAAGTACAAAATTAGGCTTTCCTCACATCCAATTTCTAGCTAGATATGTCCTCATTTTGACTCATAACATCATTCAAATAATTCTCCAGTTTTCAAATCATGTCTGAACTATATTCATTTGCCCTATGTATAGTGCCTTTTCGAATAATGCCACATATGTCAACTTTGATCACAAAATTTCAGGTAATAATCACTTTTCACGCCGAAATTGAATTTATTGCAAATATGTTTTGATTCAGTACGAATATGTTTTTTGTTCATAGAGAATCAAAGAATTAGGCCAGCATATCAGAATCACTGATGTTTATTGTACATCTGATATTTTGTATATGTTATAGCTGGAACATTTTATTGTTTCATGAGTGAAGAAGCTAGATAAAACATATGAAGTTCAACATAGAACAAAAATACTTTGGAGTCCAGTGGTGAATGCTTGACAGAAACCAGAATATGATGGAGATGACTTATACACAGCAGGTTCTATCCCATTTAAAATCTAATGTCATCAAGTCTCTTACAGTCACTTTATTGTGTGTCTGCACTTCCATTGGCCACTGTCACATAATGTTCATGAAATTATAATATATTCAATGTACATATGTAACTGTCAGAAAATCTGAGGAACACAATATGTAGGTTATTTGTTTTTCTTCATAATGTATTGCACTTATAGAAAATATCACCAAAATTGCATTAAAATGCACTGCTGTGTATGTAACCCCAAGTGAACCACTTGGTAGTTGCTATGCTGTGTTACATCAAACGGACATAGCAGAGAAGCACCGTATTTAGTAAGATATGGCACTGCTTTTCCCTCTGCGATCATGTGCTTTAGGCAATCCGGACTATAAAGTACGAAATACTATGCTTAAGCAAAGTGTACAACTTTTCCAAGTTTGTGTTTGTGCTCCACAATACCACACACATGCAAATTTGGAAAAGTTTGGAAAAAAGGAAGCTTTTCTCAAATACTAAGCCTGCCTCAAATAGGCATACATTTTTGGTGGAAACCCTGTCTGCTTTTTTTAGTAGACAGAGATTGGTGTCAAAATGTCTAGATGGTTTCATGGAAATGCTGATCTTGCACATCCTTGAGGAAAAGTAGTACAACGTAGAACATAGTGCAACTGTATTTAAGTTTAGGACTAGTTTCTAAAAGTAAATTTGGTTCCTACACTTTATGCCAGTTTGCTTCACTTTTGTGCCATAAACCCATCACAAAGTGTTAGTAAATCTTTTCAATTTTTTTACATATGACAGTATTTCTGCTTGTCACGTTCTGAAAATGATCTGTGCACAATATTTGCTGGCGACTCAGTTGCTCATCAGGTCTGCCAGCTACACTCTTCACCCACTCCCTCCTACCTCACTCCACTAGCGGGCTAAGCCGACTGGTGCCAACTATTGCCTGGAGCCCAGAGGCGGAGGGAAGAACACAGCTGGTGGAGGGTCAGGGTTATTGGAGCTGTGGAACAGTTGTAGTGTGCAAGACCTCGTCAGCCCCAGCCCCAGGCTTACATACACTGTCTTGCGTTTTCCTGCCACTGGATGAAGGTCTGCTCCTAATGCAGCTGGAGAGCCGTGGTCAATGGAGAAGCTGCAGCAATTCAGCAGTAATCAAGCAGGATTCACTCGTTGATACCGTGGCGGCCAACGGACACTGTCTTTTGTGCCTCAGAGTGACGAAAGTGACAAGCCACATCGAAAGCCACAGAGGCCTGGAGACATTGAGCCCCGCTTCAATGAGTGGAGATTCCGTGTGAGGAGATCGAGGTGACCAAGTTCCCCCAGACGGAGAGACAAGTGAGCAGTTGTGCAGGGGGTGACAAGGCTAATGTGGCAGTTCCACCCGTTTGCGCGGAAGCAGTCGGCGCTAGGCCTGTGCTGCTTACACAACGGGGAGGACCGCCGCACCCTTCTCTTGCACTCCAGGGTTTGTGCTCCGTTCATCTTTATTTTTCTGCTTGGATAATCCAGAAGCAGAGAAGCAAAAGTGAAGTAAGAGACCCGACTGAGTGAGCGGAAGCGATGGCTAGGCAGGCAAGTAAGCCTGAGTGAGATGACCTCAAGAAAACAATGCTCAGGGCCTGTGATTTTCTCTTCACCAAGACAATCCCATAAAATAAGATGATTGCACAGAGGTACTAGACAATTACAGCAATCCATACTAATATAATAAAGAGAGAGCCCAAACCTTTGAGGCTGGTAATCTCAGGAACCACAGCACCAATCACAACACCCAATACAGCGTTGGAAAGGGCAGTTGCAGCAGAAGGACATAGGCTATGCAGACGCCCACTGTATACATGTAAAATGTAAAAGAACCGTGCCAGCAAAGTAGTCCCTTGTGGGCGTGTCTGCGTTGTGCTGTGGGCGTGTGCTGGGGGTGTGACAAACGCTGGGGGCGTGTGGTACGTTCCGCCCTCCATGCCATGTCTCATATCGTGTGCTGTGGGCGTGTGCTGGAGGCGTGGGCGTGTGCGGGTCGCGCGATTACGGGGAAAAAAAGCGAGCGTTATGCCCAATATTTCATTGTTTTTTCTTCCCAGGTTCTGTACATTCCAGCTTCGGGTGTCCACCCTGCTCCCTTTAAATACCCCTGCACCCCATAATCATAACCCACCCTTACTCCTTAAAATACCCCAACACCCTTAAACACTAACCCATCTTAACCCTATCAATATACCCTGTACCCCAAAACCCAAACCTATCCCTAAACCCTAAAAATACCCCTGTACCCCAAAACCCAAACCTAGCCCTGAACCCTATAAATACCCCTGTACCTCAAAACCCAAACCTACAACTGAACCCTAAAAAATACCCCTGTACCCCAAAACCCAAACCTAGCCCTGAACCCTAAAAATACCCCTGTACCCCAAATCCCAAACCTACCCCTGAACCCTTAAACTACCCCTGTACCCCAAAACCCAAACCTACCCCTGAACCCTAAAAATACCCCTGTACCCCAAAACCCAAACCTAGCCCTGAACCATAAAATACCCCTGTACCCCAAAACCCAAACCTAGCCCTGAACCCTTAAAATACCCCTGTACCCCAAAACCCAAACCTACCCCATAACCCTAAAAATACCCCTATACCCCACAACCCAAACCTAGCCCTGAACCCTAAAAATACCCCTGTACCCCAAAACCCATACCTATCCCTAAACCCTAAAACTACCCCTGTACCCCATAAGCCAAAACTATATCTGAACACTTAAAATACCCAAACACCCCAAAACAAATACCTCAGTACCCCAAAACATATACCCATACTTACCTTATCCAAACATTAAAAAAAACATGATTTTACCATTTATGCATTTACAACGAATTTCGTTGTAAATGTATGCGTGGTAAAAGCATATAAAATGTAATGCCATGCGTTATAATGGCATTGCGGAGTCATGGTACTTTTGTAATGAAAGTATGCAGAGTAATGGTATGGGGAAAGAAAGTTGCGGAATAATGGGTGTTTACCCTCCCCCGGTAAGTACATTGGTGGCACGGCGGCCCACATCTCCAGCAACATACTCATATTTTTTCACCACCGATTTGAAAAATGCACAGGTCTCTCTCATTGATAGCCAGCACCGACATACACTTTTAGACACACCTCCCGCCACAAGTTCTAGAATTGCGAACTTTAGAGCTGGGGAGCTACGTTCGAATCTCGGCATCAGCTCAACATCCTGTGATTCCAGGCAAAGCGCTTTGTCTCCCCGTGCCTACCACAAATGAATGTGTTCTTCTGTAATGTAAATTGTGCTCATGCCATGTTGTCGAGTTCGCGCTATATAATATTGCAAGAAAAAATAAAGTAGGGAAACTTGAGTTCACACACTACTGAACGCGCACTCTTAAGTGCATCAGCAGTGCACTGTGAATCGGAGCGTTTCACAGGCCTGTAACAAATAAGAAAGAAATGCTTTCAAAACGAAATCCTACAAAACAATATACTACTGGCCGGCAGCAATTCATACCCGGACAACGTCGGGATGGGCTGCTAGTTTTATTATGAATCCCATCCAGTCATCACTGGTTTCTTCCAAAATATGTCCCAGATTGTACCCGAGAAAACAGCAGTGGTCCCAGAGGAATTGGTCCCTAACTCCCACCTAGTAACACCCTCTTCTTCAGAATATGTGGAATCTAACGGTGGTTATTGCATCCCTGCTGGGGACCAAACTCAGATAAATGAAAGTTCACAGGATGGCCTAGTTCCACAACTTTCTGATGCGTCTTTGCCCTCAAATACTGTTATAGATGTTCTCGTTGCCCAACAGAACTAGCCTCATATTTCCCTGAATAGGTCTAATATAGACTGCATGCCTGCTGTTACACCTGTCCGGGGACACACTCTTGCATATGAAAGCATCTGTGAGCAACAGGCCATTCCCACCTGCTCCTTCGTGAGAGCTGAGAGATGTCTCTGTTTGAATGGGTACACCCCTTTATTTGCTGCTCCCCTCAGAACCCGAGTGTAGCCTCCAAAAGGAAGAGCTTTATTTACATACATTATTTGAGGAGGTAAAACTAGGTCCACCTCCAGGAAAGCCTATATTGAAAGCTTTCCCTTTGTTTACAAATGGTAAAAAAGGGGGCTTCGGAGAAGTTGAGAAAACCATGGGACTTGTATCACAGCTGGGTAGGGGGGAGGAGGAGGTTTCAACTCCCTCTACCTCCCATGCCCAGTACCTTAATCTGCACGAGGGAGGCGGGTCAAAGGCAGGGAAGAGGGGCAACCTCGCAAGAAATCATAAGGGGGAAAATATGAAGAGAAAACACAAAAAGATAAGATGATTTCCTAAACGAAAAGCGATACGATTGCATTTTTTCACGGATTCCTCATAGATTGACACACATATAATGTTGGAGGAGGGAGTTCCTAAATCTCCGCTTGAAGGGAGGGTTCCTATGGAGGCCCCCATACTGCATATGGTGCCAGATGGGAGGTTGGAGGGTTTTGGAGTGGCAGTGTCCTCACTGAATTTGATGCTGCAGTCCCCCCAAGAAGCCCAACTCCATTTGATTAACAACTTGGTTGACCCCCGGGAGGGAAAATTAGAATGGGACATGGGGTCTGCATGCCCCAGAAAAGGGTCTGGGTTTAGGGTGGTCAGAAATCTAGAGGGGTGTATTCAAGTGCTGAGTGTTATTCAGGATGTATGACGTTACAACGCATACTTTTACCACGCATACCTTTACAACGCGGTATTTACAACGAATACCGTTACAACGCATAGCGCTTAGAGGTGCTGGATAGTGGTTAGTATAATTTTCTATTCCAACTCCAGTCCCCGTGGACACTAGGGAAGGTGTTGGATAGAAAATTAAACGTATTACTTACCCTAGAGCGCCCCCCAGCGCAATGCGTTGTAATGGTATGCGTGGTAATACCTGCGTTGTAATGGTAGTGCGTTGTAAAAATTTCGTTGTAAACGTTGCATACCGTTATTCAGGACGGGCCCAATAGAACTCTCACAGGGACCAATTTACTGTCTAACAGAAACATGGAGGGCGCTCCACCTGATGCTTCTGCTTCGCACTAGAATACTCAGCCTATTGGTGGTGTGCAAGTTTCTAGCCTTAGGGATAAGGTCCCTTTATGTATGCCATCGAGTGACCCCACAAAGAAAACCAGTGTGGGGCAGAATGTTGCATCCTCTATTCTGGACCTCACTTGGTTATTTGACAACAAATCCTTTCTGGTAAACAAAGGATTAATTCTCAGGCTTTTCTCTGAAATCGAGGCCTTAAAGTTGATATCTAGTAGGTATATTTTAAACGTGAATATCAACTCATTTGATACTTTTCCCCACTCTAGAGTTACTTTCTGCACCCTGATTATTGATAATTTGGTTATGCAGAACTGTGAGCATTTTCTTAAGTGAGGGCTTTGACATTACATCTGTTTTAGAATATAAGAAATCCCCCTCCAAGCGTACAATAGTTCAGTGCCCGAAAGCTCTAAGGGCCGTTAAATGAGTGGTGTCAGATGCGATGAGTCCCGACTCTGAGTCCTTACCTGGTATTCCCAAAAATATTGTGGTCTCTGTGGCAAGAGGGGATGATCAAAAACATGGTGATGTGCTTGGCAGTTGATTCTCAGGCTCTGGACATGGAAGTCCAATTGTCCCCGTGGAGCTGGGTCGCGAGAGCCTTGATAAATACCCGTCCTACAGCGGAAAGGAGTGATCCTTTGTGGTAGCTTGGGAAGTTCACTACGGTCATGGAATATGTCTGGTTTGGGTCAAAATGAGACAAAATGTAACTTTTTAATACCCTGAACCCTTTAACTATGTGTCTACAAGAAACCTGGTGTTGTAAAGAGTTTGACTGTGATGGTTATTTTGTGTTTTCCAGTTATGCTAAGCGCTTTGAAAGGGGACACGCTAGTGAGGGAGTTGCTATTCTGCTTAAGAATTCAATTAATTTGAATCAGATGGTACTTTGTCATCCATCATACCTTTGCACATGTTTGAAGTTGCCATGTTTGGGAAACAATTGTAGTGGCTCTTTCTTCCTCTTGGCAAACTTGTATATTCCTCCTGGGAGACTCTACAACCACCTGCTGAGTGTATTTTTTTCATTTGTTCATGATATAGCTATAGGAAAGAATGTCCCCTTGTAAGAATCCTGGAAGAATTAAATGCCAAAGTTTTTAACTCTGCCTCTGAGACCTAAGCCAACCCTGATAAAGAGTAAACCAGGCTCATACCCGAGGTTTTATTCCTGAAAAATATAAAAACAGATAACCGAGGGTTCTCCTTGCTTCAGACCCCCTAAGTTTAGATCTGATTTTTTTTAATGGGAGAATGAGAGCAGATAAAGAAGCTATATTTACATTTCATTCTCCCCTTACTCAGAGTCTCTTAGACTATGTGGTTGCCTGCTAATCTTATCAAATGTTCAGGGCTTGTGAAAATTTCTTTGTAACCCGTCGGCACTGAGTGACCATAGTGTAGTGGGTATAACAGTGGCTTTTGATTTATCTGCATTGGAACCGGGGAACTCCTGCCTGGGTATGGCTGCTTTTAATAAAGTAAATGGGCGATCCTTTTGGACATCTAAAAATATGGCTGAGGTTTGATAATTAAGAGGGCTTATGGAGAGTAGTCGGGGTGTGTTCCCGATAATACCATTTAGTATTTTGAGGCCCAAATGGAAGATATTCATAATTCAAACTCCAGCGATGTTGGCTCTTGCTCGGCTAAACGGGGCACATTTCGCTGAATATATTAAATCAAGTAATGAATCAATTTATTTGAAAACATAATTCAAATGAGTAAGAAGTCGCTGTAAACTCAGTGAAAGGAGAAGGGATTACGATTTTTAGTGGATTGATTTGAGAGATGCTGCAAGGGCCAAAGATTCTAGAAAGTACTGGTGCCTGATAGAGGGATATTGCGACTCAAGGCAGAAGGCTCTGCCTATTCCAATCCCAGAGAAGGACTGGGTGGATTATATTCCACTATTATATAAGAACAACAGTCAAGTCGTTCCTTTGACGATTGCAGTGGATGAGTCTTCTTTTTCGGAATTTGGTCCTCCTTCAGGGGAGGAAGTAGTGGGGTTTATAAAAAAAGCCAGAAGATCTGGTGTGCCATGTCGGAATTCTGATTGCATTAATTAAAAAGGAGGAGGTTGCCCTGGTAGCTTCTCTTGCCTCGTTGTTTAATTATTGCTTTCAAACTGGAAATATTCCCCTATCTTGGAAGGGTAGTGTTGTAGTCCCTTTGTACAAAAAGGTTCCTAAAACTTCGCCATCCATCTTCAGACAGATTAATTTGCTGGATGCGTAGGGCAAACTATCTGCTAGAAGCATCCTATGTCTTCTGAAACAATGGGCCCATGACCAGAATATCATATCGCCAGAATAAGCCGGTTTCATAGGGAAACATTATACTCTGGATAACATTGCAGTTCTCCAGACCCTCATAGAAAAATATGCTTTTTTATGGAGAATGTCAGTCAATACTTTATTCATTGATTTGTCCACCGCGTTTGACAAAGTGGACTGCCAAAAGCTGTGGCAAAAGCTCCTTTGTCTGGGTATCCACATCATCTTCTGGGTCTCATCATGGAATTATACTCAAATTCCTGGTGCCAAGTTTTGATCGGAGGATCTCTGGGATTATCCCGTAAATTTAGAACACATAATGCGCTTAAGCAGAGTTGCCTGCTGGCCCCTCTTTTGTTTTCCTTATATATAACTGATCTTACCGGCGCTTTAAATTCAGTGAAGAGGGGTGCCCCCAGAATTGGTACAATGTCCGTTGGTTCTCTATTGACATCACCATCCTTGATTTAACGCCTATTGGCTTGCAATGTCGCCTGGAAGCCTTGACCAAATATGCAGAAGACTATTTCTTGAAAGTGACATTGTCAAAAGTAAGATCTTGGTCTTCCGCAAGAAAGGGCTCAGCATAAAGAGGTGTTACCAGTGGATGTTGGGGGTCTGAAAAACTGTAATTGGTCGATTTCTATTTATATCTTGGAAAGGTATTTTCGAAAACTGGGCGGGATATAGAGCATATTAAACTCTGTGTGAGCGGGGCTGTTTCCCAGGCTAGCGCACTGAATAGATTCTACAAAACCTGCGGGAAATGCCACTTTGGCCTTGTTTGTCAGTATTTAGGGTTCAAATTCCCCCTTCCCTATCTTATGCTGTTTAAGTGCTGCATATGAACCATTGGCTTTCTTTTGATATGGCCGAACGTCAAATCATGTGCCAAATCTGTAATTTAGTTTACTCTTGTCATATATTTTATCCTTGGCAGCGGTTTTGAGATGGGTCATTCCCTCCTTTGGGGGAAGAGGGTACACTTAGGGTGGCCCTGACAGAGGAAATTTTCATTACATTGAAAGAACAATTGACATTTTTTAGGTTTTTTAAACAAGCAAACAAGACATCTGGGCTTAGCTGGAACACTGACTTCCCCATGCCAAAGTCTGTATTGAAGCTGTTTATCAAGGAGTCTGTGACCTCCATTAGTCTGGCGAGAGATATTGTTTTAAGCCAGCCAAAGTTGTGCAATAAGGTGCTTTGTGAGAGCGGATTGGGGAATAAACCACAGCCCTATTTAACTTGGAACCCACGTCATGGGATTAGATAGCTGATGCTCTTGTTGAGTCTCAATTTGTTGCCCTTAAGACTAATTACCGGCATTTGGTATAAAAGACCGAAAGAGGCGAGAATTTGCGAAATTTGTTGTCTACAAGTTCAAGATTTTAATCATGTGCTATTTGTGTGTCTGAAGTTGCAAAAGGCTAGGTGTATCTTCTTAAGACCCTCATACATCAAATGTAATATTCATTCTGCCCATGAGGCCCATTTATTTGTCTTGTCACCACCAAATGAAATGGTTTGTCATAGGATTTACTGATTTTTAATATTTAATAACTTTTTTGCCTGTTAATTAGGTAATTTTAATATTATTTCTTATGTTGTAATATTTACATTTTTATTTATTTGGTTGTATATGCAACCTAATATTTTGTCTCTCTCATTTTAGGAATGCTTTGTTCCATGTTGCTTCTTGTATGCTGTACTTTGCACTTTGCTGTTTCATATGACTGTTTTATTCTCTCCCACATTCTCTATAGTATGTATGATAATACATTTTATGGAGGCAGCCTTGTACAAAGGATAAACTATTTACTGAATGAAATGTATTTCTTGTTTTATCTGTAGTGTGTAATTTTGTGGACCTCCGTAGTAGTTCCATATCATAATAAACATGACTTGACTTGACAATATTTGCCCTCTTTACTTTATAACTTGGAAGTCCACTGAGAAAGATACTCTCTTTGGCTGGACCTGGACAAATATACCATTTCAGTTAAACATTTTGTTGTCCCACTTGACTGCCTAAAGAAGCTTAGGTGCACTAAGAATTCTTAAGCCGTAAGAGACACTATATGAGCTTTACAGTTAATTTCTTGAAGAACTCTTACAGAATTATTTTTGGGACAGTGGTCAATACCTGCTTCTTTCAGCTCCGAAGGATCAGGAAGATCAGCAGATTCCTTGCCACTGAAGGTCTGACCCAAGTAGTATTAGTCTCAGTCATCTATGATATTGACTACGCTAATTCACTTTACTTTGGTATACCTGCATATCAATTTAAATGACTGCAACAGGTGCAAAATCAGGCTAGATTAATTTATCATAATTAATCAGCAGGTAGGGATGAGGAATAGAAGTGTCCGTTTATTTCCCCATGGTGAGTATGAAATTAATCAAAATCAGAAACAGGACACTTGTAACAATTCTAAACCATTGGTTGAAAGAATAGTAGAAACACCCTCAAAAACTCAATGTTGTTTGGAAAAGCGGTATATATGTTTCATCCACCCCACATTGACGTTGTGGCAGTTATCATTGGATGTTCCAATATGTGCTAAGTGCCAGCCTCATCCAGAGGCACCTCTGGTATAGAATGCAGTGTCCAGAGATTGAGGGTTGCCCCCACAAAAAAGTGTAAAACCAGAATTCGTGAAAAAAGGAAAAAAAAGTTAAAAGGAGAAAGTCACCCTAATACTTTAATGTGAGGTGAGATTCTGCTGTCATAAAATATACTGATACTTCAGGAAGATCGAGTTACTAGATCTGTAAGTATTATAATGGGCTTGTCGACATGTTTCAGCTCCCTTTGGCCCTATGGGTCTATGGAGCTTTCGTCAGGACTAACATACATGAATATTTCTACTCACACGACTTGTGTAGTACATTGAAGTGTTCGCTTTTTGACACTTGGTTATGAAAACATGCTCTCCATCATCTGCTTGAGTCAGCACAAGCCTCAGAACCATACACCACGCGGCTCTGCGCTTAAAGAAGCGACATTCTCCTGATGGAGAATTTGGCTCTTCAAAAACAGATGATGGAGAGCATGTATTCATAACCCGGTGTCCAAAAGCGAACACTTCAATATACTACACAAGTCGTGCGAGTAGAAATATTCATGTATGTTCGTCCTGACGAAAGATCCATAGACCCATAGGGCCAAAGGGAGCTGAAACATGTCGACAAACCCATTATCATACTCACAGATCTAGTATCTCGATCTTCCTGAAGTATCAGTATATTTTATGACAGCAGAATCTCACCTCACATTAAAGTATTAGGGTGACTTTCTCCTTTTAACTTTTTTTCTTTTTTTCACGAATTCTGGTTTTACACTATTTTGTGGGGGCAACCCTCAATCTCTGGACACTGCATTCTATACCAGAGGTGCCTCTGGATGAGGCTGGCACTTAGCACATATTGGAACATCCAATGATAACTGCCACAACGTCAATGTGGGGCGGATAAAACATATATACCGCTTTTCCAAACAACATTGAGTTTTTGAGGGTGTTTCTACTATTCTTTCAACCAATGGTTTAGAATTGTTACAAGTGTCCTGTTTCTGATTTTGATTAATTTCAAAGATTAATTTATCACCAGCCTAGATAGCACCATGTCACCCCTTTTATGAAAAATTTACACTGGCTTCCAGTAGTTGAACTCAGTGCATTCAAGTTGGGATGCATCATTTTTAAAGTGCTCCAGGGCAAAGGCCCAGTGTTTGTATCTATTCAGGTCCAGAGATACTCCCCTACTTGGGATCTTAGGTCTTCCCATCTCAATTTCCAAGCTACTCCATCTTTTAAAAGCAAGAAACTGGGGGGACTTAGATTTGTGGTTTTGGCCCCTCAATTTTGGAACTCTCTTCCTCTGGATATCAGATTGATGACATCATATCCACAATTTAGGAAACTCTTAAAGACCAGGCTCTTTCACCAAACGCACAAATGAGTCACTTAGCAATAGTACTCCCTGGACACCAGCACCATGAAACCATATGGTGTACGTGTGCTTTATAAGTATTTTAAACATAACATAACATATTTTTGAGTAGAGTAATTTAACATTAATAGTACTTACTTTTCAAGGAGAAGTTACAACTAAAGCTGAAATTCAAAACGTGTGAGGAATATTTACATGACTTGTCCTCTAAAAAGCCCTCTGGGAATATTCTACACTCTTATGTGCTAGGCCACCTGCAGAGGTAGATCAGTGAAATCTTTCAAAGAATATAGGGTAAACGTCACAGGTTTCACCTCTAACCTTTTGGTCGAATTCAGATATCCTTAGTGTTGAGGCCCTCTGATTATGTTGGCTTTGTTAATTGACGAAAATGATTGCATTGTCAGTCTCAGAACGTAGTTGATTTTCGCTCTTGTAGACCTGCCAAATCTACATTGTCTGATCAGCAATTACGATTTTTTAATTTGGAAGGTAATAGATATTTTATTGTCGTTCTACTCCATTTGAGACAGGAATGTAAACTTTAAGATTGACTGTTTGTTCAACCTGATTCTTGGGATAAATATCTTTCCATAAGATACCAATTCATTTGATGATTTGTTCCCTTTTAAGGTCATTGGCTCTGAAACAGGGATGACTGGTTTATCACCTTAATTTAGCTCCTGTTTATGAGTCAGTCCAACTCCAGTTTTAATTATAATGTTCAATTATACATGTTTAATGTTTTCCATTTGTAGCTATAATTTGATGCTTAATTAAGTTGACGTTCATGAACTGTTGAGATGGTTTTAAATAACTCCCAATAAACATTTCCAATATCATACACAAGTTATCACTATCAATTCTGCACCGTTTAAAAGCGCCCATCACTTAAATGCTTGAATAATGACCCAATGATGTCTGATAAAATTATCCACATTATGGCTTCATTAGGAATCATTGCAAATTGGCCAGATTTATATGAAATGCCGAGCGGCAGGAATTGTTGCTGGTCTGTCTTCCTGCACATAAATCTGCCTAGACTAAGGAATAGTATTCTGACTCGATTTTACTGGGACAATATAGTAATAACATGCCCATTTCAGGCAAAGTAAGGGCTCTATGACCCTCCCATTTACAACCAGTTGTGAGCAGGCGCTAAATAGAAGATGAGGGATCAATATGTGTTGGGGGCAGGGAGTTGTTGGAGGGTGGCCTGTGGCTTTCGAGGCTCCTGAAATCAAGGAAAGTATTGAACAGTCTGCCCACAATGTAACAGGTGTTGAGTGCGGGCTAGGCTGTGCCAAAGTACGCACCTTGGTCTTTACCTACATACAATTTTAGCAGATGTGTTACCGCATTTGTTAAAATCAGGTCCAGTGACTTCACACCCGGGAATTTCAGATGCGGGCCAACCAGGCCAGTTGGGTCTTGCAGAACAATATCCTCTAAGAGGATAACACTGCAACGAACATGCACTTGGACAGTTG
Organism: Lissotriton helveticus; assembly: GCF_964261635.1. Taxonomy (NCBI): domain Eukaryota; kingdom Metazoa; phylum Chordata; class Amphibia; order Caudata; family Salamandridae; genus Lissotriton; species Lissotriton helveticus. Next base: position 1,753,718,933 of record NC_136063.1, read on the forward strand.
GGCTTATGCCACACTACAGAAAATTCAAAGATCACTGTTTGGTTAATGAAGTAGTTTGGATGCTGACTCAGATAACATAATCATCATTTAAATCTTAAAACTTCAGGCATGGAAGGGTTGTGATGTAGTGTGTTATATATACCTCTCACACATTTGATCATGAGACCAATTTCAAAAAGTCGAATTTCGGTATGAATCCTTCTTTAGACTAGCCTATAGGGTGACCTGTAAGTAGAATGCTCCTGTCGATATCCAAGATGGTGAAGCCATCTTGCGATAGACCCTGAAACACTGAGCACTCCGAGCAAAGATTTCAGTCATGCACAGTGGACTCTCAGGTTAGTGCCTAGCTGGCAGCTAGGTTCTGCACTAGCAAGTGAGGCACAGAGCTCGTTGCCCATGACCGTTGACTATGCAGGCAGGCTCGCAGAGCAAAGCATGGCTTACAGCTGCCTCCACCAGCCACTGTGCTCTGGACTAACAAGACATGGACTGCAGTCATGGGCATTGGACTGTGGGTGCCAGTGTGTAGCCTCTGGGTGCAGTGTCTTTCCTAAAGCAATATCTCTTTCTGGCCTCCATGTAGTTGTGCCCTATTCATATGGCCTTTGAGCTCCTCCTTTGAGTTAATAGCAGATATAATGTACTACTCTTACATAGCTCATGGTTTTATACTACAACGAAATAATAGTATATGAAAGTATTAATTATAAAAATGAATAAACAACACTGATATTGACAGTCATGAGGAAATATTGTAATGGATTTATGGAACTACCACTATCTGTAATGTTTGAACATTAATTGATGAGACTTTTGATGGGAGAGCTCATTATGCTAGAACTGATCACATTCTGCATACAGTTAGACTATGGAACTATAAAAAAGGTAACCAATACAACTATTGATGACATTGATGTTTATGCAAGAATATGCTATGCTTTTCATGATGGCAAATTATAGTTTAGAGACAACAATTAGGAGCAATATGATATGTTTATATTCATTTAAGTTAGTTATTAGTTTGGGGGCATGGCTTGGCGCACAGCAAGTTGGCCGCACAGTAGTGTAGCTCTGCCGGCCGCCAAAATAATCCTCTCAATATCCTGCTCCCAACGCGCCATCCACCAGTGATTATCGGACGACAGAGATCACTGACATTGAGGACGTGCTGGCGGTGAGCTGAACGGTGGTGGACTCGACTGTTGGGCCTGCGGAGCACTCCCTGGACGTCCTGCCAGCGGCCACGATGGTGGCCAAGAGGCTGATTTTGGAGGGATTCCTTTAGGATCACTGCCTGCGCCGCAGAACCATCGGCCGTGCCCTGGTGCGCTCTGAGACCTAGAGCAGCTGCTGCTGCCAGGCCAAGCTGTGTGATACCCGGCCTGCGGAGAGATCCCGTCCCTACGGTGAGCGCTGGTGTGCCGGGGGACTAGCGGGCGAGATGCACGGCATACTCTTCTGCGTGAGGGGCCGGCTCCAATTTGGAAGATAGGCCTCCGTGAGGTTGCCGCCGCCGGACTTCTATGCCGTGAGACATCCCAGGCCTGTTTGGCATCTGCGCAACCATCATAGCTACATTTCATTTTACATAGCCTTTCGGGCAGCACATGGCTAAAATTGACCGTCACCCTGGATGTTTACACTTGCGCTAATTGACTGTGTCTCGTCTCTCCCAGCTGTCCAGTGCGCTCGCCCCGTGGGTTCCTTGGGCTCCTACTACCCATCCCTCCGCATCAATATTTAAAGCTTGCCACTGCTGCAGCTTGAAGACATCACAGGGGCGAGCCTAGACAACAGTGCTGCTGAGGCGGACCTTTGCACCACATTGCTCAGGATAACTGCGCCGGTGGACACACCGAACTGACCTTCCTGCCACAGTGCACTGGCAATAACGGGCGCACTTCCACATCTCCTCATATCCTTTTGATCGCGCCGCCTGGGTCGATACCAACGCCGCTGCGTGGTGACTGATCATACCACATGGACCACGTGGACCACAACATACGGGCCCCACTAGGTTGCTCATAGACACTTGGGAGTGCAGCTGAAAGGACTGCATTCCTTGCCTTTGACGCCGCAATGGGCAAACCTGAGAAAATCAGCCCAGACTGACCTTCGACTTACGCAAGGCCGGTAAGTCTTCACAAACGGCTGCTTCAGACTCAGAGCTGGACTCGGCCACACCGGCCCCCACCGCGCTGAAAAAGTCGCTAACCGCAATCCATGCCAGTCTACAGGCCATTGACGGCAAAATTGAGGCCCTCATTTGTCTTCAAAACTAGACAAGCTTTCCCCGAGGATTGGAGAGGCTGAACAGAGAATCTCAGATGCCGAAGATGGCTTACAACAAGTCACCACCAAAACCACAAACCTTGCAACACAGACCTTACAAAGTTACTGGCTGTTATACAGGCGAAAATGAGGATATTGAAGCGCGCTCTAGGCGCAATAATGTGCGCATTTTGGGCCTGCCGGAATCAACAAACGTTGGCCGCCTGGAGGACTATGTCGAGACCTAAATTTGGGATGTCTGCAGAGCTGAATATCTTTCCAACACGTTCACCATAGAACGGGCTCATAGGTCATTGGCGGTGCGCTCGCCACCCGGGGCCCCCCCAGACCGATCATCACCCGATTACCGAACTTCAGGGATAGGGATACTGTATTGCGCATCACTCGCCAAAAGGGTAATATAAACTATCAAGGTAATGTTTTATCATTGTATCCTGACTTCACGGCCACGGTGCAGGCTGCGCATAAGGAGTTCCAGGGGGTCAAAAAACTGCTCATGAAGGAGCAAATTCAATATGCTATGCTCTACAAAGCTCGCCTGCGCATCGGCGTAGAGGAAAATGCAAAGACTTTTACGAATCCGAAGCTGACTCTGGACTACGCCAAATCTCTGGGAAGCCAACGACACTCTGCGACCCCAACCTCTGATGTTGATGATTGATCGGCAGGTGCCCCCACTGTTCTTGATGGCCTCTCTTATTGCCACAGGTAACATATTACTAAATGATATTGTGGTGCAGTGCTTCATTTTATGTTAAGTTATGATGAGCCCACATAGGGCGTTTGTAAGTTCATATATTATGATGTATAGTTGCAGCATGATTTCTCAATTTTAACTCTATATAGATTGTCCATGTATTCATGTATGTCCACTGTGCACAAGCGTGTGGAATCCCCTTTATCTATGGGGCAAGCTGCGCTCACTATCCCTGATTTACTGTAGCTCCTAACTTCAATATCATGAGCATTGCCCGTGCTCACAATGTTGGCCGACATGCTCCTCCTATGAGGCCCAGCTGGATGGTTCGTGGGAGGGAGATTTTCAAATCACAACAGCGGTCCACTCCCGCCTTCATCTGGGAGTGGTTTTTTTGCCGCTACGTTCCCCAATGGGTATAATCCACACATTGCTCTATGAGATTCTGTTTTTGTTGGGGCTGTTCTTGTTATTGGGACTTGCCTTTGGCAAACTGGGGTTGCTAAAGTGGGTGGGGGGAGGGAATGGTTTACTTTTATTTAAAGTTGTTGGTACGGTGATCAGATTACACGCTACAGTTTGTGTCCGCACCAATATTTGCACTAACTTTTAACCACATAATACTCAAGGGGTGTGGAACACTCTTGGAAATGACAATGAGTGAAACGTTTAACTGCATAGCATAGAACATACGAGGTCTACACCCCCAAATAAATCTGCAAGTGTTAACATACTTAGGTAGACACAATGTTCAAATCGCTTTATTGCAGGAAACACACCTAAGTAAACACACAGAAGCCAGGATGGCATATAGGTGGGCAAGTTTCCTTCTGGTGTCATCCCAACGAAGCAGCCCGCAACCTCACGCAGTGGCTGACCGCCTGCGCCGACGACCTCGCACCACTGAAGAACCCTCCCAGCAAACCCAGAAGCAAGAAGGCCCCCTGGTTCACCGAGGAACTCAAGGACTCCAAGAAGACCTGCCGCACCCTCGAAAAAGCCTGGCTCCTCGACCGGACCACGGACAACATGACCGCCCTCAAACACGCGACCCGCAAGCACCACTAGCTCATCCGCACCACCAAGAAGAAATCTCTGAAGGATCGACTGGACAACAACGCCCACGACAGCAAGGAACTCTTCAGCATCGTCAAGGAGTTCTCCAACCCCAGCACCGGCAACAACGACATCACCCCTTCACAAGATCTCTGCGACTCCCTCGCCTCGTTCTTTCACCGTAAGATTGCCGACATCCACAACAGCTTCGGCACACCATCCTCACACCCAACCGTCGAACCAACGCACCCCACCACCACCCTCCGCACCTGGACCGCAGTGACCACCGAAGACACAGCCCGCACGATGAACACCATCCACTCCGGATCTCCGACTGACCCCTGCCCCCACCACGTCTTCAACAAGGCCGACTCCACCATCGCACCCCAACTCCGAGACATCATCAACACCTCCTTCATCACCGCCACCTTCCCGGAGAGCTGGAAGCAGGCCGAGCTCAGCGCCCTACTGAAAAAACCAACAGCGGACCCCACCGACCTCAAGAACTTCCGCCCCATCTCGCTCCTCCCTTTTCCTGCCAAAGTCATCGAGAAGATCGCCAACAGACAGCTTGCCGCCTTCCTTGAGATGAATGGATCCCTCGACCCCTCGCAGTCCGGTTTCAGAGCCAACCACAGCACCGAGACCGCCCTCATCGCAGTCACCGACGACATCCGAGCCCTGCTCGACAACGGGGAAACAGCGGCACTCATCCTCCTGGACCTCTCTGCCGCGTTCGACACTGTCTGCCACCGCACCCTAGTCCAACGCCTCAGCAACACCGGCATCCAAGGGAAGGCTTTGAAGTGAATCATCTCGTTCCTCGCTGGAAGAACACAGAGAGTCCGCCTCCCCCCGTTTCGCTCCGAGGCCACTGAAGTCATCTGCGGCGTCCCGCAAGGATCATCACTCAGCCCCACCCTCTTCAACGTATACATGAGACCTCTCGCAGCCATCGCACGCCAACACAACCTCAACATCATTTCCTACGCGACGACACCCAGCTGATGCTCTCCCTCACCAGAGACCCCGACACCGCCAGAACCAGCCTAGATGAAGGGATGAAAGACGTCGCCGAGCGGATGAAGAACAGCCGCCTGAAACTGAACTCAGACAAGACAGAAGTCCTCATCCTGGGACCATCACCCTCCGCCTGGGACAAATCCTGGTGGCCCCCAGCCCTGGGCACCGCCCCCAAGCCAACAGACCACGCACGCAACCTAGGCTTCATCCTGGACTCCTCCCTCTCGATGACCAGACAAGTCAACGCCGTCTCCTCTTCATGCTTTCACACCCTCCGCATGCTCCGCAAGATCTTCCGATGGATCCCGACCGAAACCAGGAAGACAGTCACCCAGGCCCTCGTCACCAGCCGGATGGACTACGGAAACATCCTCTACGCCGGAACCACAGCCAAGCTACAGAAAAGACTACAACGCATCCAGAACGCCTCCGCCCGACTCATCCTGGACATCCCTCGACGCAGCCACATCTCCGGCCACCTGAGGAACCTGCACTGGCTCCCCGTCAACAAGAGGATCACGTTCAGGCTCCTCACCCACGCACACAAGTCTCTCCACAACCTGGGCCCCAAGTACCTCAACGACCGCCTGACCTTCCACACGCCCACACACCAACTACGATCCGGCAGCCTCGCCCTCGCTGCCGTACCACGCATCCGAAGAGCCACCGCCGGAGGCAGATCCTTCTCCTACCTGGCGGCCAAGACATGGAACTCCCTCCCCATCCAACTTCGGCTGACCCAGGACCACCTCATCTTCAGGAGACAACTCAAGACCTGGCTATTCGAGCAATAGCGGAACCCCCCCCCCCAGCACCTTAAGACCCTTCCGGGTGAGTAGCGCGCTATACAAGTGTTATGATTGATTGATTGATTGATTGATCCTACTCTAACTATTCCATTCTCATCAAAAAAGGAGTATCAGTCTTGCCCATACATACTTGCATATATGCAGAGGGCCACTAGGCCATGGTACAGGGCAAGTTGTGAATGTTCTCAGTCACGATTATTAACATGTACGGTCCTGTAGTGGATGACCCCACACCCTTTCTACACATGCTCAATGTTTTGTGCCCATGGCTTGAAACCGCAGTCTTATGTGGAGGTGATTTGAATACCGACCTCAACCGACAAGTAGGTAAATCCAACCCATCAGGTGCGCGCACAATTAAAGTGGCCCAGTGTGTTCAGGAAGCCATGGAGAAAACAGGTCTGGTGGATGTTTGGCGCTTGCGAAACACGGAGGTTCTAGGAGGCACACATGTTACCCCAGCATACAATAGCTGGTCTTCACTAGACCACTAGCTGCTGAACGAAGACGCTAATGGGTGGGTCACACAGGTACATATGCCACGCTCATTGTCAGATCACAACCCTGTCAGCTTAAGTATGTGCATCCCCACAAACCCCCACCTCCCTTTCACCTGGCGATTTCGGGCTGAGGCGTTACTTGATCCTATCTACAATGACGCCATAAGGACAACTATTGGACAATATTTTGAGTTAAATATGGGCTCAGTGGACAGCCAGACCACACTTTGGGGAGCATTCAAAGTGACGATACGGGGAGTGTGTACCAGTACCACAGCAGGTATTCTGAGGGACAATAGGGGCCAGCTGTCAAAAACTTAGGGGAACTGGAGAAGCAATATGTTAGTACACCATCTGCAGAATCGTTAGCACGAGTCCACAAACTTTTGATAGAATACAACACATTGGCTGAAACAGAGGCAAAATGCATATCAAGGCATCATGTGGCCCGCGCATATGGTGAAGGAGGCTGTCCTGGCAGGAACCTGGCCTCAAAACTGCGATTCAGGGCCGACCACCACCAGATTGACCAAATAATTGATCCTCATGGTGGGGCACATTTTACTCCGCAAGCAATCGTTGGTCAATTCAGGCAATTCTATTCTGATATGTACACCACTCGGGGTGGGATGGAGGAAGCGGCACTGGACGAATACCTCTCAGACATAGCTTGCGCATGGCTATCGGATGCCCATCTGGAGTATCTGAGTCAGCCCATAAACGAAACTGATGTGAGGGAAGCTATTCTCTCTCTCCCTAATAACAAGGACCCCGGGCCAGATGGCCTATCAGCAGAATTCTATAAAACAAAAGTGGATCTCCTTGTACCCTATCTCTTAGAAATGTATGCAGACGCTCATGAGTCCGGGATTCTTCCCCCATTTCTCAGACAAGCCCGGATTATTACCCTTCTTAAAAAAGATAAATCCCCTACATCATGTGAGTCATATCATCCACTATCACTGATTAATTTAGATGCAAAAATATTAGCAAAGGTATTGGCTACAAGAATCCAACCTTTGATGCCTCTTCTCGTGCTCCCCGACAAGTCCGGGTTTATCCCAGAGCGTTCCACTTCCCACAATTTATGAACTATTTTTGCTATGTTACACATTCTTAAGCCAGACTTATCAGCAGCGGCGGTCATGCTTGAAGCGGCCAAAGCATTTGACTCCATAGAAGGGAGGTACATGTTGCGTATATTCCATAGAATGAGATTCCCTCCTGTCTTGACGAAATGGATACAGGTTTCATGTACGGACACGTCGGCGAGAGTGCGGTGGGTTTATTCAACTTGGACCCATTTAATATCGAAAGAGGCACCAGACAAGGATGTCCCCTCTTCTCTTTGCCCTCGTCTTGGAACCGTTGGCATGTCAAATTCACCAATGGCATAGAGATGCTGCTCTCAATTTTAACCATCGACCTGTTGGAATTTCCATTTACATGGATGATATGTTCCTATTTATCCATGATCCTCAACAGCATCTATCCCCAGTCATCCGCAAAAATATTCAATTTAGCCTATTCTCTGGACTAAAAATCATCTGGGAGAAATCGGTCATTATCCCTCTGACGTTAGTTACGTCTCCGCCTCATCTGGAATACTCACTGGTATGGACCGCAGACCCGGTTAAATATCTTGGTGTATGGGTACACGTGACCCCGACACTGTAATCAAAGAGAATTATGGCTCTGCCTATAGCAATCTTGTGCAACAAGTGGATAGGGGGTCTCATCTCCCACTGTCCCTGGCAGACCATATCGCAATAATTAAAATGATCATCCTTCCATGATTTTTATATCTCTTTTGTAATATCCCGATCAAACTCACTAAACACTTTTTTTAAACGGTGCAAAGCCAACTCTTGAGATTGATATGGGGTGACAAACAGCCCAGAATTAGCTGGCATACACTAACGCTTGCTTATGATAAATGGGGGTTTGCTGGTCCTAACTTCTATGTGTATTATCTTTGAGCGCAGGCCCAATACGCGTATTACTAGTACCGGACACACGATTTTAATCCACATATTGCGGTGGAGAATGGGGATGCACACCCTGTTCCACTTGTAAGCATCCTCACATACACTCATAGATGCACGCCTAGACTTGAGATCAACTACTATTGCAGCCTGGCAGGCGATTGGTAAACGCTCACATAAACTGCCTCTGTATGCACCTGCCCTACCCCTGGCTGGCCATGCAGCCTTGTCTGTCACTCAAGAACAAGGGCCCATTAAAGCTCTAAAGGAGGCTGGTATCACCCACATGAGCGACCTCTTTCCTGGAGGTAATTACGTCACAGAGGACGACATGGACTACATTAAAAATCCTACTCTACTCTTCCAATACTCCTGTTATCTCCTAAACGTGAGCTCAAGGATCACTACCCTGACTTCCCTGCTGAGCCCACAACACTTCAATCACTTCAATTACTATTACTTGCCCCAACCAGGAAAAAACTGATTACCAAATTATGTAAGGCGGTACAAATGGAACGGTACGTATGCCAGATAACAGTCTAGAGCGCTGGAATGCTATATTGAATCCCCAGATTCTTCCGCAAGAGTGGGAACAGATTTCCACATTAACAGGTCGTCTCACACCTATCGGCAATCTACGTATCATTCTTTTTACATTTATTCATCAAATATATCATACACCAGTTAAATTGCATAAAATGGTTCTCGAGACTCCGATCAATGTAAGCACTGTGGACTACCCAATGCTGATTTTATCCACCTTGCGTGGCAGTGTGAACTCGTGTTTACCTATTGGGAAGGTGTGACTGCACACATACACTCTATGACAGGAATCGCTCTACAATGTACACCTTTGGAGTGCTTCCTAGGCTATATCTCTCAGCTGATAGACACTTTGGGCAGGTTTGTTAGGGTGGCTCTCATGCTCACCAAAAAGGCGGATTATGTTCACTTGAGAAAGTAAATTTGCTCAGAAAATTGATGCATGGCTTAAAGATCTAGTGTATTGCCGTGAGCAGTTGGAGTTTTATGCAGAGGAACTGCCTGGAGTATTGAGACCTAAGGACACCTGGGCACCGTTAAGAGACTACTTATTGCTACAGACCCAGAATTAAACTTTGTGACCTGCTTGGCTATCTGTAATGTTGTGTTCTCATATCAGTTGGAATGCATGGAATGATTTATCAGGGTGGGACCGTATTATTGCATGTATTGTAACTTCTGATCACAATATGTACCTCTAATGCGTTTTGTTATTATTGTTTTAGTTTACGCTGCTGGAGGTGGCATAACGTTTGTATGGTGCTGAAAATCTTTAATCAACAGAATTTAAAAAAAAAAAAAATAAGTGAGTTATCAGCAGTTATAAGTAGGCACCTACCACTGGCAATAAGGCCACCAACCCAGTCAAGGGTCCAGCATAGGTCTCAAGAAATTATTCCCATTCTCAACCCTGGGTAAAAAAACAACACTGGGTATGGGCTCCCCACAGTAAGGCCAAGCAAATGACTAACTAGAAAACGGAACAATTGCCGATACTGTTTTTCTAAGTTCATCTCATATGACCCTCTGTCATTAGAATTAAACGTAATGTGTGTACAAGACTTACAATTCAGTCTGAATAAATGACTTTTTATTGGTACTTTTTAGTGCATTTATTGGTTAAATTTCACCAATTTCACATTATCACCTCCTACAATCAACATACAAAAACAATTTTACAATAAAAACAATTATACTATTCAAAATGTATACTCATCTAGCATACACAGTTGATCAGCAATTCACATTCCACTCTTGCACTCTCAAACACACAACCATCACACTTTATTTACAATTCAATATACAATGATACATATAATCATAGCCATAGACAACAGTTTTTTATCCAGTCTGGGAAATTTTGAGTAATGTTATATGTTTTGAGGTACTTATGGCGCAGTACTAACGGTCTACACGTTTCGAACTTCTACTTGGTAGGGAGTTCTCATCAGGACCTCACAGCTTATACTAGAATGGAACCTAGCTCTTATAGAAACCGGCGTGGCGCAATCACACCCACACTGTCATCGTGCACCTTTGGATATATTAATGGAGGGGACTTGGTAGTTGGTCTCTCTCCTCTATATTGATTGATTGTCCGACTCTCTCAGGGACCTTAGAGTGTCGGCAGGATGCGACCTCAGTCACGCAGCCTATGCAATTAATGGCATGATGAGAACTCTCTATCAAGTAGGAGTTCGAAACGCGTAGACCGTTAGTACTGCGCCATAAGACCCTCAACACACATAACATTACTCAAAATTTCCCAGACTGGATAACAACTGTTGTCTATGGCTATGATTATATGTATCATTGTATATTGAATTATAAATAAAGTGTGTTGGTTGTGTGTGTGAGAGTGCAAGAGTGGAATGTGAATTGTTGATCAACTGTGTATGCTAGATGAATATAAATTTTGAATAGTATATATGTTTTTATTGTAAAATTGTTTTTGTATGTTGATTGTAGGAGGTGATAATGTGAAATTGGTGAAATTTAACCAACAAATGCACTAAAAAGTATGAATAAAAAGTGATTTATTCAGACTGAATTGTAAGTCTTGTACCCACATTACGTTTAATTCTAATGTCCGAGGGTCATATGAGATGAACTGAGAAAAACAGTATTGGGAATTGTTGAGGTTTCTAGTCAACCCTGGGTAAGACACTGAAATTCCCACACCACTTTACAGTGGCACCAAAACAACAAAATACACTGTAGGGAACTGGAAATATGAATAAAAATGTTCTAGCACTTAGAAACATATAGCGCCACTCTGGTACATCTGGTCGTGCTTGACCAGGACAAAGTGAAACTTTCAGGCTGACCACGATTGAGCCATAAGCAGGTACACTGAGCGGGAGACCTCAATAAAAATTTACCTTCTGACTTAAAAACATTTCTAGAGCTTTTTTTGCCGGGGTCCCTTGATGCTGATCACCAGTTTGGATTTGGTGAGGTTTTGCTGGCTTGATTTTCAGGGAGCTCCTGCGCAAACTGTGGAAGTCATACGTCCAGATCTCTTCAGTGGGACAGCCCTGGAATCTGAGCTGGGTCGTGGTTGAAGGTGGCCGGCTTGGCTTTCGCGGTTGAGCCGTTCATGCCTGGAGCTTTTTATCAAAGTTGCTCCAAACTTCTCCAAACTTCTGGAACTCCTTCCTGAAGATCCACTTGAGGGTCCAAAAGGTCCACAACACAATCCAATGGTCTGGAAGCTCCAAGATGGTTCTTCAAAGTTTAGGACCACAATTCTCCAAATGCACCTGGCCAAAACCCTTAAATGTCCACTTGACCCACTGCAGGCAGTGGACTCTTCGTAGTGAGGATGTAGGAGAGCTCTCTTAACCTGAAGTTTGCTGGTAACCCACTCTTTAATGCCTTAGAAGCAAGGTACATCCACAGAGCTGCAGTTCCAGATGGTGTAGCAGGTGTTGTCAGTGAGAATGTAGATGGCAATCCTTCTTCTCCTAGTTTCAAGGAGCAGATCTGAAAGCCTCTGCACCTCTCTCTCACATATTTTTTCACTGTTCTCTGGGGTAAAGTAGGAGAGCACAAAGTGTGGCATAATGTTCTCACAGAGATTACTATTCATTCAGAATCTAACATGGCTGAAATCTCAGCACAGAATGAAGAGCTAACTAAACCAACTCTCAGTATGGCTCATTTGCATAGCTCTCCACCCCTAATATCCGCAGATTCCTTCCTTATCCATCATCTTGTTGTGTTTGCTATGTTCACCCTAAGTGGCCAAGGGTATGCCCAGATGTGGCTCCCTTGCTCACTATTCCACTTGATTCAAGCTAGCCTGGCTGACGAAGGTTAGTACCCCAAAAATGGTCCCAGGATGCTTGTTTCCGGTCCAGGGAGAACCTGGCCTGGCATTTCGGGCTGGAGTGTTCCCATGAGGAACAGGGTCAAGACTGATTTGTATATGGCTTAGTCTAAACTGGGGTGGCATTGTGAGCAGCAAAAGAGCGACAAATTAAACCCAGATCTGTAACTGGGGTGAGTGGTTGAAAAGTTTCAGCACTCCATCCATCATCTTGTTGTGTTTCCACTGGTCAATAGCAACACTGTGTTGCTGTTAACTCGAGTAGAGCGCTATCATCAAAAAGATGTTAAATAAACATGCAAGCATTTATTTAGGGGCTAATTGAAATTTAAAAAGGATAACAAGTCTTGCAGAAAAGTGTACCAATGTGATCTCTTTAAAATTAAAAAAGTGCAGGGGCAGCTACTCCGTAATGACAGAGGGGCATTGTCCCACTTGTCAGTCACAGAAAGATAAAATGATAATAAAACATAATTACTATTTTTCTCTGACAGACTTATGCATGTGTGTAGTATGGGGCAGGGCTTAGGAGAGAGGTGGGCACCTTGAAGTGGGCATGTAAGTTTGCCCGGCTGTCCTAGGCCAGCCAAACAGACATGCTCATTTCTATTCTATTCATTTCTCATTTAAAACCTTATGAATCAAACTCAGCCAGGACCTCTCCATGCGTCCTCAGATTAGCTCTGTTGTTTTGTCCTGCTTTTTGTCCCTTAGGATTATCCGCAAGAGCTCCCGTTTCTTTTCCCTCGAAGCCCTTAAACTTATTATTTTGGCCATGATTCTTTCTCGTTTGGACTACAGGAACTGCTTGTTCGTGGGCATTCCTGCCTATGAACTGCGGCGCCTTCAGTCCATCCAGAATCAGGCCGCTTGTCTCATTTACCGGCTTCCCATGTTCCAGCATATTACCCCCCTACTTAAGTCTCTTCATTGGCTCCCCATCTTGCAGAGAACTCTCTCAAGATGGGATGCATGGTCTTCATGGCTCGCACCGGCACGGCCCCAGTTTACATCAATTCCATGATTACCTCTTATCTTCCTTGTCGCAACCTCCGCTCGTCCACCCAGGCTCTCCTTAGTGTCCCTCGTTTTCGAAGGTCCAGAGTGGGCAGCACGAGGTTCTCCATTCTGGCCCCCCGTTTCTGGAACAGCCTTCCTTTGACTATCAGGTCCATAACAGTATACCTGCATTTTCGTAAAGCACTCAAAACCCATCTGTTTGCCCAAGCCTTCTCTCTATAGTGATTTTCTGGTGTCTCCCCTTCCCCCGCTTGTCAATCCCTCAGCGCTTGGCGACAGAGCGCTTTACAAATCCTTTCTACTTCTACTTCTACTTCTACTTCTACTTCTATTTCTTAAAACTGACTGTGTTCACAGCTGGGTTGGAGAAAAGCTGCAGGCTCCCAGGGCATGTCTGAGCGGCAGAGCAAGCTGCTCCGACCAATCCTGGTGCTGCACTCATAGCATAAGATTAGTGTCTGGATTGGGCAGGGAGCCTGGTTTCACAGAGACTGCTGGGAGAGCACAAAGGCAGGCGTTGGAGGTAGTGGCAGCCATAGTGAAAGGAAAGGTACGTTTTCTAAAATTATTATCCTCCCCTTCATCCCCCGCCCGTGTATCCCCTACCCCACTACTTTTATTTTATGGCGGCTGCTACTGAAAAAGTGTATTTCATTAACATGCTGAACCGTTTCACCTTAGTACATCTGAATATATCAGTGCATTGAGAAGTATTGTTTTTTTCAAAGTGATAGTTTTCAAACATGATCTTAGAAACATTTAGTCTTTCCCAAACCCTGAAAACAATGCCAGTAGGTCTAAGAGGCAAGTCAATTGTTATGTGCACTTGTTGGGTGGCCTGGGTTCCTATTATCCATGAACAGATTTATACTTTATTAAATGAAACACAGGAGAAAGTTTTGCACAGTGAACATCCTAAAGTCATCTATTTCAATGTCCCACTATATAAGAATGAGGAAAAAGGATGTAGAGTGAAATAAAACATCGCCTACGATCATATAGTTTGGTTACACCCACTATGCCGTGCCCCCTGCCCGCCAAACCCATGGCATCAATGCGGCCCTCAGTCACATTGCAGACCAAACTTTTGGGGCCCTTGGAAAATGTGAAACTGTGGCCATGAACACAACTGTTCTTGCACAGAACCTTTATCGAGAGATACACTGCAGTCACTGGAGACATGTATATAAACATATATAAACAAGAAGCAGATACATTCATTGTGCTTGTGATCACAACAAATAAAAACCTCTCAGCTTGCAGTATGTTTGAAAGTTAGCCGATATAATGCTATGTACTTCTCCATATATGAGCATATATTGTAGGTTCTGTAAGTATGATAAGGTGTTGCAGAACATTTTCAACTACAGTTTAAAAATAAGATTTCGAGAACTGATGACAAACAGTAACTCACAGAAATAACAATCCTATTGTGAGCGGCAAGGCATTTTTGGAGCGTATTGTCACTTACCTCTGAATAAACTCATTTATGTTGCATATTTTCTTCAAGTTTGTTTCATTCTTGGCTCTTATTGGATATTTTTCAGGGAGCAAATTCTTCATATTGAAGTATTGTACACAGACAATCTAATACAATCGTATTATACATTATTAAGCACATAAATAACATATTGAAGACAACGCCACACTTGTTGTTAAATGCATGAATTGCACATACAATTTGCACGTTATCACAGGTCTGATGTGCAATATATTGAAATGTAGCCAGTACACCTTAGATTCCATACATTATTAAGTGAAATTGTCAGCAACTTTTTGGTAAAGTCATTCATCCTGAGTGTTTTTTGTATACGTTAATGTAAACTAAGTAAATCAGTTGATATGAAAGGCAAATAAAAATACACTGGACTAGTGCAAAGCGATCTGTTATTGTCTGGTTCAACTAAGAACATGGCAAGGAAATTCTAAAATGTTTCTAAATATTACATCAGGAAATACAGGGCCTTATTAAACACAATGTTAAAATAATTCGGTTTGTACAAATGTGTCTCAGTGAATGAAACGCACGGATATTTCACACAAAATGACTCAAGCATCTCAGAAGAATATGAAACAAAATTGGTACTGAGGATTAAGATACTGCATTTAATTATGTTGACTTTCAACTAGAGATATCATGAACAAGCGCTTCCATTGCTAAGTGGTGTCCATTTTAAACATTTTGATGTGACCTACATTCTAAAAAATCAAGCTCCCTGATATTATCTAGAGAGCACCTCAAAACATTCTTATCGGAGAACGTTGCCATATTTAGGTGCTTTTGCATACTGTACAAATGGGGCAAATTTAAGGCATTTTGGCTTAGGGCATCATAGCAAGGCATCTTGCTGCGCTGCCATATGCCAAGGTGAAAGGGCAGGAATGCAACGTGTTTAAGTAATGCAGTGCATTTCTGTGATTTCTGACTGTGCTGGCACAGTTTAGGCAGCCTAGCACCAATGTTAGTACCCTCATTCCTTGGTGCAAGGATGACTCATTGCAGGCAGGATAGTTTTTGTGCACTAAGGGGCACCTTCCACTTCACAGTAAGGGTAAGATGCTAATTGACACCTCGCCTCTCAAATCCAAAGTGGGGTTAATATTTTAACACCCCTCACTCTATTGAGAAGATTAGGTCACACAACATGCTGCTTGGTCCTGATGAAATGCCAATAGACCTATGAGGGACCAATTTACAGCTCACTTGCAGGGAGTGGGGCATTATATCATGCGGTTCCATGCCATTATTTTTAACTCAACACCATCCAGTGATTCTACATTCAAAAGTTAGGTGACACTTGGGTGGTAGCTGATTTTATTGCACACCACTCACCAATCTTCTCACTTATGTGGGGTTTTTCACCTTGACCCTACAGTTCTCCATCAGGTTCGATTAAATGATCTCTGTCAAAGTGCCCTCTCACAGGGCCCACCAGGAATTGCAGCGCCGGCCTGGCAAAGAGCACTGCCCAGTGATGAAGCATGTCTCCTTCAGGTTAGTGAGTGAGGTGAGTGAGGGTAATTATTCCTACACGATCATCCTTCTTTGGGGACCAGCACACAGCTAGAGATAGTTTCTCTGGGGATGTCACACATTGGAACAGCGTACTGACATTTGGGGGCTCATTAGGATGGCGGACGGAAGGACGACCGCTGTCCTTGAGTAGGCGGAAAAAGCCTTTTTTCTGTCCGCCTGCCGCGGACACTCCGTCCGCCATATTAGGATGGGAAACCCTGTCAAATTACCGTACGCGGCGGAAGAGCATACACCGCCGCGGTAGTACACCCAACCACGTGGCGGACGCACCCAATCCAGACACACCGCCGTACGGAATGACGTGTCGGACCGTCCCCCAAATCACGATGGCGGAAAACACACATAAAATTACAGCGGAAAAACAACCTGCCTGAACACGGCGGAATCACCACAGCGGAGATACACACCACAAGCAGATCGCAGTCATGGACCCAGCGCTGCACGCCTTTCCGATACTCTTCGTGCTCCACCACCAACAAGTCATGGACCATCATCGACGACGACGCAGGTACGCCAACTCACTTATTGCTGCCGGAAGGGGAGTACTTGCCAGGGCTGTGAAGTTGGAAGGGGGAGTGGCTTGTCATTGGAAATAAATAGACGATCTCACAAAAATATACACAATTGAAGTACACAACCAGGAATGACAACGACATACCACAAAACATGATTTATTAGCTTTATTCAACATATTAGGTGCACAATAACAGAATATCCAAGAGCATAGGCATTGTGTACAACAGATCATGTACATCATTGGCATCACATGAGAGGGGATAAGTGCATCGACAGTCCATTGCACAGAACAGCTACATCAGAGGCAGCACATAAGAGGGGGTAAGTGCATCGACAGTCCATTGCGCAGAACAGCAACATCACAGGCAGCATATGAGAGGGGATAAGTGCATCGACAGTCCATTGCACAGAACAGCTACATCAGAGGCAGCACATGAGAGGGGGTAAGTGCATCGACAGTCCATTGCACAGAACAGCTACATCACAGGCAGCATATGAGAGGGGATAAGTGCATCGACAGTCCATTGCACAGAACAGCTACAACAGAGGCAGCACATGAGAGGGGATAAGTGCATCGACAGTCCATTGCACAGAACAGCTACATCAGAGGCAGCACATGAGAGGGGGTAAGTGCATCGACCGTCCATTGCACAGAACAGCAACATCACAGGCAGCATATGAGAGGGGATAAGTGCATCGACAGTCCATTGCACAGAACAGCTACATCAGAGGCAGCACATGAGAGGGGATAAGTGCATCGACAGTCCATTGCACAGAACAGCTACTTCAGAGGCAGCACATGAGAGGGGATAAGTGCATCGACAGTCCATTGCACAGAACAGCTACATCAGAGGCAGCACATGAGAGGGGATAAGTGCATCGACACTCCATTGCACAGAACAGCTACATCAGAGGCAGCACATGAGGGGGGTAAGTGCATCGACAGTCCATTGCACAGAACAGCTACATCACAGACGGCATATGAGAGGGGATAAGTGCATCGACAGTCGATTGCACAAAACAGCTACATCAGAGGCAGCACATGAGAGGGGGTAAGTGCATCGACAGTCCATTGCACAGAACAGCTGCATCAGAGGCAGCACATGAGAGGGGGTAAGTGCATCGACAGTCCATTGCGCAGAACAGCAACATCACAGGCAGCATATGAGAGGGGATAAGTGCATCGACAGTCCATTGCACAGAACAGCTACATCAGAGGCAGCACATGAGAGGGGGTAAGTGCATCGACAGTCCATTGCACAGAACAGCTACATCACAGGCAGCATATGAGAGGGGATAAGTGCATCGACAGTCCATTGCACAGAACAGCTACATCAGAGGCAGCACATGAGAGGGGATAAGTGCATCGACAGTCCATTGCACAGAACAGCTACATCAGAGGCAGCACATGAGAGGGGGTAAGTGCATCGACAGTCCATTGCACAGAACAGCAACATCACAGGCAGCATATGAGAGGGGATAAGTGCATCGACAGTCCATTGCACAGAACAGCTACATCAGAGGCAGCACATGAGAGGGGATAAGTGCATCGACAGTCCATTGCACAGAACAGCTACTTCAGAGGCAGCACATGAGAGGGGATAAGTGCATCGACAGTCCATTGCACAGAACAGCTACATCAGAGGCAGCACATGAGAGGGGATAAGTGCATCGACACTCCATTGCACAGAACAGCTACATCAGAGGCAGCACATGAGGGGGGTAAGTGCATCGACAGTCCATTGCACAGAACAGCTACATCACAGACGGCATATGAGAGGGGATAAGTGCATCGACAGTCGATTGCACAAAACAGCTACATCAGAGGCAGCACATGAGAGGGGGTAAGTGCATCGACAGTCGATTGCACAGAACAGCTACATCACAAGCAGCATATGAGAGGGCAGAATGCAGTATCAGAACAGCAACAGGGCATTGTGGACAACACAGCAAGTACATCATTGGCAGCAAATGAGAGGGAAGAATGCAGTATCAGAACAGCAACAGGGCATTGTGGACAACACAGCAGGTACATCATTGGCAGCAAATGAGATGGCAGAATGCAGTATCAGAACAGCAACAGGGCATTGTGGACAACACAGCAGGTACATCATTGGCAGCAAATGAGAGGGCAAAATGCAGTATCAGAACAGCAACAGGGCATTGCGGAAAACACAGCAGGTACATCATTGGCAGCAAATGAGAGGGCAGAATGCAGTATCAGAACAGCAACAGGGTATTGTGGACAACACAGCAGGTACATCATTGGCAGCAAATGAGAGGGCAGAATGCAGTATCAGAACCAGCAACAGGGCATTGTGGACAACACAGCAGGTACATCATTGGCAGCAAATGAGAGGGCAGAATGCAGTATCAGAACAGCAACAGGGCATTGTGGACAACACAGCAGGTACATCATTGGCAGCACATGAGAGGGCAAAATGCAGTATCAGAACAGCAACAGGGCATTGCGGACAACACATCAGGTACATCATTGGCAGAAAATGAGAGGGCAGAATGCAGTATCAGAACAGCAACAGGGCATTGCGGACAACACAGCAGGTACATCATTGGCAGCAAATGAGAGGGCAGAATGCAGTATCAGAACAGCAACAGGGCATTGTGGACAACACAGCAGGTACATCATTGGCAGCAAATGAGAGGGCAGAATGCAGTATCAGAACAGCAACAGGGCATTGTGGACAACACAGCAGGTACATCATTGGCTACCCAAGTACGTGTGTCAAGCGACCCGTCACAAGGAGATTAATAATACCTAGGTGGTTACATACGTCAATGTACACACAAAGTTAAATGACATGTGACTGATGGCAACTAAACCTCACACCACAGAATCTGGTGGACTGCTTGAACTACTCGCCTCGGACACACCGCCAGCACCAGCAACAGGAGTGTGAGACACAGCCACCGATCTACTCACTGACACATGAGCCATAGACCCAGACACACCGCCAGCACCAGCAACAGGAGTGTGAGACACAGCCACCGATCTACTGACTGACACATGAGCCATAGACCTAGACACACCGCCAGCACCAGGAGTGTGAGACACAGCCACCGATCTACTGACTGACACATGAGCCCTAGACCCAGACACACCGCCAGCACCAGCACCAGCACCAGGAGTGTGAGACACAGCCACCGATCTACTGACTGACACATGAGCCATAGACCCAGACACCCCGCCAGCACCAGCAACAGGAGTGTGAGACACAGCCACCGATCTACTGACTGACACATGAGCCCTAGACCCAGGCACACCGCCAGCACCAGCACCAGGAGTGTGAGACACAGCCACCGATCTACTGACTGACACATGAGCCCTAGACCCAGACACACCTCCAGCAACAGGAGTGTGAGATACAGCCACCGATCTACTGACTGACACATGAGCCATAGACCCAGACACACCGCCAGCACCAGAAACAGGAGTGTGAGACACAGCCACAGATGTGGTGACTGACACATGTGCCATAGACCCAGAAACACTGCCCGGACATGTCCCTGTACACTGACCAACAAATACCATGCCTGCACCTGACACATGTGAGTGAACTGCATCTGAGCCACTAGGACCACTGAAATGATGAGCCACAGGGCTGTATGGGCCAGGAGGCAGGGTGGCTCTGGGAGCTGGGGACAGCTGTACAGGAGCGACATTCGGGTGTTCAGGTCTCAGTGGTGTGTGTCTCCGTTTCTTTGTGAAACGTAGGGGCACCCCGGACATGCCTGGACTGGTAAGTGGAGTGGCATCACCAGACATCAAAGGTGTATCATGTGCTTGTGGTGGTCTCCTCTCTGGGGATGTGCTGGACCCTGCCTGACGTTTTCTGTGGGCCTGCCTTCTGCCCTCTGCATCATGTGTAATGGGGGATGCAACAACAGTGTACTCCTTCCTCTGCTTCTGCGGGGCGTGGATGGGAGTAGAGGTATGGGGGGACTCCACCGCTGACACATGTGTTGTACGTTCCTTAAACATCAGCCTCAGTGCAGCTAGGGGTGATATATGCCTGTCCTTGATGGTGCTTGTGTCCAGGGGAGAACCCTTGGCCATGGGATGTGCCTTGGACGTCGGATGTGTCCTGTCCCTGGAATGGCCCTGATCCCTTGCCGGTGCCCTGTCCCTGGGTGCAGACTTGTCCATTGTAGTGTCCCTCTCCATTGAAGCTTCCTTGCTCTTGGGAGTTGCCCTTTTCTTGATACTGTCCTTGTCCTTAGGAGTGTCCCTGCTCTTGGGAGGTGCCCTTTCCTTGGTACTGTCCTTGTCCTTGGGATTGTCCCTGCTCTTGGGAGGTGCCCTTTCCTTGGTACTGTCCTTGGGAGTGTCCCTGCTCTTGGGAGGGGCCCTTTCCCTGGTACTGTCCTTGTCCTTGGGAGTGTCTCTGCTCTTGGGAGGTGCCCATTCCTTGGTACTGTCCTTGTCCTTGGGAATGTCCCTGCTCTTGGGAAGTGCCCTTTCCTTGGTGCTGTCCTTGTCCTTGGGAGTGTCCCTGCTCTTGGGGGGTGCCCTTTCCTTGGTACTGTCCTTGTCCTTGGGAGTGTCGCTGCTCCTGGGAGGTGGCCTTGGCTTGGGAGTCACTTTGGTGGGGGATGGCTGTGTAGCATGTAATCCATTTCCACACACACCCCTAGATGATCCTGTGTGTCAACTCCAGTGTTGGACACGTCGTCTTCGGAAAAAGAGATCACAGGCCTAGGGGATGGTGTCCGTACCCTCCGTGCCCTGCCTTGCTGCCTGTGGCTGCTCCTAGTGTAATAACCTGAATAAGAAGCCTGGTCTGATGACTCACTCTCCCCGGTAACATCAAGTGGTGTGGATGGTTGTACAGAAGTAGCACCCTGTCTATGCGACTGTACAATGGCTGAGGACACAGTGTTTGCCAATGACTGAACTGTTCTGTGGAGACCAGCAACATCGCCATGCATCCCCTCCATGAATGCCACCACCTGCCCCAACTTCCTATCGTGGTCTTGGAATGCATTGATCATGTTGGTCTGCCCTACACACAGCTGTCGCAGCAGATCATCAGCCACTGCACAAAGTGCACTTTGTGTCACAGGGGCAGGGGCAGCGGTTCCTGCACCAAAGCCAACTCTGCTCCCCCTTCTCTGGCGAGCACGAGCAGTACATCTTGCAGTGGGTGGCAGTGTGGGCCCTGTGTGCTGTGCTCTGACTGAAGGTGTCGATTGCCCACTCCCTGTCTGTGCCAACAGTGCGGACTCACCAACACTTTCTGAGGATGAGGGCGATGGTGTCTCCACATGTAAGTCCTCTGGGACGGTTCTGTCCCCCTCTCCGTGGCTGCCATCTTCAGTGTCAGTCTGCGTGTGTGTCATCTCGGATCCGGATGCAATACCACTACTCATCTCCGTCGTCTGTGTGTCAGTGCCCTCGGCCAAAGCTGGAAGAGAGAGAGAAGAGATGTTAACCTAAGTGCCACACTCACGTACTGAAGGTTAAAAAGTCACACCGTTCCTTACAGCCCATCCTGTACACGAACCACCCCTACCACACATCCAAACATCATAGATCCGTTGGTTTCTGTGAAACCTGTACATCATACAAACAGGGCAAGTGCATGCAGAACACCACACATGTCATGCCATTGGACACCAGACCTCAATGGCATGTCCTCGAACCCTCAAATACTAATCAACTGGCATGTCCACCTTGCGGACATGGGTGCTACCGCTCACTCCGCTAATGACACCAACATGCAATATATGCATCAGAAACGCACCACGGATGTCACTACTGTGTCTGAGCACGGATACATGCATTCACTCACAAGTTACAGACACATACAGTCTGCTTACCGCTAGTTTGCTGTGGATCCCCTCTCAGCCGGGCGGACAGGTCAGGATGCATCACAGCAATGATACGGTGCATTAGAGGAGTCATGGTGCGTCGTTCAAGGCGGCCTGTTCTCGGAATTATCCCCAGTGTCATCTCTGCAACATTCTTGCTGAGCCTGGATATGTCGTCCCAGCGCTTGTGGCAGTGTGTGTGTCGTCTATTGCACACCCCCACTGCCCGTACATCACGTGCTATGGTCTTCCACACGGCCTTGCGAAGGTGCAGCTTCACCTACCAGGATGGGAGACACGAGGCTAATGTCAGTGGACTGTTTGACAATCATAGACATTGCAGAAACACGTATCTTCATGCAGCCATGCACAGTACAACACATGTGAAGGTCCCACAGCACACCGCCAAGCTTGCAGTAGCAAGGAGTCAGTGACCACCTCATGCCCACCAACATGTTACTCACTTCACTTACCACCTGTCCGGGGGCACCATAGAGCCGTTCATAGTGGCTGGACACACCGTCCACAAGGACATCCAGCTCTGCTGCGGTGAAGGGACGAGACCGGGTCTCTCGCACTCCCTGCATGGCAAGGTTCACGACTGTGGCAGTACAGCAGCAGTAGTTGGATAGCTCAGGAGCAGCAGGTCGAGGTGACGGTCGCAGGCAGCAGTAGTTGGATAGCTCAGGAGCAGCAGGTCGAGGTGACGGTTGCAGGCAGCAGTAGTTGGATAGCTCAGGAGCAGCAGGTCGAGGTGACAGTTGCAGGCAGCAGTAGTTGGATAGCTCAGGAGCAGCAGGTCGAGATGACAGTCGCAGGCAGCAGTAGTTGGATAGCTCAGGAGCAGCAGGTAGAGGTGACGGTCGCAGGCAGCAGTGGCTGGAAGCGGTGAATGTGTGCAGGAAATCTTCACACATATATAGGGCCCTGAGTTCATACCAGTGGCATACGTCTGCAGCAATTGGTTTTCCATGGAAGCTTCATTCAAAAAGAGCCAATGACTCACATTGTTGTGGCGGATCACGTCTTCCGCAAAATTTGAATGCGCTTACGTGCAACGTGTTACCTGTTCCCATTGGCTACATGTGCACGGACCGTCACGTTCACACAACGGCAACCGCATGTGCGCGCTACCGCGACGGTGCAACATTTGAAAATATTCACTCACTGGCGCCGCTATGGTGGTGCACGCCTTCCGCGGTGGCGGTGCAGGCAAACACGTACATTTGATGATGCAATCTGAAATGGCAGATGAAATAACCACTTACAGTGTTATTGCCTCACCCACCGCCAGTCCAGGCCAGTCACCCACCGCCAGTCCAGGACGGTCACCCACCGCCACCGCCAGTCCAGGCCGGTCACCCACCGCCAGTCCAGGCCGGTCACCCACCGCCAGTCCAGGCCGGTCACCCACCGCCAGTCCAGGACGGTCACCCACCGCCAGTCCAGGACGGTCACCCACCGCCAGTCCAGGCCAGTCACCCACCGCCAGTCCAGGCACCGCACAGTCCCCACGGTGACCCAGAGACAAACCAGGCACCTCCACAGAACACAAGTCTGGCCGACAACGCACGAGGACCCCGACGGGCCCCTCGGCCCTCCCTCAATTCAAAAAGCTCCTGCTACAGATGTGGCAGCCAGACGCACATGGCCAATGACAAACGATGCCCTGCCTTCCACATCAGGTGCTCCTTTTGCGGTGTGACAGAAGATTTCGGCAAAGTCCGCAGGTGGAGACACCGCAGCTGTGCAGTAAAGTGTGTGTCTTGTATTACTCGGAGCCCGATGTGAAAGAAGGAGAAGATGACAAAGATTGCATCTCGTGCATAGAGGACCAGGTGTTAGGCAGCGACTGCACCTCCAGGAGGAAACCATCCTGTCTCATATCCATAGGAGGGATCCAGGTATCCATGGTGGCAGCCTCAGTGTTCAACTTAACAATCATAAAAAGGGACATATGGGACAGGGATTTTGCCAGCACCCTAGGGCACCACCTACACCCTACAGATGTACATCCGGTCACCTTCACCAGTGAAAAGATTCCCATGGTCGGATTCCAGTGACTATACTTTGAGTTCAAGGGGCAGGAGACCACAGGCAAGTTGACATAGCAGAACCGGAACCCTCAGTCCTCAGGTGGATCGACCAAGGAGCGCTGGGCATCCAGCTCAAGCCCGGTGGAGAAACGCAAGTACCTATGACAAGCGAAAACCCCAGCCCCAACGTGGACAAACTTCACAAAGAATTCCCCAACGTCTTTGGTGGGACCATCGGACAATTATCTAAGTTAACCCATAAAATCCAGCTTAAGTACGGCAC
This sequence comes from Lissotriton helveticus, assembly GCF_964261635.1. Taxonomy (NCBI): domain Eukaryota; kingdom Metazoa; phylum Chordata; class Amphibia; order Caudata; family Salamandridae; genus Lissotriton; species Lissotriton helveticus. The sequence continues at coordinate 1,753,743,893 of NC_136063.1, forward strand.
GGTCCCTGTTAGTCACAAGGTGCGGAACATTCCCTTCTACTGCAGGAAGTCATTGAGTCCATCGAAAGAGCCGAGTGGCTGGTGCCCTTGGTAGTGGCACGCAAACCTAACAGAAAAGTGTGTCTTTGCATTTACCTTCGGGAACTGAACAAAAACATTCTAGTTGACAAGTTCCCGCTACCACGCATCAATGACCTTCTGGTTCAAATGAGCGGAATCAAGTGGTTTTCGACCATTGATCTCACCACCGCATACCACCAAATCCTCCTCCACCCATCGTCCAGAAAGCTGACCTCGCTCATCACCCCATTTGGCTGCTACAGATTCCGGGGTCTACCCTTCGGACTGGCGTCCGCAGCATCGGTATTAAAAAAAACAAATGAATAAACTGTTCAAAGACTGCCGCAATGGCCATACTTCAAGGATGACATCTTAGTGATGGGGAGAACCAAGCCAGAACATGATGAGAAACTGTGTACAGTCCTGAACACCCTTTCCACCAATAGCCTCACTGCTGAACTGGAAAAGTGCAGATTTGGCCTGCGCAAGGTCACATACCTGGGGCATGAAGTCGGTGAACATGGGATTTCCCCGAAGAAAGCCAATGTCGTAGCCATCAGATCGTCGCCCAAACCAAACACCAAAGACGAAGTATGATCATTTCTCGGGTTGGCGGAATTCTATAGCAAATTCGTCAAGAACTTCGTGGTTAAGACCCACAACTTATGCCAGTTACTTAAGTAGAATTACACTTTTCACTGGTCAGGGGAATCAGATGCAGAATTCGAGACAATCAAAAAAGACATCTGTGAAGCCATTCCACTTCAAGGGTTCGACAACTCCACCCCCAGCATCCTGATAACCGACGCCAGTGAGAAGGGATTGGGAGCAGTCCGGTCGCAACGCGCCAAGGATGGCATGGAAGTCACCATCGGCTTCGCATCCCGCTCCCTCGCTCCCAACGAGGAGAAGTTTAGTGTCATAGAAAAAGAAATGCTGGCTGCTACATGGGGCATGGAGAAATTCCGCCAATGCCTTTGGAGCTCCAAGTTCACGCTCTGCACGGATCACAAGCCACTAATCAAAGTACTCATATCCAGCGGGAATGTCAAAGCCACCCTGTGCATAGCCAAAATGACACTCTGTCTCCTGGATTTAGTCTACGATGTTAGAAGCGGCTGTCTCTAGTTGGCAGAGGTATACACTTCTGACAAATAGGGACACACCTTTTCCAGTCAGGGCAAGGGGATCACACACTTAGATAACCCCTGCTCACCCCCTTGGTAGCTTGGCAAAGCAGACAGGCTTATCTCAGAGGCAGTGCGTTAAGCATTTATGACCATATACAGTAATAAAGTGAATACACTACAAATGGACACGACACAATAGTATTATAAAAATAAGAATGTTTATATAAGGCTTAGCACAAGACCAAATAACAACAAAAATGTACCACAATCTTAATAAATACTCTTGGAAGGAAAAATAATAGTTCAAGCGTAGTTTCTTCTTAGCACAAAGTCTTTAGTAACAAAAGCAACTCTTCTTCTTTAAAACACAGTTCTTGGTAACAATGTAACCCACACTGGAGTCACACGACGTCGAGGCAAAGTTAATCCAAAGATTCGGCGTCGACCGCGAGGAGCGCTACGTCAAGCCCGGAGTCGCACAGACCCCCACAACACAGTACCTTGGAAAAGCAAAGCACTCGATGATCAGCGGAGTCGAGATGTCCGGCGTTGCGTCTTCGGCATCGATCGGGCCTCGGAGTCGGGGCGATCTGCAGCGGCGTCGACAGATGTCAGGCAGGAGCAGCGCTCACGAGGTGAAGCAGGATACGGCGTCGTCGTCGATGTCGATGTTGCAAGAGTGAGCAGCGCTCACGGCGTCGAGAGGGCTCGGTGTCGATGCGATCAGCTGCGGCGTCGACACAGGGTCACTTGGAGCTGGAGCCAAACTCGCTACTCACTGGCGTCGCTACTGGCGTCGATCGGGCCCGGTGGCTGGCGTCGAAGGTGCGGGACATGGGAGCTGCACTCACGATGTCGAGCTAGATTCGGCGGCGTCCGTCGGCGTTGAGATTGCTGGATTCTTCAGAGGTGCTGGATTTTCAGGTTCCAGCATCAAGCACTTTCAGCAAATAAATGAAGTCCTTTGGCCCTGTGACTTCAACAGGAGGCTGGCACTCTTCCAGCCCTTGGAGATTTCCTTGGCAAAGCTTGAGAGTACACACTCAGTTCCTCTCTCCTGGTTCCTTGGCAAAAATGAAGAAGGAACTGCAGGATTCCCCCAACAAACAGCACACTGGCAGAAGGGGTAGGCAAGTCCTTGGATCAGCACGCTTCTTGTCCTTGGTTCAGGTTTCCTTGTCAGAAGTGATCTAAATTCTTGGTTCAGGGGTCCTTCTCTTATACCCCTTTTTGGCTTGATCCCTTTGTCCATGCAGGGGAATTTCCCCCCCATCTTGGGTTTGTTGTGGGTGTTGCCAGGCCGAGGCACCTGGCCTATTCACTGTGCAGGGCAGAGTCTTCAGCCGCCCAGCAGGAGCGGAGCCAGCATTGTCACTGGCAGGGGCAGGGCCATCAGTCGCCCGGCAGGAGGTGGGGCCAGGAAAGTCCCTGGCAGGCACAGAGTCATCAGTCGCCTGGCAGGGGGGCGCAGCCAGCATTGTATCAGGCAGGGCAGGCTATCAGGAGCTACTCTTCCCCTACTCTCAATGCAAATGCCCCACTCACCCCACACTGACTCATTCAGACCTCTGGAGCCACCCAGCTCCTGTCACACGCACACCAGAACCAGCAGAGACCGGTAGACAGTTAGACAAGAAAATAGCTACTTTCTAAAAGTGCTATTTTCAAACACGGAGTCCAAAAACCATCCACCCAAACGGATGCGTTATTAAACCCTGAGTTCAGGGATACCAAACTGGACATTGCACCATGCTCCCCGAGCCCGCTAGGATTATAGCATTAATAATCCTGGCAGCCCATTCTAACTTATGGAGAGCAGGTTACCTTACAATAGTGAAAAACGAATATGGCTGTAATTCACTATTAGGACATGCCAACCTTGTCAGGCTTGTCCTACCTTATGCTTACAATGCACCCTGCCCTTGGGCCTACCATAGGGGTGACTAACATGAAGTCAAGGGAAGGTTTAGGGACTGGCAAGTAGGTGTACTTGCGCAGTCTGCGTGACAGTACCAGACTGCACGTAGGTCTAGCAATGGCAGACCTTCAGACATACTTTTACTAGGCCGCTCTTGTGGGCGGCACAACACGTGCTGCAAGCCCACTAGCAGCATTTGTATTTACAAGCCCTGGCACTCCTGGTGCACTCTACTAGGGACTGACAGTAAACCAAATAAGCCAAACATGGAATTCAATCAATACAGCAATTTCACATAGGGAGCACTTGCACTGTGACACTGATCAGCAGTGGCACAGTGCCCAAAGCATTACCAGCAAAAACATCGTAAACAGAGGAGGCAAACAGAAAAAATGGAGGAGAGACTCATGCCAATGATGCCAGGTCGAACAATGTGGAATTCCTGCCAGGCCACAAGAACAAAGTAGCAGACTTCCTCAGCCGTTCATCCGCAATGGAGAACGCCCCACATGCGAACCATTGGGATGAGTACCAAGTGGTGCTCACAGCAGATCAGGAAACCACCACAGGGGCGCAAGACTGGAAGACAGCATACATATGGGACCCAGATCTTGCCAAAGTGAAGACCTTCATCATGCAGGGCTGGCCCAAGATGAAATACTTGAAGGGCAAGCTCAGGAAGTACTGGGAGGTGCGCAAGGGGTTATCCCTCAGTGATGATGCCACGTTCTTCCTCAGAGGTGACAAGGTTGTTCCCTCCAAGGATGTGCTGGACCGCTTCCTCACAATACTGCCTGAAGGCCATCTGGGCATCGTCAAATCCAAACTCAGAGTGAAACAGTCGTTCTGGTGGCCGGCAGTGGACAACTCAGTGGAGAGATTCATGTGAGCCTGCCAACACTGGGCAAACGCTGACAAAGCACATACTATGCTGAGACGCCGATGGGGGAATTCAAAGTGCCCACAAACCCATGGGAAGAATTGTCAATGGACATCCTGGGCCCCATTTTGGACTTGTGGGGAGTACCCATATACGTGATTGTCCTTGTCGATAGATATGCCAAGTGGCCGGAATTGGAGATCCACGAAAAAGTGGACACCGATGCCGTCATCAATTTCTTGACAAACACACTCTTGAGGGAAGGCATTCCTATAGTCATCACCAGTGACAATGGCCCTCAGTATACCTCGGAAAAGTGGACAACATTCTTCCAGAGAAATGGCATCCGGAACAAACACACACTAGTGTATCACCCTGCTGGCAATGGCCAAACAGAACGGTTAAACCGAGTCATCATGGGCTTAGTCCAGGCAGCCATCAGTGCGGGCCAGAACTGGGAGACAGAAACCAGAAACACTGTGTGTGCATACCTTGTCAATCCCACCCTCGTCGCCAGTCTGTGGGGTGAAACCCAAGTACCCCAGAGAAGAGATGCCGCGGCACATGGGAGTCCATACAAAATACTGTCCCCTACGTTCTGTCCCGCCTCTCACGGTCCTGTGATGCACAGTGCAGATGACGTGGTGTCGGGAACTAGACTGCAACACCACAACTTCCTGTGAGTCGCTTGTATTTAGTTTTCCGGATGACACACAATGTCACATCATACTATCTGAAGGAACGCTTTGCAACATATTATATATTTTTTCCTTAAACAAAAAAAACAAAACAGGGCCAGTCTTGTGGTAGATCCTGTAAGCAACGTAGGCTGTTTGCACAGGATTCATTCATGACTGGTGACCTGTTAAGTTGTTTCAGGAAGGTAGAAATGATCTCAAATATCTTAAGGTTGTTATAGATAAGACTTACAGGGGCATTGTTTGCAGTTTGTAGCTTATGAATGCTTCTTATGGATGCTTTCCAGTGAGTTCCAAAGGAACAGCGAATTGCAAAAAAATGATTTGATGATGAATAAAGGCTTTAGATTTTATAATTACCGAGGAGAAGGAAAGGAATTGGAAGATTTGTTTCAAAATGCAGAGAAGCATGTTTTATATATTGAAGTAATATGTGTTTCGAAATTTTAATTGAGCGTCAAAAAGGACTCCAAGATTGCAAATCCATCGGGCTGGAGCTAGGACCTGGGGTGGGGGAAGAGCTTCTCATGGTGATAGATGACATGCCTTCAATGCACCAAAGGGGAGAGCCTGGGGTGTATAGTATGTCTCCCTTCACAAGCAATACAGTCTTGCAGCATTAATAAAGCAGGAACATGCATAACTTATTTCAGTTCACTGTTCCCTCTTGTAGTTTAACAAAACCATATCATATCCCATCAGCAGGGACAAATCATGCAGTGGGTCTGGCTGGAAAAAGAGAACAACATCTATAAACAGACAGATAATCTGCTGCCTTCTGGAAATATCAGCCCCTGGAGTTTGATGTGACTGATGCAAGGCTTTCTTTAGAGAGTCTCAATCAGGTTGAGTAACCTTCGAAACTAAATAATGGGTCTTGCAATGCAGCATGTTGTATTTTCCATGGTGGCATTTTAATGGGGGTCTGCCACCAAGTTATCTTGGACAATAGGGGGGAGTGGTTAGGATAGGTCCTCCCTAAATATTCTATGTTGCAGAAAATTCCAGTGACCTGATGTGTGGTAAAAAAAGTAATCTAACCTGGTGCACTGATTATAGACAGGTGACTAAAAAGAGAGTTCCCTCCTGATAAGGTAATAGTCCCTCTAAGTGCAATGTAAACCTCCTCTGCCTGCCAATTTCTTCAACTCTTGTGATATTCTGACTACAGACGACTTGGACTTGGGAGTAGAGGGAGACATCTGATCTATGTGATGGTGATAATACAGTTAAAGTTACAACCGCAAATCGTAGGCATCAATACATTGACAGCAATATAGTTTTCTAATTATTAGTGCAGTCATAGGTTTACCATTCGATGTATAAACTCAAATGTAAGTGTGTCACTGCCTTGCTTGCCCTGCACCATACCATATCGTCACTGCCTTGCTTGCCCTGCACTATACCATATCTTCCTTTTTCAACAACTATTGTATTGGAACAACATAATGGAGTTCCTCGCATAATCCATAGGAGAGATCCTCTGAAAAATGTTTAGCATATACATGATCCTCCATCTTTTCTGTCGTTTTTGTATTTTGCCATCACCAGGTGCTTTCTTTGTAGCAATGCAAAGTGGGCACCACTGTCCCTTATTGAACCATGTGTATTGGGATGACCTACTGTGCTTCTTACATTCCAAGTAAGGAACAGCGGTGGTCAGCACTGATCAGAGGTGGAGGGGCGGCAGGGGGTGAGGTTAAATAAAAAATGTAATTCAACTTACCTGCTTGCTGCGTCCTCCTTGCTCCCGATGGCAGGAACAGGAAGAAGCCTGGAAGCACCCAGGATCCCCTGAGCTAATCACAACACTGCAATGCAGCTTTGTGGTTGGTCTGACTGCCGTGGCTCAGTGCTCAGATGGGGAATCGGGGCTTGGGCATGTTTTCGACCCAGGCTGTAATGCAGCCTGGGTGGAGAAGAGGGAAAGTGTGTATGACTGTTATGGTAGGCCCGAGAGGGCCGGCCAAACTGTCATGTGCACTTTCGAGTGGAGGCAAACCACTCCTCGGCTGCTCTGTCAGACCCACCCACCCTGCCTTGCAAAGCTGCCACACACGTACAAAAAAAACCTAAAATGATAATAATTGAGGTATAATTATTTTATTCTTATACTGCTGAAATAAAGTAGTGGGGCGACACTCCTCTGCCTTAGCGGAGGAGCCGCCACCGGGAAGGAACTAATACAGCAAACACCATCATGCTGTAGTGGTGCTCACTGCTGTAATAACTTGAATCATTCATATTATCTTAATATATATGACACCAGTTCTCTGACCAATATGGGGAAAGCCCAGCAATCCCCATTCCATCTCTCACACTTCTACCTTAGCCCCAAGAACTTGCAACTGTTCAATCTGCATTTTGTTATTAGATCCTTGATATAGTACACAACACCCTTTTGGGACAATGCTACAATGAGGTTCACCCAACATTTCCCATAAATCTTTATAAATATTAGAATAATTGAAAAAATGAACTCACCCTTTGACTTAGGAGAAAAAAAGAGTGTTACAGTTGTATAAACTATCTGAAAACAGAGGGGCCAAGTTCTGCATGTTGCTAACACTGTGTAAAGCTTTTCAGTTTACTATTGCTGCTTAAATTTATAGGTGATTGTCTCTGGGGAAAAATATTGGGGAATTCTACACAAAAAACTATAATATTCTAAAATGTCGGTGTGTGATTCTGTACATTTAGCCATCTTTTTAATTGTAATACCTCCAGCCATTCCTCATTGCACCTGTTTGGTATATTTTATTGTAGCAAATGGGTTCCAACCATTTAGACCAGCATTTGTTTGTGTTTATGACTACCTAATTCTCACTCACAGATATTTCAAAGTAATTGAGTCTTTTTACTGCCAATGCCCACCTTTTGCAATACAGCTACTGTTACACATCTAAGGTTGGAGGAACTGGGCTGTGTACATGCAAAAATGTGTGCGAATGTCTGAAACCTCCGTCGTGTATAGCCCAGGAGTTGTGCACAGGTACCTTGGTGTAGGAGGGACTCTGAAAGGATTGGTGCTGACCTGGGTATGCCTCATATTATTAGTGCAAATTCATAGAGAGATTTGGAGTGTTTACTAAAAAAATCTGGTGTGCTTTCACAGTATCATATATATCAGTGAAATCTTCCCTACAATGCAGTTTCACTCCATTAAGGACTATACATTAAATTTTTCAATCCCTGGGTCGAGGGCGAAGCAAAACTGCTTCTGCTTCAGTGCCCACCCATTGACACACCATTTGTTACATCAGTGTGCTGGAAGATGTGCTGACATCACAAACCCCCAGCAGAGTGAATAAGAATTCTTACAAAAATTAATTGCTGGTGTACACCTATGGATTAGGAGATTTATGGCAGCCAGGGGGGTGCAAGGAGAAATTGAATAATCCCTAAAAATATGACTGCTGTTGTGCACCTAGGGCCAAAGAGACCTATGGCAGGCAGGAGGTGCAGGGAGCAATGAAATAATCCTTTAAAAAGTGAATGCTGGTGTGCACCTATGGCCTAAGCGACCTATGGAAGGCAGGGACTGCAGAGAAAAATTGAATAATATTTAAAAAGTAATTGCTGGTGTCTCCCTAGTGTCTATGAGAAATCCTTTGAGAGGCAATGAGGTACATGGGAAAATGTAAAAAGTGCATAGAATATTATGTAATCACTTTCATAAATACTGCTACGATCCGTAAGCACATAAAACTAATAGCAGGGAAAAAAATTAATGAAATGAACTTAAAGCAAAAAGGCAAAGCCTTCTTCAATGTTTCTAGAAAAAGTCTTTGAAGACTGGAAACAAATAATGTAATACACTGGCCATATGTTAAAATAACAATAAGAAAGAAATGGACAACAAAGAACACATGCAGGCCAATGACAATAACACACTGGACTACAGCACAAAATGGCCACCACTGACATGCTCAAACAACAAGCAAGGAGGAATAGACAAGAAACAACACATGCAGGCCTATGGCAAATGCACACTGGCTGACTGCACAAAATGACCGCTGGCCACATGGTCAAACAACAAGGAAGTAGGCATGGACCATAAAGAACACATACATGCCCATGGTAAAAACATGTTGGCTGACAACACAAAATGGCCACTGGACACATTGTAAGACAAAAACAAGTAAAGAGGCATGGATAATAAAGAATGCATGCATGCCTATGACTACACTAACGGTTAGTGGCAACAAGGCATGGAGCACACACTTAACAGACAAAGGAGTCTTGGCAAACAATGAAGACATCACTAACATTAATTCAGCAAAGCTAAACACAAAAATGTTGTCAGTTTCAAACATTTTACAATAACAAACACCCTCCCAAGGCATCAAAATATATTATCTTACCAACATAAAATAAACTTTTTTCAGGAAAAAAAGTGAAATTTAAAATAACACATTATGCATTTTAGAAGTGGGCATTTCTGTATGCTATGTGTCTTTGTGCCTGCCTGTTGTGTATTGAATGTCTGGCACTGGAGTGACAGAGACTGGGGAGGTGCAGTGGCTCCAGAGGGGCTGGGTGAGTCAGCACTAGGCTGAATAGGACAATCGGCATTTGGAATGGTGGGAGGAGTGGCACCTGAGCCTGAATAGGACTGTGCCTGCCTTCCACAATTCTGGCTCCGCCCCCCTGTGTTGCGTCTGGGGCCAGAGCCTACACTACAGATGAGGTTGTTGTGCACTGTAAATAAATTCTTTAAGTGCCCCCTGGAACTGGTTTGGACTGGGCACAGAGCCTTTTGCCAGGGGGAAAACAAAGACGTGATGGGGTATAATAAGGCTGTGACCCCAAGAACATATGCTGTTGGTGCTTACTTGGACCAGAAGTACTGCCAGGAGGCACCACCGTGGGGCCCAGATGCTTCCCTCTGCTTGGAGGCCCTGCATGCTGGCCTACCTGCTGGCGCCTTGCTGGTGTCCCCGGCCTTGAGGAGGCTCAAGCGCAGGAGAAGCGCTTTAAGCCAGGGAAGGTTAAGAGCGCCGCCTGTTCCCTGTCCGGTACTATAGTGGGACACAGGCAGGGTGCTTCAGATTTGCCTATTTTGCCTTGACCTGGGCTGGCAACCCTACAGGATTCCTGCGCCAGTATGCTGGAGCCCCTGAAGTGGGCTTGTTTTGCAGCGGTGGGGGAGGTCTGCCCCGCTGTTTGAGGAAGCCCTGAGGCGCTGGAACGCAGTAACTACATCTAATAGCAACTCCGCAGGTATCCCCCACCTGATATGAAAGATAGTCAAAGATTGCCTGTTTGTGGGCGGGGGTCCAGTGACAACGAGGAGAACCCCGCATGTCTGCCAAAACTGATAGAGGTGAGAGGAAAGCCTCACAAGCCTAAGGAGACAAGAGAGGCTGTGCGGAGTGGACTCGATGGAGACATCACTCCAGGTCCTACCGCAGCGGCCCTTCGCTTGTCAGTGGAGGAACGGCCAGGTATTTCTTTAAACCCCGGCCACAGTGGTAAAAGGCTCCACAATTCTGACCTTGTGCAGCTGCACCACAGGGTCGCGGGCAGCTGCAGCCTTACCAGACAGCATGAGCATTGTTGTTGAGGACCGCTCAGGGTGAGACCTCGATGGAGTCCTCTGGGACTACCACATACCTGTTTGAAGTCCCAGAAGCCTACCGGGGTAGCAAGCGGTAGCTCAGGAGATTGTACAGTGAAGGTGTCATTGTAGTGTGGGCAATGTATCAGTAATTGCCCTGGTGGCCTGCAGAGAGATGTACCGTAAGGATGATATTACATTATGTGCACCCTAATAATGTTTCCGATGTGTGCAATCCACCACTATTGTGGGCAGTAATGATGTTGCCTGATGATGAGAGGCCTGGTGTGCAAAATGTGATAGGCTCTCCTAGGAAATGCTGTGATGGTTACGCCTAATGCTTCTTACTAGGGTGCACTGATGATTGGGATGTATGCCTAATGTATTTATGCTAAGTGCCTCCTGCAAGTAGCTACTGGTTGTTTCTTTATTTTCACTACTTGTGTGGTATAAAGGTTATGGCAGTGGCCCGATTGGCCCTGTAACTTATATAATCCCCTGTAAAATGATACCTAATGCCAGGGGGCACAGTGTATATATGTGCTTGTGTTTGAATGTGTTTTATGAGTAATACAGAGGTTATTGTCATATAACCTTGTGTGGAGTTTCTTTTGTGGTGTGCCTAGTGTGTCACTGCTGTGTGTGTGTGTTGCACAAACGCTTTACACATTGCCTCTGGTATAAGCCTGACTTCTCTGCAATGCTATCAAGGGGGTGAACAGGGGTAATCTTCAGCATGTAACTCCCTCGCCCTGACCAGAGTGGTGGTGGCTGCCTCGCTTAGGCGGTTTTGAGTGGGCTGCTCGTCCATTATTAGATTCAGTCATTCCATAAGGGTTTTAGCAGCTATAGACCCCAGAGTAAGTGCAGTGGGTGAGGGTCAGTGGTCCTTCTGTGAGGGACATGTGTCTGCATTTGTAGGATGTAGTGACCTGGACAAGTGAGGGTAGTGGATTAAGTATTCTACCAGAAGGAGAACAGCTGGCGACCCATGGAACAGATCTCAGATCAGTCTACTGTGATGGCATCACTGCTAAGGTACAGAACCCCTGCCAGAAAGAACATAACGGGCGCAGAGCTGCATGATCCAGGGCAAGGATGTACATGGACTGTTCATGCTATGTACAGGCTTGGTGTACTGGACGCATCCAACATAGAACCAGGATGGTTTTTAGTGTAGTTTAAGTTTCCTGTAGGGATAGGTGGCCTAATGATTGAGTTAGGTGGGTGACCTTGGTGTCAGAAGGCCAGTATGAATTGCATGTGATAATAAACAACTGGAGAATGATGTCTGTTCAGTATCCATTACCACATGTTACAGCTGAATAGGAAAGTGTACCTATTAGCAGTGAAACTATCTTCTCTTTCTTTCAGCTAGCGATAGAATAGGAAGCACATAGGTCCTGCCCATTTAGTCCACCAGGAGTATTCACTGAAGAGTACCCAGTTTTTCAATTGGTTGTTCTTACTACCCTAGTCTGACTCATAGTAATTAGTAATTGGATCGAGCGTGTTACCACCAATGTCCACCTTTTAAGATAATTCTGCGAGTTTGCAGCTAGGGTAAGGGGCACTGTACTGGTTACACATGAACATGTGTAAAGAAGAATGTGCGCACATGTATGGGCCGAACATGTGAAACTACCATTGTGCACAGCCTGGCACAGAAGGGAACCTGCAATGCTTGGTGCTGACCTGGGGTAGACCTTATAATATCAGTGAGCATTCATAGAAAGGTATGACAAAGTGGATTACTAGTTGGGGTAGATGATAATCCCCCACAAGTAATATTGTCACCATTCTTGCAAATTCTAGTAAAGGTTTCAGTCATTTAAACCTGAGATTAAAACCCAGGTAACATTGGCACAGAGCAGACAGGCATAACTTAAGAAAATGTGTTAAGAATTGGGAGTATTATAACATTTAAAAAGTAAAAAACACAACACAACAATCCCACTATTTATATAAATAAAGAACAAAGGACCATATGTATCATCCTCACCATTTGCGATTTCTAAATAGTGATTTTTAAGGAATCGCTATTTAGAAATCGCAAAACGGTATGTATGTAGGAAATCGCTTCTTTTTAGCGATTCCTTAATATTCCTAAATTGCGATTAACAAATTGCTAATCGCAAATTTCCCATTCATTTCTATTGGCCAGGAGGCCCATAGGAATGAAGGGGAAATTTGCGATTAGCAATTTGCTAATCGCAATTTAGGAATATTTTCAAGGGTGCAGGGGTGTCACAAGAACACCCTGCTGCACCCCTGAAAATGACATGTGTGGGCATATGGCGCACATAAATGCCCTAAGGGCATGTATGAGCGTCATATGCCACCTTTGGATTTTAAATAAATTGCTTTTTCAAAAGAATTCGCAACTTATCACCAACTAGAAGTTGGTGGTAATTTGCGAATCCTTATGGGCATTTTTGCATTAATTTTTATTTGATACATTGCATTTAAGGAATCGCACAATTTGCGATTCCTTAAGTCCAATCGCAAAATAAGGAAAGGCAAATTTTGCGATTCCTTATTTTGCTGTGAAAATGTTTCATACATTCCATTTAGCAAATTAGCATTCGCAAAGGCCGAAATTCTCCGATTTTAGGCCTTTGCGAATGCTAATTTGCTTGATACATATGGCCCAAAATGACACTAATTTGACTAAAATCCAATAAAGGGAGTCCAAGATATGAATAGAAATAGCACCAAAAAGTGCAAAGCACGAACCATGGGCAACTGACTGTGCTAGACTAGATCAAAGTTACCAAATAAGGTTGTCCGCAATTGATGGCCAAATGGATACAGGGACCTCATTCTTTCCATTGGAAAGTTTACCTTCTGACTTAAAAACTTCTATGAAGAAAAATAATGTCCATTGGCAATTCATCAGCGGGACAAGTTACATGTTGGATACAAAGCAGAGCTTGATGATCGTGGGTTGCTGCTGAGCGGGATCAAAAAAGTGCCTACAAAAGGCGGGAAAGCTCCAAGTGGATGAAGTCAAAAGCCTATATCCAGAAAGGCCTCAACATCAATTGAATGCTGCTAGGAATCAGTCACTGCAAAGGCCTCTATGTCCGGACTTAGAAACTCTTTGGAAGTCAGGTTTTCTTCAGTGAGGCAAGCCAACAAGTTGAGGCCGACCGGTGATTCAATGTCCACAGCTGCAGCTTTGATGGTGAGCCCTGTCTCCATCGGTTCTCAAAGCAGAAAGTTAACAAAACGTTTTTAAGTCCTAACAATTGCTTCTAGGGCAGCAGGAGTACACACCAATGCAAGAAAATTGTACCAAGTCCTCTGGAACAGCGGTGTCAGGACTCACTCCAATCAAAGCCACTAGAAGTGTTTAGGGCTGGTCTAGTTCAAACTCGTCGGCTTGGTTTTTTCACATAGGGGTGACATTATTATTTACAAGGAGGGCTTAGATCTGTCAAAAGGGATAATTTTGCAAGTCAAATTTGTAGTTAAACCTACACAGTATACTTAAAGGTGGCAGGCTTGCAGACATGTTTTGCATTGTTACTTAATCGTAGCTCAATATCTACTTCAGTCCACTAATGACATTCAACTTAGGGATTCTGTGTGCATGTTGTACCATATGCTGGGGACTTACAGCAATTTAAATCAATTAGGAGTATAGTCAAGTTAGACATGCTTTATGGGTCAGGGCATTTTGTATATGTTGCCTCTTCATCACACAATGCCTGGGTACAGGGGGATGTCATAGTTCATAGTTGATATGAACTTGCCCCTTATCATGAAGGAAGTAGTGAACATCAGAAAATATTATGAACTTGCTTAAATGTACTCCCTACTGTGGGGTCCAATATGGATCACTTATTCAATAGCATACCTTGGATATGAAAGAGGGGAGAAGTATGTCTCTTCACAAAAACCTCTCTCATACCACCATTGGTGTCAGCCAAATCCTCAATTCACATCATTGGGCCAGGCACTTGCAAGACTTTACACCCTAAGGCCCTCATTACAAGTCAGGCAACATGATATCTATGGGTGGGATATTACTCCGCCTGATTATATTTGTACTAATATTCCCACACCTGGTTTTTATAGGAGAGAGAACAAGGGACCCGATTTAACTGGTGGGATGAAACTCTTGAGTAAAATCATATTATGCTCTGGCTACAATAGTAGCAAGGCATCTGTCTTCATCCCACCATGAGCATTTTTTAGGAAAGGGAGCCCTTAACATGGACACCTTTATAACTTGCTCCAACAACACTACCTGCACCCTCTCACCATCCCCACCCAGCACCTACCTCCAGCTCACAATTATCAAAGGCTAACAGCAGGATATAGATGTAATCTTTCCAGAACCGGGCAAACCATGTTGAAATATGTCCAGTATGAAGGTGTGCCCAAAGTTATTCTGTTCTGCAGTATGTCCTAGTTGTTCTGCCACATGTCCTCTGAGCACGAAAGTCACAGCCAACACTTTTCATCCAATCAAGATGCTGTTTTGAAGCATCTTGATTGGTTGGTGCGTGCTGGCTTCACGCTCCAAACAGGCACTGTGGACCTGTGCCTCTCCAACCCAACTATCCAGACAGTCGTGTTGGAGATGTTTAAATAGCGCATATTGGTTTAGCAGTAGCAAGGTAGATGGCAAAACCAACATGTGCAATGCAAACTTGAGTAGACACTCCTCTCCTCTGCCATTCATTGGCAACAGTGACTCACTGGCCCAGCCCTGCCCTCACACTCCATTTGCTAGCAGGAATTTTGAAAAATAAATGGTATTTTTTTTATTACCAATCCCTTTTTGCTGGTTTCTACCCAGCAGTGTGTGTGTGTGTGTGGGGGGGGGGGTACCCAGGGAAGTACCGCAGCTGAAGCAGCTACCTTTCTGCGAAGATGTTGCACCCTGTCACCACCATACAGTGGTGGCCGGTAATTTTAGGAAAGAGGAGGGTGACAGGAAACATACTGACACATACATACTCACAGCCATGCATTAATGCACACACACACATACATTCACAACACCCCTTTACAAAATACTCAAACATACATAATTGCACACACCAAATATTTATAAATAAAAAAACACTCTTACCTGCAGCTGTGCCTTCGAGGTCCCAGGAGGCTTGGGACTGCTGCCTACGCTCATTGGCTGACCTAGGGTCAGTCAATGAGGGAAGGCAGCAGTTTCTATGTCATCACAGAGTGGGATGGGGTCAGTGAGAGTGCTGACCCCACCCCACTCTGTGATGAAGTGGCACTGATTGACACTCAACCCTGGGCACTTCATGGCTTAAAACTGAAGCCCTCAGGTGCAAGGCAATGAGTGATGCTACCCCTCGTCACTGAGGGAGAGGGCCACAAGGGCCTTTGCTGAGCTGCCACAGGAGCTGCGACTTCCTCAGCCCAGCAAAGTTCAGCTACGGCAGCCAGGAGCCTGCATATTTAACACATGTCTAGCTTCTGGCTGAAGGACCTAAAAATTAACGGTGTCTGTGAGGCCGACCTTGGCTCATCCTGACAGACACTGTTTCTCGAGGGGCAGAAGGTGAGAGGGCATGTTCCCTCAAATCCAATGGACTGGTCGCGGCTGGTACCATGCAACTTGTACTGAGAGTCTAAGTGACAAGACATTGATGGACATCAGACCACTTGCCCATTAACGCTGGTGCACTTACGTTCTTCATCATTATCAATGATTGTATAACTCATGAGCGAATCAGAGACGATGAGGATGCAACATGTATAAGTCCATAGCTATGTTACCATGATCACTTAACCCATCTCTTGGTACTTGATCCTCCTGATCCCTGCTAGACACAGTGATCTCTATAGTAGTCTTTTCTCCAGGGAAGGGAGCAAAGAGATGCAGTCCTCCTGGGCAATGCAACGCCAGCTCCTCAACTACATATACTCCTGACAACAGAGGTTTTACATTGAATGCCTGAACAAGGTGACCTAGCCTAAAGAAGCCACAGACCTGAGCACCAAGGTGATGGGAGCTTGTGTCCCTATGTTGGCTGCTCCTTTCTTTCACCATTACACTCTTTTTTACAAAACCTACATAGAATATAGAGCTAGTGAAATAAGAATTTTGATAATAAATCAGAAATCAAAATACGATTGAAAAGAATAAACTTCTTCAACTAAATTGCTCCTCTAAAGAATACTGAACATTTTCCAACTCATTCTAAGTTACTGTACTGACTAACCTATATATCTATACATTGTCTCGCCTTTCACTCCGACTTTTTAGTCTTAACTTAAACTTTTAATTAGTGAATATTTCCACACCAAAGGCCAGTCAGTCTAAAATATCTATCCAATGTTCACAAGTTGGTATTTATTGACTACTTATAATCACATTACCGTGAATAATTCTTTAAAGATCCTGTGCACAAGACATTCCTAAGTTATTGGCAAAGGCAAAATAAAACTTTTATAACATTGGTTGTCGGTATGCTGTAGTAACTGAACATAAAGAAATCACACTGAATTAATGTTTCCTGTTTGACACATTGGACTATTCTGTTTTACTGGCACAGCAACCTCATGAACATGTGTATGTTGTTCCATTACCAATTGTTGACATACCAGATTAATTCTTTATTGATGTCACAATTACAGATCATTCATTTAAATGTTTTTGATATGATGAACGTACTTTTGTTATGATGAAAGTAATAAAATTGTTTCTCGATTTGTTATGCAAAATCCAAGCCATTTAAAGAAGCAAAACCTACAGGATTCTGTCCATTTTGTCACATAAGCTATAAATGTCAGAGCATGGAACACTCTCTATAGCTTTGATGTATGTTTTTTGCATGGTGTTTCAAATATAGACGCGGTGCAACATATGAAAAATAAAAAAGTTATTTTTTTTTTATAAACTGGGCAATGGAATAAATGCAATCAATGTTTGGTACTTTCCTTCATATAGACTGAAATTATTGTATGACATGCACTTCCATGAGAATATTGAGCTACTCTATGTCAGGGTTATAAGGAAGTCTCACCATCGTCATCATCAGAGAAATGTTGTGTGCCCCAAATACAGAAGATATATGTGAAGGACATGAAAACTATGGCTAAGCATAATGCAATTACAAAGGCGCAGGGAAGTGCCGGGAGGGTTTGCATCCTGGTGTGGAGTAGTATTACCAGCCCACGGTAAGAAGGGACTGTATAAAACATTGTGCTACCCAGAACTATTTTCCTAGAAACTGTACATTTTGTACGGCTTCTTAGCTGTCATACCAGCTTACACCAGGCCACCCTTCTGCATGGACCTTTGTTGTTCCCTTTTAGTAAGTACTTGCTTGTCTTCCTGCAACCACACACCAGCAACCTGCCACATTGCTTGTCTTCCATTACCCATACTCAACAACCTGCCTCTACCTAATATGCTGTTTTTGGCATGCTCTCAACGCTATCATCTATGACTGTGCCACAGGAGTTTATTCTAGTGGAGGGAGAAGACTCACTCTCAACATCCAGAGGTAAATACTATGCCTGGGAGGAACTTGTGGAATTTCATACTGCTGAATTCCGTGGAGTTACTGAAAAACTCAGCAAGATTCCCCAGAGTTCCGCAACCGGAAAGAGTACAAGGTGGTGTGTGCACCTGCACTTCAGATTACCCCTTGATATAGTGTGTGTGATGATAAGTCACCTACAGGCAGGAAATCGCAGAAATTTAAAGTGTTCCTGTGAAAATATGTTGGCCATTGGAGTGATCCCATACACTAAATAAAGGCTTAATACAGTTGCTGCAAGAAGAGCATCAGCTGTACTCAAGCAAGAGGTTTCAATTGTTAAATAAAAAAAATTTAAATAAAAAAAAGCGTTTACACTTTATCTGTGTTCCTGTGACGAGTCAACAGATGTTTGTTTGTTTCCGTCTTTGCAGCAGGGAGGAGCCATCAGTCCATGTGTCCGCTGCTACTTGCAATCTAAATCTAGTTTCAATCCGGGTTTTGATCTTTTACCAATGTCGTTTGTCCATAATTTGAGCACTTCCAGGTCGCATAACGTCCAATATAGTCGTAGAAAATATTCTAAAGAGTTAGCTGCGTACAGAAGTGTGTTTAAGGTAGAAGAGAACCTCTGATTGGAGCACTATATACATCAGCTAATCACCGTGCACCACCAATAATTTCTAAGGTGTGAATTCGTTCTTTAGTCCACACTTGTCTTTATCTGAGAAGTTCTGCTCCTAAAGTTTGCATTGCCACCCAGTTTTGACCAGTCTGGTCATGGCTATATACCAGTGAGTTAGTCAAAGAAGGTGCGGAGACAACTTGTCTTGAGGAGACATCAGTCAGAAATGAAAGGTGGGGGTGAGAGGGGAGCAACCTCACGTTAGACGTGGACGGCATTTTCAGTCTGTAATGGTTGTTGTGTAAAGTGTAAATAAACCCCTCAATGTCTGTGGCAATTCAATAATTAAATAGTTCACACTGCACCAAAACAGAATCGTAAAGAATACTTTTTAGCTCTCACTTTAGTCGCGAACCCAGGAAAGACCTGAGTTATATGAATGCCTCAAATGTTGGCATTGAACTATCGCTCCACTGACACGCACAGGTTTTTAAAAGCAGGGGTGAGCGTCAGCGAAACTCCGCTACACAGAGTAGGCAGAGTTTGTGATGAACTCATTCCAAGCAGAGTGCGGAGTGACAAACACTTCGCAAACTCCACGGGTGGAGCAGAGAGTGCTGCCCATCCTTAGTAAGTACAACAAATGGTGCAATATATCAAGTACAGTGGTGCTTCCATTATCACTACATCGCTTAGCTACTGTGTGTCACCATAGGTGGTGGAAGGGTACAGACAGAGTGGCGCTGTTCTCTGAAGTTCCCTGGGCCCAGCCAGTGTTTTTCCCTTCCCTGTCCTTCTGCCATTTCCCCAAGAGTTTTATGCGTAGTGTTAGTTTACAATTAAGCACCTATGCTCAGGCTCAAGAGGAGGAATGGGGTTGGTTTTAATGCTTAGAAATATGTTTTTTAAACGGCAGTTGTTACATTTGCTGCCATTATTTACAGTTACAAAAATACCATATGCTCACTTTCCTCATCATAGCTCATCCACTGTTGTTGATAAAAGACAAAGTTCAATGACACTTTTCACACAAGCTTAAGACTGACATGTACACATAAAGTTGGACAAGTGGGTCACTTATCTAACAGTGTACATCCAGTATGGTATAAAAAATAAATTCAAAGATGTGCCAATAAATGGTGTGCCATCATATGACACTATTAGATGACAGGGTTTCTATTGTTTTTATGATAGATTGATAACTGTATTAATCTGATGGTCAGTGCTTCATGGGTAACAGTCATTACGCAGATGCCTGTCAAACTATGACAAGGTAGTATGTATATATGTATGGGCACAAAGAACAATATAGACAACACAAAGGGCCTGATTCACAAAGGTAAATTTATACTTTTGCGTAAGTTTACCATTGTTTACTATTCACAAAGGGATTTACGAGTAGTATTTGTACAAGTGCAGAGTCACTGCACACAAAAAGCCTATCTTTTTATGTGCTGAGACTCCGCACTCATAAAGGCTCTACTCGTAAATCACTTTGTGAACAGCAAACAATGGTAAAGTTACACAAAAGTATAAGTTTAACTTTGTGAATCAAGCCCAAAATTTTTATAAGCTGTTGCTTTTACTTACTAATTGTGAATAATATGAGTTTTAAATAGCATGAAGAGTTTGGAAGGTATTGAATTTCTCTAACATTATAATGTAAGAAATGGTGAAAGTATGCGTGAGGTTAGGCCAATAAACGTTTGAAGCCAAACAGCAGACTTCACAATCCAGAATAAGTATGGAAATATGCATCCAATATGTAGACAAGGTTACATCTCTGTCTAAAGGGCAGGTTAACAAGATGACATTAGTTGTGCTTCCTCTTGACGCTGGATCCTTCAGTCATCTGAACAGTTTAGGTAGCAACTTAACCTCTGAATATGACTTGTTTGGGGTCTGGACATGAACATTGTTTAGGGTTACAGAGGCTGCAGTTTCCTACTGTGTGTTTGTTGTCATAACCCTCCCACCCAGGATATTGCGGGGGTAAACGGCGGTTGGCCACTAAAAGCAGATGCCAGGTCACATGCTCCAGTTGTGAGTGAAATAAAGTTGTCTTACAACAATCTACCCTACAACCTACTGACTTTCGAATTCTTATTTTAAGACGTCATTCTTCACATCAAGCAGGTGGATAATCTTGTTCAGCTATTGTTCAAACCAGAGTTGCACCCCTCAGGTTTTGATGGATGTTACTGAAGTCAAATCCTACTGCCTGAACTTACAACCCCAACATCAGACCTTGTCACAGCAGACTGTACAGGTCCAGGAGAAACAGGGGTTGTGGCCTCATGTCTTCCTGGCAAAGATGTTGTTCAGGACTGAACAGGTGTGTCCACAGTAGGGGTTGCGGGTATTAGGAAACTGCTTACTGACATTTGTCCAACACTGGTGCTGGGAGGAAGAGACAAGACACTACAGGATGCTGCTGTTCAATTACCATCTGGGCGAGGGAGTGAAGCTGTCATGATGGGCCTGAATTATTCTCGTCGCACTGAAAATATGTAATGTATCTTCCTGTGACAAAGGGAACAGCAATGGCCTAGTGTTTGTTATATTGGTCTGACACCTACAATGTAGCAGTAGAGAGATATTAGTGAAATGTCATGCTAGCAAATGGTCACTTAAATCATTATTCGTTTTAACGTTTTGGCATGTTGGCAACTATGTCCATGGTTTCACATTGGTTAGCAGTACATGATTTCTACTTCCACATGGACTGTCTAAATCTATTCAGGCAAATTCACACGTTTGATTGAATGATAAGTAACTTTGATTAAGGATTTTATCTACACCCATGCTTGATGTATGGACATTGTGTGTCAGTTGTTGTGCATTGAACAACAGTTCTGTGTGTCATGGTGTACTAATGATTTGAAGATGGTTTGCCAAAGTGGATGTTTTTAGTGTTGTACCATTTGTTTTGATTTATTATCTTTGTTGGGTAACTATTTGGGGAAATGCCATGGTTGAGTTGATGTTTATTTCGACAGGGTATGGGGAGGCTGCTGCAGAACATTCTCGGCTGTCTTGAAAATGTAGCTCTATGTTTGGGCATTTGCTCTTCAAAGTTAGTAGTTGCACATGTGGATTGGTTCTTGTTAGAAATGGGGTCTCTAGTTAGCATAGGTATGCATCCTGTCCAAATAGGGACCACCACTCTAGACAGGGTAAGTCAGATGCACAACATAAATTAACCTGTGCTCACCCTCTGGTAGCTTGGCACAGAGCAGTATGTTTATCGCATGAGGCTAAGTGTACTGTATTTGTACACACTTTAAATACAGTAACTCAAAGAAAACAACACAAAAAGACTCCACACCAGTTTTTTGACTAAAAGAATATGTATCTGATTAAAACTAGACTAAAACAACATAAAATACAATAAGTTGAAGTCAAGATATACCTTTTTAGAGAGTAAATGTTAAAACAGTGCTTAAAAGTCACTAGCAGTGTCTTGAGATTATGAGGGAATGGTGCAAATCCAAAGTTCAGAACGATTGTGATCGATGGCAGACCCTCTACAGGACCCAGAGAGGGCCTGCTAACAAAGTACCTTGGACGGAGCATTTGTTGACATTGAAGACTCGAGGTGAGGAGTTGATGAGGCAATGTGTCATCATTGGTTTGTGGATAGAGGTGACCATCGGCACTGTTCCAAGTCATCCATGGAAGTCTTGATCCAGGCGCATGTGGCTTCAGCTGTCGAATCGCTGTAGTTGTTGAGCCGTGTCAGCACTTGAAACGCTGTCATTGAGTGGCAGCTACTTCAGCAGAGAAGGACAATGCATCGGCGGGTCAAAGTTGCAGCTGCATCAATGTTGAAGGTTACAAACAGTTGCAAAATCCACTTATGTGGCCCAGGACTGGAGAGGGCACCTCGGGCATGAGTAGGGATCACAGATGGCAATGTTTAGTAGCACCAGGGGAGTTGCAAGAAGTCTTTTGTGACCATGATATTTCTGAAAACAGGAGGGAAGCCAGCAAGCCCTTGCAGAACTTATTTTCAAGGTTGTAGATAGAAGGTCCAGACCCTCTCACTATCAGGAAAGAAGCAGCAGGCTAACACAGCAGTGAAACTTGAAAAGTGGCAATGGCCCCTACAGCACAGCCCTCAGCAGGCAGCAGGCAAACGCAGCAGAGAAACCGGCAAAGTGTCAGTCCTTCGAGCAGCACAACAGTTCTTCTTCTAGACAGAATGTCCTTGGTTCCAGTAGAGCTCTGATTTGGCGTTTCAAGGGTTCAATGCTTATACCTAAATGTGCCATGTAAGTGGGGAAGACATCAAAGATGCCTTTAAAGATCACAAGTACCCCGTGTTTTTTGCCCTGGCTCCAGACACACTACAAGGGATATGGAGTTCTTGTATAGGGACTGGCATAGCCCTATTCAGGTCCAAATGTTAGCTCCTTCATCCCAATCTACCTCAGGAAGGACCATCAGCCTATTGATGGACAGTCAGAATGCAAAGGTTACACCCCAGCTCCCTTTGTGTGACTGTCTAGTGGGAATGCCCGAAGCCCAGCTGTCACTCTAACCCAGACCTGTATTTGGAGACAGGCAGAGGCACAGGATAGTTAAAGTAAGAACATGCCAACTTTCTAAAAGTGCCATTTTCTGACCTGCAATTTATAAACCAACTTTACAAATAGGGTCTAAAGACACCAAACTCCAATTTCTATTTGGTCCTAATGCGAGATTACAATCCCCATTTTAACCAATAGGACGGATAGGCGTTGCAGTGGTGAGAAACAAATGTAGCAGTTTGTCACTACCAGGACATGTAAACCTTAAACGTACATGTCCTAGCTTTTCACTACACTGCAAACTGCACTTGGGGTTGCCCAAGTCCTACCTTAGGGGTGACTTACACATAATAAATGGGGTTTGGACCTGGCTAGTAGGTTAGCCTGCCATGTCGAAATGGCTGTTTAAATCTACACACACAGGCTCGGCAATGGCAGGCCGGAACCATGTTTATAGGGCTAGTCAGTAGGTGGAGCAATCAGTGCTCCAGTTCCACTAGTGCAAAATAAACAATTGATGGACAGAATGCAGAACAATGTTATACATTCACCCCAGTACAAAGATCTGGGCCTAAATCCATAGTTTTTTTGCTCCCCTTGCCATTCCAGTTTGGACCCAGCCATATGCAAATCAGTCTTGTACCTGAATCCAGTGGGAAAAGTCAAGCGCGAACTGCCAAGCCACTAGTAGCATTTAAAGTGCAAGCCCTAGACACATATAGAGCACTCTACTAGGGATGTACAATCAAGTTAAATATGCATGTTGTAGATAAGTCAAAGTTACTATGTTTAGAGTACAGAGAACATGCACTGTTGCACTGGTTAGCAGTGATAAAGTGCCCGAGTCCTAGAGCCAACACAAACGAGGTCTGATAAAAGGGAGGAGGAAGGCAAAACATTTGGGGTGACCTTGCAGAAATGGCGATTTCCAACAGTTATGACTTGATCCATGCTAACTAAGTCTATAATGCAGGGGTGGTGAACCGTGATTGGGTCACCACGCATTCTGATTGATACTTGTGTCAGGAGGGTAACGTATTTGTTATCAATGCCCTCCCAATGGGGTTTTCAAAGATTGAGTTAATTTCACATGCATTGCCTCTGGCTGAGGTATTATTTGTTCCTTTATTTCCCCCTTTTCTTGACCTTCTCTTTTGCCTTTTTCGTCAGTGGTGAACCCTACTGCGCTCTCAGTATTGATCGAATGGCATCCAGAGAGAACATCCTTTTGAATGTCTTCTCATGCAGTTAGCACCTCTGGGGACTCTTGGTTTCTGCTTACAGTTGTGGTCGACTGTTGAGAGCCGGTAGTACATTGGACATTCATCTTTGAGCTAATCTGCTGCCACCTGTGGTTGGAGGTTGTCAGAAAGTTTACAATCTAAGTTGCTTCTGTTTTGTTTTAAACTCTTATTGTCTGAGAGCAGGAGTATAGGTTCGGGTAGGCCTGGTAAATTACTTGTACTAAAGAATATAGCTGCAGAGGGTCTATAAGAAAGGAAAACTCATTTAAGTTCTATGTATTTCTGATGAACATCCGTGACATTGGGGAGGTCAAGGGACCCAAGTACTGGGTTGTTCTTGGCTTTTTCATTACAAATAGAAGGCTCCAGCTGCTTCCTCAGCCTAAGACCTACTACCAGTGCAGCTGTAATGCTAAGTGTGCCTGACCTCAAGATCTTTGAAAAAAACCCTGATAATTATGCTGGAGGACTGGGAGCGGGCTTGAGAGTCAGTGAGTAGCTGATGGATAGCACCCCCAGGTGCGCTACTTACAATTTGCTCAAGATGACTTGATGCAGTGGGCCAGCTGAATTTGAAGCAGTTAAGTGGACCGGGGAGAGATGGTAGAGGAACGGTAGAGAGGCGTGTCTGGAGGAAAGAATGGCAGGGAAGATTACAGCTCGGCAAACAGCACAGACCACTACCCCGGCCACTTTCGCGCCTGGTGGGACTCAACCTAACGTTTCCTGAACTAACTCCAGGGTACCCGCCATGCTTGTTTAGTCAGTAAGCCGAGCCACGCACGTCAAGTGGAAGCATGGAGCAGGGTTGTGGCACCCCCTTTTACTCCTGGTTGGTAAAGTTATTATCTGAAGCTTTCAACCGCAGACTCCTAACCTCTGTGCTTCGGGACGAGATTCCAACCACGATTGTTAATCGAACTGTCAGTCTGTGGTTGGCGACAGCTCTCTTATCCAGGAACCTCACTGCCCACCTCAAGTCAGCAGTGATTAAAGACTGACTTAACTCCCTGCTTCCCTGTGTCTTCTCTTTCCTCCTCCCTTCATTTTCCTCATGGAAGCAGAGGGAGCATGAAGAGAGGGAAGACGGGCTCAAACAAAGTGGAATGGTTAGAACCAGAGACCACAATTTTAGCTTGTTTGGCCTGCTTTGCCCCAACTGGCCAGACTTGAGCTGGAGCCCAAATCGGGTCAGATGACTACAGCTCAGCAGGGGCACGGTCGCCATAGGTCCACAGCTCCAAAGTAGGTAGCACCACAATGATTCCACAGCAGCTCCGCAGCTCAGCCCAGCCTGAATTAATGACCCTGGGATTCTTGTCCACTTTATTTGAACGGTTTCCTACATTTTGCTAATTGTGGTTCTTCTACTTAGACTACACCACATATTTCACAAAGATTTACATTGCTGGTACATTCTACCTACACATAAATATAAAGAAAATGGGCCTTGTTAAAGTGGAGTTCCACAGGGGTACACTCCCTGTGCCTTTCATGATTATCAATGTGGTTTTGAAAATACCTGAATTTTATCAGTCACACATTTAGAGTTATATTGTGAGTTATATTCATGACTTGCATGGCAAACTTTGAATGGGATAAAGTGCACCCTGCAATACATTATAAGGATTTTGCAAGTCACCAAGGAGTTTCATGACCATATAAAGGAACAAGGCGAAGGCCGTGTTCCCTTATTAGGTTAGGGACTTGTAATATCCTTATTATGTATGGCAAGGGGCACTTTATTCCCTATAATACATGGTCACCCCATCACCTGTCCCACAAACCTACTTAAATCATTGGTACATAACTCCTAATAAAAGCAAGCGCATGTTTGCAAACATGAAGACTAAAACTTGAATCATAGAATCTCTAATGCGAAATTAAACACATAAACAAGCTTTTACATAGTTGATGTAAAAAGGTTTTTTGAATAAGTTAAATGTCAGTCATAAAAAAAAACACAAAGTGGAAACATACAGGAAGATGCTAGCGTTTCTATAAATACCTTAGGAGCGTAAAAAATAAACATGTTGATATAAACCTCCCCTCTCAGATTATTATTGTACAGAGTTCGACACCAGTCGCTGAATATTAAGAAAGTAGAGATGGACGTTAGAGAATCCCATTTATTATATCAGTATTATGCAGATTAAATGTACAGACGGAATTGGAAATATTGTTAAAAGAGCCAAGTGTGTCCAAATTTGTTCCCTAGTCTTTGCACCTGAATAGTAAAGTAGTGAGTGAGTAATGTCTCGGCATCCCAGTATATAGTAATCTAAGAGTGTTCACTTCCGATCCAATTTAAATCATTCCATAGTTTTCCTTATTGAGCCCCATGTACTATTGTAAGAAAGCAATCAACGAACAAATACAGCGTGGGTGTATACATTATGCTAATGTTTACTGCGATGCCAGAGGATAATTTAGAGTGTTTGCTCTTTCCCAGATAAAATAGGTTTTTCTATGCAGTTAACACTATGTTTCACTCAAACGATAAGCATTGCACGTACAATGTGTCTGGACTGCAGAAACACAATCAGCAGTGTCTTTATATTTCCAAATCCTATTTCTGTAACCATCTTTAGGATGTTATTATTATACTGTTCTTCTGTGTTGAAGCAGCACACTTCCAAATACCAGCTTCTTTGTCAAACGGATTTCAAATTTCAATTACGTTTTGGCCTTTATCACACTGAGGAATAGTATCCATGTTGTATAACAAAAAAATTACCATCAATATTTAAAAATATTCTTGAAGATAGCAATAATAAAAAATAGGACTGAAAACGCTCGTCGCAATTTTTAGGGCTTACAAATGTAGATAATTGTTCAAGACTTTTCTAAAATACCAACTTCATATTTCACAAACTATGAAAAAGAGCGTTATTCATAGATTTCAAACTACATTTAATGTGATTCAATTGCTGTAAACGATATTCATTGTAAGCCATTTTTTTACCAACTTTTATATAGCGCAAACTTGACCTGAATCGGGTATCAGAGGGCTTTACATAGCACCAGTTGCATTACACGAGAACACATTCATTTTTGTTAGGCACAGGGAGATTAAGTGATTTTACCAGGATAACAGGATGTTCAGCCTCATTGCCGATACTCATACCCTGCTCCCCAGATTTGAGGTCACCGGCCAACTCCTCTCCCCATGCTGAACACCCAATACGAAATGTGTTTTCTGAAATAAGGGCAATAAAGAAACTTCTTTTACTGTCACTGCTGTGAAGTCAGTGTAGTATCTTGAGATTATGTGCGCTAGGACCTCTCCAGTTCTGGGTGGACTCTAAACAGGAATTGCGCAATCTGCTGGGAGGTGTTATCAAAGTTACGACAAGATGCGTGCAGCGTGTGGTAGTATGTTGAAGAATAAAGACGTTTATTACAGAGCTCCGTGTGCAGTGTATTTTTATTTACATGCTCCCAGGATGGGAAGGTCACTACAACTGGTAATGAGTAAGAGATATGTTTCCTAAACAAACAAGGCTGCTTTTCCTGAGAGTTTGCAATGGTACAACCTTCTGCTTTTGCCTGTCAGGTGCGCCACTGTGGTTGGCGAATGTGGAGTCAAAGCCCTGCTCCAGGGAATAGACGGCTGTCAAAGATGTTGAAGGCCCTGCGGAGGAGCACATTCAAGAAGCCTGCCAGAACTTTGTTGGTACGGCTGCCAGCATAGCTAATGTGCCATTCTATAACACAGAACCATAATTCATATAAAGCAAATGCAGAAAGGTACTTACATGTAGTGCTATGCAACCTCAAAACTGGATAAGATGACAAAGCCCAATCAACAGGGGTGGAGAAGTTGTTAATCCCGCTGGCCATAAAGATCACTGTCTGAACAAGACGTGCTCTCAATGGCGACAGAAAGGAGCACACAGTACAAAGGGGTTACGTTCCTGAAGCCACCACCTTGTTTTGACATGGCACAGAAACAGAACATTGGGGCCAGGTAGGCTGCCTGGAGTGAAACGCTTGATGAACTTCAAAGGCACACTAGTAGAAAAAGACAATAAGAAAATCATTAGTTAAAAAACCTTGTCAGTGATGGAGTGAAAGAAATGCTAGAGAAAATCCCACAACCTGTGCAATGTCATAGCAAAATATAAAAGAAGCGTCTGAAGCCACTTTCAATCAACTCAGAATCTTGACTATGAAAGGTGCATCTTCAATCAAGCATGACAAAAGGCTGGTGAAATGATGGATGAGATTGTTGAGAGACTTGAAATACTAATCAAACACTGTAAGTTCTGTGATTTCCATGATGAGGATGCCATGTGTCCAGAGTAATTAATGGTTGTCTTTCATACTCTTCCAGAAGATGCATGATGAGGGAGAAACTCAGTTTAGAGAAAATGGTAAGGGTTGCGAGGGCAGAAGAATGAGCAGATCAACATGTGGCTGACAAAGAACCAGAAAAAGCACACAATGAATCAGCGTTGATCAAGAAAAGGAATCATTAACACAGACCAGGTGCATGCAAGTTGATGTCTCCAAAGAAAGAAAAGTTATGCTTTGATGTGGGTTTTCATTTCCCCAGGAAGGTAAATGTTCCGCCATGGGCAGGTATGCAAAGGCTGTGGGAAAGAAAACCACTTCATAATGGTCTAAATAACGAAAGAGAAACCAAATGCATCACAGCGAGAAGAGAAAATGGGTGCAAGAAGGTTCCAAAAGCATTCTTGCCATGCCCAAAAGGCAACATCAGTTACAACAAGTAGAAACAAAACAAAGTTGATCGTTGTCAAAGTCATCATACAAAGGTCCTTCAAAGTTATTATCACGCTCTAGTGAAGAAGACGGATGTTCATTGATGATATACACCAAAGAACCGCATTCACACTTATCATTAGATGATTGCAAAGAAGCTCAAGAGTCAAAGGACAAGCACCAAATTGAGTTTTAAAATTTCATTTGGACACCGCCCAAAAATGACATAAAATGTGAACTGTTGCCCCATAACATTCATTATAGACAGTGATGTGTCGATTAACAGCATACCAGTAGAGAAATGTAACAGCTGGTCTCCTGTGACGTGCCTTCCCCATCAAACATGAAGGTAAACACGTGGGCTGCATCTAAACTTTTACAGTGTCAAGGTCATTTACAGCAACCGTGAGACACAAAACAATGCAAGTGCATGCTAACATGGCTTTGCCACCGCTGCTGACATGGGACAGATATCTCTAAACTACAACATTCATGCACAGTTTGAAATTGTGAGTCAGTCCCCGTCATTGTTTTGTGGCCTAGGAAGACTTAAAGTGCAACTTCATATTAATGAGGAGACCCGCTCTGTTGCCCATCAGCAACGAGAGTAGCTTTCCACTTGCAGGTCGCCGTTGAGAAAGAACTATAATCACTGTTGAAGCATGACATCATTGAATGCTCCACTGGTACCACACCATCGGTTTCATCATAGTTATGGTGCCAAAATAGGACATAGGAGGTGAGTGCACATTGTGCTGATATGCGCCTGGCCAACAAAGCAGTTGATAGAGAAAGACACCCTGGTACCCACATTGCAGACATGATTATGCATCTGAATGGAGCCAGAGCCTTCTCCCGCCTTGACCTGAACAAAGGATACCATCTATTTGAGCAGGAGGAAAATAGTTGGTACATTAATACTTTCTCAACTGATGTTGGGTTGTTCGTATATAAAAGACTACGTTTTGTGGAATTTTTGGTTACAGAAATATTTCAGCATGTTATTCGCCGAATAATCCAACCTGTCAGCCATGCTTTCAATTACAGTGATGGCATTCTGGTATTTGGGACAACACAAAAGAAGAATGACAAGGCCCTTATGCCAATCACTTGCTGAAGTAGGTCTCAATTTGAATACAGCAAAGTGTGATTTTCACAAAACCAAACTCAAATTCTTGATTCTGATGGGGGAATGACTCCTGATCCGACAAAGTACAAGCATTGTCATCTACTTGTCCCCACAAGATGTAACCATGTGCAATCCTTCTTAGGCACGGCAAGTTATTGCTCAAAATACATTCAAGACTTTGCTACAGTGAGCACCCCATTGACAGACTTAACAAGGCAAAATGTTCACTTTCAGTGGTCTAATGAATGCAAACAAAGTTTCAAAATACATAAAAAATGCAATTGAGAATGCAACTGAAATGGCCTATTTTGACCCAAATTACATACTTGATCACAGTAGATGTGAGCAGGGTGGGGTTGGGTCAATCTTTCCTCAACACAATGGCCATCTGAATGCCCAGAGACACATTGTAACCTAAGCCAGTAGAGGTCTGTGTGAAACAGAACATGCCTACTCCCAGCCAAAGAAGGAGAGTCTGGCTGCAGTCTGGGTTGGCAAACATTTTCAGTTGATTCTATAGGGGAGATATTTCACTATCATCACAGACCACCAGGCATTGCTCATTATTTCTGCAACCCTGAAAACTACGATGCCTCATTGCATTGAGAGGTGGAGGTTGTGACTGCAAAAGTATGACTATGTGATTGTACACAAGCGGGGGAAAGATCAAAACCCTGCTGACTAAAAGAGTACACCTCTCTAGCCC
This sequence comes from Lissotriton helveticus, assembly GCF_964261635.1. Taxonomy (NCBI): domain Eukaryota; kingdom Metazoa; phylum Chordata; class Amphibia; order Caudata; family Salamandridae; genus Lissotriton; species Lissotriton helveticus. The sequence goes on from NC_136063.1 coordinate 1,753,774,569, forward strand.
CAAGCCAATTCAGCAAGCATCAATCGAGGTAATCGATCTCAAGCAAGTCATGTGAAAAGCCATTTGGGGCTATAGATCAACTCCTCTCTCCACAACTGATGACTGTCCTGCCGCATTGCTATTGGGGAAAGCTATCAGTTGCAAACTACCACCATGAACATTCAACCGATCAATAAATGTTGATAAGGTTTGCGTCATAGACGCTTCTCAAAAGTGCACGATAATAACATATGCTGATCCGCGCTGACGGGCCCAGGACACAGTCTTTGAAAAAGGGGACTGAGTATTGGTCAGGGCAAAAAGTGAAAACTGGACACTCCATTTGATGTTGACACTTTGAGGGTTGCAACATGCAAAGGACACCTGGTTATAGGGCATCGTCCTGGAAAGTCCATCACACGGGACACGTCACATATGATGGACTCCTGATATCATGCATGAGGCGTCCCTGCCTACCTGTTCAAACCAAGCATCTGAACTGATGCCATTGTGTCTGATCAAGCTGCCCCTCAATTACCTCATACCACCTGATCTGGTCAACGAATGCAAGCACATCGACAAATCGTTGAGGATCTATTATTCTAATGCTTTTTAACTTTTAATATGCATGCTAGGACTCTTGAGGTTCTGGGCGGACTCTAGACAGGAAGTAAGTAATCACCTGGGAGGTGTTAAAGTGGGGTCATAAAAGTTATGACACAATGTGTGCAGTGTGTGGTTGTGTGTTGAAGAATACAAAGAACTCTGTGTGCTGGGTATTTCATTAGCAAGCTCTCACTGTTAGCAGAACACAAGCTTACATTGAGAGTGAGGAACCTGACTTCAGACTGAACAGAAGGTGAGGGAATGTGCAGAAAGGGAGGTGAGGATGCCAGTTTGTGGCTGAGGTGAGGCCAAGTATTTATTTCTCTAATTTTAGCTGGGAAGGTGAGTTTTATCAGCATAGGTGAGGAGAGAGTTAAGACACCAGGGGCTGGATTTATCGAGAGCTTGCATTGCCCTTGTGTCATGCAAGGGGACACAATGGCAATGCAAGCCCATAAGTAAGATGTACTATGCCATGCAGAACCACATTGCATGGCTCAGTGTGCCATAAAAAATCAGGAGTAAAGCAAGGCAGCACAAGTCACTGCCTTGCTTTACTCTGCCCTGGAAAGGCATTCCATGGGTGGATCATGGGTGTTCCCATGTATCCGCCAACGGTTTTTATCATATACCCAGATTTACCAACAATAGTATACCTCGGAAAGCATCAACATGGTATGCCTTCCAAGGGGAGGCATACCTAGGAGAAATGTATTTATGTAGCCCCATCTTTTTCTCTTTCTACATGTGCTGCACACAAAGAAAGAGGAAAGGGCCTTAGAGAATAGATTGTTTGCAGGAAGTTGTCTCTTCCAGCACAAAAATAATCCTGAGTGTAACACAGGCACCCTTGCACGATGCTTAAAAGGCACCTGTGTTGGCATTTGCCAGTCACAAATGCACCAGCACAGAGAGAGGGCAGGAATGTGCCATATCTTAGCAGGTGTGGCACATTTCTACCCATGACCATTTGACAGAAATTTGGCATGTGGTTCATTGTACAACATACAATTCAATTAGAGGAGGGTTCGAGGGACAGTTTAATGACCTGAGCACAGTTTATATCCCCCTAACAGACTATGAGAGAAACAACGGACAACTGTGGGTCAGAAACAAAATCAATAACTATGTGTATGTGGCTGCCTAAGAGTATGTTTTAAGAATGTAAAAATAAAAACATACTAAAGGACAATCACCCTTTGTGAAAATATGTCCATCAGTTACATATTCTGTACCGCCCAGTACATCATTTGGTCTACTCCACAGTAGGTAGTCCTTTTTATATCTCCTCAGATAGTAATCGGAGATAGTTGTTAAGCACCGATGTCTGGTGATTGTTGGTTCGGTCGTAACTTGGAGCAGTGCATAAGTGATAAGTGAAAAATAAATGTGTGTTGAATAAAATTGGATAGTGCAAGCAATATAACTTTATTCTGGAGACAAGCACATCCAATATTAAAATCAATCAAGTGCAAAAAAGTCAGATGGTTCAAACAAATTACTACTGACTGGGTAATTTGGTCGACATGTTTCTGCGGACAACTAACGGCCACACATTGTACCTGCCGCTTCCTCAGGACCCATTAACTTAATTGCTACTGCTTAAACGTGATATGCAAAAATTATATACAAAAAAGGGACATACATGAACAGAAATACTAAATGTCACCTGTTCATCTCTGGTTTCCTTCCTGGAAAGAATCGGAAAACCCCAAGATTCAGCAGCCACATTACACACAATGGACAAGAAAAAGAAAAAGGTAGATTAACACATCTTCATTAGTAAGGGCTATCACATTGCCTTAATGTTGCACCTAACATCTAGGTATAATAACCCTTTTATGTCTCCCATCTAAGGAATAATCATGGGCTCACCTTAATTTGTAAGGAGAAAAAGCCTCGCCTCACCTGGCAAACAGCTCAGGAATACGAAGCACCGCTCTGTAGTGCAAAGAAACAAATTAAATAAAAAGACAGTCGTGAACAAAACCCTTTACCCTCTTCAATGTCGGACTCACCGATAGCGGACACTATTTTTGTAAAAATTTCGAGGTCACATTAGCCTCTTACTCTGATTACTCTGTTAATTTCATGCCTCTTTACATTAAACCTTGTGATTTCTAGTATAACGGGGTGCATGGAACACACCTCTCCTATACTCAGTTGTTCGATGGACAAAGATATCCATTCTTTCTTTCTTATTGTCTTTGACAGTAACCCTCTAAAAACTGTTGCCTACTCTCTCCAGGCGACATCACTCGGGTATTGCACATACGATGATCCTTGCTTAATCGATTTAATTGTGAAGCGGTAAAAAAAGGAGATGAAATAAATGCATATACTAATTTATTGTTTCTAGTTTCATCTTCCATTATCTCTATCGCCTCTATACATACTTAAAAAGCTCAGTTATGCGAACGCTCATTCCGCTTCTAGGCTGAGCAGAGAAATAGAACCTTTGACATCGCTCTATTCAAAGTGTCAGATACACTCCACGGGTGCACGTCATCTGGGACACAGCGCTCGTGTTTGAAAAGCGCATACAAAGCGTCCCTACTCGAGTGCACGTCATGCAAAACACAGCGCTCGTGCTTTGGAATGCGCATACGGCACATCCCTATTGTAGAAATAAAAAGCAATCCTAACCCTTACCTGTCCGTCGGTACTCCACTCAGCCTGCCGGGCTGTTTGGGGAGGTACCGCGGGCCGGGTTACAAACTTCCTTATTGACTTCCCAACCCAGTCGGATTGGTTCCCATAGCAGTCGCTAGGGATCATGGGATTCATGGTCCTGTATGCTTCCCATTCAAAAGATCACCGCTACTTCAACTGCAGCCTGATCCTTAACATTAGCTAATCATCGCACAGTTATAACCAATGGTTGTAACTTATCTTGTCACGTTCTAAGAACATCTCGCATCCTTCTGTGTTTATAATAGGATTGATGTTTGTTATAATTCGTTCCTCTCTTACATTCACGTATCTATTTACATTGTTTAGTATGAAGAACTCTGGTATATGTAGTTCTCACACTAGAACAATGATGATGTGTGAATGACCCGAGTCTACTTCAGGGCAATCATGGGACATGGGACCTGGAACTATATGGGTAATTGTGGAAGTAATACCTATGTGTCCATGGCAACAAAACGACGGGATCTCATGAAGGGCAAGGATTGGATCTATAGAGCCATCCACGGGATGTCTTCGTTCAGACCAGATTTATCGCAATTAAGTTTATACACCCATTTTTGTTCAATCTTGAATAGGTGTCTAGATACATCTGAGATGTGCGTTGGGATGTTAGGTTGCTCCAACACAGTCCACTCAAACTCAGTTGGTTTGTGGCCCACTTGGATGTAATGATTTGTGAGTCTTGTCGCTTGCTTCTTGCACCTGATTGTGCTCTTATGTTCAGATATTCTAGTCCTTATCTTCCGGGTCGTCATGCCCACATACTTGAGTGAGCACGGACATGTGATAAGGTAGATCAGGTGACTACTGTTACAATTAGTGAACCGTCTTTGTTCCCATGGGTGACTTGTCCCTATGTCAACAGTTGTCGAGTGTCTCGTCTGGGGACATGCAGCGCAGTTTCCACACGGGTGATGGCCCCTTACCGGTGGCATATTCCAAAGTGTGCCAACCTGGTGAATTGCTTTCGCCGGGGGTCTGGTATGTATTAGCCGGTCTCTCAAGCTCGTGGCTCTTTTGAACGCAAACAATGGTTGTTCCAGAGAATCTTTCCCAGTATTAAGGATCTTCCAGTGTTTGCGAACTATACGTTGTATCGCGTTGGACCATATACTGAAGGTATTAACACACGTCAGTCTTTCATTCTTCTCCTTAGGAAAAGATGGCTCCAATAGGGCTTCACGATTACTGTTCGCTGCTCTCTTCTTAGAGCGTTTCACAAGTTTCTTAGGGTAGTTCCTCGCACACAGTTGTGCTGCTAGGTCGTCAGAGTGTTTCTCAAAGTCTTGTTTCGTCGAACAATTGCGTTGTATGCGTAAAAATTGTCCGTACGGTAAATGATCATGCAACGACTTTGGGTGACAACTTGTGTATTGCAAAAGAGAGTTTCGGGCCATTGGCTTCCTGTATAGCTCCGATGTAAGGCCTTGTGGTGTCACTTTGATTAGTAGGTCCAGGAAGGCTAGTGAATGATGATCATACTCCAAGGTGAACCGCAGAAAATTATTACAACCATTCAACCAGATGTGGAAAGACTGCAGTGAGATTACATCGCCGCGCCACACCACAAGGATGTCGTCGATGTACCTTCTCCACGTACGTATAGATGTTATATACGGGTTTGTTATGTTCAGAACATGGTCTTCTTCAAATTTATGAATGTATAAATTCGCCAGGCTCGGCGCAAAAACGCTGCCCATGCTTGTCCCTGATGTCTGGAGGTAGCATTGGCCTTCGAACTCGAAAAAGTTCTCTTTCATGGCTATGGTTGCCAGATTCATGATCATAGATATTGGTGTTATAGAATCTAGATCCCTATCGCCCAAGAGGGTTTCGATTGCCTCTAGTGTCTCATCTTGAGGGATGGAGGTGTACAGCGACTCCACGTCAAAGGACACTATTAGATCTGTCATGGAGTCAAATTCAATTTCAGGCAGTAGCCTGAGTAGGTCCTTTGTGTCCTTCAGGTACGTCGGCATCAATTTGACCATCGGCCTCAGAAAGATGTCAACAAATGTTGATAAAGGTTCCAATATGGATCCGATGCCCGATATTATCGGGCGACCAGGAGGAGGTCTTTGTGCCTTATGAATTTTAGGCAGAACATAAAAGTATGGTTTCACTGGGTGGGGAGTGTGTAGATAAGCTGCCTCTTGTGCTGTTATCCAGCCTTCTGGACAAGTACAATGGAGTGTCCCTCAACAGGGAATGGGCCTCCGGAGCGGGAAACAAGTCCCACAGGAACAAGCAGGAACGAGCGGGGGACCAGCCTCATAGTCAACCTCAGTTCAAGGACCTTGACACCAATGGAAGAAAAGGTGTTGGAGAGAGGTCTCGGTTTTGTGAGCACAAATGTGGGTGACCCTTTTCAGACACAGATCGAGATGTAAAAGTTTTTTCGCAAGGTGAGACTACGGTTTTTCTTTGCTAACAACGAACAAACTGATACGAAGTGCACGAACACTGGACTAAAAAAAACATCTACCTTTAGTCCCCCATCTGGTACTATTCCTGCCAAGGTTATAACTTTCGAGGAAGCTGTACAACATGATGTGCAGGAATTATTCAAACAGCCTCACACACCCTACATAAACATTTCGAAACTTGAACAAGAAGCACTGAAAGAACTAATGAAAGACCAGTCAATTACGATAAAACCAGCCGACAAGGGAGGTGCCACAGTACTGATGGACACAACAGCATATAGAGAGGAGTGCCTACGCCAGTTGAGTGACAGACGCTCTTACCAACTACTGATTGAGGACCCAACCCCGAGACTATCAACAACGATTGGACACATTGTAGAGGAGGCGTTGGCAGAAGGCTGGATAACAGCACAAGAGGCAGCTTATCTACACACTCCCCACCCAGTGAAACCATAATTTTATGTTCTGCCTAAAATTCATAAGGCACAAAGACCTCCTCCTGGTCGCCCGATAATATCGGGCATCAAATCCATATTGGAACCTTTATCAACATTTGTTGACATCTTTCTGAGGCCGATGGTCAAATTGATGCCGACGTACCTGAAGGACACAAAGGACCTACTCAGGCTACTGCCTGAAATTGAATTTGACTCCACGACAGATCTAATAGTGTCCTTTGACGTGGAGTCGCTGTACACCTCCTTCCCTCAAGATGAGACACTAGAGGCAGTTGAAACCCTCTTGGGCGATAGGGATCTAGATTCTATAACACCAATATCTATGATCATGAATCTGGCAACCATAGCCATGAAAGAGAACTTTTTCGAGTTCGAAGGCCAATGCTACCTCCAGACATCAGGGACGAGCATGGGCAGCATTTTTGCGCCGAGCCTGGCGAATTTATACATGCATAAATTCGAAGAAGACCATGTTCTGAACATAACAAACCCGTATATAACATCTATACGTACGTGGAGAAGGTACATCGACGACATCCTTGTGGTGTGGCGCGGCGATGTAATCTCACTGCAGTCTTTCCACATCTGGTTGAATGGTTGTAATAATTTTCTGCGGTTCAGCTTGGAGTATGATCATCATTCACTAGCCTTCCTGGACCTAGTAATCAAAGTGACACCACAAGGCCTTACATCGGAGCTATACAGGAAGCCAATGGCCCGAAACTCTCTTTTGCAATACACAAGTTGTCACCCAAAGTCGTTGCGTGATAATTTACCGTACGGACAATTTTTACGCGTACAACGCAATTGTTCGACGAAACAAGACTTTGAGAAACACTCTGACGACCTAGCAGCACAACTGTGTGCGAGGAACTACCCTAAGAAACTTGTGAAACGCTCTAAGAAGAGAGCAGCGAACAGTAATCGTGAAGCCCTATTGGAGCCATCTTTTCCTAAGGAGAAGAATGAAAGACTGACGTGTGTTAATACCTTCAGTACACGGTCCAACGCGATACAACGTATAGTTCGCAAACACTGGAAGATCCTTAATACTGGGAAAGATTCTCTGGAACAACCATTGTTTGCGTTCAAAAGAGCCACGAGCTTGAGAGACCGGCTGATACATACCAGACCCCCGGCGAAAGCAATTCACCAGGTTGGCACACTTTGGAATATGCCACCGGTAAGGGGCCATCACCCGTGTGGAAACTGCGCTGCATGCCCCCAGATGAGACACTCGACAACTGTTGACATAGGGACAAGTCACCCATGGGAACAAAGACGGTTCTCTAATTGTAACAGTAGTCACCTGATCTACCTTATCACATGTCCGTGCTCACTCAAGTATGTGGGCATGACGACCCGGAAGATAAGGACTAGAATATCTGAACATAAGAGCAGAATCAGGTGCAAGAAGCAAGCGACAAGACTCACAAATCATTACATCCAAGTGGGCCACAAACCAACTGAGTTCGAGTGGACTGTGTTGGAGCAACCTAACATCCCAACGCACATCTCAGATGTATCTAGACACCTATTCAAGATTGAACAAAAATGGGTGTATAAACTTAATTGCGATAAATCTGGTCTGAACGAAGACATCCCGTGGATGGCTCTATAGATCCAAACCTTGCCCTTCATGAGATCCCGTCGTTTTGTTGCCATGGACACATAGGTATTACTTCCACAATTACCCATATAGTTCCAGGTCCCATGCCCCATGATTGCCCTGAGGTAGACTCGGGTCATTCACACATCATCATTGTTCTAGTGTGAGAACTACATATACCAGAGTTCTTCATACTAAACAATGTAAATAGATACGTGAATGTAAGAGAGGAACGAATTATAACAAACATCAATCCTATTATAAACACAGAAGGATGCGAGATGTTCTTAGAACGTGACAACATAAGTTACAACCATTGGTTATAACTGTGCGATGATTAGCTAATGTTAAGGATCAGGCTGCAGTTGAAGTAGCAGTGATCTTTTGAATGGGAAGCATACAGGACCACAAATCCCATGATCCCTAGCGACTGCTATGGGAACCAATCAGACTGGGTTGGAAAGTCAATAAGGAAGTTTGTAACCTGGCCCGCGGTACCTCGCCAAACAGCCCGGCAGGCTGAGTGGAGTAGTGACGGACAGGTAAGGGTTAGGATTGCTTTTTATTTCTACAATAGGGATGTGCCGTATGCGCATTCCAAAGCACGAGCGCTGTGTTTTTCATGACGTGCACTCGAGTAGGGACGCTTTGTATGCGCTTTTCAAACACGAGCGCTGTGTCCCAGATGACGTGCACCCGTGGAGTGTATCTGACACTTTGAATAGAGCGATGTCAAAGGTTCTATTTCTCTGCTCAGCCTAGAAGCGGAATGAGCGTTCGCATAACTGAGCTTTTTAAGTATGTATAGAGGCGATAGAGATAATGGAAGATGAAACTAGAAACAATAAATTAGTATATGCATTTATTTCATCTCCTTTTTTTACCGCTTCACAATTAAATCGATTAAGCAAGGATCATCGTATGTGCAATACCCGAGTAATGTCGCCTGGAGAGAGTAGGCAACAGTTTTTAGAGGGTTACTGTCAAAGACAATAAGAAAGAAAGAATGGATATCTTTGTCCATCGAACAACTGAGTATAGGAGAGGTGTGTTCCATGCACCCCGTTATACTAGAAATCACAAGGTTTAATGTAAAGAGGCATGAAATTAACAGAGTAATCAGAGTAAGAGGCTAATGTGACCTCGAAATTTTTACAAAAATAGTGTCCGCTATCGGTGAGTCCGACATTGAAGAGGGTAAAGGGTTTTGTTCACGACTGTCTTTTTATTTAATTTGTTTCTTTGCACTACAGAGCGGTGCTTCGTATTCCTGAGCTGTTTGCCAGGTGAGGCGAGGCTTTTTCTCCTTACAAATTAAGGTGAGCCCATGATTATTCCTTAGATGGGAGACATAAAATGGTTATTATACCTAGATGTTAGGTGCAACATTAAGGCAATGTGATAGCCCTTACTAATGAAGATGTGTTATCCTAACTTTTTCTTTTTCTTGTCCATTGTGTGTAATGTGGCTGCTGAATCTTGGGGTTTTCCGATTCTTTCCAGGAAGGAAACCAGAGATGAACAGGTGACATGTAGTATTTCTGTTCATGTATGTCCCTTTTTTGTATATAATTTTTGCATATCACGTTTAAGCAGTAGCAATTAAGTTAATGGGTCCTGAGGAAGCGGCAGGTACAATGTGTGGCCGTTAGTTGTCCGCAGAAACATGTCGACCAAATTACCCAGTCAGTAGTTATTTGTTTGAACCATCTGACTTTTTTGCACTTGATTGATTTTAATATTGGATGTGCTTGTCTCCAGAATAAAGTTATATTGCTTGCACTATCCAATTTTATTCAACACACATTTATTTTTCACTTATCACTTATGCACTGCTCCAAGTTACGACCGAACCAACAATCACCAGACATCGGTGCTTAACAACTATCTCCGATTACTATCTGAGGAGATATAAAAAGGACTACCTACTGTGGAGTAGACCAAATGATGTACTGGGCGGTACAGAATATGTAACTGATGGACATATTTTCACAAAGGGTGATTGTCCTTTAGTATGTTTTTATTTTTACATTCTTAAAACATACTCTTAGGCAGCCACATACACATAGTTATTGATTTTGTTTCTGACCCACAGTTGTCCGTTGTTTCTCTCATGTGGTTCATTGTGCCATGTAGTAGTAAATCCGTCCCCAGGTTTTCTTTTTCCTATTGCGTGTTATATGGAAAGAGACTGTCAAAGGCATAGGAGCGAGAGCAGGACACTAGCCATTGTTCTTGAATAATATTTCTTGACTAAGGATAGTAGGAAAGGGTGGGGAAGTGGATTTGTAGCAGGGAATTCCCATGCTGTCATTATTTCTCCTTAAATCATGCAATCAATATATATGGAGGGTGGTCCAACAACAATAGTATTTCTCCAAAAAGCTTGTTGCAGGGATTCTGTTTCCACCTCAGTACATATCGCCCAAATCCTGACTAGGAAAGTTGGCATACCAGAACACAACACTTTAGTCCCCTCAGGAAACCATGTTAAAAGGTTGTCCCCTTTTATTCTGTCAATCATACATGTCCATACTAAACAACTGAAAGACATGAGGTATGTTTTAAATATTGATTGACTCTATTGTGGCCTATCATGAAGCAACTGTGCTGCAATTAGAAAACATATGCAACTTAGTAACGTGATTAGCCTTATCAGTAGACTATACACAAAACGAAAAGCCCTACTATGACGAATTATACTTTTTCCTAAGCCTAACCTCACTACATGAGCACAGATGTTATATCACAGATCTCTGCGATTAGAGCCAAGCCCCATACCTGGTCTGCATCTCAGGTTGCGCAAGGCTGGCAAGCTTGTCTCAAGGTCCTTTCTTTGCAAGAAATTCACCTCTCTTTTTCCGAATTGGCAAGTCTTGGCTTATATGATAAGAAATGTTGTTATGGAAAAAAGCAGCTGGGTCTCCTTGTTATAACTAAGTGTTATTGACTGACCACAGAGATAAAACAGGGCACAGTGTTGTTCAGCCTTGTACCTAATGTTCAGACAACATCAAGAAGAAGAGCTAAATAACAAAAAATATGTGCAGCCTATTTCGAAAATAATAATGTGACACAAAAACAAATGTGTAACTTCGCAATGTTGCAAGCAAAAGTGGCCTACAACCGACAATTAAGCTCACATGGGGAGAACTACAGTGGATCCCATAGAAAATTCTGACACCCTCCCTCTGGTTCCGACAGTAATGCAACAACTAACTAAATATAAAAAATTAAGGTATAAAGTAAGCAGTTTCAAAGCATTGCTAGTAAGCATGTTATATAAAAGCTTATGATTACACAAAAAAAGTAAAACGTCAATTTTGAGATGGTAGATAAATTAAAGTGTGTTGAAGGTATCCATTATGTCTTTCACAAGTTCAAAAGATAATAAATCTAAAATAGGTTCCTTCTCCACAGATGATGATTGTCCAACAGTCGAGTCCATAAACTCCAGAGTACAAACATGATCCTTTGTCTCATGTGATGCTGAGAAAGTAACTGGGTAGCCCACATCCCTGTTATTAGAGTAAACACTTGGTGATGTATGTGCTGAAGCACTTGTTTCTTCTCAAAGAAATGGCTCTTAAGCCGCATTCTGAAGAAGCCGCAGACTCAAGAAACAACTTTGACAATAGGTTGTTAATGGCCTTAGCAACAGGTCTATGTTCATGGGAGCTGGCATCGGCAGAGCCAGGCAAATATCCAGTGACCATTCAAATGAAACACAGGTTGCATGCAATTAAAGTATGCAGGTTCGGATGAAAATGGGCAATCAGGGTCCAGGTCCTGGAGCAAGAGGATTCCAAAGAATCAAAGAATGTGCTCACAGCACAGCTGGAACAGTGGTAGTTCCTTTCTACTTGCAATTGGATCATCAATTGCGGAAAAGTAGAAATAGAACTAAAATGCAGCAAATTAGGAATAACCAAAGGGAAGCCCCCGAACATACTAGAAAAAAGGGAGTGATTAAAAGCTGTTATTACTCAAAAATGTTCCTGGAATAAACTGACTAAGCCAATACGGTGAACCAGTTCGCCGGAATCTAATTGGAGATTGGTGCTTAACAAGGACTGTATTTCACAGGGTGTCCTTGCTACTTGTAATTCAAAGGTTTCTTGAGCAGATGTTAGTGTTACAATAAAAAAAAAAAGTGCTTGTAGTCTGCTTAGCTTGTTAAAATCTGCCTAGAAAGTTAGAAAGGAAGACCACAACAAGCTATCCATACCTCCTTGCGTGAAAGGGAAAAAAACATTATTTCAGCAGGTGACGACTTCGGAAACTGACAACATTTTGAGGATCCCAGATTTCATTCCACAGCCGTTCTGATTGCTTAATATTAACCTGTTCCGTGCTCCCGTCGGCCAACAGCTGATGGGAGCACTCCCTCCCTGGTGCTGCGAAGGGCCACCGGCCTTCGCAGCCCCGCCGACCTTTTAGAATGCCCGCACCGCGGTGAAATTGCCTCCGTGGATATTAAATATCTTCCATTTGAAAGGACTGAAATCAGTGGGAGAATTGCTAGGGCTGGTGTTCCCTTTAGATAACAGGCCAAATTCCCTACCGACACATTACAAGCGCCGTGTATTGTCATGAGTTTATAAGAGAGTGAACTTCCGAAACTCCTTTCCAGTAATGAAGAGGTGTGGTGCAGCAGCCAGGACGGCTGACTCCGGAATACGGAGGCTCACAATTTGATCGCCGGCGGTAGGTTAGCCCAACAACTTGTGACTCTGGGCAATAGCTTGCTTAATCTTCCTGACACCTCTCCAGAGGTAGGAATGTGGTTTACAAATGCTGGTATTTTTTATTTTTTTATTTATTGGCACATTCACACCAATAGGAAAATAGGAGGGACCATAATTCATGAATTAAGCTCATTTCCTAGGGCTTTATATCTACTAACAAGGAAATGTTTCATGCAAGCTGGAAAGTGAAATGTTGAAATTGGCAAATACATTACTCCATATATTAACCAGACAATGGATGATTATCCTTAATTGTTTGAATGTATTTCACTGGATGTACTGGTGGCGTTAGGCTTGGAGCCCTTGGTGACTGGATACTGTTAGTCAGCTTCAGAATGCATGTCCTCAAACAGCTGAAACAAAGTGAAAGGATTTGCTAACCCCTTCTGCCAAACTTTTAAGTGGTGTTCCAAAACTGGGGTTCAAGGGAATGAAACAGTAGTTTAAATATTAAAAGTTTCATGTAGGTTTTAGAATATATTTACACTATCCACATGCATGACTAACACCCTGATAGTGTAATTATAGTTGGTTCAGACTTTCCATATGAAGATGGTTGTTTGTTTTGCTAATAACTTTGGTGACGATGAATCTTCACTAAACGCCTCACTTGAAAATAGGAGGCAGTGTCAGAATCAATGGGTGTTGCGTTGAAGCTCCCACAGCAATACCCTTTGCCCTCCCATTTCCCGCTAAGCATAGCATGTAAGGGGGACTTATTTACAATCCAGCTATAAGATAAGCCTCGTTAAGTGACCTAATGTTGTCTAGTAAATTAAGCAAAGCCCCTTTCGTCACAGAAACATGACAAAAAGTGACATTCCCGTAGCGAAAGGGGCATGTACATATGGCCCATAGTTTATTCATTTGCTTCCATAGCTAAACCATGTTGCAACATTAACAAGGGACGACCACAAAAAAATACTGTGAAATTCATAAATGCAAGTTTAAGCATCGGACTATGTCTTTCTCGCCCTTTCTTTTTGATTTCTCCCCCTCCGCTAAACTGCATATTTATTCGCATGCTGTTTTTTTGTCTGTGATTTGCTTCCTCACGGCCGTCCTACTATGTAATGTATTGTCCTTCTGCTGTTTTACTGTGTGTATGTAAAGCACTCTGATACCTACGGGTCGAGCTAGCGCTATATAAAACTTTTGAAATAAAATAAAATAAAATAAAGCAGCAGTGTTTATCCAGTACTTTCCACACACATATTAAAACTTTAAAGGGTCTGTGAAACATAAGGGCTTTGTGACTAAACCATTGCCTACTCCCTCTCTGTGATTCTATCAGTCATCTTGCACCACTCATGCAAGTCATCATGAACTTTATCATATTTCCTCACCATTTTCATCCAGATCTCAGTAGCTAGGAACCCCTCAAAAACTTGTTTGTGCCATAACTGCATTGATGGGCCCTTCAGTCATTTCCATTGGAGCATGATAACAAGTTTTGTTAACAGTGTGCCAATGATAAGAACTTGTAACAAATTTTGATTTCTTATGTTTAGAATTTATACTCAGTATAAAATGATGTAAAGTTAATTTCAACTCTACCACCAAGATCGAAGTCAGTGTCGCCACCACCTTTCTTGAGTATTCTCTAACCACCGGGCAGGTCCAGCTCATATGTTGGAAAGTTGCCGCACTCTTTGAACATCAAGAACATTTGTCTGTCCTTGTTGGATATATATATATATTTTTTTCACAAAATATTTTATTCAGTTTTTGCTTCAGCAGGGCCCCAAAGGACATCTTATAAATACAGATAGCTGCATGTGTCAATGTGGATTTAATGTCCAAAGCCTACAAAGCAAAATAACCCAACATAGTGTGCTATACCCTGTCTGAGCAACCTCACCTTCTCCCCCAGATGCGTCACCCACGCCCAATGTTTAATTTAGAAAATGTGCTGTGTATCCCGACCATACGACTGAAATTCTGCATTGATGGATCGATCTATCATTGGTTGAGGTTCGAGGGTTAGGCCCAGATAATCCACCCACCTTTGCCATATTTTGGAGTGTTTATGGGGGAATACCCAGGCTTGGAAGACCAGTATTTCTATACCTGTGCAGAAGTCCATGCCCCTCTTTCATACAACTAATAGGGGCGGGGTCTCCACTTTTCAAAATCTTGCTATATTGCATTTGGCGAGTGTGATGCACAAAAATAATAGGTGGTGATTGTACTTATTACCCCCAATCCCATATGTGCTGTTGAGTAGAATCAGTCTGAAAGATCTGGGAGTTTCCACCCCAAGACCTCAGCTAGGCACTCTACCACCTCCCTCCAAATCTAAGGCAGCACAGGTGCATGCCCTCTGCATTTTCCACAGCATACACATATAGGGGACATGGCCAACCCCACCTTCCAGAGCTTATACCTGGTGTAATAGGCCTTATGTAAGTATTTAAATTGTATCAATCACAGGCACGATGAGATCGCCGCCCCTCGCAGAGACTCCAGGGCCTCCGTCTAGTCATTGTTGTCTATAGGACCCAGGTCCATTTGCCACACTGCCAATAGGGCCTCTAAGGTGGTATTACTTTTGGTAACTAGAGATTGATAGATCTTTGAGATTTTATGATCGCCTGTATCGCCCATCTGGAGTTTCCCTTCCACCTGATTAAACTCAGGGAGGACTGCAAGGTTAATGATATACGGCATTAAGGCATGGCAAAATTGAAGATATTTGTAGAATTGACTACTTTGCATGAAGAATTCCTGGAACAGTTTAAGAGAATGACCATGCATAACATATCTCAAGGAGGATATGTCAATCTGATCCCAGCCTTGAAAGCCCTGGAGATCAGCTACCTGAGTAAGAAGATTATTGCCCCACAGCAGACTCTTTCATGTAAGGCAGCACCACCACCCCTCCTACAGAGAGATTGGTGCCACACTAAGATCAGAGCCCTTGTGGTTAGAGGAAGAGCCTGCACATTCAACCTATTATATAGATTCATATAAATGGTGGGGTCCCCCAACAGCCATCCCTCGGCCATGTGAGACGGATCATCCCTGGAGACCTACCACCATTAATTAAGCATCTGTAGGTGTGAAGCTGCATGATAGAACTGAAAATCTGCTGCTGTGATGCCCCCGCAATCGGTGGATTAGAATCATGTTTGCAGTGCCACTCGGGATGCCCCAGCCCCCACAAGAACTGTCCCAGCATTGCATTAACTTTTTGGAAACACACCGCAGTGACTGGGGGTGGTGTGGTTTTGCAATTGCTATAATAAGCACCATCCTAAAAATGACAAAGCACCCATATAGGACAGTGGCAGCCCCACCCACGATCTGATGTCAGCCTTCACCCCATCCATGATAGAGACTAAATTGCGCTCCTAGGAGACTAACCGGTTAACAGACAAAAGAAACACCCAGATATTGCAGGCCATAAACAACTATTGATAGGTCTGCTGCCTTTGTACCCCGCCCCCAGTGTCCCTCTTAACGGAGATATGGTAGATTTTCCAGTATTCATATGCAGACCGAATGTCACTCCAAAGATCTGTTTGATCCCTGAACCCAATCTATATGGGGCTGTAAGAAAGGATAAAACATCATCTGCATATATTGCGATGTGGTTGGAAATCTCCATAGAACACTCACATTTCTATATTACAGCTTCTACTCAAACTCACACAGCCAATAGGTCAATGGCAAGATCAAATGAAACAGGGGCAAGGAGCATCCCTGTCTAGTACTGCAACTGATGCAGAATGAGGGAGAGACACAGCCAGCTACTCACATGGAAGCCATCAAATCCATATATAATAGCCGAATGTATGCTAGGAAGCGTGGTTCCATATTTAGATGTCGTAAAGAATGACCAGCTAACCGAGTCAAATGCCTTGTGTAGATCTTCGAATAACATGGCAGCAGTGCGGCTCAGGCGATCCACGGCAGCTATTGCATTATGAGTGAATCTAATATTGTGGCGCCTTGCCCGGCGGGGAATAAAACCTGCCTGGTCTGGGTGGAGCATTTCATTCACATGTAGCATTAATTTATTGGCCTGGGCTTGCGCTAGCAGTTTAACCTCTATGTTAAATAGGGAAATCGAACGGTGTGAGATATGTTGTTCCGGGGAAACCCGGCTTCAGAAACACCACTATTTCAGCATGTCTCCAGTCAGGAGGTATGTGAGCAGCCTTCATTGCTGCCTGTATAGTTGAAAGATAATGGAAGGCTAGTTGAGACATATATGCCTTAAAGAATTTGCATGGGAACCTATTGGGGCCTGGCGCCTCAAACAACAGCTCTGACAAGGCTACAGTCAAATCCTCCATCGTAAGGGGGGCCTCCAGGGATTCCCAAGCCTTGGTCGATAGGGCCCTCAGGTGCATATCATCAAAGAATCTCTCAGTCTGTGAGACATCCAACACCTCCCTCAAAGCGTACAAAGCAGGGTAAAAATGGGAGCATGTCATGGCTGTCGGGTTGATGAGCACCATGCCACCGGCGTCGCAAACCATGGATAGTTTGGCCAGTGCCAGGGTCTGCTGGTGCAATCTATGTAGTAGCCTCCCTGGATCATCTCCCCATTGATAAATCCTACACTGGGAGCCAGCCACGCACTCACTGCCTCCTACATCAGTTCACCTTAATACCGCTGTTGTGTGAGACACAGTTGCCTACATGCCCATCCACTATCACTCTCCCATCTAAGCCTCTCCAGCTGTATTATGTAGGCCTCTATTAGTAATAATTCATGCCTACTTCATTTGCGCTCTGCTGCAGAGAAACTGATATCTACTCCACAAATAGTGGGTTTGCATTGCTTCAAAAGGCAGGTTTGTGAAGGAGGCCGTAAACTCATTAACAGTAAAGTATTCATTCAAAGCTTCATGAAGATGGGTTCAAAAGGACTGATGCTGAAGATGCAATGGAGAAAGCCTCCAACAGAGACTGAAGGGGGTCAACCATGAGCCATATTGCCACAGGAGAATGATCCGAGAGTCCCGGGATAAAATTGTGGTGTTCGACATGAAAATGTAGTCAAGCCTGGAAAAGGACCCATAGACTGGGAAATAGCAAGTGTAGTCTGATGAGGTGATGAGCCCTCCATGTGTTTACCCAACCTACAATGTCTACAAGCCTCAGATGGGACTCCCGCGCCCCCAACCACCCTGAAGGTCCACCATCTATCTCTATCAGGATGAAGAACATCATTCCAATCCCTGCTAATAACAAAAAAAAACTCCGGTATGGATCTCCATATGTCTTTTAGGTGGTCGCCATAACTCTGACTAAGGGGTGGGGGGACATATATGCTGCCAATGACAACATGTTCCCAATGTATGGTTCTGTGTGCAAGGATATGCCTGCCTTGTGTGTCTGTCCAGGTCTGCATTAGCCTGAAGGGGATCCTATAATGTATCATGACAGCCACTCTCCTGGAGCCTAAACACAAAACATACATGGAATGTGTTTGTCTAGCCAAATTCGGTCAGGCTAGGGGGGTTTGGTACCCATAAGATGTGCCTCTCATAGAAGTAAAATATCTACCCCTACGTGCTTGCCTGACTGAGAACTGCGCACTGTTTCACCATACCCAATATTCCCTGGAAATTCCAGCTCATCATGCAGAACTTTCCAGAGGAAACCTCAGTGTTGAGATCAGTCATATGAGTATGGGAAGTTCACAGCATAAAGAATCATCACATGGGGCTGCTGCCCTGAGAGAACACAGACCACGCAGCAAATGTGAAAACTAAAAATACCTATGCTACTCCCCTTCCCCAACCTCCCACCCCAATACCTCAAAACCACTGAAGCATTTGTTGCTGAGGGAACCGCACACCGGCCCCAACGGATCCCAAAACACCCCGTCCTCATAATAGCAATGAAGCTCTATTCATCTGAGATCAAAAGCCTCACACCAGGGGGATTTGTGTCTCCGGTGCTAGGTTTTGAGCAGTACATTGATCTGGATAAATGTCTACACTTTTCTTTTCAGTTTAGTTTGAGGTTGACAGGGATCTCCCAAAGAAGAGTCTTCCTCAGGTGCCACAATCTGGGCACATACCACTGCTCTGGGGACCTATTCATTCTCACATGTGGTCTGCTCCCCTCCATGAACCCGACCAAGCACAAAAGGAATACAAAGATCAGCCCTGATCCTGGCCGCAACAGCCGCCTCCAGGACTCTCTCACAGCCTCCAGGCCCTCATCTTCCACTCGACCATGCCATGTCAGGGTCTTCCACTGCACCAAGTCACACCGGGACTATGGACCTAGCAAGCTGATGATCTCTGACTCTCGGTCCCGGGGGTGACCTCACAGTCGACGTGGCCGTCTCTCTGTTGCTCTCCACAGTCATAGACGCCCACAGGGCACACCCGCAATCCAGCATGACCGCAGCTCTGTCCAGCATACATTCTACCAGCAGACACAGCTCTTCATTTGGCCCTGGATGTCGGCTCTAAAATCCTGGGACAAGCGTGAGGCCAAGAATAGGAAAATTCAGCAGTAATCCAGCAGGATTATAGAGGATAGTGGCGAGGGCTGCCGGAGCATGCCTAAAGCACATCTGGCATGTTGGACCGCTAGGCCATGCCCCCGTCGGACATATTTTTTTAAGAATCTGTAATATAAGATAGGCTCAATGCAGTATCTTAAACTGCAACAGGTGGAAGGAGGTGTTACTGGATACTGTGTTATCATATGTTAATTCTGCGGTCCAGTCCATGTCCTTCAGTAGAATAGCCAGGTCTCATTCCAAATTGTCCTGAATAATTAATGGTTCCTTTGCATCATCCTGCAGTATTGCTCTATATAGTAGAGAAACCTGTCTACTTCTCACTGTAAGTTCAGTAATTGAATGCTTTGTGGTCAATTCAGGGAGTCGCACTGGGAATCGCACCCAATAATGTCGCTCTGCAAGAGTCATTTTAACAAAAGTCAGGAACTGACCCGGTCCAACTGAAAATGTCTGCCTTGCCTCGTCAAAGGTGATAAAGGTCTCCTTATCAAATAGGTGTCCCAACTCCCTTTATCCTCTATCAATTTTCCCTGTCATTTCAGCTGTTTGTTTCAACTTGTGGAAAGTAGGATAACTCAAGCATTCCTCACTCAACTGGAAAGGCACACTATCTCTACATATTTACAAAATCAACCCCAGATCTCTGATATCAATAGTATTAAGGGTCGGTTCTTTGGTCTCCCTTTTAAAGTACAAATAATGTTGGGCTAGGTCATGTAGGGGATAGCATCCTGCCTGGAGGTTCCTTTTCAGGGTAAGTCCCCATTGGCGTTAATGCATGAATATCGCTGGATTCCCAGCGATATTCACGCATTTCACCGCTATCGCTTCTTGTTTTCTCCGCTAACATATCCAGCAATAAACAGTGATAAAAAAACGCTATTCCTTGCTGATATGCCCCAAAGTGTCTCCCTCCAAATCCTAATCCTAATGTGAAAAAATACCTTCTCTATCACCCTTAACCAACCCCCACCACCTTCCCTCCCTTCCTTCCCCGTTCTGCAGCTGTGTTGTCCGATTGCGGCCATAGCAGAAAGGCACCGCTGAGTGTATATGCTCTCAAAGAAGTCTTGAAGGCTAGCAACAGTGAGTAACAGGATTCATTATCAACTGTAGCTACGTCATAGCAGTGAGGTACCAGAATTAGAATATGGTGTAAACTATACAGGCATCTAATGGAAGCTATGCATAATATATAGAACTATAGATTGGTAACAGTGAATTAGGAGGATGTTTTTCACCAAGGGGTTCTGAATGTCTTCGAATAGATCACAAGAGTGTAGCTCGTATTGTCTATGATGTCGCTCAGAACCTCCAGGAGAAAACTATCCCTGTAATTCACTTTTTGCTCAAATACAATTTTATGTTATGTATGAACTCCAAAATCATCTGGAGAGGAGTAACAGCTTTTGCTAACAACTGTTGCTAGCTCTTCACGTTAATTTGCTAGATACTGGAGCCAAAGATAGCAATATGTAAACTTTAAGGGAACTTCTTGACTACTTCTATGAGAAGTGCTTCATAAATAAAGTGCAATTAAACTTTAATGATTTATATACGTTTACCCCTTGAAAATGACTGCTGTCAACATTTTAATGGAAAGTATTTCTATGATGGACAGAAGAGTTAGGCGTGGAGATGGACTCCTCTTGATCAGCTTTGTAAAATTGAAAACATGTATTTCCGATGAGAATGGGTATCTCAGCTACAGTAACGGATTCCATTTAGGGCTGGGGTATTGGATATAAACATATTATAATTAATTTCAATTTGCTTTTATTTTGGTTAAAAACCATAAAAAGCTGATATACAACATTTGATGCAGAAAAATACAAAACTATTTTCAATATTAAACCTGCACATTCACAGTTGTTTCTTATGCACAGTAAAACAAGAGTGAATAAAACAAATAAAAAGATAAATATGCCAGAAAACAATAAGTCACATATAGTCTGCACCTTATAATTTCATACCTTTTACCTTGGGTACCAAATTTACGGTAAAAAGATATCTGCTAAGATCAAAAATATTAGTTGCGACATATCAGACTTTTAAATTCTTGATGTTTCTTGACATTACCTAGTCCCCATATTGCAACACATTGGTTTAATCGATGAAGGCAAAGTCTGGACAGAAAAATGTACAAGAATTTCTTCAGTTTTTAAAGTGCATATTGTGGAATAAGCTACTCCCTCTACAATGGTACTGGTAACTATATGGTTGTGTTCGATTTAATCTGAAATATATCAAAGCTGAACTTCATATATAATGATTTTGCAAGTTGGGGTTGTACAACATCCACATATAGTTCAAAACAAGGGAATGTTTCAACTCTCAAGAAATGTGCGGTAAGCCTACCCAAATTAGGGTTACACTGAATGCTATTTCATACTTATTTTAATAGATTAGTTTCAAGACCTTGTTCGAATTGATTGTTAATAAATTGGGAGTGTTATATTTGGGGGTCTCTAGTTGGCAGAGGTAGGTACCTTTGACCAAAAAGGGAGCCTTGCTCTAGTCAGGGTAAGGGGGTACACTCCTAAAATGACCCCTGCTCACCCCCTTGGTTGCTTGGTACGAGCAGACAGGCTTATCTCAGAGGCAGTGTGTAAAGCATTTGTGAACACATACAGTAACCCAGTGACAACACTACAGATGGACACCACACAAGTTGTAGTATTTTTATAAAGACTTAACACAAGACCACAAATGACAAAAATCCATAATACTGCACTATAAAAATGGTAGAAATAGCTAGTTCTCTTTAGATGTAAAATGTAACACTTTAAGTTCAATGTACCTTTGGATGGGTAACGCTATACAACGAAAGTGTTGCAGGAAAGTTGATGCGTCGGTTCCTTACATGCAAGAACGGTTATGCATTGGATCCCTACTGATGCGTAGGGGATGCGTCGATTCTTGTCAGCGTGGAAGGTGATGCGTCCGTTTCTTACTGCGCTTCCGTAGCGATGCGGCACACACCACTGTGATGCGATGGAGATACGGTGCAATGAAACAAAATTGCATCTTCCCCTTAATGCGACACAATGTGTGCATGCCCGACGGCTGTGTGGCTCTCAGATATTGTTCTGAAACACAACAGGCTCTCTGACACGCTCCTCCGGTGATGCAACGGCGTCTCTGATGATGCTAAGATGCTTCTGGAGGCAATGCGGCAGCTGCAGTGGCGACACGCTTCTTCAGTGATGCAGCGACAGTAGCTGCGGCGGCGACAAGCTTCCTGATGATGCAACGGCATCTGATGCGACGGCGACACTCTTCTCCAGCGATGTGAGGCGCTTCTGCGAAGCAAAAGCAGCAGCGGCGACACCCCTCCTCAGTGATGCGATGACAGCTGCTGCAGCGGCGACACGCTTTTTCTTCGTGAGTCGCCCTTCCAGCTCCTTGTGACACGCAGTGCCTCAGAAAGCCCAACACAACTGCGGGAACTTGCAAAGAACTCTTGGGGAGCTGGTACTTGAAGTCTGTTGTTGTCGAAGAGACTTTAGCAAGAGGCAAGCTCTATCTCAAGCCCTTGGAGATTCTTCACAAGTTGAATAAAAAAGTAGCACAAAGTCCTTTCTCCTATCTTTGGCAGTCAAGCAATCACTGCAGGCCAATCCCCCAGACAGCACTCAGCTTAGGGAGTCTCTTCCTCAGTTCCTCTGGTTCCTCTCCTCAGCAAAGGTTTCTTCTTGTTTCCCAAAAGTGATCTAAAGTTCTGTGGTTTGGGTCCCCTCTTTTATACTCATTTTCCCTTTGTTCTCTGCAGGCAGAGAGGCCTTTGCCTAGTCCAAACCAGTCTGGTCCGTCCTGGAGCACTTTGTGGACATGACTCCTTCTTTCCTTCCACAGTGTAGGCCAGGGACATCAGACACACCACAGGAGGAGGAGACAGCATTGTGGTGGGACGGCACAGCCCTATTCAGGTCCCAGGTGCAACTCCTCCCTCCCATCTACACGCAGATTTCTCTATTCAGCCATGTGCTGACTCACCCTGTCTCCTAGAATCCCCAAGCCCCTGTCACTCAAACTCCAGACAAGGTACACATAACCTAGCAGAGGCAGGCTTGGATAGTTAGTCAAGAAAATACCTACTTTCTAAAAGTGGTATTTTCAAACACAAAATATTAAAACCAACTTCACTAAAAGGTGTATTTTATCATTCTGAGTTCAGGCATACTAAACTCGAATTTCTACTTAGTTCCCTGAGTCAGTTAGGATTATAAGATGTTATAATCATACTGCCCATTCTGGCCATTGGGGATCAGGTAGCCTCGCAATAGTGAAAAACGAAATTGGCTGTAATTCACTGATTCTATGACATAATATCGATAGACAGAATATAGACATACAAAAATATAGACAGAAAAATATCGACATAAAAAATATCGGAGTTATATCTACATGAAGGTAAGTACAAAAATATCGGAAAAAAATATCGTAGTATAAAAATATCGAAGTTAAAAATATCATTTTTTTAAATGTATTAATAATAATGTAAAATAATATTAAAATACCTATAATTTAACAAATTATAAATATAAACATTAAAACATATTTAAAAAATAATAACGAATACATATACATTTAAAATAAATTAAAAACTCTACATATAAATTAATATATATACTTACTCCACATATTGCAACAGTAGGAAAAGCGTTGGATAGTGTAGGGGTAAAAATTACTATTCCCACTCCAGAGGGTGCAACAGTAGGGAAAGCGTTGGATAGCGTAGGGGTAACAATTACTATTCCCACTCCAGAGGGTGCAACAGTAGGGAAAGCGTTGGGAAACATACCTTAAGATCGATATTCTGTCTATCGATATTATTGCACATCGATATTCTATACCATCGAAATTAAAACATCGTTATTATTGTATATCGATATTCTAATTTCGATATTTTGTCTCTCTACCAATTCACTATTAGGACATGTCACACACACCTACATGTCCCACCTTTTACCTACAATGCACCCTGCCCTTGGGCCTACCATAGGGGTGACTAATATGCAGAAAAGGGTAGGTTTAGGGACTGGCAAGTGGGTGCACTTGCCCAGTCAACATGGCAATATCAGACTGCACACAGGCTCTGCAATGGCAGACCTGAGACACACTTTTACAGGCTGCTTCTGTGGGTGGCACAACCAGTGCTGCAAGCCCACCAGCAGCATTTGATTTACCAGCCCTGGGTACCCGCAGTGCACTGTACTAGGGTCTGACAGTAAATCAAATAAGCCAATCATGGAGTCACTAATCCATACATCAATTTACAATAGGGAGAACATTTGCACTTTAGCACTGATCAGCAGTGGTAAAGTGCCCAGAGTCATAAAACCAACAAAAACCGGTCAGACAAAATACAGGAGGAAGGTAAAAAGTTCAGGGATGACCCTGCAAAAAGGGCCAAGTCCAACAGGGAGCATCCCAAAAAAGTGTTAAACCTTGTCTTGATGTGGCAAACAAGGGAAGGTAACTTGACCATCAAGATCCAACATTTCTCTTAGTGCTTCTTTTCGCACATGGCTTCCTGTGTGACCCATAAACAAACCAAAAATAGTAAGGGTCTCAATATAGCAAGATATTCTATTCTTTTGATGCTAACTGGTGTCATTGGTGTACATTTGGTAAATGAAGGAACACCCTTACAAATTTGTTCTCACCTACAATAAGTGTACCCAAGTTGCACCCCCCTCCCCCAAAGTTCTGCCCCATAGATGGCTGCAGTTTGGGCCCTGTATTTGTAGACCTCCATGGCTATCATTACTGCCTTTAATATTGGTGGCTTAATTATTTTTTTTTAATGCCCATTGAAATCTCTAGCAAAATACATTTAGATTTCTGTATTTGCACTTTCCTAGACAGTTTTGTGTCTATTGTGATACCAACATAACTAAAGTTTGTCACACACGCCAGATGTTGTTATGTACAGTGATGTTTTTCCTAATGGACTTGTGTGACTTCATGGCCATATATTTTGATTTACTAGAATTGATTTCAAGGCCCTTCATAGCACAATAGTTATTGAAGCTATTCAATCGCATCTGCAGTCCATTTGGAGTCTGTGATAGCTGGATGGAATCATCTGCAAATAGTAACAAAGGTAACAGAACCCCACCTAATTTAGGGGAGTTGTGTTTGCACTGGTGCAGATGTTGCACAACATCGTTAGCATATAACAAAAAAAGAGTGATTGCCAACACCCATCCCTGTTTCATTCCCCTTTTAATAGGAATGGCATCCATAAGTTCGCTTCCATGGCCCCTTCTAATCCTAGAATAGCTGCCTTGATGAAATTTAGGCTATCTGCGTTAAGAACTCATTTGGTAAACCTTGGCTACCACAGATGACCCCTTGAGATAAGGTCAAAAGTCCCTTTTTAATCAACGAATGCTTCGTACAGATGACCTCCCCTCAGTTTGGTATTTTTCAAAGCTATGCACAAAAGCCTAAAGACCAAGTCAATTGTACTAGTTCTTGTTCTAAATCCTACTTGAAACAGTGAAAGACTGTTACTTTCAACTATCCAATTGGTAAGTTTATTTAGAACTTGCTTGGTGTAGACTTTTTGCAAGGTATCAATTAAACAAATCAGTCTGTATTTGGCAGGTTCTTGCCTACTGCCCTTTTTATAAATTGGTACAAGTTTCTGGTACTGGTGCTCCTGAGTCACTGGATTGCAAATCAGGTTTACAAATTGGTCCCCATAATACCTTAGTGTGTCTCAAAGTGTCCCCTGGCATTTTGTCAAAACCTGGAGCTTCTCCTGGTTGATGGAGTCTTGTGCTAACCTGGGGGCCTATTAGGATGGCAGACGGAAATGTGTTCCATCCGCCATGGTCGCGGCAAAAACACTCCCGACCACACCGCGGAGAATCCGCGGTTGCGATTAGGATATTTATGTCAAGAAAGTCCGACCGCGGCAGACGGATCACATCAAACACCGTCCGCGGCGGACGGAGCACACCAAAGACCGCCGTAAGCGAACAGTACCAAAGAAACACCCTCCGCCGTGGACGAACATGACCGCGGGAACAGGCCCAACCGCCGCTATACCTGCGGAGGGTCCGGCCGCGCGATTAGGATAACGCCGCCATTCCAACGGAAACAATGCATTGCCAAATGCACCATGACTGCGGAAGGATCACACAAACACCATCCCTGCTGTCAAACCGATTACAAAATGGCAGACTGAAGTAAATAGAAAACACACTAAACAGGACACCCGACCACCTGAAACACCCATCCCCAGCAACTACACGCCCCAATGACACCCCCCCAAGCACCGAAAAATGCACCAAAATCACCACACCCACAGAAAACCTGATTGGCAACAACCATTGGGACACCACCACCACACAGAGTATAAAATAAATCCCTCACACTACCACAGTCCTTTGCATCACAGCATAGCTGCAAGCAAGAGCCAGAATACCATTAACAGCAGACACACACAAACACATATACAACCTGCACACAAGCACACCCACCACACAAACCCCCACAACATCATCCCTACACACCATACACCTGCACATCCCACCCCACCCCACCAACACCTTGCACATCACACACCAAGGCACCAAAGAAAAATCCCAAGTTCACAGACAGTGAGTTGAAGGTCATGGTGGATGAAATCATCCCTGTCGAACCACATCTGTTCGGCACCCTAGTCCAGCAGACCACCGTGGCAACCAAAAACAACATGTGGGACACGATAGTGACCAGGGTGAATGCGCCAGGGACCCGTCATGCACCAAACACGAGATCCAGTGGCGGTGGTACGACCTCAAGGCAAGGGTGAAAGGCATCAGGGCCAAGAACCACCTGCGGGCACACCACACTGGCGGCGGCACTCCCCCGGAGCCCATACCATTTGCAGAAAGGGAGGAGAAGGTGCTGGGCATACTGCACCCTGAGAGCCTGGAAGGAATCGAAGAGGGACTAGAGGCTGGTAAGTACACCCCAATGACCACTATCACACTGCCATGGTCTGCCTTGCACAACTGCCAAGACACATCTCCCTGGCTCCAATCCATGCATGCGTGCCACATAGTCACCCAAATGTGAAGTCCTGGGCTCACATGCACCCACTATGACCAAACACAAATGTTGCCTCCTATGTTTCCAGCCTTGCATGTTGTCAAAGCAGCCAGCACAACAACTCCCAAGAGGCCCCATGTCTACAGGGAGGGTGGTGGAGGTGGGGGGGGTGAGAGGTGGGTGGGGTATGTGAGAGACCAGCACTACAACTCCCTAGAGGCCCCCATGTCTACAGGGAGGGTGGTGCGGGGTGGGGTGTGTAAGAGACCAGCACTACAACTCCCAACAGGCCCCCATGTCTACAGGAAGGGTGGTGGGGGGTGGGGTGTGTGAGAGACCAGCACTACAACTCCCAACAGGCCCCCATGTCTACAGGGAGGGGTGTGTGAGAGAGGTGGGTGGGGTGTGTGAGAGACCAGCACAACAACTCCCAAGAGGTCCCCATGTCTACAGGGAGGGTGGTGGGGTGTGTGAGAGACCAGCACTATAACTCCCAACAGGCCCCCATGTCTACAGGGAGGGTGGTGGGGGTGTGAGAGACCAGCACTACAACTCCCCACAGGCCCCCATGTCTACAGGGAGGGTGGTGGGGGGTGTTAGAGACCAGCCCTACATCTCCCAATAAGCCCCCATGTCGACAGGGAGGGTGGTGGGGGTGGGGGAGTGTGAGGGGTGTGTGAGAGGTGTGTGGGGTGTGTGAGAGACCAGCACTACAACTCCCAAAAGGCCCCCATGTCTACAGGGAGGGTGGTGGGGGTGTGGGGGGTGTGAGAGGTGGGTTGGGTGTGTTGAGAGACCAGCACTACAACTCCCAAGAGGCCTCCATGTCTACAGGGAGGGTGGTGGGGGATGGGGTGTGTGAGAGTGCAGCACTACAACTCTCAACAGACCCCCATGTCTACAGGGAGGGTGGTGGGGGGTGGGGCGTGTGAGAGAGGTGGGTGGGGTGTGTGAGAGACCAGCACTACAACTCCCAATAGGCTTCCATGTCTACAGGGAGGGTGGTGGGGTGTGGGGTGTGTTAGAGACCAGCACTACAACTCCCAATAGACCCCCATGTCTACAGGGCGGGTGGTGGGGGGTGTTAGAGACCAGCACTACAACTCCCAATAGGCCCCCATGTCTACAGGGAGGGTGGTGGGGGGTGGGGTGTGTGAGAGACCAGCACTACAACTCCCCGAAGGCCCCCATGTCTACAGGGAGGGTGGTGGGGTGTGGGGGTGTGAGAGACCACCACTACAACTCCCCACAGGCCCCCATGTCTACAGGGAGGGTGGTGGGGGTGGGGGGTGTTAGAGACCAGCACTACAACTCCCAATAGGCCCCCATGTCAACAGGGAGGGTGGGGGTGTGTGAGAGGTGGGTGGGGTGTGTGAGAGACCAGCACTACAACTCCCCACAGGCCCCCATGTCTACAGGGAGGGTGGTGGGGGGTAGGGGGTGTGTGAGAGGTGGGTGGGGTGTGTGAGAGACCAGCACTACAACTCCCCACAGGCCCCCATGTCTACAGGGAGGGTGGTGGGGGTTGTTGTGTGTGAGAGAGGTGGGTGGGGTGTGTGAGAGACCAGGACTACAACTACCAATAGGCCCCCATGTCTACAGGGAGGGTGGTGGGGGGTGGGGTGTGTTAGAGACCAGCACTACAACTCCCAATAGGCCCCCATGTCGACAGGGAGGGTGGTGGGGTATGTGTAAGAGGTGAGTGGGGGGTGTTAGAGACCAGCACTACAACTCCCAATAGGCCCCATATCTACAGGGATGGTGGTGGGGGGTGGGGGGGGGGGGGGTGTGAGAGGTGGGTGGAGTGTGTGAGAGACCAGCACCCATGTCCCTCAGGTGATCGCAACTTGACCGGTGAAAGCAGCAACCACCAGCACCAGTCACCCTCCTCACAGCCAGGACTCTCTGGGGACGATCCCATTTACAGCTCGGGTGCAGAGGACGATGCTAGCCCAAGCAGACTCCCAGGGCCATCAGGCTCCCAGGACATCCCGGCCTCCACCACCTTGGCCTGTGTCACTACACAAACCCCTGCCATTGTGAGCTGTGCAGCTACCACCACCACCACCACCACCACTCCTGCCTGTGCCACCCTGCCTGACCCATCGCCCGATGATGGGCCATCGACATCCCAGGCTAGCAGGGAGAGTGGGCGGGAGAGGACACAGGTGAGGCCACAGCTCACAACCAGGAGTGCAGTTGCTAGGCGAGGTCGGGAATGAGACCCACTCCATCCTGGGGCCGAGACCCTGGAAGCCATCGCCAGAGTCCATGCCTCCTATGAGCGGTCGCAGGCACAGGCCGATCGGGCCCACCAAGACTCGCAAGAGAGCAGCCAGCTGTTGCGGTCCATCGACACTCGTATTGGCCAAATTGTGGACCTCATGAGCCAGCAAACTGCTCTGTGGCGGGAGTGGTTATCCCGTGCTACACCATTACCCCCTCCCCCAAGTGTCAAGCGGGACAGGTCACCAACATCACCGCCACCATCACCTGAGGCCACGGACAGGGAGGTGGCCCCTGACCAACCTGCCCCCACAGCTGTCTCCGCTCCCGCTCCAAGACGGAGGGGCCGTCCGAGGCTGGATGCAGCTGAGAGCAGTGGAAGTGCACTATCTACCCGCTCGAAGAGGGGCCGCCACTGACTTCACCCTTCCTTAAGCCTGCCATTCACCCTGTCACCTATCCTGCCCCACAATGCCAAGCATTGGAAAACGTCTGTTGGACTAGGTGGACATCACACAATGTGGTGTCCCCACGGTGTTTTCATCTGCCATGCCCTTCAACTATCACTTCCCCCCAACACCTACTTGTAAATATGCACCAACATCAATTCACAACCTGTAAATAAACACCACATAAACACTCTATGCTGTGGGCCCCTATGTTTTAATCACATGTTTGTCTAATAAATTGTCATTACCAGGTGCAGGGATCAATGTTCTGGAGAATCATGCCTCTGTGGGAGTGACCTAGGGATAATGAGAGAACAACAAGCACAGGTCAGGAAAGTGATTCACACCCATCACAACACACTGTTCTGCAACATCCCACAAACCACACTCATCACCAATTAAGTTGATCACAGGACACACATCAGGGAGCTTTGCAGGTACACCATCTCCCACACACATTTGCAAACAGAACATACCAGAACAGGCAGCATAGACACACCACACCCACACATCACCAGCAAACATACATCATGCATTGTCTAGCTGCACAAGAGGTAGTTACTCACATTCAAGGAAAATAGCGATCAATGGGCTGACGCCTCTGGTCCACACCTTATTCCTCCCCACTATCCTCATCAGTGGACATGGGTGGGATGGGAGGCGGAGCAACCTGTTGGTCTTCAGGGTCCATGATCAGTTCAATGTTATTGCGCAACGCCAGGTTGTGGAGCATGCAGCAGGCAATCACGATTTGGCATACTTTGCCTGGTGAGTATGGCGGGGCCCCTTCGGTTTTATCCAGGCAGCGAAACCTAGACTTCAGCAGTCCAAAAGTACGTTCCACCACTCGACGTGTCCTCCCATGGGCATCATTATAACCCATTTCGCCAGGGGTAGTAGGATTCCGTATGGGGCTCAGCAGCCATGGCCGGTTTGGGTACGCAGAGTCGCCTAGGTGGGGGGATGACAGACACAAATATCATTACCTGGATTGGTGGGAACACCATGCCACACATACAACACAATTGTCCTCACAGCACACTCACCTACAAGCCACGCACTTTCTGGGCGCAGATTAGCCATCAGTTGGGGGACAATGCTGCTCCGCAGGATGAGTGAGTCATGGGCGGACCAGGGAAATCTGGCACACACATGGGAGATGATGTTGTCAGCCAGGCACACCACTTGCACGTTGATCGAATGGTAGTGCTTCCGATTGCGATATACAGGTTCACGGGCCTGGGGTGGAATGAGACCAATATGTGTGCCATCAATGGAACCCACTACGTGTGGTATCTGGGCCAGGGCATAGAAGTCCCCTTTGACTGCTGCCAACTCTGCCGACTGTGGGAAATGCATGTAATCATCCTTGTAATGCATAATGGCATTCAGAACATCCCGCAGTACCATGCTGAAAATGGATTAGGACCTCCCCCCGGCATGACCAACTGTGTACTGGAAAGGGCCTGTTGCGAAGAAGTGAAGTGCCGCCATCACCTTTGCTGTGGGTGTAATAGCTCGTGGATATGTTCTGAGTGGCTGCAGATGAGGTGACAATTGTGCTACAAGGTCCTGCAATCTACGTCGATCAAGCCGGAATTTGCGGATCACCTCCTCGTTAACCATGTCCTCCAGCACAGTGTATGGTCGATGCACATTTAGAGCCCTCCTGTGTGGAAGTAGATGGTAGCAGATGTCAATTGACCAACAACGCATAGCTGTACCACACTATCACATCTTGACCAACACAATGCAAATAATACATGTTGCAGACAGTCATTATATGTGTGACGTGACCGATATATAAGGCAATACAACTCCCCACAGGCCCCCATGTCTACAGGGAGGGTGGTGGGGGGTGGGGGGTGTTAGAGACCAGCACTACAACTCCCAATAGGCCCCCATGTCAACAGGGAGGGTGGGGGGTGTGTGAGAGGTGGGTGGGGTGTGTGAGAGACCAGCACTACAACTCCCCACAGGCCCCCATGTCTACAGGGAGGGTGGTGGGGGTAGGGGGTGTGTGAGAGGTGGGTGGGGTGTGTGAGAGACCAGCACTACAACTCCCCACAGGCCCCCATGTCTACAGGGAGGGTGGTGGGGGTTGTTGTGTGTGAGAGAGGTGGGTGGGGTGTGTGAGAGACCAGGACTACAACTCCCAATAGGCCCCCATGTCGACAGGGAGTGTGGTGGGGTGTGTGTAAGAGGTGGGTGGGGGGTGTTAGAGACCAGCCCTACAATTCCCAATAGGCCCCCATGTCTACAGGGAAGGTGGTGGGGGGTGTGTGAGAGGTGGGTGGGGGGGTGTGAGAGACCAGCACCCATGTCTCACCCCAGAGCAAGATTGAGTCCGCCCACCATTTGCTGACCAGTGCATCTCCTCCTGTAAACTGACAGGTAGATAGACATCTTCTCAGGGGGAACATCCAATAGCAGGACAGGACCACACATATCTAAGTATTGCCTTCCCACCTCCACACCACCATATTGCCCTGTACTGTCAACCACAACAACATGATGACAACAACAACCATGTCCTGATTCCATAGTGATTTGTAATGTTGCTACCAAAAACATGTCATGTCCACAGCATTAATTTTGAAAATCTTGTCCCTCAGGTGATCGCAACTTGACTGGCGAAAGCAGCAACCACCAGCACCAGTCGCCCTCCTCACAGCCAGGACTCTCTGGGGACGATCCCATTTACAGCTCGGGTGCAGAGGACGATGCTGGCCCAAGCAGACTCCCAGGGCCATCAGGCTCCCAGGACATCCCGGCCTCCACCACCTTGGCCTGTGTCACTACACAAACCCCTGCCATTGTGAGCTGTGCAGCTACCACCACCACCACCACCACCACCACTCCTGCCTGTGCCACCCTGCCTGACCCATCACCCGATGATGGGCCATCGACATCCAAGGATAGCAGGGAGAGTGGGCGGGAGAGGACACAGGTGAGGCCACAGCTCACAACCAGGAGTGCAGTTGCTAGGCGAGGTCGGGAACGAGACCCACCCCATCCTGGGGCCGAGACCCTGGAATCCATCGCCAGAGTCCATGCCTCCTATGAGCGGTCGCAGGCACAGGCCGATTGGGCCCACCAAGACTCGCAAGAGAGCAGCCTGCTGTTGCGGTCCATTGACACTCGAATTGGCCAAATTGTGGACCTCATGAGCCAGCAAACTGCTCTGTGGAGGGAGTGGTTATCCCGTGCCACACCATCACCCCCTCCCCCAAGTGCCCAGCGGGACAGGTCACCAACATCACCGCCACCATCACCTGAGGCCACGGACAGGGAGGTGGCACCTGACCAACCTGCCCCCACAGCTGTCTCCGCTTCCGCTCCAAGACGGAGGGGCCGTCCGAGGCTGGATGCAGCTGAGAGCAGTGGAAGTGCACTATCTACCCGCTCGAAGAGGGGCCGCCACTGACTTCACCCTTCCTTAAGCCTGCCATTCACCCTGTCACCTATCCTGCCCCACAATGCCAAGCATTGGCACACGTCTGTTGGACTAGGTGGACATCACACAATGTGGTGTCCCCACGGTGTTTTCATCTGCCATGACCTTCAACTATCACTTCCCCCCAACACCTACTTGTAAATATGCACCAACATCAATTCACAACCTGTAAATAAACACCACGTAAACACTCTATGCTGTGGGCCCCTATGTTTTAATCACATGTTTGTCTAATAAATTGTCATTACCAGGTGCAGGGATCAATGTTCTGGAGAATCATGCCTCTGTGGGAGTGACCTAGGGATAATGAGAGAACAACAAGCACAGGTCAGGAAAGTGATTCACACCCATCACAACACACTGTTCTGCAACATCCCACAAACCACACTCATCATCAATTAAATTGATCACAGGACACACATCAGGGAGCTTTGCATGTACACCATCTCCCACACACATTTGCAAACAGAACATACCAGAACAGGCAGCATAGACACACCACACCCACACATCACCAGCAAACATACATCACGCATTGTCTAGCTGCACAAGAGGTAGTTACTCACATTCAAGGAAAATAGCGATCAATGAGCTGACGCCTCTGGTCCACACCTTCTTCCTCCCCACTATCCTCATCAGTGGACATGGGTGGGATGGGAGGCGGAGCAACCTGTTGGTCTTCAGGGTCCATGATCAGTTCAATGTTATTGCGCAACACCAGGTTGTGGAGCATGCAGCAGGCAATCACGATTTGGCATACTTTGCCTGGTGAGTATGGCGGGGCCCCTTCGGTTTTATCCAGGCAGCGAAACCTAGACTTCAGCAGTCCAAAAGTACGTTCCACCACTCGACGTGTCCTCCCATGGGCATCATTATAACGCATTTCGCCAGGGGTAGTAGGATTCCCGAATGGGGCTCAGCCGCCATGGCCGGTTTGGGTACGCAGAGTCACCTAGGTGGGGGGATGACAGACACAAATATCATTACCTGGATTGGTGGGAACACCATGCCACACATACAACACAATTGTCCTCACAGCACACTCACCTACAAGCCACGCACTTTCTGGACGCAGATTAGCCATCAGTTGGGGGACAATGCTGCTCCGCAGGATGAGTGAGTCATGGGCGGACCAGGGAAATCTGGCACACACATGGGAGATGATGTTGTCAGCCAGGCACACCACTTGCACGTTGATCGAATGGTAGTGCTTCTGATTGCGATATACAGGTTCACGGGCCTGGGGTGGAATGAGACCAATATGTGTGCCATCAATGGAACCTACTACGTGTGGTATCTGGGCCAGGGCATAGAAGTCCCCTTTGACTGCTGCCAACTCTGCCGGCCGTGGGAAATGCATGTAATCATCCTTGTACTGCATAATGGCATTCAGAACATCCCGCAGTACCATGCTGAAAATGGATTGGGACCTCCCCCCGGCATGACCAACTGTGTACTGGAAAGTGCCTGTTGCGAAGAAGTGAAGTGCCGCCATCACCTTTGCTGTGGGTGTAATAGCTCCTGGATATGTTCTGAGTGGCTGCAGATGAGATGACAATTGTGCTACAAGCTCCTGCAATCTACGTCGGTCAAGCCGGAATTTGCGGATCACCTCCTCGTTAACCATGTCCTCCAGCACAGTGTATGGTCGATGCACATTTAGAGCCCTCCTGTGTGGAAGTAGATGGTAGCAGATGTCAATTGACCAACAACGCATAGCTGTGCCACACTATCACATCTTGACCAACACAATGCAAATAATACATGTTGCAGACAGTCATTATATGTGTGACGTGACCAATATATAAGGCAATACAACTCCCCACAGGCCCCCATGTCTACAGGGAGGGTGGTGGGGGGTGGGGGGTGTTAGAGACCAGCACTACAACTCCCAATAGGCCCCCATGTCAACAGGGAGGGTGGGGGGTGTGTGAGAGGTGGGTGGGGTGTGTGAGAGACCAGCACTACAACTCCCCACAGGCCCCCATGTCTACAGGGAGGGTGGTGGTGGTTGTTGTGTGTGAGAGAGGTGGGTGGGGTGTGTGAGAGACCAGGACTACAACTCCCAATAGGCCCCCATGTCTACAGGGAGGGTGGTGGGGGGTGGGGTGTGTTAGAGACCAGCACTACAACTCCCAATAGGCCCCCATGTCGACAGGGAGGGTGGTGGGGTGTGTGTAAGAGGTGGGTGGGGGTGTTAGAGACCAGCACTACAACTCCCAATAGGCCCCCATGTCTACAGTGAAGGTGGTGGGGGTGGGGGGGGTGTGAGAGGTGGGTGGGGGGTGTGAGAGACCAGCACCCATGTCTCACCCCAGAGCAAGATTGAGTCCGCCCACCATTTGCTGACCAGTGCATCTCCTCCTGTAAACTGACAGGTAGATAGACATCTTCTCAGGGGGAACATCCAATAGCAGGACAGGACCACACATATCCAAGTATTGCCTTCCCACCTCCACGCCACCATATTGCCCTGTACTGTCAACCACAACAACATGATGACAACAACAACCATGTCCTGATTCCATAGTGATTTGTAATGTTGCAACCAAAAACATGTCATGTCCACAGCATTAATTTTGAAAATCTTGTCCCTCAGGTGATCGCAACTTGACCGGCGAAAGCAGCAACCACCAGCACCAGTCGCCCTCCTCACAGCCAGGACTCTCTGGGGACGATCTCATTTACAGCTCGGGTGCAGAGGACGATGCTGGCCCAAGCAGACTCCCAGGGCCATCAGGCTCCCAGGACATCCCGGCCTCCACCACCTTGGCCTGTGTCACTACACAAACCCCTGCCATTGTGAGCTGTGCAGCTACCACCACCACCACCACCACCACTCCTGCCTGTGCCACCCTGCCTGACCCATCGCCCGATGATGGGCCATCGACATCCCAGGCTAGCAGGGAGAGTGGGCGGGAGAGGACACAGGTAAGGCCACAGCTCACAACCAGGAGTGCAGTTGCTAGGCGAGGCCGGGAACGAGACCCACCCCATCCTGGGGCCGAGACCCTGGAAGCCATCGCCAGAGTCCATGCCTCCTATGAGCGGTCGCAGGCACAGGCCGATCGGGCTCACCAAGACTCCCAAGAGAGCAGCCAGCTGTTGCGGTCCATCGACACTCGAATTGGCCAAATTGTGGACCTCATGAGCCAGCAAACTGCTCTGTGGAGGGAGTGGTTATCCCGTGCCACACCATCACCCCCTCCCCCAAGTGCCCAGCGGGACAGGTCACCAACATCACCGCCACCATCACCTGAGGCCACGAACAGTTAGGTGGCCCCTGACCAACCTGCCCCCACAGCTGTCTCCGCTCCCGCTCCAAGACGGAGGGGCCGTCCGAGGCTGGATGCAGCTGAGAGCAGTGGAAGTGCACTATCTACCCGCTCGAAGAGGGGCCGCCACTGACTTCACCCTTCCTTAAGCCTGCCATTCACCCTGTCACCTATCCTGCCCCACAATGCCAAGCATTGGCACACGTCTGTTGGACTAGGTGGACATCACACAATGTGGTGTCCCCACGGTGTTTTCATCTGCCATGACCTTCAACTATCACTTCCCCCCAACACCTACTTGTAAATATGCACCAACATCAATTCACATCCTGTAAATAAACACCACGTAAACACTCTATGCTGTGGGCCCCTATGTTTTAATCACATGTTTGTCTAATAAATTGTCATTACCAGGTGCAGGGATCAATGTTCTGGAGAATCATGCCTCTGTGGGAGTGACCTAGGGATAATGAGAGAACAGCAAGCACAGGTCAGGAAAGTGATTCACACCCATCACAACACACTGTTCTGCAACATCCCACAAACCACACTCATCACTAAATAAGTTGATCACAGGACACACATCAGGGAGCTTTGCATGTACACCATCTCCCACACACATTTGCAAACAGAACATACCAGAACAGGCAGCATAGACACACCACACCCACACATCACCAGCAAACATACATCACGCATTGTCTAGCTGCACAAGAGGTAGTTACTCACATTCAAGGAAAATATCGATCAATGAGCTGACGCCTCTGGTCCACACCTTCTTCCTCCCCACTATCCTCATCAGTGGACATGGAAGGGATGGGAGGTGGAGCAACCTGTTGGTCTTCAGGGTCCATGATCAGTTCAATGTTATTGCGCAAAGCCAGGTTGTGGAGCATGTAGCAGGCACTCCCGATTTGGCATACTTTGCCTGGTGAGTATGGCGGGGCCCCTTCGGTTTTATCCAGGCAGCAAAACCTAGACTTCAGCAGTCCAAAAGTACGTTCCACCACTCGACGTGTCCTCCCATGGGCATCATTATAATGCATTTCGCCAGGGGTAGTAGGATTCCGTATTGGGCTCAGCAGCCTTGGCCGGTTTGGGTACGCAGAGTCGCCTAGGTGGGGGGATGACAGACACAAATATCATTACCTGGATTGGTGGGAACACCATGCCACACATACAACACAATTGTCCTCACAGCACACTCACCTACAAGCCACGCACTTTCTGGACGCAGATTAGCCATCAGTTGGGGGACAATGCTGCTCCGCAGGATGAGTGAGTCATGGGCGGACCAGGGAAATCTGGCACACACATGGGAGATGATGTTGTCAGCCAGGCACACCACTTGCACGTTGATCGAATGGTAGTGCTTCCGATTGCGATATACAGGTTCACGGGCCTGGGGTGGAATGAGACCAATATGTGTGCCATCAATGGAACCCACTACGTGTGGTATCTGGGCCAGGGCATAGAAGTCCCCTTTGACTGCTGCCAACTCTGCCGGCCGTGGGAAATGCATGTAATCATCCTTGTAATGCATCATGGCATTCAGAACATCCCGCAGTACCATGCTGAACATGGATTGGGACATCCCCCCGGCATGACCAACTGTGTACTGGAAAGTGCCTGTTGCGAAGAAGTGAAGTGCCGCCATCACCTTTGCTGTGGGTGTAATAGCTCCTGGATATGTTCTGAGTGGCTGCAGATGAGGTGACAATTGTGCTACAGGCTCCTACAATCTACGTCGATCAAGCCGGAATTTGCGGATCACCTCCTCGTTAACCATGTCCTCCAGCACAGTGTATGGTCGATGCACATTTAGAGCCCTCCTGTGTGGAAGTAGATGGTAGCAGATGTCAATTGACCAACAACGCATAGCTGTGCCACACTATCACATCTTGACCAACACAATGCAAATAATACATGTTGCAGACAGTCATTATATGTGTGACGTGACCAATATATAAGGCAAAACAGCTAACTACACACACAATGTTCACCCACAAACATCCTGTGTGCAAACATGTCCAATGTAACGTGCACACATGTTGAAAGATCTGGCAACAACACATGACTGAGGGCCCAAATGTGGACAAGCGTCCCCACAGACACATGTACGTGCTCACACAACACAAACATGGAACACACCCTCCTTGTCTTCATGCACCCATGACCCCACCTACAATGCTGGGCATCCTCACATGACATGCATGGGCACACAACAACAGATACGCTTACACAGAATGCATGTACACTCCCATCATTGTTACTTGCACACACAAACTACACACTCACAACAGCTTCTGAATGTGGGTACACACCCTTGATGTACTGTGTAGATGTGTACATATGGAAACGTGTGTCCGCAAAACCAAGTAGTCAACACGTCGCCATGCACATCTGATGCAACTTGGGTGCACATCACTAGCCTTTGTTAACCACTGGCAAGGTCAACAGTATGAGCACACATGCAACAAATGGACATGAATGTCACACGTGGACACGGGCCATTGACATGACATAATTATTCTTGCAGCATTCCGGACATGTCCTGAAACACATGTACAACTATGAACATTACATGTGTGAGGAGACATGCAGTGTATGTATATACGCCACATGGGGACGCCTTCCACCAACACAGAAGATGATCGTTGATACAGCAATTAAGTATGACATATGCTGTATGGTCAAGGACCATCACGGTCACACCCCGCAAAACGCATGTGCGCACTACCGCGACGGTGCATTATTTGAAACTAATCACTCACTGGCGTCGCTATGGCAGGGCACGCATTCCGCGGGGGCGGTGCAGGCTAACACATACATTTGAATATGCAATTCGAAATAGCAGTTGATACCCCCCCTTACAGTCACATTGCAGCACCCACCGCAGCCCGCCGGTCCTGGCCGGTCACCCACCTCCTGTTCTGACCGGTCAACCACCGCCGCTCCTGGCCGGTCACCCACTGCCGCTCCTGGCCGGTCACCCACCGCCGCTCCTGGCCGGTCACCCACTGCCGATCCTGGCCGGTCACCCACTGCCGGTCCTGGCCGGTCAACCTCTGCCGCTCCTGGCCAGTCACCCACCGCCGCTTCTGGCCGGTCACCCACCACCAGCACCCGGCGGTGGGTGAGTGGGCAGGACCGGCGGTGTGTGACCGGCCAGGACCGGCGGTGGGTGACCGGCCAGGACTGGCAGTGGGTGGCCGGCCAGGGCCACCCATGCCATGGTGACCTCAATGGACCGGCCGCTCACCCACCGCCAGCACCTTGCGGTGGGTGACCGGCCAGGGCCATCCATGCCATGGTGACCTCAATGCACAGGCCGCTCACCCACCGCCAGCACCCAGCGGTGGGTGACCGGCCAGGACCGGGGCTGGGTGACTGGCCTGGAGTGGCGGTGGGTGACCGGCCAGGACTGGAGGTGGGTGACCGGCCAGGACTGGCGGTGGGTGACCGGCCAGGGCCACCCATGCCATGGTGACCTCAATGCACAGGCCGCTCACCCACCGCCAGCACCTGGCGGTGGGTGACCGGCCAGGAGCGGCGGTGGGTGACTGGTCAGGAGCGGCGGTGGGTGACCGGCCAGGGCCATCCATGCCATGGTGACCTTAATGCACAGGCCGCTCACCCACTGCCAGCACCCGGCGGTGGGTGACCGGCCAGGACCGGTGGTGCATGACCGGCCAGGGCCATCCATGCCATGGTGACCTCAATGCACAGGCCGCTCACCCACCGCCAGCACCCGGCGGTGGGTGACCGGCCAGGACCGGCGGTGGGTGACCGGCCAGGAGCGGTGGTGGGTGACCGGCCAGGACCGGCGGGCTGCGGTGGGTGCTGCAATGTGACAGTAAGGGGGGTATCAACTGCCATTTCGAATTGCATATTCAAAAGTATGTGTTAGCCTGCACCACCCTGCGGAATGCGTGCACCGCCATAGCGATGCCAGTGAGTGATTATTTTCAAATGATGCACCGTCGTGGTAGCGCGCACATGCGGTTGCCGGTGTGTGACCTTGACGGTCCGTGCACATGTAGCCAATGGAAACAGGTTACGCGGGGCGCATAAGCACATTCAAAAATAGCGGAAGCCGTACACCGCCACACTAGGGTGAGTCATTGGCTCTTTTTGAATGATGCATCCAGTGAAAACCAATTGCTGCAGACGTATGCCACAGATATGAGCTCAGGGCCCTATATATGTGTGAATTTCTTCTACACACATTCACTGCTTCCAGCCATTGCTGCCTGCAACCGTGACCTCGACCTGCTGCTGCTGAGCTATCCAACAACTGCTGCCTGCGACCGTCACCTCGACCTGCTGCTGCTGAGCTATCCAACAACTGCTGCCTGCGACCGTCACCTTGACCGGCTGCTGCTGAGCTATCCAACAACTGCTGCCTGCGACCATCACCTCGACCTGCTGCTGCAGAGCTATCCAACAACTGTTGCTGTAGTGCCACAGTCCTGGACCTTGCCATGCAGAGAGTGCGAGAGATCCGATCTCGTCCCTTCACCGCAGCGGAGCTGGATGTCCTTGTGGACGGTGTGCTCAGCCACTATGGGCGGCTCTACGGTGCCTCCGAACAGGTGGTAAGTGCAGTGGGTAACATGTTGGTGGGCATGAGGTGGTCACTGACTCTTGGCTTCTGCAAGCTTGGCGGTGTGCTGTGGGACCTTCACATGTGTTGTACTGAGCATGGCTGCATGAAGATACGTGTTTCTACAATGTTTGTGAATGTCAAACTGTCCACTGACGTTCCCCTCTTGTCTCCCATCATGGTAGGTCAAGCTGCACCTTCGCAAGGCCGTGTGGAGGACCATAGCACGTGATGTACGGGCAGTGGGGGGGTGAAATAGATGACACACACACTGCCACAAGCGCTGGGACGACATATCCAGGCTCAGCAAAAATGTTGTGGAGATAACACTGGGGATGATTCCAAGATCAACCCGCCTTGCCCGACGCACCATGACCCCTCCAATGCACCGTATAATTGCTGTGACGCATCCTGACCTGTCCACCCGGCTGAGAGGGGATCAACAGCAAACTAGCGGTAAGCAGACTGTATGTGTCAGTAACTTGTGAGTGCATGCAAGTATTGGTGCTCAGACACAGAAGTCACATCCGTGGTGCGTATGTTTTGCAGCAATTGCATGTTGGTGCCATTAGCGGAGTGAGCGTTAGCATCCATGTCCGCCAGGTGGACATACCAGTTGATTTGTAGTTGAGGGTTCCAGGACATGCCGTTGAGGTCTGTGGTCCCATGGCATGACATGTGTGGTGCCCTTGCCCTGTTTGTATGATGTACATGTTTCACAGGCACCCCGGCTTCTCTGATAAGATGATGTCTGGTAGGGGATCTTTGTGTGCAGGATGGGTGCTACATGTTATTCGACTGTATGGAAAGTTGTGAATTTGTAACCTTCAGTACGTGAGTGTGGCACTTAGGTTAACATCTCTTCCCTCTCTTTTAGCTTTGGCCGAGGGCACTGACCCACAGACGACGGAGATGAGTGGTGGCAATGCATCCGGATCCGAGATCACATACACAGAGACTGACACTGAAGAGGGCAGCCCCGGAGAGGGGGACAGAACCGTCCCTGAGGACTCACATGTGGAGACACCATCGTCCTCATCTTCAGACAGTGTTGGTGAGTCAGCACTGTTGTCACAGACAGGGAGTGGGCAATCAACACCTTCAGTCGGTACACAGCACACAGGGCCCACACTGCCACCAACTGCAACAAGTACTGCTCGTGTTCGCCAGAGTATGGGTAGCAGAGTTGCCTTCAGTGCAGGCACCGCTGCTACTGCCCCTGTGCCACAAAGTGCACTTTGTGCTGAGGCTGTTGATCTGCTGCAACAGCTGTGTGTAGGGCAGACCAACATGATCAATGCATTCCAAGACCACAATAGGAAGTTGGGGCAGGTGGTAGCATTCATGGAGGGGATGCATGGCAATGTTGCTGGTCTCCACAGAACAATTCAGTCATTAGCAAACACTGTGTCTTCAGCCATTCATCAGTCGCATGGACAGGGTGCTACTTCTGTTCCCCCATCCACGCCACTAGATGTCTCAGGGGAGAGTGAAATTTCAGACCAGGCGTCATTTTCGGGGTATTGCACTAGAAGCAGCCACAGGCAGCAAGGCAGGGCAATGAGGGCGCAGACACCATCCCCTAGGACAGGGAAATCTTTCACCCATCACAACATGAGCTACACTGGAGTTGACACACAGGATCCTCAAGGGGTGTTGGGGGAAAGGGATTCACATGTAACACACGCATCCCCATCAAAAGGTACTCCCAAGGCAAGGGCACCTCCCAAGTCCAGGGACACTCCCAAGGACAAGGCCACTACACAGGAAAGGGCAACTCCCAAGAGCAGGGACA
Organism: Lissotriton helveticus; assembly: GCF_964261635.1. Taxonomy (NCBI): domain Eukaryota; kingdom Metazoa; phylum Chordata; class Amphibia; order Caudata; family Salamandridae; genus Lissotriton; species Lissotriton helveticus. The sequence continues at coordinate 1,753,817,442 of NC_136063.1, forward strand.
CTCCCAAGGACAATGACACTACACAGGAAAGGGCACCTCCCAAGAGCAGGGACACTCCCAAGGACAAGGACGCTTCAAAGGAAAGGGCCCCTCCCAAGAGCAGGGACACTCCCAAGGACAAGGACGCTTCAAAGGAAAGGGCACCTCCCAAGAGCAGGGACACTACCAAGGACAAGGACGCTTCAAAGGAAAGGGAACCTCCCAAGAGCAGGGACACTCACAAGGACAAGGACGCTTTAAAGGAAAGGGCAATTCCCAAGAGCAGGGATACTCCCAAGGACAAGGACACTTCAAAGGACAGGTGCACTACAATGGACAAGTCTGCTCCCAGGGACAGGGCACCGCCCAGGGATCAGGGACATTCCAGAGACAGGACACCTCCTACGGCCAAAGCACATCCCAAGGGGAAGGGTTCTCCCATGGACATGAGCTCCATCAAGGACAGGCATACATCACCCCTGGCTGCCCTGAGGCTGATGTTGTTGAAGGAACGTAAAACACATGTGTCAGCCGTGGAGTCCCAACATACCTCAACTCCAATCCACACCCCGCAGAAGCAGAAGAAGGAGTACACTGTTGTTGCATCCCCCATTACACATGATGCAGAGGGCAGAAGGCAGGGCCACAGCAAACGTCAAGCAGGGTCCAGCACGTCCCCAGAGAGCAGACCACCACAAGCACATGATCCACCTTTGATGTCTGATGAGGCCACACCACTTACCAGTCCTGTCATGTCCAGGGTGCCCCTACATTTCACAAAGAAACGGAGACACACACCAGTGAGACCTGACCACCCCAATGTCGCTCCAGTACAGCTGTCCCCAGCTCCCAGAGCCACCCTGCCTCCTGGCCCATGCAGCCCTGTGGCTCATCATTTCAGTGGTCCTAGTGGGTCAGCTGCAGTTCACTCTAATGTGTCAGATAGTGGCACTGTGTCTGTTGTTTGCTGTCGTGCATCATGTAGTAGCACTGTGTCAGTTGTGCCCTCTCCTGTTTCAGGTACTGGCACTGTGTGTGTCAGCCACTCTCATGTGTCAGATGCTGGCATGGTACTTGTTGGTCACTGTACAGGGACATATCCTGGCAGTGTGTCTGGGTCTATGGCTCATGTGTCAGTCACTAGAGCTGTGGCTGTGTCCCACACTCCTGTTTTTGGTGCTGGCAGTGTGTCTGGGTCTATGGCTCATGTGTCAGTCACAAGAGCTGTGGCTGTGTCTCACACTCCTGTTTCTGTGCTGGCAGTGTGTCTGGGTCTATGGCTCATGTGTCAGTCACTACATTTGTGGCTGTGTCTCACACTTCTGTTGTTGGTGCTGGCAATGTGTCTGGGTCTATGGCACATGTGTAAGTCACTAGAGCTGTGGCTGTGTCTCACACTCTTGTTTCTGGTGCTGGCAGTGTGTCTGGGTCTATGGCTCATGTGTCAGTCACTAGAGCTGTGGCTGTGTCTCACACTCCTGTTTCTGGTGCTGGCAGTGTGTCTGGGTCTATGGCTCATGTGTCAGTCACTAGAGCTGTGACTGTGTCTCACACTCCGGTTTCTGGTGCTGGCAGTGTGTCCGAGGCGACTAGTTCAAGCAGTCCACCAGATTCTGTGCTGTGAGGTGTAGCTCCCATCACTCACATGTAATTTGACTTGGTGTCTAGATTATCCATTGTAACCACCCTTGCATTGTTAATGGCCTTGGGACAGGGCGCTTGACCTGCGTACTTGTGTTGCCTCTGATGTACCTGTGCCTTGCCATGGACTGTTGATGCACTTAGCCCCTCTCATGTGCTGCCTCAGATGTACCTGCTCTGTTCTCTGCCATGGACTGTTGATGCACTTAGCCGCTCTCACGTGCTGCCTCTGATGTACCTGTGCCTTGCCATGGAGTGTTGATGCACTTAGCCCCTCTCATGTGCTGCCTTAGATGTACCTGCTCTGTTGTCTGCCATGGACTTTTAATGCACTTAGCCCCTCTCACGTGCTGCCTCTGATGTACCTGTGCCTTGCCATGGACTGTTGATGCACTTAGCCCCTCTCATGTGCTGCCTCAGATGTACCTGCTTATTTATGAACACTGCCCTGTTGCTGTTCTGATACTGCATTGTGCCCTCTCATGTGCTGCCTCAAATGTACCTGCTCTGTTATGAACACTGCCCTGTTGCTGTCCTGATACTGCATTGTGCCCTCTCATGTGCTGCCTCAGATGTACCTGCTCTGTTATGAACACTGCCCTGTTGCTGTTCTGATACTGCATTGTGCCCTCTCATGTGCTGCCTCTGATGTACCTGCTCTGTTCTCTGCCATGGACTGTTGATGCACTTAGCCCCTCTCACGTGCTGCCTCTGATGTACCTTTGCCTTGCCATGGACTGTTGATGCACTTAGCCCCTCTCATGTGCTGACTCAGATGTACCTGCTCAGTTCTCTGCCGTGGACTGTTGATGCACTTAGCCCCTCTCACATGCTGCCTCTGATGTACCTGTGCCTTGCCATGGACTGTTGATGCACTTAGCCCCTCTCATGCGCTGCCTCTGATGTACCTGCTCTGTTCTCTGCCATGGACTGTTGATGCACTTAGCCCCTCTCATGTGCTGCCTCAGATGTACCTGCTCTGTTCTCTGCCATGGACTGTTTATGCACTTAGCCCCTCTCATGTGCTGCCTCAGATGTACCTGCTCTGTTCTCTGCCATGGACTGTTGATGCACTTAGCCCCTTTCACGTGCTGCCTCTGATGTACCTGTGCCTTGCCATGGACTGCTGATGCACTTAGCCCCTCTCATGTGCTGCCTCAGATGTACCTGCTCTGTGATGAACACTGCCCTGTTGCTGTAAGGATGCTGCATTGTGCCCTCATGTGCTGCTTCAGATGTACCTGCTCTGTTGTGAACACTGCCCTGTTGCTGTTAGGATGCTGCATTGTGTCCTCATGTGCTGCCTCAGATGTACCTGCTCTGTTGTGAACACTGCCCTGTTGCTGTTAGGATGCTGCATTGTGCCCTCCTGTGCTGCCTCAGATGTACCTGCTCTGTTGTGAACACTGCCCTGTTGCTGTTAGGATGCTGCATTGTGCCCTCGTGTGCTGCCTCAGATGTACCTGCTCTGTTGTGAACACTGCCCTGTTGCTGTTAGGATGCTGCATTGTGCCCTCGTATGTGCTGCCTCAGATATACCTGCTCTGTGCCATGGACTGTTGATGCTCGTTGCCCCTCTCATGTGCTGCCTCAGATGTACCTGTTCTGTGCCTTGCCATGGACTGCTGATGCACTTAGCCCCTCTCATGTGCTGCCTCAGATGTACCTGTGCCTTGCCATGGACTGTTGATGCACTTAGCCCCTCTCATGTGCTGCCTCAGATGTACCTGTTCTGTGACTTGCCATGGACTGTTGATGCACTTAGCCCTTCTCATGTGCTGCCTCAGATGTACCTGCTCTGTGCCATGGACTGTTGATGCTTTTATCCCCTCTCATGTGCCGCCTCAGATGTACCTGTTCTGTGCCTTGCCATTGACTGTTGATGCACTTAACCCCTCTCATGTGCTGATTCAGATGTACCTGTTCTGTGCCTTGCCATGGACTGTAGATGCACTTAGCCCCTCTCATGTGCTGCCTCAGATGTACCTGCTCTGTTCACTGCCATGGACTGTTGATGCACTTAGCCCCTCTCACATGCTGCCTCTGATGTACCTGTACCTTGCCATGGACTGTTGATGCACTTAGCCCCACTCATGTGCTGCCTCTGATGTACCTGCTCTGTTCTCTGCCATGGACTGTTGATGCACTTAGCCCCTATCACGTGCTGCCTCTGATGTACCTGTGCCTTGCCATGGACTGTTGATGCATTTGGCCCCTCTCATGTGCTGCCTCTGATCTACCTGCTCTGTTATGAACACTGCCCTGTTGCTGTTCTGATACTGCATTGTGCCCTCTCATGTGCTGCCTCTGATGCACCTGTTCTGTACCATGGACTGTTGATGCACATAGCCCCTCTCATGTGCTGCTTCAGATGCACCTGCTCTGTTCTACCCAGTGCCCATGCTCTTGGGTAGTGTAAGATTATACCCCTATTATGCTTAATAAAGCAAGTCAATCATGTGTAGTGGTTTGTCGTTGTCATTCCTGGTTGTGTACTTGAATTGTTGATATATTGGTGCTATCGTAAATGCAGTTTCTCAAACATGACACTCCCCCTCCCTACGTCACAGCCCTGGCAGGTACTCCCCTTCCGACAGCAATTGGTGTTTTGGCGTACCTGCGTCGTCGTCGGCGATGGGCAATGACTTGCTGGTGGTGGAGCACGAAGAGTATCGGAAATGCGTGTAGCGCTGGGTCCATGACGGCGATCTGCTTGTGGTGGGTATCTCTGCAATGTGTTGTATCTCTGCTGTGGTGAATCCGCCGTGTTCAGGCAGGTTGTTTTTCCGCAGCAATAGGATGTGTTTTTTCCGCCATCGTGATTTGGTTACAGCCCACAGCACCAGTTTACCAGTGAGAGCAGCCGCAAAAAACATCGACACAGAGGACCCACGCAACTATCGCTAAAGAGATGCAGAGTTCCCGTGCCAAAAGCTGCGACAACATGACACCTCAACATTCACAATGACCAGCCAGATAGGCGATAAGAACACAATACACGCGATAAGGCACATCAGTCCACTTCCTATCTTATATTTAGGAAATTACTGAAGACTTTCCTTTTTAAAAAAATATTGCCTTAGCGCTGGTACCTGTCTTTTTCTCCTCAGTTTATCACCTAAGTAAGCGTTGAGATGCCCCTAAACATGTACAAAAGAATCCACCTGATGTTGCACAATCATAACTGGTGACAAGCATGTGTCATCACAGAAATGAGCATCACACATTCACTTTCGAAGCAACCAATGAAACTTTATTGAAATGAATACTGAAATGAAATGAAGACACATGGCGGCTACCCTCAACACAATCCATAGGTCACAGCCTGCAAGACAAAAAACATGATTAGAAGGTGTGTCCTGCGCACATCAAAGGACAGACAGAGAGCGAAGGAGAGAGAGAGAAGAAGAGAGGGGAAGAGAGAGAGAGAAGAAGAGAGGGGGAGAGAGAGAGAGAGAGAAGATGAGATGAGATGAGACGGGGAGAGAGAGAGAGAAGAAGAGAGGGGAGAGCGAGAGAGAAGAAAAGAGGGGGAGAGAGAGAGAAAGATATGGGGAGAGAGAGAGAGGGAGAGAGAGAGTGCCGCCCCTGTGTACCCAGGCCACACTGCTCACCTGCTGCCATTGGTGTGTCTCCAACCACTTGCCGTTATGTATAGCAGTACACCAGGTCACACATCTGGGTCAGAGCCAACATCTGAAACACAGTCCAGATACATGACTGGCACAGTACACACACTGGCACAAGACTTGGCCCGCCCGCCCATGCACACCCAGGCAGAGGCACACCATCTCCTCCCAACGTACATCGGAGCATGCCCGCCCATGCACACCCAGGCCTCACTGCTCACCTTCCACCACCGGTGTGTAGACATGATGTCGAACCACGTGACGCCGCAAACCACAAGCCCGGGGCCCACAGACATGGCACCCTCCACACCATGTAGCCAAACTGCGCAGGCCACTAGGTCTTACGTCTGGTGCTCGGTCTTGATTACTCCATGGCATAGGACATACCAGGGCACCTGGCACCATCGCAGGCCGCAAACCCACTCAGCCCAATCGGTGCCACTAACTCTGTGATCCCGGAAGCGAGGGTACGTGAAGGTAGGCCTGCGCAGCCCGCTGGCTTGGCCTACACTGCAGTCCAGCAAGGCACACAAATCCTGAGCAGTCCCGACCACCAGGATGGGGCATCATCGCAGGCTGCACATCCGCTCAGCAGCTTAAGGTGCCAATGCCTCAGTGCAACCAAAGTCACCATCCTGTGGTGGGGTGCCTGTGCTGGCCGCAATGCAGCATGTGCCACAAACCCTGTTCAACCCCAGTCAGCGTCCCGTGGCGGGGTGCCTATGCCAGCCGCAATGCAGCGTGTGCCACAAACTCTGTTCACCCCCAGTCAGCGCCACGTGGTGGTAGGCCCATGCCGGCCTCAAGACCTTGGTCCGTCATCAAGTCACTACCGGCAGAGGGGTATGTGACGTCGTCGGCCCCTTCTATATTGCGGGGTCACACGGCCTGTGATGCCTGTGCTGGATGGGTGTGGTGTGCGTGCAAACTTGCCCTCAGGGAGTGGCTGTGACATGCTAGACGAGTGACCTACACACCACCAGGGAGTACGCCTGTTACGGGAAGCAATGAGGCCCCCCCCCATGGAGAATTAGCGGAGTGGTCCGGCCTGCCGTATGCTGAAACAGTGAAGGGCTTGCAAAAATGACTTTTGGGCACTGGGCGTGGTTCAGTCCATGTCCAAGTGGCTGATGCGTGTGTCCCTGTTGTGTTGTCCACGGGACCCGTTACACAAAGTGCTATGTAGCACCCTCTGACTGGCATCCCACAGGATGAGCATCATTGACGCAAGGGAAATCACTTTTCTTACATTCATCTACACATACATACATGAATGATGAAAGACATGACACAGTAGTGCATAAATGGATGTTTATTTCACATCCAGTGCAGTTCTGCAGCTAGAGCGGAACAGGGTAATGCTGAGCACCCTACACAATGTGGGCCCCTGGAGGGCCAGCCAGAGTCCATCCGGGGATGACAAGTACTGCGGAAGAGGAAGGGCACAGTCCGCAGACTGGTCGCTGTGTCATTGGTCATTAAACAGGATGTGGCAGTCCATGTCGTTGTCCAAGGTGAGTGCATCTTAGTGATTCGGCGGTCAGTGGAAGGTCATGAGGTCATGTGCAGGACCAAGTAGAAACAGATCAGGTGGTGGAAATGAATGCTACTGAGTCCTTCTGATCACAGGCACATCCAAATCCTCATCCCCAGATAAGTGCTCTGCCCCACCTGTGGGTGTTGCTGTACCGGCTGCGGCACTGTGTGCCACTGACACATCAGGGGCCGGAGGTGTATTGTCGGCCGCACTGTGTCCCACTGACACATTAGATGCTGGAGGGGTTAGGCCTTCCACACTAGGAGGCACAGACACACCAGTGGCGGATATATGGATGGTGTGGGGGCAGCAGCATTCATCATCGCCACACCTTGTGGCAGCAATGCCATGATGAGGATCTGCAGGGCATAGAAGATCCCAGCTACATTCCGCTGATGTGCAGCTGTGGCTGCCATCCTTTCCACCTCCATTCACACCATGTCCTCCATGAGCCTTCGCATGTATGGCATGCTCACGGCTGGTATCGCTGGAGTCACTCTGAGCAGACAGTTGTTCTTCTCTCCGCGTCATGACTCCAGCGATGTCAGTCAGGGCTCGTTGGAGACCATGGAGCGGGCCTACACACCCAAGGATGGCGTCAAGTTTGGTTGCCATGATGCCGAATCCCAATCACACCTGCTCTGCGATCTCCCTCTGGCACTCCAGCACACAGCGTTGGAAGGCCATGTGTTGTTCCTGAGGGTCTTGTGGGAGTGCTGGGGCTGTGGATGTTTGCGTAGTGGGATGAGTCTCCTCGATGTAGCTGGGCTGCCCTGATCCTGGAGCTGAGTGGCGGATGAGGTCAATGATGTCTTGGAAGGTTTGGGTGTCGATGTTGGTGTTGTCCTCCTCGTCATCAGTGAGGAGTGAGGAGTGGCTGGGACTGCTCTGCAGGAGGTGTTGACGGTGCCACTGCGATGTGAAAGGGTGATGGTGTATTACAATGTGTCCACATGTATGTAGCCACATGGTACATGTTGACATTCAGATAGAATGGTATTGTACATTGTGATAGTCTGTAGATCTGGGTGAGGACCCAGAGTCATTGTGGGTGTGCACGGTGCACTGCTTGATTGTGCATGTGTGCCATTGTGCCCATTTCTACCCGTCCGCCCAGTACCTGGTGGTCACTCACCTTGCTGCGGTTGTGTTGTGTCCTGTCGAGCAGTGTTCCATCCCCCGACTCCGGCCACAGGCTTCACACTGATGACTGTTGACACCAGCTACTCCAAGTCATCCAGCTCGAGCTGTGGTGTTTTTCGGTGCAAAGATCAGATTGCTCTAGTTCGCCTCATCCCAGTCCTTTACAGCTTGGTCTAGTGTTTCCTCATAATCTACCCTGACATCTCTTACAGACTAAATATTGTTTGTCTTCAAAGCCGCTAGCAACCGCCTCTTTGCCTCACAATAGTTGTTAAAATAGCAGGGATTCCTAGAACGGCACTTAGATGTAAGTATGGCCAGATGGTTCTAGTGGTTTTTGGTCAAACATTGTTTAATTTTCTCAACCAAGTAAGGGTGTATTTGTGTGATACCAATATCATGAGGTTGACTGTCTACCAACGGATATAGAACATTAGTCTCTATCATGGGTTCCGGCTTGTTCACAATAAGTGGCCATTTAACTGACCTACGGTTATTTTTCGATTATAGGAACATGTTTCTAGTCTTTTCCTGTACCCAGGTCTCAAAAAGAGCCCCCGACACTTCTAGACAAAGTGGTAGATGATCGCTATCATCTCTTTGATCTACTTTAAAGTCAACTAGTCTACCCCAATTTGTAACACAACCCATTGTGTAGTCAATTCTCGATTCAGTAGCACCTCTTTTAAATTTAAAAATGTACTTGGACTATCATGGCATCCTGCCGTTACAGGCTCGCAATCTGTTCTCAGATGCAAAGCAGGAAGTTAGATTTTATAATTTTAGGTTAGGAACCCTCTGACCTGGTGTCGACCTCCGAAGCTTAGATTGCCATCATTCTTCCTCTCTATTCACAGTATTGAAACTGCTACTTTTATCTGATTTTGAACTGCCAACTCTCAATTCATAGTTCAGATTTTAAAGTGTTTATAATTGGAAATCCTTTAATAAAAAAAAGCTTTTAAGCTTCCTTTTATCTCACTGTTAAACATCTTTCCTTTTAGCACTGTTTCAGTAATTTATTTCAATTGTGACACGTGGCCTTTATTGAAATCATAGGCAAAAGTACAATCCACCATGCGTTTTGATAAAGAGGCCTATCTTAATGCGACTTTCCCTCTGAATCTAAAATATAAGAGATTTGTGCAAAATAATGAGTACTTGACAAGCAGTGGAAGTACAAGATGAATAGCGCCTTTTGTATCCCACGGAGGCAGCACATTTTAAATGTTCATTATCAAGAGAGTGCATCTCCTGCATCATTAGTAATTTGATCTGTGACCTCTTTAATAATGTGGTGACCTTCTTGCTCTTGATGATATTATTTAAGCCTCAGATGTACTATCACTGGCTTAGGCTATTAGGTGGAGTGTATTCATCCCAGGTGCACACTAGAGTACTTTATTAACATCATTGCAGAGTGTGCATTACAGGCCGCGGCAGTAGGTGTTGTTTTAAGAAACAGCTAGAGTATAAAATGTAATATATTTTTTTACACTAAGCATCTGACTTCTTAATCAGACCGAATGTTTCTTGTGTTTCCGCTGGTTATGAATTGCACTGAGAGGATGTTTCTTGTATTGTATTCTGCTTATGAATTTGGTAAAGAAAAAAACACACACACAAAAAGATGATTTGCATTTTTTTTCGTTTTTGTGACATTTACGTTTTTGTAAGAAGCAGTATTTGTTATTATAATTGTCTATTTACTCATTGTTTTTCTGACACATTGTAACTTTTAAATATCTTGTGAAATGTTACCTTGCATATCTCTTTCTCTGTCTCTGCATTCACATCCTGTACTTTTTTCCACGAATACGTTCATTTCCGTTAATATGTATTTATTTATAAACAACGCACATTGACAGCAATTTGCATCCTATGCTCTTCAAAGGGAAGGATAAAGAGAAGGCAACGTAGGTGGTCAAGCCTCACTTGCAAAATAGTTAAGCCGCTAGGATCTTATAGAGAATATATTTTTGAAAGGCCAAGTATTTGTTCCAGAGCTTGGACCAAGGTAGTTTTTAGACCACCCCACTGCGTTAAGCATGCTTGAACTAGAGAGGTTTATGAGAGACAATGTACCCAATCTCAGGAATCCTATGTCAGTTGACCAAGAAGACAGGCCTAATTATATAGTGTACTGGTGAACAAAGCAAAATAATTAAAAACACTTCGTTTTTCACTAGAATCCAGTAGGAGACTGCCTGAATTATCAACTACGGTTACATTTATAGACATCCCATAAGTCTTAAAAGGTGCCCCCACAGTCCAGACCTGTGAGAAATTGGGTTATTGGTTGAGCAGAAAAAATACAATTCTTATCAGGGTGAACCACAAAAAGCCACTAAATTAACCTGTGCTTAATCTGCTGATAACTTCGCACAAAAGCAGTCAGGCTTAACTTACAGGCAATGTGTAAAGAAATTAGGCAGCACTTACACAGTAACAAAGCAAAAACATAATTAAAAAAAATCCCACACCAATCTAGAAAAAATAGAACACATTTTAAGAAATACAATCATATCAGAATGACAAAAATCCAATCAGTAAAAGTGAAGATATGCAATTTCAAACTCTTAGGGAAAGGCAGCGCCAAAATTAGCAAAGTGTCAAATAGGGTGATATGATCACAACAGACCGGGACAAAGTCACAAGTTCAAGTTGACCGCAATGGAGCATGGGCCAGGTACAAGACTGAGTTTGTCCCACTAGGCAAATTATCTGGTTGTACTTGGACTTAGGTGCGAGGTCCTGCATTTCACTGTGTGAAGTTGTGTCAGTTCTGATCAGGTTCTGATCAGGAGCTGTGAGATGCAGCAATGCAAGGTCCTGCATCAACATGCATCATGCTGCATTAGTTTTGATGAGGCCGCCACTCGGAAAATGCAGGGTGCTGCAATGGAAGGGCCTGCATCAAAGTTCGCTGAGTTGTGTTGTGTTGCGTTAGCTCTGGGGGAACTCACAGTTGGGCCAGGAGGGTTACAGTCTGATGCTAGTCAAGTGTCTAGAACAATTGGCACTTGCAGATCTTAACTCGCTCCACAATACTCCAGCAGCAGGACACAGGCGGGTCCAGCTGAGTCTCTGCAGTTATATAGATGTAAGCCAGGTCTCTTGAACTTCTTATATCCCTGTAGCTCAGAACAGGAAGCCATTCAGCTAACCCTTGGAGTCACTCTGGTGATTCTGGGTTTAAGGAACAGTTCAGTCTTCCTTCCTCATGAAGCAGGGTAGCAGGGCAGTCCTTGGAACAGCAGGACAGCAGAACAGTCCGTCTTCTTAGTCTTCCACAGGTTGAGAAGTGTTCTCAAGAGTTGGTCTGAGGGTCCAGGTGTTGCTAGCTTGGATGTGGAAGAAACATCTAGTCTACCACCACATTTGGTTTTTGAATTTCCTTCCTTCCCCTCCCATGTTCCGAGAGGTCTGAGGTGACAATAGACTAGTTCAAAGTCATTTGTGAGTATGCTGAGCCAGTCCCCTTGAAGTACAAGTGCTGTAGGTGAGAACTCTACCACCCCCATTAGGTTAGGATGGCCAATCCTGCCAAGACCCAATCCTCATTTGTGATGCTGTCTGGGAAACATGCACACAGGTCAACTGCTACATCTGTTCATGTGACCCAGTATACAGGCTGTAGAAACTAAATGGTGAGGATAGGAAAATCTCAACTTTCTAAAGTGGCATATTCAGAAGGTAGTGGCTATTTGCCTGGCCGCCAGGTAAATAGAGATTTTTTCCCTGCTATTGACTCAGCTGTTGGCTAAATTGTGGAAATTATTTACTATTTGGTTAGCAGCCTTGAAAAAAGCAGAGAAACTTCAGTATTAACCCAGCCACTGTATAAATAATAGATATTCTGCACTTTTAATGGAAGGCCATGAAAATAGCAGAAAAACGTCACTATTTACCGACTGCTGGCAAAACAGTAGAGATTTAGCACTATTTAGCCGGTGGCAGTGCAAATAGCAGAATAACGCCATCATTTACACAGCCACTGGCTAAATAGTAGAGCTTCTATACTGTTTGGATGGCGGCTATGCAGATGGCAGAAAAACATCACTATTTACCCTGCCACTGGTTAAACAGTACCGATTCTGCACTGTTTGTCTTGCAGCTGTGCAAATATGAGGAAAACTTAAATATTGACCCGGATTCTGGCCAAATAGTACAGATTCTGTGCTCTTAGCCTGGCAACCTGCTGCAAAATATCACTTTTCAACTGGTCACTATCAAAACAGTGGAGAATCTGCACTGTTGGTCTGGCAGCTGTGCACATAGCAGAAAAGTGTCACTATTTATCTGGTCACTGTCTAAAGAGTAGAGACCCTGCATTGTTTGGACTGCAGTTTTTAGAAAACCTCTCTACCCAACTGAGGGTGCCAGCATCCTGCCCTGAGGGTACCCCTTCTCCTCTCCAACTCGGGGGTTGTTAGCTCATCAATGGTTTGCAATAGCAAACTATCAATACATTCCTTTCAGAACTGGAAAGGGGAGGGATATAAAATGTAATATATATATTTACTCTAAAACAATTAATAAATAATAGTTTTAATTTATTTAAAATGTTATAAATATATAAAATTATATCATTAAATATACATACATACATAAACTTGTTACATACACATTAATTATTGTTTTATTTGATAAATTAAAATATAAAAATATTTAATATTTTTTAAACCTACAATTTGCACTACATTGAGTGCAACAGTAGAGAAATGGTGGAGAGCGGAGGGGTACAAATTACTATTCCCACTCCAGCAAGTGTGAAAGTAGGGAATGTCTTTGATAGCGGAGAGCTAAAACATGCTATTCTAACTCCAGCGAGTGCAACAGTAGAGAAAGTGTTGGATAGCGAAGGGTTAAAATTTACTATTCCAACTCCAGCAAATGCAACAGCAGAGAAAGTGTTGGATAGCGAAGGGTTAAAATGGACTATTCCAACTCCAGGAAATGCAACAGCAGGGAACGTGTTGGATAGCAGAGAGGTTAACATTTGTATTCTCACTCCAGTGAATGCAATAGTAGGGATTGTGTTGGAAGCAAAGGGGTAAAAATTACTATTCCCACTCCTGCAAGAGCAACATTAGGCAAAGTGTTGGCTAGAGAAGGGGTAAATATTACTATTCCAACTCCAATGAGTGCAACAGTAGGGAATATGTTGGCTAGGGGAAGAGTAAAACATACTATTCTCACTCCAGTGAATGCAATAGTAGAGAAAGTGTTGGATAGCGGAGGGCATAAAATTACTATTCCCACTCCAAAGAGTGCAACAGTAGGGATAGTGTTGGATAGCGGAGGGAAACAATTATCAAACCCACTACAGTGAGTGCAACAGTAGGGAAAACCTTGGCTAGCAGAGGAGTATAAATTACTATTCCCACTCCTTCAAGTGCAACAGTAGGGAAAGTGTTGGCTAGCGAAGGGTTAAAATTGAGTATTCCAACTCCAGCAAATACAACAGTAGGGAAAGTTTTGGAAAGCGGAGAGCTAAAAATGAGCATTCCCACTCCAGTGAATGCAATAGTGGGGAAATTGTTGGATAGTGGTAGGGAATAATTTTCTATTCCCACTCCAATGAGTGCAACAGTGGGGAGAGTGTTGGATATCGGAGGGGAAAAATTACTATTCCCACTCCAGTAAGTGCAAAAGTAGGGAGAGTGTTGGATAGCAGAGGGGATAAAATTACTATTCCCACTCGAGTGAGTGCAACAGTAGGAAACGTGTTGGATATAGTAGGCGTATTAATTACTATTCCCACTCCTGCAAATGCAGAGTAGGGAAAGTGTTGGATAGCGAAGGGGTAAAAATTACTATTCGCACTGAAGACAATTCAAATTTAAAAACAATCAAAAAACAAAGTACAATACAAAATATAATGAAAAAACATAAAAAGAACACATATATAAAACATTAAAAAAGTACTAAACAGAAACATATTAAAATGTTTAAAAAATCCCAAAATTACACACAAAGATTAATTTTTATAAATTTAAAAATAATTTACAAACAAAAGATTTTTTTCTAATAGAAATTATTTAGAATCAAAATTATTAATTATTACATACATTTAATAGTTTTATCCTATATAAGCTCTTAGCCTGGCAGCCTGCAGCAAAACATCACTATTTACCTGGTCAATATCAAAACAGTGGAGAATCTGCACTGTTTCTCTGGCAGCTGTGCACATAGCAGAAAAGCGTCACTATTTATCTGGTCACTGTCTAAAGAGTAGAGACCCTGCATTGTTTGGACTGCAGTTTTTAGAAAACCTCTCTACCCAACTGAGGGTGCCAACATCCTGCCCTGAGGGGACCCCTTCTCCTCTGCAAATTTATTACTAACCCAACTTGGGGGTTGTTAGCTCATCAATGGTTTGCAATAGCAATTGCAGTCTCAAACTATCAATACATTCCTTTCAGAACTGGAAAGGGGAGGGAGGAAACCTCTTTCATGATCCCTCCTATTTGCAATGTACAAACAATCACAAAAGTATTTTTACTAGTTTAAGAAATTTCCAACTCATAAATAGAAAAGGGTTTTATACATAATGATAAGTACTTTTATTGTCACAGACCTTGTGTTTATGCAACAAGAGGCCCTTAGTGCTAACACTGGCTTAAATGAAGGCACTCATTTATACGTCTAACGGTCCCAAATGTTTGAATGCTTCCAAGTTATTTTGTAAGACATGGCACATAATGCCACTCCATTGCATTGTGGGGCAAGACATAATAACTTGGGAGTCCATTTATGGAGCAGGCTCATGCACTATACACGCTCCTACTCCTTTGCATTAACCAGAAGATGTGACTAATGACAGTGATGAATATACCCTTTGCAAGACCAATTAAAGCTATTTTCTCCTCAAAAGCAATGTACTCATTCTTTCAAAGCCATGAGGATGTACATGGGCCAGATATACAATTACGAAAAAGGCTCCATGTTGAAAACACTTCTTTTTCTGCAGCAAATTAGTGCATTCTGGAATTATTAGTTCTGGTTCAATACAATTAACCACATCAGACTAAAATACCTGGAAACAATGATTTGTAAAAACATAAATTCAAGATGTTGTATCCCTGTAACATAGAGCAATCGAATATTAGGGGGATTTTATCAAAATAGAAACTATTGCATAGGGCTCCTCCTGAAGTGGCCAACATAATGTAATTGAAAAGTTCCATTCCAATCTCATGACAGAATTGAGACAATATAAAGGCCTGTTTTAGCGGTTTAAGAATGGAGTTAAGTTAGCCAGGATAGCGGAAGACAATACATCTGGCATCTTGAGTGTTATACCTGTCAGACTTTGGGTGGTCTTCTCCCAAACTTCCTCCTCCATTTTTTGAATCTGCTAACCAGCGCTAAAGTGGACATACTTTATCCTTAAAACATGATACAATTGGCTTATCCCCAACTGTAATATTTAATGTACTTGTAAGTCCTTATTGAAGGGGAGCTACATGTGCCCAGACCGTGTAAAATTAAATACCACTAGTAGGCCTGCTGCATTAATTGTGCCACCCACATAAGTAGCCCTTTAAACATGTCTCAAGTGTGACATTAAAAATCTGTGTGTGTGCAGTTCAAACTGCTATTTCAATCTGGCATTATAAGCCTTTTGCCAGGCCCAAACCTTCCTTTTTTTAAACTTGTCACCTCTAGGGTCACCCTAGGGTAGGCCCTGGACAGCCCAGAGGGCAGGGTGCAAAATATTAAAAAAGCAGGGAATGTACATTTAGGTCCTAGTAGTGAAAAACTCTTAAATTTGTTTTTCTCTACTGCAAGACCTGTTTCACCTTTAGAGAAACATAGGAGTTGCCTTATTACAGTTTATAAATGTAATTTCCAAACAGGAAGAGACAACCAGTTAATGTTTGGTGCCTCTCAAATCACAATTTTAAATCCTAACTTATGTTGAAGTTGTTTATTAAATTGCCATTCTGAAAATACCACATTCAGGGGTCGATTACGATGGCGGACGGAAGGACGACCGCCATCCTGGAGTAGGCGGAAAATGCCTTTTTTACAGTCCGCCAGCCGCGGCCAGTCCGTCCTCCATATTAGGATGGGAACCACTGTCAAATGGCGGACGTAACCAATCCAGAGACACCGCCGTACGGAATGACGTCTCCGACCGTCCTCTATATAACGATGGCGGAAAACACACATCAAATTGCTGCGAAAAAACAACCTGCCTGAACACGGCGGATTCACCACAGTGGAGAGGCAAAACATTGCAGAGATACCCACCACAGGTAGGTCACCGTCATGGACCCACTGCTACACGCATTCCCTATAGTCTTCGTGCTTCACCACCAGCAAGTCATGGACCATCCCCGCCGACGATGCAGGTACACCAACACACCAATTGCTGTCGGAAGGGGAGTACCTTCCGGGGCCATGACATGGGGAGGGGGAGGGTCATGTTGGGGAAACAGCATTTACTATAGCAGCAATATATCTACAATGCAAGGTGACAACCAGGAATGACAAAGACAAACCACTACACACGATTGACTTGCTTTATTGCACATAATAGGGGTATAATCCTAGAGTAGCCAAGAGAATGGGCACTGGGTAGAACAGAGTAGGTACATCTGAAGCAGCACATGAGAGGGCACAATGCAGTATCAGAACAGCAACAGGGCAGTGTCCATAACAGAGCAGGTACATCTGAGGCAGCACATGAGAGGGCACAATGCAGTATCAGAACAGCAACAGGGCAGTGTTCTTAACAGAGCAGGTACATTTGAGGCAGCACATGAGAGGGGCTAAGTGCATCAACAGTCCATGGCACAGAGCAGGTACATCTGAGACAGCACGTGAGAGGGGCTAAGTGCATCAACAGTCTATGGCACAGAGCAGGTACATCTGAGGCAGCACATGAGAGGGGCTAAGTGCATCAACAGTCCATGGCATGGAGCAGGTACATCTGAGGCAGCACATGAGAGGGCACAATGCAGTATCAGAACAGCAACAGGGCAGTGCTCATAACATAGCAGGTACATCTGAGGCAGCACATGAGAGGGGCTAAGTGCATCAACAGTCCATGGCAAGGCACAGAGCAGGTACATCTGAGGCAGCACATGCGAGGGGCTAAGTGCATCAACAGTCCATGGCAAGGCACAGAGCAGGTATATCTGAGGCAGCACATGAGAGGGGCTAAGTGCATCAACAGTCCATGGCAAGGCACAGAGCAGGTACATCTGAGGCAGCACATGAGAGGGGCTAAGAGTATCAACAGTCCATGGCACAGAGCAGGTACAT
This sequence comes from Lissotriton helveticus, assembly GCF_964261635.1. Taxonomy (NCBI): domain Eukaryota; kingdom Metazoa; phylum Chordata; class Amphibia; order Caudata; family Salamandridae; genus Lissotriton; species Lissotriton helveticus. The sequence continues at coordinate 1,753,834,650 of NC_136063.1, forward strand.
CTGAGGCAGCACATGACAGGGGCAACGACCATCAACAGTCTATGGCACATAGCAGGTACATCTGAGGCAGCACATGAGAGGGGCATCGAGCATCAATAGTCCATGGCAAGGCACAGAGCAGGTACATCTGAGGCAGCACATGAGAGGGCACAATGCAGTATCAGAACAACAACAGGGCAGTGTCCATAACAGAGCAGGTACATCAGAGGCAGCACGTGAGAGGGCACAATGCAGTATCAGAACAGCAACAGGGCAGTGTTCATAACAGAGCAGGTACATCTGAGGCAGCACATGAGAGGGGGCAACGAGCATCAACAGTCTATGGCACAGAGCAGGTACATCTGAGGGGCTAGGTGCATCGACAGTAAATGACAAGGCACAGAGCAGGTACATCTGAGGCAGCACATGAGAGGGCACAATGCAGTATCAGAACAGCAACAGGGCAGTGTCCATAACAGAGCAGGTACATCTGAGGCAGCACATGAGAGGGGCTAAGTGCATCAACAGTCCATGGCAAGGCACAGAGCAGGTACATCTGAGGCAGCACATGAGAGGGGCAACAAGCATCAACAGTCTATGGCACAGAGCAGGTACATCTGAGGCAGCACATGAGAGGGGCAACGAGCATCAACAGTCCATGGCAAGGCACAGAGCAGGTACATCTGAGGCAGCACATGAGAGGGTCTAAGTGCATCAACAGTCCATGGCAAGGCACAGAGCTGGTACATCTGAGGCAGCACATGAGAGGGGCAACGAGCATCAACAGTCTATGGCACAGAGCACGTACATCTGAGGCAGCACATGAGAGGGGCAACGAGCATCAACAGTCCATGGCAAGGCACAGAGCAGGTACATCTGAGGCAGCACATGAGAGGGGCTAAGTGCATCAACAGTCTATGGCACAGAGCAGGTACATCTGAGGCAGCACATGAGAGGGCACAATGCAGTATCAGAACAGCAACAGGGCAGTGTCCATAACAGAGCAGGTACATAAGAGGCAGCACATGAGAGGGCACAATGCAGTATCAGAACAGCAAGAGGGCAGTGTCCATAACAGAGCAGGTACATCAGAGGCAGCACATGAGAGGGCACAATGCAGTATCAGAACAGCAAGAGGGCAGTGTCCATAACAGAGCAGGTACATCAGAGGCAACACAAGTACGTGGGTCAAGCTCCCCGTTCCATGGACATTAATGATGCAAGGGTGGTTACAATGGACAATCTAGACACCAAGTCAAATGACATGTGAGTGATGGGAGCTACACCTCACAGCACAGAATCTGGTGGACTGCTTGACCTAGTCGCCTCGAACGCACTGCCAGCACCAGAAACAGGAGTGTGAGACACAGCCACAGCTCTAGTGACTGACACATGAGCCATAGACCCAGACACACTGCCAGCACCAGAAACAGGAGTGTGAGACACAGCCACAGCTCTAGTGTCTGACACATGAGCCATAGGCCCAGACACACTGCCAGCACCAGAAACAGGAGTGTGAGACACAGTCACAGCTTTAGTGACTTACACATGAGCCATAGACCCAGACACTTTGCCAGCACCAGAAACAGGAGTGTGAGACACAGCCACAGCTCTAGTGACTGACACATGAGCCCTAGACCCAGACACACTGTCAGGACACGTCCCTGTACAGTGACCAACAAATACCATGCCAGCATCTGAGACATGAGAGTGGCGGACCCACACAGTGCCAGTACCTGAAACAGGAGAGGGCACACCTGACACAGTGCTACTACATGAGGCACGACAGCGAACAACAGACACAGTGCCACTATCTGACACATGAGAGTGAACTGCAGCTGACCCACTAGGACCACTGAAATGATGAGCCACAGGGCTGTATGGGCCAGGAGGCAGGGTGGCTCTGGAATCTGGGGACAGCTGTACTGGAGCGACATTGGGGTGGTCAGGTGTCACTGGGGTGTGTCTCCGTTTCTTTGGGATATGTAGGGGCACACAGGACATGACTGGACTGGTAAGTGGTTTGGCCTCATCAGAAACATCACCCATCAAAGGTGGATCATGTGCTGGTGGGGGTCTGCTCTCTGGGGACGTGCTGGACCCTGCGTGACATTTGCTGTGGCCCTGCCTTCTGCCCTCTGCATCATGTGTAATGGGGGATGCAACACCAGAGTACTCCTTCCTCTGCTTCGTCGGGTGTGGATGGGAGTAGAGGTGTGGGGGGACTCCACCGCTGACACATGTCCTTTGTAGTGTCCCTGTCCATTGTAGTGTACCTGTCCTTTGAAGAGTCCTTGTACTTGGGAGTGTCCCTGGCCTTGGGAGCTGCCCTTTCCTTTGTAGTGTCCTTGACCGTGGGAGTGTCCCTGGCCTTGGGAGGTGCCCTTTCCTTTGTAGTGTCCTTATCCTTGGGAGTGTCCCTGGCCTTGGGATGTGCCCTTTCCTTTGTAGTGTCCTTGTCCTTGGGAGTGTCCCTGGCCTTGGAAGGTGCCCTTTCCTTTGTAGTGTCCTTGTCCTTGGGAGTGCCCCTGGCCTTGGGAGGTGCCCTTTCCTTTGTAGTGTCCTTGTCCTTGGGAGTGTCCCTGGCCTTGAAAGGTGCCCTTTCCTTTGTAGTGTCCTTGTCCGTGGGAGTGTCCCTGGCCTTGGGAGGTACCCTTTCCTTTGTAGTGTCCTTATCCTTGGGAGTGTCCCTGGCCTTGGGATGTGCCCTTTCCTTTGTAGTGTCCTTGTCCTTGGGAGTGTCCCTGGCCTTGGAAGGTGCCCTTTCCTTTGTAGTGTCCTTGTCCTTGGGAGTGCCCCTGGCCTTAGGAGGTGCCCTTTCCTTTGTAGTGTCCTTGTCCTTGGGAGTGTCCCTGGCCTTGAAAGGTGCCCTTTCCTTTGTAGTGTCCTTGTCCTTGGGAGTGTCCCTGGCCTTGGGAGGTGCCCTTCCCTTTGTAGTGTCCTTGTCCTTGGGAGTGTCCCTGGCCTTGGGAGGTGCCCTTTCCTTTGTAGTGTCCTTGTCCTTGGGAGTGTCCCTGGCCTTGGAAGGTGCCCTTTCCTTTGTAGTGTCCTTGTCCTTGGGAGTGTCCCTGGCCTTGGAAGGTGCCCTTTCCTTTGTAGTGTCCTTGTCCTTGAGAGTGTCCCTGGTCTTGGGAGGTGCCCTTTCCTTTGTAGTGTTCTAGTCCTTGGGAGTGTCCTTGGCCTTGGGAGTACCTTTTGAGGGGGGTGCTTGTGTTACATGTGAATCCCTGTCCCCCAACTCCCCTTGAGGATCCTGTGTGTCAACTCCAGGGTAGCTGATGTCGTGTTCGGTTAAAAATTTCCTTGTCCTAGGGGATGGTGTCTGTGCCCTCCGTGCCCTGCCTTGCTGCCTGTGGCTGCTTCTAGTGCAATAACCCGAAAATGAGGCCTGGTCTGAAATGTCACTCTCCCCTGAGACATCAAGTGGTGTGGATGGGGGAACTGAATTAGAACCTTGTCCATGCACCTGTAGAATGGCTGCAGACACTGTGTTTGCTAATGACTGAACTGTTCTGTGGAGACCAGTAACATCGCCATGCATCCCCTCTATGAATACTACCACCTGCCCCAACTTCCTATCGTGGTCTTGGAATGCATTGATCATGTTGGTCTGCCCTACACACAGCTGTCACAGCAGATCAACAGCCTCAGCACAAAGTGCACTTTGTGTCACAGGGGCAGGGGCAGCGGTGCCTGCACCGAAGGCAGTTCTGCTCCCCCTCCTCTGGCGATCACGAGCAGTACTTGTTGCAGTTGGTGGCAGTGTGGGCATGTGTGCTGTGTACCGACTGAAGGTGTTGATTGCCCACTCCCTGTGTCTACCAACAGTGCTGACTCACCAACACTGTCTGAAGATGAGGACGATGGTGTATCCACATGTGAGTCCTCAGGGACAGTTCTGTCCCCCTCTCCGAGGCTGTTCTCTTCAGTCTCAGTCTGCGTGTGTGTGATCTCGGATCCGGATGCATTGGCACCACTCATCTCAGTCGTCTGCGGTTTCGTGCCCTCTGCCAAATCTGAAAGAGAGTGAAAAGAGGTTTACCTAAGTGCCACACTCACGTACTGAAGGTTACAAAATCACAACTTTCCTCACAGTCGACTAACATGTAACACCCATCCTGCACACAAACCACCCCTAACAGACATCCTCATGTCAAAGAACCGGGGGTGCCTGTGAAAGATGTACATCAAACAAACAGGGCAAGTGCATGCAGACCATCACACATGTGATGCAATGGGAACACAGACCTCAACGGCATGTCCTGGAACCCTGCACTACAATGCAACTGGTATGTCCACCTGGCGGACATGGATGCTAACGCTCACTCCGCTAATGGCACCAACATGCAATTGCAGCACAACATATACACCACAGATGCCACTACTGTGACTGAACAGCAATACATGCATGCACTCACAAGTCACAAACCCACTCAGTGTGCTTACCGCTAGTTTGCTGTTGATCCCCTCTCAGCCGTGCTGACAGGTCAGGATGCGTCACAGCTATGATACGGTGCATTAGAGGGGTCATGGTACGTCGTGCAAGCCGGGTTGATCTTGAAATCAGCCCCAGTGTCATCTCCGTCACATTCTTGCTGAGCTTGGAGATGTCGTCCCAGCACTTGTGGCAGGGTGTGTGTCGTCTATTGCACACCCCCACTGCCCGTACATCACCTGCTATGGTCCTCCACACGGCCTTGCGAAGGTGCAGCTTGACCTACCATGATGGGAGACAAGAGGGGAACGTCAGTGGACAGTTTGAAATTCACAAACATTTGTAGAAACACGTATCTTCATGCAGCCATGCTCAGTACAACACATGTGAAGGTCCCACAGCACACCGCCAAGCTTGCAGAAGCCAGGAGTCAGTGACCACCTCATGCCCACCAACATGTTACCCACTGCACTTACCACCTGTCCGGGGGCACCGTAGAGCCGTTCATAGTGGCGGAGCACACTTTCCACAAGGACATCCAGTTCCGCTGCAGTGAAGGGACGAGATCGGATCTCTCGCAATCTCGACATGGCAAGGTCCTGGACTGTGGCACTACAGCAGCTGTTGTTGGATAGCTCAGCAGCTGCAGGTCGAGGTGATGGGTACAGGCAGCAGTTGTTGGATAGCTCAGCAGCAGCAGGTTGAGGTGATGGGTGCAGGCAGCAGTTGTTGGATAGCTCAGCAGCAGCAGGTCGAGGTGATGGGTGCAGGCAGCAGTTGTTGGATAGCTCAGTAGCAGCAGGTCGAGGTGATGGGTGCAGGCAGCAGTTGTTGGATAGCTCAGCAGCAGCAGGTAGAGGTGATGGGTGCAGGCAGCAGTGGCTGGAAGCAGTGAATGTGAGCAGCTGAAATTCACACATTTATAGGGCCCTGAGCTCACATCAGTGGCACACATCTGCAGCAATTGGTTTTCCCGGGATGCCTCATTCAAAATGAACCAATGACTGGCCCTGGTGTGGCGGTGCACGGCTTCTGCTATTTTTGAATGCGCTTACGCGGACCGCGTTACCTGTTCCCATTGGCTACATGTGCACGGACTGTCACGGTCACATACCGGCAACCGCATGTGCGCACAACCGCGATGATGCATCATTTGAAATGAATCACTCACTGGCGTCGCTATGGCGGAGCACGCATTCGGCGGGGGCAGGGCAGGCTAACACATACATTTGATTATGCAATTGGAAATGGCAGTTGGTACCCCCCCTTACAGTCACATTGCAGCACCCACCGCAGACCGCCGGCCCTGGCTGGTCACCCACCGCCGGGCCTGGCCAATCACCCACCGCCGTGTGTTGGCAGTGGGTGTGCGCCCTGTGCATTGAGGTCACCCTGGCATGGATGGCCCTGGCAGGTCACCCACCGCCGGGCCTGGCTGGTCACCCACCGCCACCCTGGCCGGCACCCACCGCTGACCCTAGATGGTCAACCACCGCCAGCACCCGGCGGGGTTAACCAACAACACCCGGCAGTGGGTGACCGGCCAGGCCCGGCGGTGGGTGAACGGCCAGGGCTGGCAGTGGGTGAACGGCCAGGCCCGGTGGTGGGTGACCTGCCAGGGCCATCCATGCCAGGTTGACCTCAATGCACAGGGCGCACACCCACTGCCAACACCCGGCGGTGGGTGAACGGCCAGGCCCGGCGGTGGATGACCGTCCAGGCCCGGCGGTGTGTGACCGGCCAGGCCCGGTGGTGGATGACCGGCCAGGGCCGGCGGTGGGTGACCTGCCAGGGCCATCCATGCTAGGGTGACGTCAATGCACAGGGCGCTCACCCACCGCCAACACCCGGTGGTGGGTGAGCGGCCAGGGCCATCCATGCCAGGTTGACCTCAATGCACAGGGTGCACACCCACCGCCAACACCCGGCGGTGGGTGACCTGCCAGGGCCATCCATGCCAGGGTGACCTCAATGCACAGTGTGCACACCCACCGCCAACACCCGGCGGTGGGTGTCCGGCCAGGGCCCGTGGCGGGTGACCGGCCAGGCCTGCCGGTGGGTGACCGGCCAGGGCCGTCGGTGGGTGAACGGCCAGGCCCGGCGGTGGTGGGTGACCGGCCAGGCCCGGCGGTGGGTGACCTGCCAGGGCCATCCATGCCAGGGTGACCTCAATGCACAGGGCGCTCACCCACCGCCAACACCCGGCGGTGGGTGACCGGCCAGGGACGGCGGTGGGTGACCGGCCAGGGACAGCAGTGGGTGACCGGTCAGGGCCGGCGGTCTGCGGTGGGTGCTGCAATGTGACTATAAGGGGGGTACAAACTGCCATTTCCACTTGCATATTCAAATGTATGTGTTAGCCTGCCCTGCCCCCGCGGAATGCGTGCTCCGCCATTGCGATGCCAGTGAGTGATGATTTTCAAAAGATGCACCGTCGCGGTAGTGCGCAAATGCGTTTGGCGGTGTGTGACCATGATGGTCCTTGACCATGCAGCATATGTTATGCACAATTGCAGTATCACGGTTCATCCTCTGTGTTGGGGGAATGCTTATCCGGATGGCGTGTGTACACATTGTCCCCCAACTGATGGCCTATATGCATCAAGAACATGCGTGGCTTGTAGATGAGTGTGCTGTGATGACTATAGTGTTGTATGTGGGCCATGCTGTTCCCAACAATCCTGGTAATGATGTATGTGTTTATCATCCCTCCACCTAGGCGACTCTGTGTACCCAAACCGGCCGTGGCTGCTAAGCCCCCTACGGAATTCAACTACCCCAGGTGAAATACGCTATAATGAGGCCAATGGGAAGACACGTCCGGTGGTGGAACGTACATTTGGACTGCTGAAGTCTAGGTTTCGCTCCCTGGATAAAACCGGAGGGGCCCTGCCATACTCACCCGGCAAAGTATGCAGAATAGTGATTGCCTGCTGCATGCTCCACAACTATCGAACTGATCATGGACCCTGCAGACCAACAGGTTGCTCCGCCTCCAATCGCACCCATGTCCAGTGATGATGATAGTGGGGAGGAAGAAGGTGTGGACCAGAGGCGTGAACTCATTGCTCGCTACTTTCCTTGAATCTGAGTAACTACCTGTTGTGCTGCTGTTCAATGCGTGACGTATGTCTGCTGGAGATGGTTGGATGTGGTGTGTGAATGCTGCATGTTATGTTATGTTTGCACATGGGTGTGGCTCACGGTGTACGAGCAATGCTCCCTGATGTGTGTCCTGTGATCCGCTGACTTTGTGATGATTGTGGTTTGTGGGATGTTGTAGTACGTTCTTTTGTGATGGTTGTGATTCAGTTTCCTGACCTGTGCTTGTTGTTCTCTGTTTGTCCCTAGGGCACTCACACCGAGCCAAGATTCAAAACAACATTGATCCCTGCACCTGCTGATGACAACAACTGAGACATACCTGTATATAAACATGGAGATCAAACAGCATTGAGCGTTACAGTGATTTTTACTTACAGGGTGTGGAAAAGTGTTTGTGCATATTTACAAAAAGGTGGTGGTGGGGAAGAGTGAGTTGAAAGTCATGTCATATGAAGACACCGATGGGGACACCACTTTGTGTGATGTACACCTAGTCCAACAGACCTGTGACAATGCTTGGCAATGTGGGACAAGATAGTTCGCTGGGTCAATGCCAGGCTCAAGGAAGGGTGATGTCATTTTCGGCCCCTCTTCGGGCGGGTGGATGGGGCTTTGCCACTGCTCTGTGCTGGGTCCAGCCTCGGACGGCCCCTCTGTCTTGGAGCCGGAGCAGACCCAGCTGTGGGGGCAGGTTGTTCTGGGTCCACCTCCCTGTCAGTGGCCTTAGGTGATGGTGGTGGTGGTGTTGGTGACCTGTCCCTCCGGGCACTTGGGGGAGGTGGTGTGGCGCGGGATAACCACTCCCTCCAAAGTACCGTTTGCTGCCCCATGATGTCCACAATTTGGCCCATACGTGTGTCCATGGACCTCAACAGCTGGCAAGTCTGTTGCGAATCTTGATGTGCCCGATCAGCCTGTGCCTGCGACCGCTGGTAGGAGGCATTCACTCTGGCAATGGCTTCCAGGGTCTCGTTCCCATGATGGTCTGGGTCTTTCCCTGACCTCCCCTTACACCTCCACTCCTGTTGGTGAGCTGTGGCCTCACCTGTGTCCTCCCACGTCCACTCTCCCTGCTTGCCTGAGACATTGATGGCCCATCATCGTCCGATGGGTCAGGCAGGGTGGCACTGGCAGGGGTGGTGGTGGTGGTGGTGGTGGTGGTGGTACTGGTGGTGGTGCTGGTGGTGGTAGCTGCACAGCTCACAGTGACAGTTGTGTGTGTAGTACCACTGGCCAAGGTGGTAGAGGCAGGGATGTCCAGGGAGCCTGATGGCCCTGGAAGTGTGCTTGGCACAGCATCGTGCTCTGCACCCGAGGTGTCCTGGGAATCCTCTCCGGAGAGACCTGGCTGTGAGGGGGGCGACTGCTGCTGGTGGTTGGTGTTTTGGCGTGTCAAGTCATGATCACCTGAGGGACAAGAATGTAAGAATCAATGCTGTGGAAATGACTGGTTTCTTGTAGTTACATTTCAAATCTCTATGGAATCAGGACAAGGTTGTTGGTTTCATCATATTGGTGTTGCACACATGAGTGGACATTTTGGTGGTGTGGAGGTGGGGAGACAATGCTTGGCTCTGTGTGGTCCTGTCCTGCTATTGGATGGTGCCCCTGTGCAGATGGCTACCTACCTGTAAGTTTGAAGGGAGAGATGCACTAATCACCAAATGGTGGGTGGACCACTTCTTGCTCTGGGATGGGACATGTGGGCCTGTTGGGAGTTGTAGTGCTGGAACCCCCCCACCCACCCCCACCCTCCCAGGAGACATGTGGGCCTGTTGGGAGTTGTAGTGCTGGACTCTCATCAACCCCACCCCCACCCCCACCATCCCAGGAGACATGTGGGCCTGTTGGAAGTTGTAGTGCTCGACCCCCCCACACTCCCCCACCATCCCAAGGGACATGTGGGCCTGTTGGGAGTTGTAGTGTTGGCCCCCACACACCCCACCCTCCCAGGAGACATGTGGGCCTGTTGGGAGTTGTAGTGCAGGGCCCCCCACCCACCTCCACCCTCCCAGGAGACATGTGGGCCTGTTGGGAGTTGTAGTGCTGGACTCTCACCACCCCCACCCTCCCAGGAGACATGTGGGCCTGTTGGGAGTTGTAGTGCTGGACCCCTACCCCCACCCCCACCCTCCCAGGAGACATGTGGGCCTGTTGGGAGTTGTAGTGCAGGGCCCCCCACCCACCTCCACCCTCCCAGGAGACATGTGGGCCTGTTGGGAGTTGTAGTGCTGGACTCTCACCACCCCCACCCTCCCAGGAGACATGTGGGCCTGTTGGGAGTTGTAGTGCTGGACCCCTACCCCCACCCCCACCCTCCCAGGAGAAATGTGGGGCTGTTGGGAGTTGTAGTGCAGCACCCCCCCCCCCAACCACCCCCATCCTCCCAGGACACATGTGGGCCTGTTGGGAGTTGTAGTGCTGGACCCCACCCTCCCAGGAGACATGTGGGCCTGTTGGGAGTTGTAGTGCTGTACCCCCCACACACCCCCACCCTCCCAGGAGACATGTGGGCCTGTTGGGAGTTGTAGTGCTGAACCCCCACCCCCACCCTCCCAGGAGACACGTGGGCCTGTTGGAAGTTGTAGTGCTGGACCCCCCACACACCCCCACCCTCCCAGGAGACATGTGGGCCTGTTGGGAGTTGTAGTGCTGGACCCCCCCACACACCCCCACCCTCCCAAGAGACATGTGGGCCTGTTGGGAGCTGTAGTGCAGGACCCCCACCCACCCCCACCCTCCCAGGAGACATGTGGGCCTGTTGGGAGTTGTAGTGCTGGGCTCTCACCACCCCACCCCTACCCCCACCCTCCCAGGAGACATGTGGGCCTGTTGGGAGTTGTAGCGCTGGACCCACCCACCCACCCCCACCCTCCCAGGAGACATGTAGGCCTGTTGGGAGTTGTAGTGCTGGACCCCCCCACACACCCCCACCCTCCCGGGAGACATGTGGGCCTGTTGGGAGTTGTAGTGCAGGACCCCCCCCCACCCACCCCCACCCTCCCAGGAGACATGTGGGCCTGTTGGGAGTTGTAGTGCTGGACTCTCACCACCCCCACCCTCCCAGGAGACATGTGGGCCTGTTGGGAGTTGTAGTGCTGGACCCCCCACCCACCCCCACCCTCCCAGGAGACATGTGGGCCTGTTGGGAGTTGTAATGTGCACTGCTTGACCACATGCGAGCCTGGGAAGGTAGGAGGCAACATTTGTTGTTGATCATGGTGGGTGCATTTGAGCCCTGGCATTCACATTTGGGTGACTGTGTGATTCACATGCATGGATTGGAGCCTGTGTCTTAGCAATTGTGCAAGGCAGAACATGACAGTGTGATAGTGGTAATTGGTATGTACTTACCAGCCTCAAGTCCCTCTTCTATTCCTTCCAGGCTCTCAGGGTGCAGTATGCCAAGCACCTTCTCCTCCCATTCGGTAAATGATATGGGATCCGGGGGAGTGCCGCCGCCAGTGTGGTGTGCCCGCAGGTGGTTCTTGGCCCGGATGCCCTTCATCCTTGTCTTGAGGTCATGCCACTGCCTCTGGATGTCGTGTTTGGTGCGTGGCACAGTCCCTGAGGCATTGACTTTGGTCACTATCCTGTCCCACATGGTGGTTTTAGTTGCCAAAGTGGTCTGCTGGACTAGGGTACCAAACAAATGTGGTTCCACACGGATGATTTCATCCACCATGACCTTCAACTCACTCTCTGCGAACTTGGGGTTTTTCTTGGGTGCCATGGTGTGTGATGTGCAAGGTGTTGGTGGTGTGGGGTGTGCAGGTGTGCGGTATGTAGGGATGGTGCTGTGAGGGGCAATGTGGTGAGTGTGTTGGTGTGCAGGTTGTATGTGTGTTTGTGTGTCTCTGTTGTTTCTGATGTTCTGCCTCTTTGTTCCAGCTGTGCTGTGGTGCAAAGGATTGTGGTAATGGGAGGGATGCCTTTTATACTCTGTGTGGTGGTTGTGTCCCAATGGTTTATGGCGGTCAGGTGTTTTGTGGGTGTGTTGACTTGGGTGCTCTGGTTTGTGCTGGGGGGTGTCATTGGAGCGTGTAGTTGTTGGAGGTGGGTGTTCCAGGTGGGTGTGTCTTCTGTTATTTTTTGTTTGCTATTTACTACCGTCCGCCATTTTTGCTTCGGTTTGACAGCAGGGGTGATGTTTGTTAGGTCCTTCCGCAACCAAGCTCCGCTTGTTGATACATTTTTTCCGCGGCGGTCATGGCAGTTGGTGAGTTCCGTTGGGATGGCGGGGTTATCCTAATCGTGCGTCCGGAACCTCTGAAGGTATGGCGGCGGTTGAGCCTGTTTCCGCGGCCTTTGCCTCCGTGGCGGACAGTGTTTCTGTGGTTCTGTCCGCTTGCGGCGGTCTTTGGTGTGATCCGTCCGCCGCGGTCGGTGAGTGTTGACAAAAATATCCTAATCGCACCGGCGGTTTATCCGCGGAGCGGTCGGGAGTATTTTTGCCGCGACCATGGCGGACGGAACCCGTTTCCGTCCGCCATCCTAATAGGCCCCTCTGAACGCTGGTATTTTCCAGCCTCATCCATTTAGTGCCTGTCCCTGGTCACATGACTGGATCTACCTGACAGTTGGACTTTATGTATTCCTCCTAGATAACCACACACAATGGGGAACTTAGCCTGGATGGACCTTCACTGGCAGGATGAGAGGTAGGAGCTAAACACTGCCCCACACACACCTGAATAGGCTGTGGTCTGCCTCCATACAAAGGACTACATGGATCACTGACAGAATATCGACCACCACAATATCGACTTACACAAATATCGACACAGAAATATCCTTGTCAAAAATATTGACCTCCTATATTCATCATGGTAAGTACAAAAAAATCGGGGAAAAAAAATCGGAAAAAATATCGATGTACAAAATATCTTTTTTATATGTCTAAAAAATAATGTAAAATAGATTAAATAATGAATGTAACTTAAAAAAATTATTTAGATTTATTTGTAAATTTTAACAATTATAAGTAATGAATGTAATGTAAAAAAATTAAACATACAGATATAAAATGTAATATATATATTTACTCTAAAACAATTAATAAATAATAGTTTTAAGTAATTTTAAAATGTTATAAATATATAAAATAATATAATTAAATATACATGTATACATAAACTTGTTACATAAACATTAATTATTTTTTTATTTGATAAATTAAAATATTAAAATATTTAATATTTTTTAAACCTACAATATGCACTACATTGAGTGCAACAGTAGAGAAATGGTGGAGAGCGGAGGGGTACAAATTACTATTCCCACTCCAGCAAGTGTGAAAGTAGGGAATGTGTTTGATAGCTGAGAGCTAAAAAATGCTATTCTAACTCCAGCGAGTGCAACAGTAGAGAAAGTGTTGGATAGCGAAGGGTTAAAATTGACTATTCCAACTCCAGGAAATGCAACAGTAGGGAAAGTGTTGGATAGCAGAGTGGTTAAAATTTGTATTCTCACTCCAGTGAAGGCAATAGTAGGGATTGTGTTGGAAGCAAAGGGGTAAAAATTACTATTCCCACTCCTGCAAGAGCAACAGTAGGCAAAGTGTTGGCTAGAGAAGGGGTAACAATTACTATTCCAACTCCAATGAGTGCAACCATCGGGAATATGTTGGCTATGGGAAGAGTAAAACATACTATTCCCACTCCAGCTAGTGCAACAGTAGAGAAAGTTTTGGATAGCGGAGGGGATAAAATTACTATTCCCACTCCATAGAGTGCAACAGTAGGGAAAGTGTTGGATAGCGGAGGGAAACAATTACCATACCCACTCCAGTGAGTGCAACAGTAGGGAAAACGTTGGCTAGCAGAGGGGTATAAATTACTATTCCCACTCCTTCAAGTGCAACCGTAGGGAAAGTGTTGGCTAGCGAAGGGTTAAAATTGAGTATTCCAACTCCAGCAATACAACAGTAGGGAAAGTTTTGGAAAGCGGAGAGCTAAAAATTAGTATTCCCACTCCAGTGAATGCAATAGTTGGGAAATTGTTGGATAGTGGTAGGGAATAATTTACTATTCCCACTCCATTGAGTGCAACAGTAGGGCGAGTGTTGGATATCGGAGGGGAAAAAATTACTATTCCCACTCCAGTAAGTGCAAAAGTAGGGAAAGTGTTGGATAGCAGAGGGTGATAAAATTACTATTCCCACTCGAGTGAGTGCAACAGTAGGAAACGTGTTGGATAGAGGAGGCATATTAATTACTATTCCCACTCCTGCAAATGCAGCAGTAGGGAAAGTGTTGGATAGCAAAGGGGTATAATTTACTATTTCCACTCCTGCGTATGAAGCAGTAGGGAAACTGTTGGATAGCGAAGGGGTAAAAATTACTATTCGCACTGGAGACAATTCAAATTTAAAAACAATCAAAAAACAAACTACAATCCAAAATATAATGAAAAAACATAAAAAGAACACATACATAAAAAATAAAAAAATACTAAACAGAAACATATTATAATGTTAAAAAATCAAAAAATTACACACAAAGATTAATTTTTATAAATGTAAAAATAATTTACAAACAAAAGATTGTTTTCTAATACAATTTATTTAGAATCAAAATTATTAATTATTACATACATGTAATACTTTTATCCTATATAAGCTCTCAGCCTGGCAGCCTGCAGCAAAACATCACTATGTACCTGGTCACTATCAAAACAGTAGAGAATCTGCACTGTTTGTCTGGCAGCTGTGCACATAGCAGAAAAGCGTCACTATTTATATGGTCACTGTCTAAAGAGTAGAGACCCTGCATTGTTTGGACTGCAGTTTTTAGAAAACCTCTCTACCCAATTGAGGGTGCAAACATCCTGCCCTGAGGGGACCCCTTCTCCTCTGCAAATTAGTTATCATCCCAACTCGGGGGTTGTTAGCTCATCAATGGTTTGCAATAGCAATTGCAGTCTCAAACTATCAATACATTCCTTTCAGTACTGGAAAGGGGAGGGAGGAAACCCCTTTCATGATCACTCCTATTTGCAATGTACAAACAATCACAAAAGAACTTTTACTAGTTTAATACATTTCCAACTCATCAATAGAAAAGGGTACTTTTATTGTCACAGACCTTGTGTTTTTGCAACAAGAGGCTCTTAGTGCTAACACTGGCTTAAATGAAGGCACTCATTCATACATCTAACGGTCCCAAATGTTTGAATGCTTCTAAGTTATTTTGTAAGACATGGCACATAATGCCACTCCATTGCATTGTGGGCCAAGACATAATAACTTGGGAGTCCATTTATGGAGCTGGCTCATGCACTATAAAAGCTCCTACTCCTTTGCATTAACCAGAAGATGTGACTAATGACAGTGATGAATATACCCTTTGCAAGACCAGTTAAAGCTGTTTTCTCCTCAAAAGCAATGTACTCACTGTTTCAAAGCCATGAGGTTGTACATGGGCCAGATATACAATTACGAAAAGGCTCCATGTTGAAAACACTTCTTTTTCTGCAGCAAATTAGTGCATTCTGGAATTATTAGTTCTGGTTCAATACAATTAACCACATTAGACTAAAATACCTGGAAACAATGATTTGTAAAAACATGAAATAAAGATGTTGTATCCCTGTAACATAGAGCCATCAAATATTAGGTGGATTTTATCAAAATAAAAACTATTGCATAGGGCTCCTCCTGAAGTGGCCAACATAAAATAATTGAAAAGTTCCATTCCAATCTCATGACAGAATTGAGACAATATAAAGGCCTGATTTAGCGGTTTGAGTATGGAGTTAAGTTAGCCAGGATAGCGGAAGACAATACCTCTGGCATCCTGAGTGTTATACCTGTCAGACTTTGGGTGGTCTTCTCCCCAACTTCCTCCTCCATTTTTTGAATCTGCTAACGCTAACCAGCGCTAAAGTGGACATACTTTATCCTTAAAACATGATAAAATTGGCTCATCCCCAACTGTAATAATAATAATAAGGGAAATTTATAAAGCGCATGGTTACGCTAAGAAGCGTGTCCCCGCGCTGAAATTGAAAACTCAAGAGCAGAAGTGAGGAGTGGACCCGGCTATCTTGAAAATAAGTGTGTTTTTAGTTTCCTCCGGAAGCTAGGTTCAGATGGATCTAGGCGGAGATTAAGAGGTAGAGCATTCCAGCTCTTCGCCACCAAGTAGCGAAAGGATCTTCCTCCCATGCGGGCCCTTCTCACCCTAGGGACCTTTAATAGGCCTCCATGCGAGGAGCGCAAAGCGCGTGATGGTACATACCTGGTGACTAGGTTCTGGAGTGGTGCTGGCGCCTTCTCAGCAAGGATACGGTAACAGGTACAGAGGGATTTAAATTCAACTCTGCTCCTTACTGGCAACCAGTGGAGGATCTGAAGGGCAGCTTTGGAATTCGATCTTTTAGGGAGTTTTAATATGAGGCGGGCTGCAGCATTCTGTAGCACCTGAAGGCGATTAATTGCCTTACAGGTTGCTCCCAGATACAGCAGGTTGCCATAGTCTAGACGCGATGTGACGAGGGCATGCACCAGCGTTCTACGGGCGGACGTAGGAAGGAGGACTAGGACCTTCCGTAGGCTTTTTAAAATGCTGAAACAGACGCCCGCCACCCTGTCTATCTGTGGCCCAAGAGACAGGTCGGCATCAAGCCATACCCCAAGATTTCTGACTTCCTGCCGGGGTATTGGAGCCTTACCTAGGCTTGGGGGCCACCACGCCGACGACCAAGCACATGGGCTCCCTCCCACCATGAGCACCTCGGTGTTGTTGCCATTTAGTTTCAGGCAATTTGCGGACATCCAGGTTGCAAGGTTTTGCATGCAAGCCCTGAAGCTGTCCGTGGCAAGGCCGGGTGCACGCGAGAGGGAGATAACCAGCTGCGTATCGTCGGCGTAGGATACAATTTGCAGTCCATGTCCCACAGCAATCGGGGCCACTGCGGAGACATAAAGATTAAAAAGGGTTGGGCTCAGGGACGATCCCTGGGGAACGCCCTGGCCCAATCCTATGTCTCTAGAATAGTGGTCACCCTGGCGGACCTGGAAACTTCTCCCAGTCAGGAAGGATTGGATCCATTGGAGTGCGACTCCAGATATTCCTCCGCTATTCAGACACTGTAGCAAGGTGGTATGAGCTACAGTGTCGAATGCTGCACTCAGGTCCAATAGGATGAGAGCCATAGTATGACCCTCATCCACCCCCTGCCGTAGGGTCTCCACCGCCATCAAGAGCGCAGATTCCGTTGAATGGCGAGGACGGAAGCCAAATTGGGTATCGTGTAATAAGGCAGCTTTTTCCACAAAATCCATTAATTGCAGATTAACCGTTTTTTCGGCCACTTTGGCCAGATAGGGTAGGAGAGAGATTGGCCGTAGGTTCTCTAATTTATCAAAGCTAATAGTGGGTTTCTTCCTAAGGGGTAGGACCACCGCCTTTTTCCAGTCTTTGGGCACGGTCTTGGTGCTGAAAGATACATCTAGTAGATGCCTAATGTAGGGTTCCAAGACCACTAGGCTATCCACTAGGCGTGTAGGTGTGGTAGGGTCCCGTGGAGATCCTGACTTCACAGATCTGCAGATTTTTAAGAGATCTTCTGGAGGCGGGGTGACAAATTCGGTCAATCTAAGTCTCTCTCCCCATTCCCTTGGGCTTTCCACAAATTCTATCCCGTTGATGTGTTGAATTGGAAATGCCGAATTAATTTTAGATATCTTTTTGGCAAAGAAATCTGCGATCCTGTCGCAGGACTCAGGCGAGCAGTCATCAGGGACAGCGGCTGGTTTTCCACTTGAAAGAGTTTTGTATAGCGAAAACAGCTCTTTCATCGAGTTGCCAGCTTCGCTAATTCTGGTTGTATAATACGCTGCTTTAGACTTCCTAATTGAGCCATGATAAAGTCGCCTCTCGATCAAGTAGGCGTCTCTGGTAACATTTGAGAGGGCCCTACGCCTTTGTCTTTCGGCTTTCTTCAGTGCGGTTTTCATGTCTCGTAGTTCATCATTGAACCATGGGGCAGTTTTTTGAACACGGCCACCAGATTTGGCTTTGAACAGAGGAGCTGTACTATCTAGCGCCTCGTAGATGCGCTTACAAAGATAAGTGTTAGCCGTGTCTGCATCATCCCCCCCAGGGTTTCCTCCTTTAGTCAACGCCTCGCAAAATTTAGACTGGGAGAAGGTAGCCCATTTTCGCCTGAGATGGTACAGTGCCGTTGGCTGCGGAGATCTACCTTCGGGAATTCGTATAGTGAAAGGTACTAGGTGATGATCCGACCAGGGGATGGGGATAGGGGTCATAGCTTCTACTTCCCCCCAGTTAACAATTATGGGATCCAACAGGTGTCCTAACTGATGGGTGGGACCATTTACAATTTGATTCAGTTGAAGGGCTCCTAATGCTTGACAGAAATTCTTACTAACGTTGTCTGAAGGGTTGTTATTGTGTAAATTCAGGTCTCCGAGTACCAGAACTTTATCTTTACATAGCGCGGTCTCCATAATGCTTTCAACCAGACTCTCCTCAAACCTGGCTATAATATTTAATATTGATAATATTTAATTCACTTGTAAGTCCTTATTAAAGGGGAGCTACATGTGCCCAGAGCGTGTAAATTAAACACCACTAGTAGGCCTGCTGCATTAATTGTGCCACCCACATAAGTAGCCCTTTAAACATGTCTCAAGTGTGACATTAAAAATCTGTGTGTGTGCAGTTCAAACTGCTAGTTCAATTTGGCATTATAAGCCTTTTGCCAGGCCCAAATCTTCCTTTTTTTAAACTTGTCACCTCTAGGGTCACCCTAGGGTAGGCCCTGGACAGCCCGGAGGGCAGGGTGCAGTATATTTAAAAAGCAGGGAATGTACATTTAGGTCCTAGTAGTGAAAAACTCTTACATTTGTTTTTCTCTACTGCAAGACCTGTTTCACCTTTAGAGAAACATAGGAGTTGCCTTATTACAGTTTATAAATGTAATTTCCAAACAGGAAGAGACAACCAGTTAATGTTTGGTGCCTCTCAAATCACAATTTTAAATCCTAATTTATGTTGAAGTTGTTTATTAAATTGCCATTCTGAAAATACCACATTTAGAACGCTGGTATTTCCCAGCCTCATCCATTTAGTGCCTGTCCCCGGTCACATGACTGGATCTACCTGACAGTTGGACTTTATGTATTCCTCCTAGATAACCACACACGATGGGGAACTTAGCCTGGATGGACCATCACTGGCAGGATGAGAGGTAGGAGCTGGGCACTGCCCCACACACACCTGAATAGGCTGTGTTCTGCCTCCATACAAAGGACTACATGGATCACTGACAGAATATCGACCACCACAATATCGACTTACACAAATATCGACGCAGAAATATCCTTGTCAAAAATATTGACCTCCTACATTCATCATGGTAAGTACAAATAAATCGGAAAAAAAAAATCGGAAAAAATATCGATGTACAAAATATCTTTTTTTATATGTCTAAAAAATAATGTAAAATAGATTAAATAATGAATGTAACTTAAATAAATTATTTAGATTTATTTGTAAATTTTAACAATTATAAGTAATGAATGTAATGTAAAAAAATTAAACATACAGATATAAAATGTAAGATATATATTTACTCTAAAATAATTAATAAATAATAGTTTTAATTAATTTTAAAATGTTATAAATATATAAAATAATATAATTAAATACACATATATACATAAACTTGTTACATACACAATAATTATTTTTTTATTTGATAAATTAAAATATTAAAATATTTAATATTTTTTAAACCTACAATTTGCACTACATTGAGTGCAACAGTAGAGAAATGGTGGAGAGCGGAGGGGTACAAATTACTATTCCCACTCCAGCAAGTGTGAAAGTAGGGAATGTGTTTGATAGCGGAGAGCTAAAAAATGCTATTCTAACTTCAGCGAGTGCAACAGTAGAGAAAGTGTTGGATAGCGAAGGGTTAAAATTTACTATTCCAGCTCCAGCAAATGCAACAGTAGAGAAAGTGTTGGATAGCGAAGGGTTAAAATTGACTATTCGAACTCCAGGAAATGCAACAGTAGGGAAAGTGTTGGATAGCAGAGTTGGTAAAATTTGTATTCTCACTCCAGTGAATGCAATAGTAGGGATTGTGTTGGAAGCAAAGGGGTAAAAATTACTATTCCCACTCCTGCAAGAGCAACAGTAGGCAAAATGTTGGCTAGAGAAGGGGTAACAATTACTATTCCAACTCCAATAAGTGCAACACTCGGGAATATGTTGGCTAGGGGAAGAGTAAAACATACTATTCCCACTCCAGCTAGTGCAACAGTAGAGAAAGTGTTGGATAGCGGAGGGGATAAAATTACTAATCCCACTCCAGAGAGTGCAACAGTAGGGAAAGTGTTGGATAGCGGAGGGAAACAATTACCATACCCACTCCAGTGAGTGCAACAGTAGGGAAAACGTTGGCTAGCAGAGGGGTATAAATTACTATTCCCACTCCTTCAATTGCAACAGTAGGGAAAGTGTTGGCTGGCGAAGGGTTAAAATTGTGTATTCCAACTCCAGCAAATACAACAGTAGGGAAAGTTTTGGAAAGCGGAGAGCTAAAAATTTGTATTCCCACTCCAGTGAATGCAATAGTTGGGAAATTGTTGGATAGTGGTAGGGAATAATTTACTATTCCCACTCCAATGAGTGCAACAGTAGGGAGAGTGTTGGATATCAGAGGGGAAAAAATTACTATTCCCACTCCAGTAAGTGCAAAAGTAGGGAAAGTGTTGGATAGCAGAGGGGATAAAATTACTATTCCCACTCGAGTGAGTGCAACAGTAGGAAACGTGTTGGATAGAGGAGGCATATTAATTACTATTCCCACTCCTGCAAATGCAGCAGTAGGGAAAGTGTTGGATAGCGAAGGGGTATAATTTACTATTTCCACTCCTGCGTATGAAGCAGTAGGGAAAGTGTTGGATAGCGAAGGGGTAAAAATTACTATTCGCACTGGAGACAATTCAAATTTAAAAACAATCAAAATACAAACTACAATCCAAAATATAATGAAAAAACATAAAAAGAACACATATATAAAAAATAAAAAAAATACTAAACAGAAACATATTATAATGTTAAAAAATCACAAAATTACACACAAAGATTAATTTTTATAAATTTAAAAATAATTTACAAACAAAAGATTTTTTTCTAATAGAATTTATTTAGAATCAACATTATTATTTATTACATACATTTAATTCTTTTATCCTATATAATACCACACAATTTACAACACAGATAAATTAAAAAATTTCACCTCCATAATTAACACAATTAATTATCAATTAAAAAATATTATTAATTAAAAAACACATTAAAACAGATATAAATTAATGTACTGAGCAAACATTACCTCTATAGAGCCAAAATCCACAAACAAAATAAAAATAAACAATTACCAAAAATATTTATCAAGAAATAAATGAATATTAATGATCAAGTAATTATTAATTAATTTAAACTGAATTACTTTCCACCCTCTGCCCCAAAAATAATTACTCATTTTCTATAACTAATTTTCCATTAATAAATTAAGATCAATTAACCACAAATCAGTAATTAATTTTTAAAAATGTACTTCCCACCATTTACCACTATACACCCCACAACTCACACATCAAATTAATTACATAATTGCCAAACTTAAATGGTATTGAATTATTTAGCATTAGTTAACGATTAATTAATTAATTATAAATATCTCCTACCCTATTACCCTATAAACCCTACCACCCATTTCTAAAAACATGACACAATTAACACAATTAATTAACAATTAATGTGTCAATTAATTATTAACAATTAACAAGCACATCATTATTATTATATGTATTCCCACAATTAACACTATAAAACAAAATGACATAAATATTATATAAAAGATATTAATAGATTGATTAAATCTAAATTACGTCCCAACCTACCCCTCTATCAACCCACAACCTGCACACACAACACAATTAACATAATTACCAATTAATTAATGATACTTTACAACCAATTAATATACAATTAGTAATATATAATACTCACAATTACCAATATAAGATATTAAATAGATACATATTAATTAATAATATACAATAATTTAATTATAATTAAATTACTTCCCACCCTATTCCCCAATAAACCCAACTCCTGCCCCCAAAAAAATGACACAGTTAACATAATGACCAATTAATTAATAATAATTATTAACCAGTTATTAAATACGTAATAATAATTAAATTCCCACAATTAACAGGATACAATATTGAATAAATAAATACTAATTAATAAAAAATAATAATTTAATTATAATTAAATTACTTCTGACGCTAATCACCTACAAAACACACAACCCACTCCTAAAACATGACACAATTAACATATTTACCAATTAATTATAATTAACAGCCATTAATTGATAATAAGTTCATTCCCACAATTAACACTATAAAAATCTAAAGAAATAAATACTAATAAATACAAATTAATATTTAATTTATTATAATTAAATTACTTCCCACCCTATTTCCCTATAAACCCACAACCCGCTACCGAGCTAAAACACAAAATGTAATTAAAATAAAATGTATAACTACTAAAAATGTAACACATATATTAAAAAATGAAAGCAATACCTAGACAAAAAATGCTTTTAAAATAAATACTAAAGTACATAACAATAACTAAAAAAAACTGTATTTTTAACAAATATATTTTTGCAAACGATATTAATGACCGTTACATTTTTAAACATTATATTTCTAGCCATAAACTCAATATTCTTGACCACGATATTCTTGCTGTCTATATTTCTGTGTCTCGATATTTCCAACTCAATATTAGTCAACATGTCCAACTCGATATTCTGTTTCTATACCGGGCTGCATATCAAATGTTGTTAGTCTAGAGCCAGGTCGGGGTAGACAGGATGCCTGGGGACTTCAAAGGGAAACCTCTTGAAGCTCCTCCCCCAATTCAAAAGGCAGAACTGGGTATAAAAACTGGGCCTCAAATGCAACTACTTCAATACCATTTGGGCATGTGAATACTGTGCCAGTAGAAGGACATATGTGCTGCTGAGAACTGCCACTCTGCTGAAATGCACTTTGCTGGACTACTGCCTTGCTGTGCTGTGGATTTGTTGTGCTGGCATGCTGCCTGCTTCCCTCTGCCTAGGTGAGAAGGACTGGACCTGCATCTCTTGAACCCTGAACCCAGACTGACTCAAAGGGCTAGTTGGCTGACCTCCTGATCTGAAGCTTTCAACAACCTTGCATCTGCACCTGGACTCTTCTATTTGTTAATCTACCCTGCCATGTGGTGCCATCCCAGTTCTGGACCCTTAGAAGCGGGAAAAGGTGCTAACCTGCCTCTGTGGATATATATTGACAGGAACTGCTGTCATGGCAGTTCCTGTAAATGTGAGTGCTGAAGGGGTTAATGGGCCCCAGTTACAAGCCCCTTTTGTTTCCCCATGCTATTTTTAACTTGCGCTTTCATGCCAACATTGGGACATGCCCCACTCTTCTGTGAGATATATTCAGATGCATACAGCGGGTGTACCCCTGGAGTGCCGAAGGCAAGCTCATCTGTGCCCATCCGTGGCAGGATTGTGCCTAGCACCAGAACCCCTGGACCTTTTGCCTTCCTCCCCACTGACAAAATCTCTTATGCTGTTAAGGAACTGCATGCCCTCCAACCATCCCGATTCCCAAACTGTATTTGTGTTAACCTTGCCTCGATCCCCAAGCTATGTTTGTGTCAACCTTGCCTCGCTTTCCCAGACACTCAATTTAAGATTTCCCATCTGCAGCTTTTTGCGTAGTTGGATCAAATGCTTGCTCTCTCCAAAGTGACCAGCCATCTCTCCCTGTGAATAACAATGGGCCTAAGCTTCCCTTTGCCCTCACTAATGCATGCTCTCTACTGAAGCATAAAGCTGAAATTACAGACTTTTTAGATAGTCAAGATAGTAAAGAGCTTCTCATACACTTTAATATTGAGACCTGATGTGATGCGGCTCCTGCCATGTTTTGCCTTGCCAATTCTCACTTGCTTCTCTCTATATAGGTTAGACAGACCACATAAAAGGGGTGGCAGCATAGCCTTGATATGCCATAAATGGTTTGCTGCCACCTTTGATTCAGCTCCACCCTTTTTCATCTAGGGGTAAATAACAACCACACAATCAAAGGCTTGTTTTTATACCACCCACCAGGCCCAAGAAAGAGATTGTGGACAACCTTGGCACACAGTTAGTCTATGTTCCAATGACTTCACATTAGTAGGCAATTTTAATTTTCACCTAGAATCTCATTCTGACAAAAACACAGAAGCTCTTCTTGAAGTTTCAGCCACCTTAGGACCTACCTAACTCACTAAGCAACACACGTATCAAGCAGGGCAGCAGATATGGCTTGTCGATAACAAGCCTCTTATCACTTTAGAAGATGTGCTTCCTCTCAGCTGGTCTAACCATCAGACCATCTTATTTGGACTAAATATCTCTCACAAATTCCTCTTACTATCTAACATCAGTGGTATTTCCTGCTGTAGGGCTTGGGGCAAAAACTACAAAAACATACTAAGAAAACATCTTCTACAGTCTCAACCTATCCACCCATCTGATACCAAGCCAGCCTCCTCTAGCTATACGGACTGGTTAAGCTCCATTTTCCGGAAATTAGAGTCACACAAAGCCTCCCATGCAGATAGAAGAGAACCTCCACCCCTTGGTTCTCTGAGGCTCTCAGCCTGTAAAAAAGAAGTCTGCAAGAGACAGGAAAGACGCTGATGCATGCACTATGATGACTTCTACAAACTAGCACTGACCAAGTATAAAACTCTTCTGATAAAAGAAAAAATCACTTATTACACACAACACATTGATGCAGTTAAAAACGTCATCAAGGAGTTATTCAGGTGGTAACCAAGCTTACCTCTCATCCCAGTAACAATGGTGCTGCTCACAGCAAACAGTTCAGTAATACCCTGGCTCACAGATTTAGGGAAAGGTAAATACAACTTTCCAGAAATTTGACAACTCTTCTAAGCTGAATGTCAAGGACTACACAATTCAGACACAACTTTCTTATGCTCCTCTCACAGAATTATTACCTACCTTCCCTGACCTAGTAACCAAAATATCTAACAGTTCTAAATTAGGATCTCCCCTAAACCCGTGTCCCCTGGGGCTCTGAAGCTAGCACCTGAGGTGATAGCAACTAATCTCAATTCCATCTTCAACATCATGTTTTCCACTGGAGTTTTTCCATCCATGTGGAAAAAGGCCTCTATCCTCCCTTTAATAAAGAAACCTAGTCTGAATCCAGCAGACCCCAAAAATTAGAGCCCCATTTCCTGCCCTCCTCTATCGCCAAAATCCTGGAGAAAATTCTGAATATGCAGCTTGCCCAGTTCATTCCTGATAACCAACTTCTGGACCCAACTCAGTTCAGGTTTATACCCTGGCAGAGCACAGAAGCTGCCCTATTCAAAGCCACTGAGGAGATAGAGCTGTTTTAGATAAAGGAAGTTCCGCAGCTCTTATTCTTCTCGACTTGCCCGCAGCCTTTGATATGGTGGATCATAAGACCTTTATCAATCACTGGGCTGAACTAGGAGTTAAAGACAAGGCCTTGTCCATTGTGATTTCTTTTCTCTCCAATAGGCAACAATAAGTGGCCTTGGGTTGATATAAATCCTCGCCTTTTTCCCACCCTCCTCGCCTAGTCCAACACTTCTTAACACCTATGTTGCAGAACTGGCTACTCTTATGAAGAGCTTTGACTTCCCACTTACCCACTATGCTGATGACACTCAATTAGTAGTGTCAGCCTTCAATAACAATCCCATAGTCTCCACCCACTTCCAGAACTATCTGCGGGCAATTAGTTAATGGAGGAACAGCCACTGCCTGAAGCTCAACTCAGTGAAAACTAAGATGGTAACCTTTGGCAGCCTTTCCCTAGCTTGGACTCCATCCTGTTGGCTACTTGAGCTAGGCCCCCTCCTACCTCAGTGGCGAAGGCCAAGAATTCGGGTGTACAAATTGACAATAATCTAATAAACTATGGCTCTCAGGTGATGTTGTAGTCTCCTGATCTTTCTACACCCTCGGGATGATCAAAATAACCCTCCCCTACATTCTAGCTTATTCCAAAAGAACAGTAATCACCCCCTAGTGCAATTCAAACTAGACTATTGTAACGGCCTCTGAATCTAAAGGAGCAACATGCTAACAGACTGCATATGGTGATAAATGGTGTAGCCAGAATGTTATTAGGAATTCCTAAATTCCAATCAGTCTCCATTGCAATCTGGAAACTACACTGGCTTCGATTAGGAGTGTCACTTGAAATGTAATATCCTCAGCACTGCCCATAAGGCACTACACAACAAAGGCCCTGAGTCTCCTATTCATATCTTCCAGTGGTATACACCCAGTAGACCACTGCGCTCCTTGGGGCTAAAACACTCATGATCCCCAGATTTAGGAAGCCTATCTGGGGTGGAAGAAGTTTTCTGACTGGAACTACTACATTTTGGAGCAGGCTCCCCCCTACATCTGGGCCCTGCCTACCCTGCTTTCCTTTAGAAAGGAACATAAAACCTGGCTTTTTAGAAATGAAGGGTGAACTTTTCATGCTCTATTGCAGTCAGCAGCCAATCACCTCCAGGTAAATGCATGCTCTACACATTTAATGACATAACAGAAGCCACAGGCAAAGGAATAGGACTGAAAGTATTTGAACAAAATGTAATTGGAATATGAATTATTTTCCCATTAAATCAGCGAAAGACATATATGCATCAAAGATACACAAAAAAATGTGACTTTCATTCATTGCATTTATTACAAATACTGTAAGGATTATGGCACAGAACAAACAGACATTTTGCTACCTCTTATCATGTATCTTACAGAAAGATCATTTCAGTGTCACTTTAATACTCATTTTCCAGATTGGATGTGCATCCAGTATTGAGGTTTCAGAACTGATTTGGGGGTGTTTTTCTTCCAAACCTAATTTTCTAGCTGTTGTTTAGACACAGCCTTTGCGCTAAGTGATCTCTCTCACAGTAGCAACAATAGTGCTGGCTCCAAGCAGAAGTATCCAAACAGTGTGGTCTTCACCTTTTGCTGCCCCATCCCTCCTCTAGAGGTGGGTGTGCCTAAGGACTCCATTTTGAGTCCCACCCTTTTTAATATATATATGACACCCTTGGCGACTCTGGCCGAGGAACTTGGAACAAAAATTGTATTGTACGCGGACGATACGCGGCTGCTCTTCACCTGCAACAAAGATATGGATTTCAATGGAGACATGAATAACAGCTGTTTAACAGAAGTGTTCTCCTGGCTCCAGTGCAACTACCTTAAATGCAATCCTGGTAAGTTGGAGGTCATCTTCGGCCACCGCCCCAGCAACGCCTGGCACAGTTGGTGGCCAGCTGACATGTCCCCCCTACAACATCAGTATAGACAGTGAAAAATCTGGAAGCTGGATGAGAATCTCTCCATGCAGGCACAGATCCAGACGGTGGCTGGTACATGCTTTGGCATATGCAATATGCTAAAGCAGCTTCTGCCTCTCTGGCATATTCCCCACAGAAAAAGGGTGGTCCAAGCATTGATAGTCTCCTGACTGGACTACGTGAATGTACTATACCTAGGGTTGCCAGAGTATTTACTGGCAAGACTGCAGGTGGCCCAGAATGCAGCAGCCAGAGCAATACTCTAGCCTGGCCCCAGAGTTTCTATGTTCACACAGCTGAAATCCCTGCATTGGCTCCCAGTCCTAAAGACCATCCAATTTAAGACCACGGTTCTGGCTTTTAAAGCTCTCCATGGTATAGGTGTCGGATACATTGTGAAGAGAGTCTAATTCTACCACCCTCACCGCACACTAAGGTCATCAGCACTTCAGCTGGCACGCCCCCCAGATACCTCCGAGCACGTATTGGGGGACGCTCCTTCAAGCGTGCAAGCGGCGCAATTGTGGAATAACTTGCCACTAGAACTAAGAATGACGCAGGATCTTCTGGCATTCAGGAAATCACTGAAAATTTGGTTGTTTCAGCTTTAATGCTCAGTCGGTGGTCACAATGCACAGCGAATGCTGTCATCACGCATCAGCGCCGGGACACTCAATTGAGTAGCTCCCCACTTTACAAAATCCATTTAACATGAACATTAACATTAGGATACATTGAAGCATGAGATGTGAGCACCCGGCTATCATCAGCCTTTCTGAGTGGTTATCAGGCATAGACAAAAGGGCAACCCTGCTTAGAAACTCTAATACCTTTAACAAGAGAACCCTATGACTTATCCTTACTTCTACCAGTTGCCCCATGTTGTCACTCAGCAGCCCTTTACTAAAAAATACCTAAATAATTAGTGGCATATTTACAAGAATTGGCGCATCCCTGCATATTGGCAGGGATACGCCATTTAAAATGCGACACGTAAAAAAAACCTTGTGCCTCATTTACAATGCGACGTAGCATGGCGCAAGGATAGAGAGATGTGTGACGCATCTGTCGGCGTAAAGGTGACGCAGTGCTGGAGTTGTGTTGCAACTCCAGCACTGCTCAGGTGCAGCCTATACTTGCTGTGCTGTGTCACTCTTCACGGCTGCTACAAACAGGTGTAAGGTTTTGACGCAGCGGCATTGTAAAAGTGACTCCGTGAAATCTTGTAGGTTTCACTGTGTCACTTTTATGAGGCTTTCCTTCAATGGAACGCCCACCATGCATACAATATACCTGACTCAGGTATAATGTATCGCCGGGCTTTACAATGTGATGCATTATAAATTTGTCGCAACGTGGCGCATTGTTTACGACAGAAGTGAGACAACAGCAGCATAACTGGGTCACCAGGGGCTTGTAAATCTGCCCCCTTAGTTTGGTTGTGCTTTGCATCATTCCTTCTCACTTCAGTTCTGGTTCTCCCCTTCCATCCACAGGGATGCAGTCAATACAATCCCACTGTGTGGGGAAGCTTTATTGACTCTCCATCATTGTTGGAAAGAGCCTCTCTGTACAGTGTACTAAAGTGAAGTACAGTATGTAGAGAGTGCAAGAGATTCCAATAAGGCAGGTAGAATAAAGACTAGACAATACTAACTCTCTTTTTTTGTGTGTGGGCGAGCAGTTAGGCTTACCAGAGGGTGGTGTAAAGTATTTGTTGTTCTCACAGAGGCAAAAAATTAGACACACACTCAAGAAAAAATCAGATCGATTTTTATATTGTTTTTATGACAATAAACTCATTTCTAAGATAAGTACTTTCAGAGCTACGATTTTTCAAAATTCTTAAAATATATATAACTTTTATACAAAATTATGCACCTTAGGATACAATGGGGAAAAAGCAAACAAATACATAGAAATGCAGCCAATGCTCTGACGAACTTCACCTTCTCGTTTGAGGTTGATATCAGGACCAGGTCCAAAGTTCTAGCAGGAGATGTTCAGAAGCGTCCCTGATTGGCCAGATCAAGGACAATGGGGGGGGCACTTGAAAAAGCAGTGCACAGAGGGACTTACAGGTAAGCCCGGTGGGTCTCCTTAGAGAGAGGAGGTCGCAAGGACCTGGGGCCACTGGAGCAGGGAAGGTTGGTTGCTGTATGAGCTGGTGGTGCCGGGTGCAGCGTGAACAGGTCTTCATTTCTTGAGCACTGGTTCTTCTTTGTCTTGATCATGAAATCTGCTGTTCAGGTCTAGGGATACCATCTAAATACTGAATTTCGGGGTGTTACAAGGAGAAACAGGTAGTAGCAAATGGACTTCTAACTTTTAGGGTGTCTATACCCTCTGACAACAACTTCCTGTGGTAAGAGGCACTACCCTGGCCCTGATTGGAGGTTTCTCCACCATTCCGAAATGGTGAACTTTCAGGAGAGGAGTTCACATTGCCTGCCCCGCCCAATGGGTGGGGTAGGCTAAGTGGGGACCCTCCTCCTCTTCTAACTAATTTTCCCACCATTCCTCCCATCAAAATTTGGAGATTCTTGGGTTGGATTTCAAAGGTGGCATTGCCCTTGAATCTTCCCACCCAGGAAGGAATTTGTGTCCTTGTCCTGGAGGAGGTATGAAAGACCTCCGCACAGGGCAGGCTTTGCCTTAGTCCTCTAACAGCACTGGCATTACCCGATGAGGTCAGTAACATGTCTGGTAGTCGCAGGCTGGTGAAAGCAAGTCAGTAACCACACAAGTGCTTGGAAGGTTTTCAGGGGACCCTCTAAAAAGAGGCTCCTGTATGAATGTATTATTAAATCCATCACTAGTATCATTGTGGATTTATTAAGACTAGACGTTTGGTACCTAGCATCTTGGAAATTAGTGAAGCCATCATGGAGCCAGGAAACTTGAGTTGACAAGTATCCAGTCCATGCACACTTTATGGTTTCCTTGTTCCCTTTCAACATCCTAGAATAGACTGGACATTGTAGAAGCATATCTTCTTATGCAGGTTTGCACACCCATGGGATATAGTGCACCCTGCCTTATGGCTAAAGGACTGCAGTTAGGGTGACATACCTATATCTTATGTAGTGCATATGAGGCATGGCACACATGGCTGTGTGCCATGTTGACTCTTAGAATTTTCCTGCACCAAGACACACAGCCTGCAAAGGAAGAGTGCTTAGCCTTAGTGAGAGGTCCCTGGGGTGTCACAATCAGTGCTTCTGCCCCAGAGGACCCTCTTCAGAATTCAAACACTGGGTACCAGGGATAGCGCTAAATTTGTGCTAATTGTGGTACCGTTTGGGGGAAAGAGATCAGGCACTGGGGACCTTATTAGCAGGGGCCCAGTGCAAGTACAGTTCAAAATGATATCAGACATAAAGCAAAAAGTGGGGGCTAACCATATCAAAAGGGGCCCTTTCTTATAATCATGGCATTCAAAGTGAATCCAACTGATATATGCAATAAGACTACAATACATTTAGGGCTACATTTACTAAGGGTTTTATGTTTTCAAGCAAGGTGATGCAAGGCAACAAAAGCCCCTTAATGTGATTTACTAAGCCATGCAAAGTCACCTTGCATGGATCTGTATTGCTTAGTAAATCCACAGTAACACAAGGGAGCGAACATTCCTTCCTGCCATGCATTACTCTGTGTTGAGAAGGCATTCCATGGAAGGAGAAGGGGCATTCTCAGCTATCCATTCATGGACTTTGACTCAATCCCAGATTTACCAAGGTGAGTAAACCTGGGATTCCGTAAAAATGGTGTGCCTTCCCAAGTGAGGCATAACAAGTAGAAATATCTGTATTGCTAAATGATACTTCCTCTTTTTATGAGTGCTGCATTCTCCAGCAAACATAGAAAGAAGAAAATGCCTGAAAGGATTGCATTTTTGCAGGAAAATTCCCATTCCTGCACAAAACAATCCTACTGCTAATGCAAGCTCCCTTGCATCATTGCGCAAGGATGCCTTTTTTGGCCCTGGGTAACACAGTGCACCAGCACAGGGAGAAAGCAGAAATATGCCATATCTTAGTAGATATGGTGCACTTCTGCTCATTTATGTGTTGCACGACTTCTAAGTAAACTACACACCCACCTAACATAGAAACCCATGGAATGCCAGTGCAAGGATCAGGGGGTCTTAGACTATCTATCTGGAGCCTTTATTACCCTCTCTACTGCTTATCAGAGCCTTCTTATGATCTTCGGCTTCCCTTTGCTGATTGATGTGTCCCTTTGATCCTTTTGCTAGCCATTACCCATTTGTTCCTGGCTTCAGCCACCTGAGTTCTTCAAACCCTTTCTGTCATCATTCACAGATCACACTCATTTTGATCCATCCACCTTTAAACTCCTCTGCTAAGATTCAGTCCCCATGCTGTAAGATCCACCCCCAGACTGCAGTGCAAGCATCACACAACATCTTCTATACACAGATGAACAATTCTCTGACTTTCAAGCTAAATATGTCTGTATGTGGGCAGAAGAGATGCAGTTTCAATGGAATGGCTCGATAAGAAGCATGAATAAGAACCATTTATGGAATATTCTAATACATGTGGCCTCCTGGCCTTTTTCCTTTCCTTCTGAGACATTCTGTTCCTTTAGGCATTGATCCTCCTCTTGGTCCTGTTCCAAGTCCTCCTTTTCTGGGTTGTTTTGATTCTCCTGATCCTCATCCTGTCCCTGTCCCTGGCCCTGGTCAAAGTATTTCCGATGATGCTGGTACTGGTTTACTGAATCTGGGAGTCCTGGGTGTAGTCCTTCCTGAACCTGATGACCCTGGTCTCGCTCCTTCCTCATATTTGTATTAGCCCTACATGGGC
The DNA here is from genome assembly GCF_964261635.1 of Lissotriton helveticus. Taxonomy (NCBI): domain Eukaryota; kingdom Metazoa; phylum Chordata; class Amphibia; order Caudata; family Salamandridae; genus Lissotriton; species Lissotriton helveticus. The sequence continues at coordinate 1,753,866,494 of NC_136063.1, forward strand.
CTCCTGATCTTGTTACTATGGATCCTCATCCTGGTCCTGCTGGTCTGCTGGGTCCTTGTGCATCTAGGCCCATTGTCCTTTTTCTACTAGGGCTGGCACTCCTAGTCTTCCTGGTTTGGGTCATTCTGATTTTACATAATCTGGTCCTTCCTATCCTCCTGGTAATGTAATGTAATGTAAAATGTAAAACATACTTATATAGCGCATGCTGTCACCCAAAGGGTATCCTGGCGCTGTGACTCAACATACATCACAAGCAGGGAGGGATCACACAGCCCTAGGAAAAATATGGGACTTCAGCCCCTTTTTAAAAAGAGACAATTCATTCATACTCCTTAAGGTTTAGCAGCAGTGAAGCCAAAAGAGCGGCCACCCACCCGTGTCCTCAGAATTCGAGGAACTGCCACTAAGTAAGCAGAAGAGGAGTGAAGGAGTCTGGCTGCCGAGTACCATGTGAATAAATTCTGAAGTGCCATAGGCCCCAGGCCGTGAAGTGCCCTAAAGACAATACAAGATGCTTTGAAGCAGATCCGCTGATGAATAGGCAGCCAATGAAGGTCCCTGAGTGCCAAAGAAGAAGAGTCTGAGCGAACCCGCGAAAGGGCCAGCTTGGCTGCCATATTCTGGATCCGCTGCAATTGTCTAATCAGGGAGACAGGGCCGCCTAGAAGCAGTGCATTGCAGTAGTCAAGTCTACTGAGTATAATACTACGCACTACTTCAGGTCTGGTCAACGCAGGCAGCATTGGGAGAATCTTGCGCAACATTCGTAACAGCATCATAGAGGTGCTGATGGACTTATTCACGAAGGCATCCAACTGGAGATGTGGGCCCAAGATAACACCCAGATTGCGAACAGCATCCGCAGCTTCGTCAGTGACCAAGGTAGCAGGAGGCCAAAAGTCCACAGGCAGAGGGCGAGGGATTTTATCCAATGAACAATGCAGCACCTCTGTCTTTGATCCATTGAACTGGAGGGAATTATATCTCAACCAGTCCGTAGTGGCTAGCATACAACGATGGAAGGTCTCCGTAGAGACAGCATCCTTACGTTCAAAAGAGAAAATAAGTTGTGTGTCGTCAGCATAGTTTATTACAGTAATGCCAAAGGATTTCATCAGCCTGATCAAGGGGCAAAGATAAAGAATAAATAAAATTGGGCTGATCGCCGACCCCTGGGGCACGCCTTGCCCCACCATTCTGGTGTCAGACCTGAATGGAGGTAAAGCCACCACTTGATGTCTATTGTGGAGGTAAGAGGCAAGCCAGTCCCGGGCCGAGCCGACCACCCCATTCTCCTCCAATCTTCTGATTAGAGTAGAGTGGTTCACCGTGTCGAACCCGGCCGGCATGTCGAGCAGTACCAAAAATACTGCTCGACCACTGTCGACGCGCGAACGAAGATTGTCCAGAACAACCACCAGTGCCGATTCCGTGCCATGAGCTGCCGGAAGCCAAACTGGGCTACATCTAAGCAGGTGTTTGCCTCTATAAAGCTTGATAATAACTTAGTGACGTATTTTTCCAGGATTTTAATTGGAAAGGGCAATAAAGAGATAGGCCTATAGTTAGCAGGACAGAGGGGGTCTAAAGTGGATTTCTTCAGAAGAGGGGATACCACGGCCAATTTCCAGCAGTCAGGAACCATGTCAGTGCTAAGCGATTGGCAGCAGATGGAATATAAGAGAGGGAAAAGTTCCGCTTGAAACAACTTCCACAACTTATGTGGCAATCGGTCTAACGGAGAACCTGAAGAAACATTTTTGGCCAAGGTACAAAAATCCTCATAAGATGGAAGGGGAAAGCTAGACAGCATCGCGTCAGCAATACTCTCTCTATTAGCAGCTGGGGTCAGTATAGACAAGGACTCGCTAGTAGACTGACTGTTGAGAGTACTTGAAGCAGAGAGACCACTCAAAATGGCAGTAATCTTATCCTCGAAAGTAGAGGCCAGAGAATCGCACAGTGACTGCGAAGCAGAATACTATTAGTAGCACAAGCCGGGTTAGAAAGGTTGTTAACAATTTTAAAATGGGTTTGTGACTTGTTAGCCGCATGTGCTATCGTGATCTCTAAGTACTTGGCGTTAGCGCCTTTTATCTGAGCTTTATAACCCAGGAGCAGCTGCTTGAAAAGAGTTTTATCTAACTCAAGATATTGCTTCCTCCAAGTTCTCTCAGCTTGTCTGCAACACAGTTTCAGCTGAAGGAGTTCATTGGAGTACCAAGGGGCAGCATGTTTGGACCTATCCTTTACTTTCCTTAAAGGAATCACTTTATCTAAGGATTCAGTAATCTGTTGACAAAGGCTCAGCTAAATCTCCTCAATTCCTTTCTCCAAGGCAAGACCACACGGCAACACAGTAGGCAGTGTGGAGCATTTCAAAAGTTTAGACCACTGTCTACTGAATTTGGTGTTACCTGTGCTGTTATCCGTATGAGATACAAAAGGGGATGATGGACGGAGCGCTTGAGCAAATCAAATACTCACCCCCAGTCAAGTGATCTGGGTTTAATCCATCACCATTCTTTAGCTCACTTGGCCACCCCAGTTCAGACATGGCTATATGCAAATCAGTCTGACCCTGTGCCTCATGGGAACAGTCCAGGCCGAACTGCCAAGCCATGTCTTCCCTGGACCAGAAACAAGCATCCTGGGACCGGTTTTGGATTCATAATCCTCATCAGCCAGGCTATCTTGAATCCAGTGGCCAAGTGAGCAAGGGACTCACGTCTGAGCATACCCTGCCACACTTAGGGCGAACAAAGCGATACAAAAGGGGATGATTAAGCATGGGCGGATTTTGCGGATCCACGATTCACGGATTTGCGTATTCACGGATCGTGGATCCGCAAAATCCGCAGATTTTGCGGATCGGCGGATTTGGGGCGGGGCTTCCATGCCAGGACCATCATGCCAGAATGAACCCTGCCCTTCATATTTATTCAAGAAGACGCCACCGTTTTGTGCCATACTGGAGTACTTTCTACTGGATAATCAGTAAGTGCTACCTCGTTGGGTAAATGTATAGTGCTTTTACTACACTACAGCTACCTAAAGTGCCAGAGAGTTGTCTACAGCGACCAGGTGTGTGTTACTATGCCATCGCGCCGAAGGGCGCAGGGGTCCCTTGAGTGAGCTATCCTAGTGGGTAAATGGGGGGAAGACGGTGCACACCACGAGTGTGTGGGTGGGGCCAAACGGACGGGGCTTCCATGCGAGTGCACATGCCTCTTGTGTGTATAAAAGGTCAGAGACCGATCAGAGCAGCAGATGAAGATACAGAAGCTCCTGGCCACAGGAACAGCACGAGGATTGTGCTCGTGAAAGTCAAGGATGACAAGGCCTCTGTCCAGCATCACAGCTGATTTTCGATGGTATATTTGGGAAGAAGGCACATCTGCCCAGCCTTGACAACGCTCACGATTGTTTTTTGGGCCGATGAATGAGTCACTGAATTTAAGCTTCAACTAGGGCACATGCTTAATTGATATCTGTAAGTGCTTGCGGTTGAGGTTTAATTTTTGTGCCAGGACCGTCGTGCCAGAATGAACCCTGCCCTTCATATTTATTCAAGAAGACGCCACCGTTTTGTGCCTGTTGTAACTATTTTACGATGGCGCCGGCAAGCTGCCAGCGCCATCCTAAAATAGTTACTAAATTAGCTTCAACAGGAAGCTCTAATAGATAAAATAAAGCAGGCGCTCGAGCACCTGCTTTATTTTATCTATTAGAGCTTCCTGTTGAAGCTAATTTAGTAACTATTTTAGGATGGCGCTGGCAGCTTGCCGGCGCCATCGTAAATTAATTACAACAGGCCAGCAAGGCTTGAACTTTTGCCCCCGGAATCCGCCGTTCGCGGATTTGCGAATTCGCGGTAAATTCGCGGATCGCGAATTTACTGAAAATTCGCAAAATCCGCGAGCGTAACGGATTTTGCGCTCATACTTAGGGATGATGGACGGAGCGCTTGAGCAAATCAAACACTCACCCCCAGTCAACTGATCTGAGTTTAATTCCATCACCATTCTTTAGCTCACTCGGCCACCCCAGTTCAGACATGGCTATATGCAAATCAGTCTGACCCTGTGCCTCATGGGAACAGTCCAGCCCGAACTGCCAAGCCATGTCATCCCTGGACCGGAAACAAGCATCCTGGGACCGGTTTCGGATTCATAATCCTCATCAGCCAGGCTATCTTGAATCCAGTGGCCAAGTGAGCAAGGGACTCACGTCTGAGCATACCCTGCCACACTTAGGGCAAACAAAGCGATACAAAAGGGGATGATAGACGGAGCGCTTGAGCAAATCAAACACTCACCCCCAGTCAACTGATCTGGGTTTAATCCATCACCATTCTTTAGCTCACTCGGCCACCCCAGTTCAGACATGGCTATATGCAAATCAGTCTGACCCTGTGCCTCATGGGAACAGTCCAGCCCGAACTGCCAAGCCATGTCTTCCCTGGACCGGAAACAAGCATCCTGGGACTGGTTTCGGATTCATAATCCTCATCAGCCAGGCTATCTTGAATCCAGTGGCCAAGTGAGCAAGGGACTCACGTCTGAGCATACCCTGCCACACTTAGGGCGAACAAAGCGATACAAAAGGGGATGATGGACGGAGCGCTTGAGCAAATCAAACACTCACCCCCAGCCAACTGATCTGGGTTTAATCCATCACCATTCTATAGCTCACTCGGCCACCCCAGTTCAGACATGGCTATATGCAAATCAGTCTTACCCTGTGCCTCATGGGAACAGTCCAGCTCGAACTGCCAAGCCATGTCTTCCCTGGACCGGAAACAAGCATCCTGGGACCGGTTTCGGATTCATAATCCTCATCAGCCAGGCTTTCTTGAATCCAGTGGCCAAGTGAGCAAGGGACTCACGTCTGAGCATACCCTGCCACACTTAGGGCGAACAAAGCGATACAAAAGGGGATGATGGACGGAGCGCTTGAGCAAATAAAACACTCACCCCCAGTCAACTGATCTGTGTTTAATCCATCGCCATTCTTTAGCTCACTCGGCCACCCCAGTTCAGACATGGCTATATGCAAATCAGTCTGACCCTGTGCCTCATGGGAACAGTCCAGCCCGAACTGCCAAGCCATGTCTTCCCTGGACCGGAAACAAGCATCCTGGGACCGGTTTTGGATTCATAATCCTCATCAGCCAGGCTATCTTGAATCCAGTGGCCAAGTGAACAAGGGACTCACGTCTGAGCATACCCTGCCACACTTAGGGCGAACAAAGCGATACAAAAGGGGATGATGGACGGAGCGCTTGAGCAAATCAAACACTCACCCCCAGTCAAGTGATCTGGGTTTAATCCATCAGCATTCTTTAGCTCACTCGGCCACCCCAGTTCAGACATGGCTATATGCAAATCCGTCTGACCCTGTGCCTCATGGGAACAGTCCAGCCCGAACTGCCAAGCCATGTCTTCCCTGGACCGGAAACAAGCATCCTGGGACCGGTTTTGGATTCATAATCCTCATCAGCCAGGCTTTCTTGAATCCAGTGGCCAAGTGAGCAAGGGACTCACGTCTGAGCATACCCTGCCACTCTTGGGGCGAACAAAGCGATACAAAAGGGGATGATGGACGGAGCGCTTGAGCAAATAAAACACTCACCCCCAGTCAACTGATCTGTGTTTAATCCATCACCATTCTTTAGCTCACTCGGCCACCCCAGTTCAGACATGGCTGTATGCAAATCAGTCTGACCCTGTGCCTCATGGGAACAGTCCAGCCCGAACTGCCAAGCCATGTCTTCCCTGGACCGGAAACAAGCATCCTGGGACCGGTTTTGGATTCATAATCCTCATCAGCCAGGCTATCTTGAATCCAGTGGCCAAGTGAACAAGGGACTCACGTCTGAGCATACCCTGCCACACTTAGGGCGAACAAAGCGATACAAAAGGAGATGATGGACGGAGCGCTTGAGCAAATCAAACACTCACCCCCAGTCAAGTGATCTGGGTTTAATCCATCACCATTCTTTAGCTCACTCGGCCACCCCAGTTCAGACATGGCTATATGCAAATCAGTCTGACCCTGTGCCTCATGGGAACAGTCCAGCCCGAACTGCCAAGCCATGTCTTCCCTGGACCGGAAACAAGCATCCTGGGACCGGTTTTGGATTCATAATCCTCATCAGCCAGGCTTTCTTGAATCCAGTGGCCAAGTGAGCAAGGGACTCACGTCTGAGCATACCCTGCCACACTTAGGGCGAACAAAGCGATACAAAAGGGGATGATGGACGGAGCGCTTGAGCAAATCAAACACTTACCCCCAGTCAACTGATCTGGGTTTAATCCATCACCATTCTTTAGCTCACTCGGCCACCCCAGTTCAGACATGGCTATATACAAATCAGTCTGACCCTGTGCCTCATGGGAACAGTCCAGCCCGAACTGCCAAGCCATGTCTTCCCAGGACCAGAAACAAGCATCCTGGGACCGGTTTCGGATTCATAATCCTCATCAGCAAGGCTTTCTTCAATCCAGTGGCCAAGTGAGCAAGGGACTCACGTCTGAGCATACCCTGCCACACTTAGGGCGAACAAAGCGATACAAAAGGGGATGATGGACGGAGCGCTTGAGCAAATAAAACACTCACCCCCAGTCAACTGATCTGGGTTTAATCCATCACCATTCTTTAGCTCACTCGGCCACCCCAGTTCAGACATGGCTATATACAAATCAGTCTGACCCTGTGCCTCATGGGAACAGTCCAGCCCAAACTGCCAAGCCATGTCTTCCCAGGACCGGAAACAAGCATCCTGGGACCGGTTTCGGATTCATAATCCTCATCAGCAAGGCTTTCTTCAATCCAGTGGCCAAGTGAGCAAGGGACTCACGTCTGAGCATACCCTGCCACACTTAGGGCGAACAAAGCGATACAAAAGGGGATGATGGACGGAGTGCTTGAGCAAATTAAACACTCACCCCCAGTCAACTGATGTGGGTTTAAGCCATCACCATTCTTTAGCTCACTCGGCCACCCCAGTTCAGACATGGCTATATGCAAATCAGTCTGACCCTGTGCCTCATGGGAACAGTCCAGCCCGAACTGCCAAGCCATGTCTTCCCTGGACCGGAAACAAGCATCCTGGGACCGGTTTCGGATTCATAATCCTCATCAGCCAGGCTATCTTGAATCCAGTGGCCAAATGAGCAAGGGACTCTCGTCTGAGCATACCCTGCCACACTTAGGGCGAACAAAGCGATACAAAAGGGGATGATGGACGGAGCGCTTGAGCAAATCAAACACTTACCCACAGTCAACTGATCTGGGTTTAATCCATCACCATTCTTTAGCTCACTCGGCCACCCCAGTTCAGACATGGCTATATGCAAATCAGTCTGACCCTGTGCCTCATGGGAACAGTCCAGCCCGAACTGCCAAGCCATGTCTTCCATGGACCGGAAACAAGCATCCTGGGACTGGTTTCGGATTCATAATCCTCATCAGCCAGGCTATCTTGAATCCAGTGGCCAAGTGAGCAAGGGACTCACGTCTGAGCATACCCTGCCACACTTAGGGCGAACAAAGCGATACAAAGGGGGATGATGGATGGAGCGCTTGAGCAAATCAAACACTCACCCCCAGTCAACTGATCTGGGTTTAATCCATCACCATTGGCAGGGTATGCTCAGACGTGAGTCCCTTGCTCACTTTGCCACTGGATTCAAGCAAGCCGGGCTGAAGACGGCTGGAATGCCAGCAACCGGTCCTCGGAAGCTTGTTTCCGGTCCAGGAAAGGCATGGCTTGGCAGTTCGGGCTGGACTGTTACCATGAGGCACAGGGTCGGACTGATTTGCATATAGCCATATCTGAACTGGGGTGGCAAAGTGGGCTAAAGAACGGTGATGGATCAAACCCAGATCTTTTGACTGGGTGTGAGTGTTTGATTGGTTCAGATGCTCCGTACATCACCACCCCCTTTTGTACCACTTTGGCCGCTATAAGTGTGGCAGGGTATGCTCAGACGTGAGTCCCTTGCTCACTTTGCACTGGATTCAAGCAAGCCGGGCTGAAGACGGCTGGAATGCCAGCAACCGGTCCTCGGAACCTTGTTTTCGGTCCAGGGAAGGCATGGCTTGGAAGTTCGGCTGGACTGTTACCATGAGGCACAGGGTCAGACTAATTTGCATGTAGCCATGTCTGAACTGGGGTGGCAGAGTGGGCTAAAGAACGGTGATGGATCAAACCCAGATCTTTTGACTGGGTGTGAGTGTTTGATTGGTTCAGATGCTCCGTCCATCACCACCCCCTTTTGTACCGCTGTAGCCGCCATAAGTGTGGCAGGGTATGCTCAGACGTGAGTCCCTTGCTCACTTTGCCACTGGATTCAAGCAAGCCGGGCTGAAGACGGCTGGAATGCCAGAAACTGGTCCTCGGAAGCTTTTTTCCGGTCCAGGGAAGGCATGGCTTGGCAGTTCGGGCTGGACTGTTACCATGAGGCACAGGGTCAGACTCATTTGCATATAGCCATGTCTTAACTGGGGTGGCAGAGTGGGCTAAAGAACGGTGATGGATCAAACCCAGATCTTTTGACTGGGTGTGAGTGTTTGATTGGTTCAGATGCTCCGTCCATCACCACCCCCTTTTGTACCGTTATCCGTATGGGAGTCATTAGGAAGTTGCAGTGAGAATTGAACAAGGGCATGATCAGTCCAGCATTGAACAGTTATATCCTTAATCTTGACCCAGGTGTCCTCAGCAAAGACCAGATCAAGGACATGGCCCCTCAAATGAGTTTGGGAAAGCACCAGCTGTTGGAGGTGGATATTACTACAGGCCTGGCATAGTTCTTTATAGGCTGTATCCAGGGGACCATTTAACGATTGAAATCTCCTATAATCATAAGCCTGGCATGAGTATTTGAAAGATCGTAAATTAGATCCACCAAATCGGGTGAGACTGTCATGGCACTGCCAGGAGGTCTATAACAGAGCAGGCCGGAACACAAAACACCCTTATGACCTTTAAGTGAGAAGCCCATCAGTTCAATACCGTGAACGTCCTTGACCTCAAACTCTGTCAGGAAATAAACTCTGTCCCTGAAAATAAACCCCACACCTCCCCCCCTGCCACCCACTCGAGGATTAAGTCTGATCTTATAGCCAGGGTGACAAGCCAGACCAAGCTCCACCCCACTATCAGCTCTAGTCCAGGTCTCCGTGAGAAACAGCACATCCAAACCCTGAGATTCGATTAGGAGTGATATTTCGAGGTGGTGTTTACACAAGGACCTGATATTGAGCAGGCCGCAAGATAGCACTGTAGGAGAATTGGTAATCGCTAAGGAATGGCTAAGCAAGCTGGATTGCTGGCCTACCTGGATAAGCTCTACCCTGTAATAGACGTACTGAGCGGGAGCAATTTTGGCAGCATGGCTGGCGCTGGTCGCGGCCAGAGCACGGACGGGCGCAGATGGGCTTGCCTCTGCGCATTTGGAGGTTCTGAGTTAAATCCACCATTAGGCGCGAAAGTACTACGAGTCAACCTCTGGACCCACGACCAAGATGGCGCCTGAACCCGACACCTTCCTAGTTCCCACAACCAAGATGGCGGCCAAATCGCCGCGACGTGGTTCGAGAGAGCCCTAAATCGGCCTGAATCCCACTAAATGTGGGGTGAGAAACCTTTTAATATGTAGGTAAGAGCTAAAGGACCATTTAGCAAGGCAAAGGCAGCAAAAGTAAGAAATGCTACAGCACTATGCAGCAGGCAGCGCAATTACACAAAGGTGCTATATAAAAAATTAAAAATGCTTTTCAGCTATGGAGAGGAGCTACAAAGTGAGCACAAGCGCTGCAGGTCAGGTAAGTAAGTCTACCTGTGCGTAGGCGAAGTCCTGCTTTTAAATCACCCCAACAGGCGCGTACCCCGAACAAGATGGCGCCTGAACCCGGAACCTTCCTAGTTCCCACACCCAAGATTGCGGCCAAATCGCCGCGACGCGGTTCGAGAGAGCCCTAAATCGGCCTGAATCCCGCTAAATGCGGGGTGAGAAACCTTTTAATATGCGGGTAAGAGCTAAAGGACCATTTAGCAAGGCAAAGGCAGCAAAAGTAAGAAATGCTACAGCACTATGCAGCAGGCAGCACAATTACACAAAGGTGCTATATAAAAAATTTAAATTGCTTTTCAGCTATGGAGAGAAGCTACAAAGTGAGCACACGCGCTGCAGGTAAGGTAAGTAAGTCTACCTTTACGTAGGCGAAGTCCTGCTTTTAAATCACCCCAACAGGCGCAGACCCGTGACCAAGATGGCGCCTGAACCCGGCACCTTCCTAGTTCACACACCCAAGATGGCGGCCAAATCGCCGCAACGCGGTTTGAGAGAGCCCTAGATCGACCTGAATCCCGCTAAATGTGGGGTGAGAAACCTTTTAATATGTAGGTAAGAGCTAAAGGACCATTTAGCAAGGCAAAGGCAGCAAAAGTAAGAAATGCTACAGCACTATGCAGCAGGCAGCGCAATTACACAAAGGTGCTATATAAAAATTAAAAATGCTTTTCAGCTACGGAGAGGAGCTACAAAGTGAGCATACGCGCTGCAGGTCAGGTAAGTAAGTCTACCTGTGCGTAGGCGAAGTCCTGCTTTTAAATCACCCCAACAGGTGCGTACCCGCGACCAAGATGGCGCCTGAACCCGGAACCTTCCTAGTTCCCACACCCAAGATGGCGGCCAAATCGCCGCGACGCGTTTCGAGAGAGCCCTAAATCGGCCTGAATCCCGCTAAATGCGGGGTGAGAAACCTTTTAATATGCGGGTAAGAGCTAAAGGACCATTTAGCAAGGCAAAGGCAGCAAAAGTAAGAAATGCTACAGCACTATGCAGCAGGCAGCGCAATTACACTAAGGTGCTATATAAAAAATTAAAATTGCTTTTCATCTATGGAGAGAAGCTACAAAGTGAGCACACGAGCTGCAGGTCAGGTAAGTAAGTCTACCTTTACGTGGGCGTAGTCCTGCTTTTAAATCACCCCAACAGGCGCGGACCCGCGACCAAGATGGCGCCTGAACCCGGCACTTTCCTAGTTCCCATACCCAAGATGGCGGCCAAATCGCCGCGATGCGGTTCGAGAGAGCCCTAAATCCGTCTGAACCTTTTCATATGCGGGTAAGAGCTAAAGGACCATTTAGCAAGGCAAAGGTAGCAAAAGTAAGAAATGCTACAGCACTATGCAGCAGGCAGCGCAATAACACAAAGGTGCTATATAAAAAATAAAAAATGCTTTTCAGCTATGGAGAGGAGCTACAAAGTGAGCACACGCGCTGCAGGTCAGTAAGTAAGTCTACCTGTGCGTAGGCGAAGTCCTGCTTTTAAATCACCCCAACAGGCGCGGACCCGCGACCAAGATGGCGCCTGAACCCGGCACCTTCCTAGTTCACACACCCAAGATGGCGGCCAAATTGCCGCGACGCGGTTCGAGAGAGCCCTAAATCGGCCTGAATCCTGCTAAATGCGGGGTGAGAAAGCTTTTATTATGCGGGTAAGAGCTAAAGGACCATTTAGCAAGGCAAAGGCAGCAAAAGTAAGAAATGCTACAGCACTATGCAGCAGGCAGCGCAATTACACAAAGGTGCTATATAAACAATTAAAAATGCTTTTCAGCTATGGGGAGGAGCTACAAAATGAGCACACGCGCTGCAGGTCAGGTAAGTAAGTCTGGTACAGCTGCCATTGGTCTTTGTTCTCCTTATTAGGTCCGCTTGGACTAGGCCTGATCATTTTGGCTCTTGTCTCATCCCATTAGTACTTGTGACTCTGGTTGTCCTGGTTCCCCTGATCATGACCAGCCTGGTCCTAATGCCCCACTTTGAACTCAGTTCCTGATCCCTTGGTTCTGACCTGTCTGGTCATCCTCGCCCTGTTCCTGGCCCTGCCTATTATGATACTTCTATTACCACTAATTCTCACCCATCTGGTACCTGGTCTTGATGACCCCAGTCCACCTACTCCTGAACTGACTACTTGTATGGTCCTCCTCCAAATGATACGCTTGGCCCTCGTCCTCCTGCTGGTTGTCATCTTGGATTAACATGTCTACTTTATTCTGATCCTCCTGGTTCAGGTCATTCTGTTCTTAGCTGTTCCTAGTTATCCAGCTTAGTCATCATAACTCCTGGCATCCTGGCCTTTCTTGTACTGGTCCTTCTTTTTCTCTGCATCTTTGTCTTGCATGTCCTGTTATGCCAAGTCCTGATACTCTGGGTCTCTGTGAATGAGGCTGTGGTGACACTGGTCCTCATAGCCCTGGACATCTTATCTCTTGTCCTGTTGGCTCTGCTTGCCTGGCTTTTCCTTGTTATTAAAGCAAAACCAAAGGGGATGATGGACAGAGTGTTGAACATTGCAAGCACTAAGCCCCAGTGAACTGATCTGGGTTTAATCCATCATCATTCTTTAGCTCACTCCACCAACCCAGTTCAGACATGGCCATATGCGAATCAGTCTGACCCTGTGCCTCATGGGAACAGTCCAGCCCGAACTGCCAAGCCATGTCTTCCCTGGACCGGAAACAAGCATCCTGGGACCGGTTTTGGATTCATAATCCTCATCAGCCAGGCTATCTTGAATCCAGTGGCCAAGTGAGCAAGGGGCTCACGTCTGAGCATACCCTGCCACACTTAGGGCGAACAAAGCGATACAAAAGGGGATGATGGACGGAGCGCTTGAGCAAATCAAACACTTACCCCCAGTCAACTGATCTGGGTTTAATCCATCACCATTCTTTAGCTCACTCGGCCACCCCAGTTCAGACATGGCTATATACAAATCAGTCTGACCCTGTGCCTCATGGGAACAGTCCAGCCCGAACTGCCAAGCCATGTCTTCCCAGGACCGGAAACAAGCATCCTGGGACCGGTTTCGGATTCATAATCCTCATCAGCAAGGCTTTCTTCAATCCAGTGGCCAAGTGAGCAAGGGACTCACGTCTGAGCATACCCTGCCACACTTAGGGCGAACAAAGCGATACAAAAGGGGATGATGGACGGAGTGCTTGAGCAAATCAAACACTTACCCCCAGTCAACTGATCTGGGTTTAATCCATCACCATTCTTTAGCTCACTCGGCCACCCCAGTTCAGACATGGCTATATACAAATCAGTCTGACCCTGTGCCTCATGGGAACAGTCCAGCCCGAACTGCCAAGCCATGTCTTCCCAGGACCGGAAACAAGCATCCTGGGACCGGTTTCGGATTCATAATCCTCATCAGCAAGGCTTTCTTCAATCCAGTGGCCAAGTGAGCAAGGGACTCACGTCTGAGCATACCCTGCCACACTTAGGGCGAACAAAGCGATACAAAAGGGGATGATGGACGGAGTGCTTGAGCAAATCAAACACTCACCCCCAGTCAACTGATGTGGGTTTAAGCCATCACCATTCTTTAGCTCACTCGGCCACCCCAGTTCAGACATGGCTATATGCAAATCAGTCTGACCCTGTGCCTCATGGGAACAGTCCAGCCCGAACTGCCAAGCCATGTCTTCCCTGGACCGGAAACAAGCATCCTGGGACCGGTTTCGGATTCATAATCCTCATCAGCCAGGCTATCTTGAATCCAGTGGCCAAATGAGCAAGGGACTCTCGTCTGAGCATACCCTGCCACACTTAGGGCGAACAAAGCGATACAAAAGGGGATGATGGACGGAGCGCTTGAGCAAATCAAACACTTACCCACAGTCAACTGATCTGGGTTTAATCCATCACCATTCTTTAGCTCACTCGGCCATCCCAGTTCAGACATGGCTATATGCAAATCAGTCTGACCCTGTGCCTCATGGGAACAGTCCAGCCCGAACTGCCAAGCCATGTCTTCCCTGGACCGGAAACAAGCATCCTGGGACCAGTTTCGGATTCATAATCCTCATCAGCCAGGCTATCTTGAATCCAGTGGCCAAGTGAGCAAGGGACTCACGTCTGAGCATACCCTGCCACACTTAGGGCGAACAAAGCGATACAAAGGGGGATGATGGATGGAGCGCTTGAGCAAATCAAACACTCACCCCCAGTCAACTGATCTGGGTTTAATCCATCACCATTGGCAGGGTATGCTCAGACGTGAGTCCCTTGCTCACTTTGCCACTGGATTCAAGCAAGCCGGGCTGAAGACGGCTGGAATGCCAGCAACCGGTCCTTGGAAGCTTGTTTCCGGTCCAGGAAAGGCATGGCTTGGCAGTTCGGGCTGGACTGTTACCATGAGGCACAGGGTCGGACTGATTTGCATATAGCCATGTCTGAACTGGGGTGGCAAAGTGGGCTAAAGAACGGTGATGGATCAAACCCAGATCTTTTGACTGGGTGTGAGTTTTTGATTGGTTCAGATGCTCCGTACATCACCACCCCCTTTTGTACCACTTTGGCCGCCATAAGTGTGGCAGGGTATGCTCAGACGTGAGTCCCTTGCTCACTTTGCACTGGATTCAAGCAAGCCGGGCTGAAGACGGCTGGAATGCCAGCAACCGGTCCTCGGAACCTTGTTTCCGGTCCAGGGAAGGCATGGCTTGGAAGTTCGGGCTGGACTGTTACCATGAGGCACAGGGTCAGACTAATTTGCATGTAGCCATGTCTGAACTGGGGTGGCAGAGTGGGCTAAAGAACGGTGATGGATCAAACCCAGATCTTTTGACTGGGTGTGAGTGTTTGATTGGTTCAGATACTCCATCCATCACCACCCCCTTTTGTACCGCTTTAGCCGCCATAAGTGTGGCAGGGTATGCTCAGACGTGAGTCCCTTGCTCACTTTGCCACTGGATTCAAGCAAGCCGGGCTGAAGACGGCTGGAATGCCAGAAACCGGTCCTCGGAAGCTTTTTTCCGGTCCAGGGAAGGCATGGCTTGGCAGTTCGGGCTGGACTGTTACCATGAGGCACAGGGTCAGACTCATTTGCATATAGCCATCTCTTAACTGGGGTGGCAGAGTGGGCTAAAGAACGGTGATGGATCAAACCCAGATCTTTTGACTGGGTGTGAGTGTTTGATTGGTTCAGATGCTCCGTCCATCACCACCCCCTTTTGTACCGTTATCCGTATGGGAGTCATTAGGAAGTTGCAGTGAGAATTGAACAAGGGCATGATCAGTCCAGCATTGAACAGTTATATTCTTAATCTTGACCCAGGTGTCCTCAGCAAAGACCAGATCAAGGACATGGCCCCTCAAATGAGTTTGGGAAAGCACCAGCTGTTGGAGGTGGATATTACTACAGGCCTGGCATAGTTCTTTATAGGCTGTATCCAGGGGACCATTTAACGATTGAAATCTCCTATAATCATAAGCCTGGCATAAGTATTTGAAAGATCGTAAATTAGATCCACCAAATCGGGTGAGACTGTCATGGCACTGCCAGGGGGTCTATAACAGAGCAGGCCGGAACACAAAACACCCTTATGACCTTTAAGTGAGAAGCCCATCAGTTCAATACCGTGAACGTCCTTGACCTCAAACTCTGTCTGGAAATAAACTCTGTCCCTGAAAATAAACCCCACACCTCCCCCCCTGCCACCCACTCGAGGATTATGTCTGATCTTATAGCCAGGGTGACAAGCCAGACCAAGCTCCACCCCACTATCAGCTCTAGTCCAGGTCTCCGTGAGAAACAGCACATCCAAACCCTGAGATTCGATTAGGAGTGATATTTCGAGGTGGTGTTTACACAAGGACCTGATATTGAGCAGGCCGCAAGATAGCACTGTAGGAGAATTGGTAATCGCTAAGGAATGGCTAAGCAAGCTGGATTGCTGGCCTACCTGGATAAGCTCTACCCTGTAATAGACGTACTGAGCGGGAGCAATTTTGGCAGCATGGCTGGCGCTGGTCGCGGCCAGAGCACGGACGGGCGCAGACGGGCTTGCCTCTGCGCATTTGGAGGTTCTGAGTTAAATCCACCATTAGGCGCGAAAGTACTACGAGTCAACCTCTGGACCCACGACCAAGATGGCGCCTGAACCCGACACCTTCCTAGTTCCCACAACCAAGATGGCGGCCAAATCGCCGCGACGCGGTTCGAGAGAGCCCTAAATCGGCCTGAATCCCGCTAAATGCGGGGTGAGAAACCTTTTAATATGCGGGTAAGAGCTAAAGGACCATTTAGCAAGGCAAAGGCAGCAAAAGTAAGAAATGCTACAGCACTATGCAGCTGGCAGCACAATTACACAAAGGTGCTATATAAAAAATTAAAATTGCTTTTCAGCTATGGAGAGAAGCTACAAAGTGAGCACACGCGCTGCAGGTCAGGTAAGTAAGTCTACCTTTACGTAGGCGAAGTCCTGCTTTTAAATCACCCCAACAGGCGCAGACCCGCGACCAAGATGGCGCCTGAACCCGGCACCTTCCTAGTTCACACACCCAAGATGGCGGCCAAATCGCCGCGACGCGGTTTGAGAGAGCCCTAGATCGGCCTGAATCCCGCTAAATGTGGGGTGAGAAACCTTTTAATATGTAGGTAAGAGCTAAAGGACCATTTAGCAAGGCAAAGGCAGCAAAAGTAAGAAATGCTACAGCACTATGCAGCAGGCAGCGCAATTACACAAAGGTGCTATATAAAAATTAAAAATGCTTTTCAGCTACGGAGAGGAGCTACAAAGTGAGCATACGCGCTGCAGGTCAGGTAAGTAAGTCTACCTGTGCGTAGGCGAAGTCCTGCTTTTAAATCACCCCAACAGGCGCGGACCCGCGACCAAGATGGTGCCTGAACCCGGCACTTTCCTAGTTCCCATACCCAAGATGGCGGCCAAATCGCCGCGATGCGGTTCGAGAGAGCCCTAAATCCGTCTGAACCTTTTCATATGCGGGTAAGAGCTAAAGGACCATTTAGCAAGGCAAAGGTAGCAAAAGTAAGAAATGCTACAGCACTATGCAGCAGGCAGCGCAATAACACAAAGGTGCTATATAAAAAATAAAAAATGCTTTTCAGCTATGGAGAGGAGCTACAAAGTGAGCACACGCGCTGCAGGTCAGTAAGTAAGTCTACCTGTGCGTAGGCGAAGTCCTGCTTTTAAATCACCCCAACAGGCGCGGACCCGCGACCAAGATGGCGCCTGAACCCGGCACCTTCCTAGTTCACACACCCAAGATGGAGGCCAAATTGCCGCGACGCGGTTCGAGAGAGCCCTAAATCGGCCTGAATCCTGCTAAATGCGGGGTGAGAAAGCTTTTATTATGCGGGTAAGAGCTAAAGGACCATTTAGCAAGGCAAAGGCAGCAAAAGTAAGAAATGCTACAGCACTATGCAGCAGGCAGCGCAATTACACAAAGGTGCTATATAAACAATTAAAAATGCTTTTCAGCTATGGGGAGGAGCTACAAAATGAGCACACGCGCTGCAGGTCAGGTAAGTAAGTCTGGTACAGCTGCCATTGGTCTTTGTTCTCCTTATTAGGTCCGCTTGGACTAGGCCTGATCATTTTGGCTCTTGTCTCATCCCATTAGTACTTGTGACTCTGGTTGTCCTGGTTCCCTGATCATGACCAGCCTGGTCCTAATGCCCCACTTTGAACTCCAGTTCCTGATCCCTTGGTTCTGACCTGTCTGGTCATCCTCGCCCTGTTCCTGGCCCTGCCTATTATGATACTTCTATTACCACTAATTCTCACCCATCTGGTACCTGGTCTTGATGACCCCAGTCCACCTACTCCTGAACTGACTACTTGTATGGTCCTCCTCCAAATGATACGCTTGGCCCTCGTCCTCCTGCTGGTTGTCATCTTGGATTAACATGTCTACTTTATTCTGATCCTCCTGGTTCAGGTCATTCTGTTCTTAGCTGTTCCTAGTTATCCAGCTTAGTCATCATAACTCCTGGCATCCTGGCCTTTCTTGTACTGGTCCTTCTTTTTCTCTGCATCTTTGTATTGCATGTCCTGTTATGCCAAGTCCTGATACTCTGGGTCTCTGTGAATGAGGCTGTGGTGACACTGGTCCTCATAGCCCTGGACATCTTATCTCTTGTCCTGTTGGCTCTGCTTGCCTGGCTTTTCCTTGTTATTAAAGCAAAGCCAAAGGGGATGATGGACAGAGTGTTGAACATTGCAAGCACTAAGCCCCAGTGAACTGATCTGGGTTTAATCCATCATCATTCTTTAGCTCACTCCACCAACCCAGTTCAGACATGGCCATATGCGAATCAGTCTGACCCTGGGCCTCATGGGAATAGTCCAGCCCAAACTGCCAAGCCATGTCTTTCCTGGATTGGAAACAAGCATCCTGGGACCGGTTTCAGGCTAATCAGCCGTCATCAGCCGGGCAAGCTTGAACCCAGTGGCAAAGTGAGCAAAGGACCCACGTCTGGGCATACCCAGCCAACTTAGAGCGAGCAAAACAAAACCAAAGGGGATGATGGACGGAGTGTTGAACAATGCAAGCACTCATCCCCAGTCAACTGATCTGGGTTTAATCCATCATCATTATTTAGCTCACTCCGCTACCCCACTTCAGACATAGCCATATGCCTGGATGTTAATGTAGGTGGGACACTTACCCCATAGAGCAAGTGAAGGAGGTTGCTACAACCCATGATTCAACCCTTCCATTGCATAGGCTGGATCCTCAAACCCCTCAAACCACCATCCATTCACAATTAAAAGGTTTGCAGCCCTTTGGTAGAGGACGCTGTCTGGAGTAACTGTACCCCAATCAAAGGAATGCCTGCAACATTTATCAACGGATATTCGAGGGACCCCCCTGTTCCATAGTAAGCCTTGAATCATAGCATTACCCTTAACAAAGGACAGTAGAAGAGAGGGCTAAAACCTAATGTCTCTGAAGAGACAGTCAACCTGAGGTTGGGGGTTAGATTTGTACACTCTACACCCATCATCGATAATGAAGACTACCAGATATTTAAATTCCAGTTGAAGCAGCCACATAACAGGCACACAAGACCTGGTTGGAGGGCATGGGAAGATGGGGTTTATGGAGGATTTGGCCATATTCATGAGAAGACCTAAATACATGAAGGATCTGGAAATGCTATGGCTCTGTCTCCTGTGGATTATCCAAAAACGATAGGACATTGTCAGCATAAAGGAAAGTCCTATACATTCAGAGACCATTTGAATCTGTGGAACAGGTTATCCACATGCACCCATACCACCATGGGTTCTATGGTCAAAGAAATTAATAAAGAGGAAAGGGGACATCCCTGTTGGGTGCAACTGCCTCTAGGTAACCATTTTGAAACTGCTTCTCCAACACGTACTCTCGGTAGGAGATGTGTGTCCATTCATCCAATGAATGAGACCAAAGCCAAATCGATCCAAAATTGTGAACAGGTACTCACAGTTAACAGAATCAAATACATTTTCAAAGTCCACCATAAGCAGAGCCTGATGTCTAGGTAGTCGGCAGCTTAGCTCTATGGAATTGTGAATTTGTTGTCATATGTTGAGTTGAGTGGTCCAACGGGGCATAAATCTGTATTTGGATTGAAAGCAGCTGAGCCACGCACAGATTAATATAAGCAAGGTGGGCATCCCCCCTAAAAGCCTACTGAAAAGTAGAACAGTTGTATTTATGGTTTGACCAATTCATCACGCATCATTGGGAAGTACCACGCAAAGCCTTAAATACACCAGAATAGCTGCACATCGGCAAACCAGGCAAATTACGCAGTGGCTGTGATATCAAAAGATCAAACCCACACAATATTTTTGCAAGCTCAACAATGCCATGGAGGTTGTGATACTGCTGTCAAAAAATAGAAGTCCCCTTGGGCACATAAATCTGAGTAAAAATACTCACAACAAATTACAAAACACACTTAGCTAAGTACATATGTAGCAATCAAAAAGGGCAATGCAAAAAGTAGATTACAGTCAATGCGTATCGCAATTTTATTACAAAAGGCAGACATTAAAAATGACCAATATGGTCCATATCTCATAATACATAAAATAACATACAGTATAATCATAAAAAACACATTAAAGCGGGATAGAGATATAAGGAAGATTTAGGTTCCTATTAGTAAAAAAAAGAGACAAAAAAATACGATGAGGACAGTTCAGCTTTACATCAGAAACTGATATCTCTCAGAATATCATGTGTTTTTCCTTAAGCATCGACGCGTTTCGGTGAGCAACACAGATAACGTCACCTTTTTCAGGAAATATATTATCATCCCATAAAAATCTTCAAAGCGGTATCGTATTCAAATTCAAGCATTTCGTAGATAGATGTCTCAATACTATCTTGTAGTTACTTTAAAAATATCTCTGTCTGCAAACAGGAGCCAATTTCTTTAAGTATACTCCACTCGTAATCAGGACTTCAGTTCCTGCTTGTCATTACGGGTAACTCGTCTCCCGATGTTGCGTTATAAAATCCGCCCGACCACGAAAGGCACTACACACGAACCCTATCTAGTTTAGTCCGATTATTAAAACGATATGGTGCCGTGTCTGTTATCGCAGTGGGTCAAAATGAGTGCCTCAGCGTACTGACGTATTTAGGTCGAAAACACGTCCGTTACTATAAAAACCAGCCGCAACATGGTCCAAGTGCCTCGTTCGGTTGACATACTGCAACTTGGAGTGCTAGGAGACCATCACCACTACCACATAGGCTGCAAAGGAAGAGCGAGCATGTGTTCCTGCTGCGCATATCGCTCATTGACCTCAGGGAGGATGAGGTCATGAAATTCAACCGACTCTGGAGGGAGTCCATCATTGAATTACTGCATAAGATGAGGCCAAGTCTCTAGCCACCAACTGCAAGGCCCAACAACCTTCGCCAACATGTGAAACCTATGGCTATTCTACCCATGCTGTCATCCGTTTCGTTCCATTTGACAACAGGCATATTGACAGTAATCTCACAGGGAACATTTTCTGTGTTTTTCCCCTTTGGCTTGGATGCCAAATTCAAACTCACACCCTAGTACATCCTCTTCGCCAAAACTCCACAACTGGACACCAAGCAAGTATTATATGCCATTGCTGGATACCCACAGGTCCAAGGTGCAACTGTTTGCACGCATGTGCATCTGGTGCTCCCTGTTTCAACATCCCACCTCTTCAGACACCAGAAGCACACATATTCAATCAATCTCGAGGCTATAATGGGCCATTAAGGAATATTTATCAATGTGCTGTCCAAATATCCAGAGAGTTTATGTGTTGCCTTGATCTTCTGCCACAATATTACAAAGGCGGTACAAAAGGGGTGGTGATGGACAGAGCATCTGAATCAATCAAACATTCACACCCAGTCAAAAGATCTGGGTTTAATCCATCACCATTCTTTAGCCCACTCTGCCACCCCAGTTCAGACATGGCAATATGCAAATCAGTCTGATCCTGTGTCTTATGGGAACAGTCAAGCCCGAACTGCCAAGCCATGCCTTCCCTGGACCGGAAACAAGCTTCCGAGGACCGGTTTCTGGCATTCCAGCCGTCTTCAGCCCGGCTTGCTTGAATCCAGTGGCAAAGTAAGCAAGGGACTCACGTCTGAGCATACCCTGCCACACTTATGGCGGCCAAAAGCGGTACAAAAGGGGGTGGTGATGGACGGAGCATCTGAATCAATCAAACATTCACACCCAGTCAAAAGATCTGGGTTTAATCCATCACCGTTCTTTAGCCCACTCTGCCACCCCAGTTCAGACATGGCTATATGCAAATCAGTCTGACCCTGTGCCTCATGGGAACAGTCCAGCCCGAACTGCCAAGCCATGCCTTCCCTGGACCGGAAACAAGCTTCCGAGGACCGGTTTCTGGCATTCAAGCCGTCTTCAGCCCGGCTTGCTTGAATCCAGTGGCAAAGTGAGCAAGGGACTCACGTCTGAGCATACCCTGCCACACTTATGGCGGCCTAGTCCCAGGTGTAGAGTTTAAAGTGTCATTTGTAAAGAAGGCCTACATGCATGGATCGGGATCCACCAAACACTACACATGTGACACCTTTCTGGGGCAGATTGGTGTAAACACCACATTTGACCACGGTTTAACACAATAAACTGTAACATGCTTTGCACAGCAATGCAAGGATGTTCAAAGGCTTGTAACAGAACACATTAACCAGATGAAGTAGCAATGCGAGGCATTAACCAAAGAAATAAGACAATGGAGATGTTGCCAAACATCACATCACCTCAAGAATACAGAGATGGTAAATGTGTGAAGCGGCCAAGTCAACGGTCAAGCACAAATATATATGTACATACACAGTCTCACTGACTATGGTGATTAGGTATGTAGGGCATGCAATTACCCCTGCATGTTCCGAGTACTGTACCCCTGCCCTGTGTGTAGAACTGCATAGTTGTGTGGCTCTTCAACTCTGGTGTATACCCAAAGTGGAACAGGGAATATACATGTGGGTCATGACATAATCCTGTTTTAAGGATTGCAGTCTGCTTGGACCAGGGTGGCCACAAAAGCACTTGCACTCATAATAGATGTACCCTGCTGCCTTTGCCAGGATTAGGAAAGAGGTAAATGGAGATGGCAGCATGTTGTATAGTGAGCAGCAGTAGTGTAAATTACCATGATTACTCTGATACACTGCAGTGAGGCCTACTGGCTCACACACCTCTTCATAAGGTCTGTTGTTGTGCATTACACAGATCCCTGACCAACAGCAGGTTGTTAGGTAAATATGAGAATGACAAATGCATGTGCCTGTGCAAGACATACTCAACAAATCGTTTGAATTATGACACAGTGTGCACATAGGCAATATGTGTCTGCTGGAACATTGTGTTCTAAGTGGCACACTCCAAAACTGTTCAAATGTAGTGTATAACCAAACAGTGGTGTAGCTTAATAGATATTGTCATGCAGGAGCACAAAGTCACCCTGCTGCACTGCACTGTGTGACAGGGAAAGGGCAAGAATGTGCTGTATATAAAATATATTTGTGTATTGCTGTTTTTCCCCTGTTGTTGTGCCATTATGGCTGCCTATATATATCGTAAATGAGGCCTATAAGGGATTTCTTTGTACAATAGTTTCAAGTTATTCTAAACTGAATCAGGGAGTCAGTCCTAACGGAACAAATGCCAAAGTGTCATTAGACAGCAATAAATACAAGGAAAAAATCTTAATAAAGTAAACACGGGGAGACCTAGTAATTTTAGAAAATATATCTTGTTTTATATCTTTTTTGTTTGAAATAATAGAGTACATAAAAACATTCAGCATACAGTCACGGAGAGAAGCAAAAATCAAATTGTCATAACAATACATGACTATACATCTATTCCAAATCAATTATAAGCAACAAATCTCCAAATGAGAATGTGTATTGCTTCAGAATAACAAATTATCCTGGGAATAGAGGAAAATGTCAAGTTTCGGTCTGTTCGGCAGTAATCCCTCAGACCATCTTCAGGACGAGAGCAATTGTAGCTAACAAAAGGACTCTTTTTGTAAAAGTGGGTGGCTGCCTGGTACTATGTAACCTATGGTTACTACTGCAGAAACGTGTGCTGTGTTATAGGGGAATTAATTTCCTATATTTAATTCTTCAGCCCGGATCTTTCTGTGTTCAGATCAGATGACTGTAGGATGCTGTGTATATTTGCACTATCTCTGTCAATTGACAACGTTTCTAAATGGATCAGGAGCAGTGTAGCGCCAACTCAGACTCCTTGCACAACGGTGCAAGGGTGCTTTTCTTGTATGCAGGAATGCCTTTTGTAATTGAAGTGACACCTTCAAGCAAATATAAAAGCCTGACAGACATATTCCATTAGCTACATTGTTGCTGAGTGCAGAACACATTGAAAGAGAACTCAACAAGTATAATACCTTGTACTATCCTTGTTACATCTCTCCAGCAAAGGTCCATCTTTCTTAAACATTCCCAAGTCTACCAGTTCTGGGAAATTTCAGAATACGTCTAAAACAATGGGAGTTGCATGGGTACACCTAAGGAGCACCCATGGAACACCTTCCCAGGGCAGAGTAAGTCAACGGTGCTTTTTGTGCTGTGTTGCTTTACTCCTGATTTATGGCTGTACTCCAGGCCATGCAAAGTAAATCAGGAATAAAGCAACACAGCACAAAAAGCACCATTGCCTTACTCTGCCCTGGGAAGGTGTCCAGGTGCTAAAGAAGGGTGGTTGATTGTTTTCCAAGCCCCTGACAATTAGGGCCTAATTACAAGCAGAGTAGCATTACTCTTGCTCCACGCAAGGCAATGCAATAGCAGTGTGTCATCATAAATCTCTTTTATGACTTGTGCTGCTATTGCACCACCATGCATGGTGCAAGAGTGATGCTACTCTGCTTGTAATTAGGCCCTAAGCATCAGGGGCTTGGAAAACAATTAACCACCCTTCTTTAGCACCTGGACACCACCATCTGTCCCTCTGACTTGTCAAGTATGGTCACCCTTTTCCAGGAAATATGGAAGAGGTCCTACGGTGTTTGACCCAGCAGAAGCCATGCTTCCACTGTAGATCCAGTGCATTCTCCCTGTTGTGAGGCTCAAAACCCTCACATTGCCTCTGTTGCGCAGCTCCTAATCCGGGCATCTCACCCGTTTGTGCTCGTCTGAATCTGCGCACCACTGCCATTGCATGGAACTAAATGTACTACAGAAATGCTACTGCACAGTGTATCCCTCATGTAATGTCTATTTGGTAGCAACGTGTCAGAAAAAAGTGACGCAATTGTCAGAAAAGTGTGCAATCCCCCAGGAAATATCACATTGGGTGTGGCAGACTGCATACTAGGAAGTGTCTGTTAGCTTATGGTGGGTGTTGGAGGTGTTTTTGAGAGTGTGTGGTTGTTAGAAATGGGGGTCTCTATTTGGCAATGGTTTGCACCTTTGTCTCAATAGGGACTCTTGCTTCTAGTCAGGGAAAGAGGGATACACTCGTAACATAAACCTAAACCCCGAATTGGTAGCTTGGCAGGAGCAGACAGAATTATCTCAGAGGCAGAGTGTAAAGCATTTGTGAACACATACAGTAATACAGTCAAGAAACACTTCAAATGGACACCATACCAGTTTAGAAAAATAAGTAATCTTTACTAGACTTAACACAAGACCAAACAACAACAATCCACAATACATTATCAAGAATATGACTTTAAACTGGTAGAAATAGCTTAGTTCAATGTAGATGGTAAATGCAACAGTTTACTCTCAAAGTACCTTGGATGCGTCACGCAATACAAACAAAAGGGTTGCAGGGAAGTCGATGCGCCGGTTCCTTGCTTTAGGGGAGGCGGGGTTCCTGTTCTTACTGCAGCGCAGAGGAGGTGATGCATCTGTTTCTTAGAGTAGAAGAGGCAAAGCGTTTATTTCTTACTGTGATCCATTGCGATGCGACAAGATAGCGCCTCGATGTGTCGATCCGGTGCTATGCGACAAAATGGCGTCTTGGGTGCAATGCGACAATGTTGGATGCGATGCGTGCACGCCCGGCGGCTATGCGGCAAAATCAATCAACTTTGGAGCCACGACAGGCCCTGCGACACGCTTCTCCCATGCTGAGATGGAAACCTCTGCGGTGGCTGCATGATTCTCTGGTGATGCAACACGCTTCGTCTTCGATGCGACGGCAACTGCTGCGGTGGCGACACACTTCCCCACGTTGCATCGCACTTCGAGCTTCCAGTGACACGCAGTCTCTAAGAGGGCCCAACCAACACCAGGCACCTCACTGCAGGTAGAATTCCCAGCAGGGGAATTCAGGGGGGAGCTGGTGGTGAAGTCTTTGTGTCCCTGAGACTCAGCTTCAAGCCCTTGGAGATCTTTCCTCACAATGATTAAAGTACACACAAAGTTCCTTTTCTCCTTTCCATGGCAATAAAGTAACACTGCAGGCAACCCCCAAACAGTCACTATTGTAGGGGCAGTCTCCTCCTTCATCTCCCTTGGTTCTTCTCATTGCAAAGGTTTGTCCCCCTTTTTATACACACAAATTCTTTGTCTCTTAAGGCAGAGAGTTTCTGTACCCAGTCTAAACCAGTTCTGTCCTCCCTGGTGCAGCTTCCTGGCAGGAGGTGGAGATGGCATTGTTGAAATCAGACCTGGTCCAGGTAGCTGAAAGGAAATCTCCTCCCCTACTCTCTATTCTATGTAGGCTCAGGCAAGTGAACGGAAATCTCCTCCCCCTACTCTAAATTCAACCCAGGTCTCAGTCAGCCAAGCCCTGACTCATCAGACTGCTGGAGCAGCAGCCCTCTCCCAGCCCCTGTTAATAACAAGCCAGACATGCAATACACAAACCTAGCAGAGGCACACTGGATAATTAGGCAAGACAATGCCTACTTTCTGAAAGTGGTATTTTCAAACACAGAATGTTAAAATCACCCACACTAAAAGATGCACTTTAACATTATGAGTTAAGTAATACTAAACTTTATTTTCCTATCTACTGCTGTTTTTATTCACTTTCAAGTGCACAGAGATATGTTGAATATATGTTAGTCCAAGTGAATATGGCCATGTTACACTATATTTTGCCGTTCACATGGCAATGCATGTACATTTTTTACCCAACCACTGTTAAACAAGGAGGCCTATTTGAATAATTACATACAATACAACACAGCTAGGCAGCTTCCTGGACCAGCCTTGTCTGAAAGGGTGACTGCAGGTAAGGACCCCATTTCACTCCTGAATTTGCTTCTCTTTTTAGTGGCTATAGTGATGTTACATTCACTTATTGACACCGGTGCTAAAAACACTGCCCCATGTCACAAGAGTGCCTGCATTCTCTCCAGCCGTCAGCTAGCCCACAACATTGAACCAAGTAATGTAATTGTGTCATCTAAAGCATATAATCCTGCACTGTGCCTTTCACACAGCACAACACACCAATCTGGCTTGTTGTAGTGCCCTTCATGCAATTTGTACAATATTGTGCCCTAAGGGTCATATTTGACACACATCCACACAACTTTACACAGCAAGCACTCTTATTACACTGCAGGAATGTGTAAGGACATGTATTTGCCATACAGTACTTATTTGCGAGCAATCCAACCAATAGTATCCTAACACACACAGTCATCTCCAGAGTCCTGGACAGTATACACTGAGAATCATCTCTGAAGGGGATAGCCACCTTCACACTAAAAAATATGAAACAGTTTGTGCACAGTCCATTTCCTGAGGACCCATGATCCTCATAAGCAGAGTTGCACAAATCTCTTCACTCAGTGCTATTCACTTGTACTTCCATATGAATCTTCTGTCAATCATTATTGAGATCCAGGGACTCAACTTCATCTCACACACTGATGATACCCAGATCATACAATGACTCTCAGGAGACACCAACACCACCAACATTTTTTACATTATGCAATTTAGCAACATACTTACATGTATGTGAGAGTTATGGCTAATTCTGTCCCTCACAATATATTATTGAGGATATTCTGTCACATGTACATCCCCTAGTTACCCTCACAACTAGGTCAAAATACCTCACCCTCCAACCATCCCAAAAACATGTCCATCATCCCTTGGCACGTACCTAACCTTAACATTTCACTAATCACATGTTTCCATCCACCTGCTTACACATATGTTCCATTGTCAGACTTTTCTTCTTAATGCTCCCACTTGACAACTGCTACACCATCACCCAGTCCCACATCACTTGCAGGCTATGGTACAACATTGCCCTATAGCACGGCATCTCTGCACAGCTGCCTCACAAGTGGGAAACTATCATACATATTAGTCACTGATTACCACTCAGCCTACCCTTAGCGCACACATCACACCTCACCTCCTTGTGATACAATGGCTGCTCATTCAGTGGCACTGCCGATTGAATGTGCTCAGTCACACCTACAAGGTACTACACTTACAAGGCCTCACCTAGCTCATACACAATCTATGCTTCCAACACTCAATCATAAACCTATTCCCCAAAATCTATTTGCGCCAGACCTAAGGTAGGGCGGTCTCTTACATGGCAGCCAACCCCTGTAAAAATCACACCAAGCACATAAGGACAGCTGTGTGCAATATGGTTTACTGCTATTGACAGTACACCTGGCTCTTCACATGATCCCACTTGGAGAGCCTTTACATTCTTAGCACCTGAGTACCCTCTTGGGTGAGGAGTTTACCCTGTGGCAAACCACATTCAATTCCACTTCATTACTTTACATTGCATGTGAAGCCACAAAACAAGCACACTTGCTGCATTATGCAAGTGAGCCTGCTTAGTCAACAACATGTTTGCAAAGTTTCCAAGGTCCATGCTTTTTGTGCTGCTCCAACTCAGGGTTGTTGCTTTGCGTTGTGGGAATTGTAGTCCTGGTCAATCACGTTGTATATTACAAAGCAAGTCCCCGAATGTAAAGGACAACCTGGACTAGGGCAGCAGATCATGCATGGACCTGAGAAACTTGCCAGGGCTGGACTGAGCTGAATGAATTGTCACTGCCTAAGTAAATTATATTTATGTGTTGGATGAGTTAACATGTGAGATAGTAATGCCCTTTCCCTTGCACACAGTGCAGTGCAGCACAGCAAAGTGTGTTGCTGTGCTGAATGACAGTTTGACCATATGGTCCCTTGTTTTCATTTACCCCGTAGTTCTCCCCACTGTCCTGTCTTTCCATTCCTGTTACAAACTCTGTTGGGATGAGTGATGTCACCTGCTGCTCCAATGGGTCCAACGACTCCTAGATATCGGGTCCTCCTCTGGTCCGCATTACTGCTCTCAGGTTCTTGGCCTGTTTCTCTTTGGTCTTGTCCTTATAATCATGCCACTTCTTTTTGCACTCGAGTGCTGTCCTTTTTGTTTGCTCTACATTTTTGATCTTTTCAACCGTGGAATGCTAAATGGCTTTCTTCTGAATCAGTGTTGTGTCAGTTCTCATAAATATACCACTGAGTACCATTGAATTTGGTAACCATAAAAGATGTTATATAAATAAAAAGAGACACAACATTGTAGGGGCTGGTGTTTTATAATAGTCAGTATGCTTAGCACTCTTACATCGCCACTCTGCCTACGACGGCAGTGAAGTACGCCTTGAATGGCAAAATCATAAAAGTGATACATGTTCTGCCTTAATTCAGAGAAAATTTGTAGATTTCTCATATGGCTTCTATTGAAGGCTGAGACCATTTTTGAAAGGCATCATTTGTCACAATTGAAGGCTAGAACTGATTTCTGAATTTTGTAAGTAGTAACATGTTTTATTCAACCAACAAAATTAGTATAATGATGGAAAGTTAAGCCTTGAAAGCCATCAACTGCTTGGGTGTGATTCGATGGGTGTGTTGATCAACTCAAGCAAAGCTGTTTTAAAGCATGGGCAAAGTAAGCTCTCGCCCAGGGCCCCAGACTTTCAGGGTGCCCCCTTGTAGAGCCCTTTATGGTCTGCAGAAATTTTACCCTGATGACCTAGAATAATTTTTGAAATAAATTGTTTTAAATACCGTTTTCCTGTAATTTATTCTTATCGTGGGAGATGTGTGAGAGTCAATTGGGGTCGTTTTAAAGAGAACTGCTGAGATAATGTTCCATGCAACAGCCATAAAAAAGTTTATATTTAATCAAAACAGGAGCTTACATATGAGAAATGGAAGAGCATCACAGAGATTATTTGTAGTAATATTAGCGAGCTGCTGCTGTGTTCAATATTGAAAACACAATCACTATTTTTAAATACTAGATATAAACACATTTCCCATGCAGGTCCCTGGGCCAGCTCCTTGGCCAGCTACCCCCACTGCTCCAGGATGAGCGCCTGCTCCAGCCTGTAACCGCGGTCAGCCAGACATCTTGTCTCTGCTCTCAAACTCTTCTGATTGCATTTTTTTACTTCCGCCTAACATTAGGTCTTTTCCCTACCTAAATGTAATCTTTTGCCTCCGTTTTGCCTCCAGAAAAAAATCTTTCTTCCCGCCTAAAATGTACCTTTTTTGCCTCGATAAACAGTCTTTTATCTTGTGTAAATGTAACCATTTGCCTCCTTATTGCCTCCATAAACAGTCTTTTTTTCATAGCCTAAACTTACCCTTTTGCCTCCATAAACAGTATTTTTACCTGTCTAAACGTAACCTTTTGCCTCCTTTCTGCCTCCATAAGCGTTTTTTTCCAGCCTAAATGTAACCTTTTGCCTCCTTTTGCCCCATAAACAGTCTTTTTTTCCTACACAAACTTAACATTTTGCTTCCCTTTGCCTCCATAAACTGTCTTTTTTCCCACCTACACTTAACATTTTGCCTCCTTTCTGCCTCCACAGTTTTATACCTGCCTGAACTTAACCTTTTGGCTTTTTCCTCCCCTAAACTTACCCTTTTGCTTCCTGTTTGCCTCCATAAACAGTCTTTTTTCCCACCTAAACTCAAGATTTTGCTTGCTATTGCCTCCATAAAAAGGATTTTTCCCCACCTTAACTTAACATTTTGCCTCATTATTGCCTCCAAAAACAGTCTTTCTTCCTGCCTAATCATTAACCTTTTGCTTCCTTTTCCCTCCATAAACAGTCTTTTCTCCTGCCTAAACATTAACCTTTTGCCTCCAATTCAACTCCTTTTGCCTCCACAAACCTTGTTTTCTTCTGACCTACTAAAACTTTTGCCTCCATGAACTTCTTTTTCTCCTACCTATTTGTTACCTTCTCTCTTGCCAACGGTGACTCTTGTTCCCCTGCTTTTTAGCATTGCATCCTTTTCCCAATAATGTTTTCTGATTCCTGCCTAAACTTAACCTCTTTCCCCTCCCACTTATGGCCTTCTCCAAACCCTGTCCAGCACCCCGCCCCCTCCTAGTAACTTACTTGACGGAGGCCGTAGAATAACACTATTTAGCAGATCCTAGGGCCAGCTCCCCCGATGCTGCAGGGTGAGCTCACACTCAAGCCTGTAACCACTGTCAGCAAGTCACCTTGCAGCTGCTCTTAAACTCTTCCCATAATCTGTTTTCCTTCCGCCTCACTTTAAGCTTTTTGCCTCTTTTTTTCCTCCATAAACAATCTTTTTCACACCTACACCTAACTTTTTGCCTCCATAAAGAATTTTTACCCACCTAAACATAACCTTTGCCTCCTTTTTGCCTCCATAAACAGTCTTTTCTCCTGCCTAAAAATTAACTTTTTGCCTCCATAAACAGTTTTTTTCTCTCCTAAACTTAACTTCTTGCCTCCTTTTCACCCCATTAAATGTATTTTTTTCTCACAGAAATGTAACCTTTTTCCTCCTTTCTGCCTCCATAAACAGCCTTTCTTCCTACCTAAAGGTAACCTTTTTGTCTCCATAAAATGTATTATCCCCCACCTGATTAAACTTTTGCCTCCTTTTTGCATCCATAACCTTGTTTTTCTCCTGCCTGCTTGTGGCCTGCTTTCCAGTCAATTGTGACTCTTTTTTCCCAGTTTTGTAAGATTGCATCTTTTTCCTTATCTTGTTTTGTGATTTCCGCCTAATCGTGACCTCTTTTCCGCTCCTGCATCCTGCCTTTTTATATCCCCACCCAGCAACTGTGCTGCTCCCAGGCTCCTAACTAATTGAGGCAGCAGCATGACCCCATTGAGCAGGTACCAGGGCCATCTTCCCTCTGCTGCTTCAAGTTGAACTCCTGCTCAAGCCTGTTACCGCTGTGCCCCAGAAACCTCCTTGTTGCTCTCAACCTCTCTCCATTACCTTGTTTTCCTTCGGCTACTTTAGGCTTTATCTCTCCTTAGACAGTCTTTTTTCTTGCCTAAACATTAGCCTTTTGCCTCTTTTTTGCCTCCATAAACAGACTTTTTTTGTTCTGAAAATTAACCCTTCACCTCCTATTTGCCCCCATAAACAGTCTATTTCCTGCTTAAATTGAACCCCTTGCCTCCTTTTTGCTTCCAGAAACAGTTGTTTCCACCTAAACGTAACCTTTTGCCTCCTTTTTGCTTCCAAAAAGCTT
Organism: Lissotriton helveticus; assembly: GCF_964261635.1. NCBI lineage: Eukaryota > Metazoa > Chordata > Amphibia > Caudata > Salamandridae > Lissotriton > Lissotriton helveticus. The sequence goes on from NC_136063.1 coordinate 1,753,898,353, forward strand.
GGTTAACTCCCGCTAATAAAACTTTTTCCTCCTCCATAACCTTCTTTTTCTCCCACCAATTGTGACTCTTTTTCCCGCAGTCTTTTTTGCTGCTTAAACATTAGCCTTTGCCTCCTTTTTGCCTCCATAAACAGTTTTTTCCCACCTAAACTTAACCTTTTGCCTCCATTTTACCCCCATAAACAGTCTGCCTAAACGTAAACTTTTTGCCTCTGTATAAACAGCCTTTTATCCCCTCTAAACTTAACCTTTTGCCACCTTATTGCCTCTGTAAGCAGTCTTTTTTCCTGCCTAAACATACCCTTTTGTCCCTGTTTGCCTCCATAAACAGATTTTTTCCCACCTAAACGTAACCTTTTGTCTTCATTATGTATCCATAAGCAGTCTTTTTTCCTGCCAACACATAACCTTTTGACTACTTTTTGCCTCCATAAATACTCTTTTTTCCCACCTAAACTTAAAATGGTGCTCCCTTTTTGCCTTCATAAACAGTTTTTTCCCTGCCTGAACGTAACCTTTGCCTCCTTTTTGCTTCCATAAAGCTTTTTTCCCGCCTACACGTAACCTTTTGCCTCCATAGGCAGGTTTTTTTCCCGCCAAAACATAACCTTTTGCCTACATAAACAGTGTTCTTTCCTACCTAAAGTTATCATTTTGCTTTCTTTTTGCCTTCATAAACAGTTTTTTCCCTGTCTTAATGTAACCTTTTGCCTCCTTTTTGCCTCAATATACAGTTTTTTTCCACTTAAACAAAACCTTTCTGCCTCCATTTTGCCACCATAAACAGTATTTTCTCCTGCCTGAACATTAGACTGTTGCCTTCTTTTTTGCCTCCATTAACAGTCTTTTTTCCATCTAAACTTAACATTTTGCCTCCTTTTTGCCTCCCACTTATTCGTGACATTCTCTCCCACCAATTGTGACTATTTTTCCCTTGTTTTGTATCATTCCATCTTTTTCCTAATCATGCTTTCAGAGTCCTGCCTAAAAGTAACTTATTTTCCCTCCTGCTTCTCGCCTTCTCTTAACCCTGCCCAGCGACCAGCTCCCTCTCAGGACCATACTTAATGGAGGCAGCAGCGTGGGTGCACCACTGGTGAGCCAAAGCCAAGCCTGTCTGCCCCTGGACCTCTAACCACCCACAGCTACTTCAGCGCTGAGTTAACTGCCCTGATCCCAGGACCTCACAGCGACCTCTGCATCCTCACTTTCCCTCAATTAATGACAAGACCCTTTTGCTGACATTGCTGATGCTCCTGCAACAACGATTCACCCCCCGTTGAGCACAGCCCATACCTACTGACAAAAGAGACTTCCAATGGCTCCTGATCCAAGCTCAACCACTCCACAAATACGACACAGACATCTGAGACACCAATACCTCCTTTTCCTGGGATGTCATCTACCTCATCAAGATATGGTTCAACCCTGCCTCTGTACCGGACATCACCACCGACACTCCCAGTGACTACAAGATCATACACCGGTACTAAGACAACAAACATTAGGTAGTATAGCCATCATCCACAAAGAGTCTCTCCTCATCACAGAAGCTGTCGACATCAGCACCCCCATTATGGAACGCCTCAATTTCAAACTCAAGACAAAGAGCAAGTCAACCGTCAGGGGAACCCTGTCATACAAACTACCAGGACCACATCCCTCCTGCTGCAACAACATCTCCAAATTCCTAGCCCCCTCTGCCATCTGCTCTGGGAACTTCATCTTCCTCAGAGACCTCAATATCCACATCGATGACTCAAGTGATGTCAACATGGCAAAACTTAATAAAGAGCATGAACAACCTCAGCCTCACTCAAATCATCACTGACCCCACGCATATAGTTGTACACACTCTTTACCTGATCTTCACAGCCAGCAACAGCATCAAATACAGCAACACCTTGGAGATCACCTGGTTCGACCACTCAGCCATCCACTTCTCCATCTCCACCACCCCCAACACGCCCCTGACCATACCAGCACAACCCATATAAGCTGGAACAAAGTAGCAGAAAATCTACAGAACAACACCCTCAACACATTCTCCCAAGACACCACCATCCAAGTAAGATGGCCGTCTAAAATTACAACACCCGGATCACAAAAAGCTGCAACATAGTCACACCCCTGTAATCCATAAAACAAGGCAGACCCTCCAAACACACCAGCTTATTCACTCCTTAACCAAAACCTTTCCAATGCTATTGCAAACAACTAGAAAGAATCTGGCGCATCAACAAATGACCCAGCGACTGAGTCAACTTCAAAGTAGCACCAAATAAATATCACATCACAAAAAAAAATGGAACCCCTAGACACCCACCTTGAAGCGAGCTACAACCAGAGCAAGGAAGTGTTCAGCATCATCAAAGAGTTCACCAACCTCATAGCAACTGAGAACACTGTAACCCCCTTGTATGTGCTCTGCAGCACCCTTGCATACTTCCTGTATGAAAAAATCACCACCATCTATGAACACGTCGACCCGCAACTAACCAGCAGCAACTTCGATGAACTCCTGAAGAGCAGCAACTCCACCTCAAACATTATAATCACTACATGGGATCAACTAATTACACAAACCACTGTTGCCACTATGAGCTCCATTCCACTCAGAAGCACCCAGAGACCCCAGTCCCCACCACACATTCAACCAAGGAGCAACTCCATCACTAAGGAACTCACCACGATCCTCAACTCATCCAGCACCTCTGCCTCCTTTCTAGAATGATAAGAACATGCAGAAGTAAAACCTCAGTTAAAAAAACCACTGCTGACCCAGAAGAACGTAAGAACTATTGCCCCCTCTCCCAGCGCCTGTTCCCTGGCAAGGCCAGGAGAAAGCTGTAAACTTTTCCCAACTAATCCCAGCCCAGAAACCGTACTAATTGCAGCCAAAGATGACATCCAGTCTCTCCTAGACCAGGGAGAGACCATTGGCCTGATCCTCTTTGACTTATAAGCAAGCCTTTGACATTGTGTCACACTACACCCTCTTACGATGGGGATCTAAGGAAATGACCTTACATGGATTGCTTCCTTCCTCACAGGAAGACCCTGAGCATCCGCCTCAGTCTCACTTCTCAGGCCCAAAGAACCTCATCTGTGGAATTCCCCAAGGGTCTTCACTCAGCCCAACCCTGCTCAATACATACATGGACCCTGTTAGAAATGGGGTTTCTGGTTTGCTAGAATATACTCCTAAGCAAGGCAGAACCCACTACACTAGTCAAGGTAAGGGAGTTACACATCCAAGATAACCTCAGATCACCTCCTTGATAGCTTGGCAGAGCAGTCAGGCTTATCCCAGAGGCAATGTCTAAAATGTTTTTGCAACACATGCGCACACACCCGTGACACACAGGCACACCACATAAGAGACTCCACACCAGTTTATATAAAAATGTTGTATATATTGTATATAAAGCCCATAATACCAAGAATCACATAAACAACTGTGCCTTTGAGGCACTTGTCATAAAAATGTATATAAAACACATAGACCCTAAATCACTTTGTAGTATGTAAAGCACATTTGTCATAAACATTTAGTGCAAAATAAGGCATTACTTATAAAATTAGGGCATCAAAATGCAGCAGTTTGGGGAAAACCATGTAGGGACATGAATCACTATACCATCATCATGAATATATCGGGTGCAGTTTCCCTGCAGTTCTACAACCCTTTATATGATAATTTCCAAGTACATTTAAATCCTAACTGCTTGACCTACCATTAAGGCTCTGTGAATGTGAGGAAACACACATGTCCCCCAATTACAGTGATAGGTGGCTTCCCACAGACATGTGGCGCAGCTGTTGAGACAAATGCAGCAGCGGCCCATCCTAGGCTCGCCCCACAATGACCACAAGGGTAAAGCAGTGTCCCCAAATGTATGAAGTGGGGCAGCTGCCCACAATCGCACAGTGCAGCTGAGGGTGAAGAGAACTCGAAGAAGTCTCAGGCGTCTAATCCCACCCATGCCTTCCCACCTGGGTTGCCATCCAGCAGGTGTGCCCCCGAAACCGGCTGGGCACATGCAAACTGGAAGTATGCAGGGAGTCCTCCCTCACCTCCCGTGCATGGAATCGGGCTAGGCACCTGCCCACCTACACGCAGTGCAGCTCAATGGAGCCCACCTGGTTCTTAATGATATCCAGGGTAAGAGCTGTCCTTGCATACCGAGGAACCCACTTGTGCCGCGAGAGGGGGTGCAGCATTCTTCTTCCTGGCACTGTGGCTTCTTCCATGAAGGGCCTCCAGGTGGGGGGGTTCTTGCAGTGCGGCCGGTGATTCTCTAACAGAGAGCCCGGGTGCTGCGTTGAGAGGAGGACGACAAAATGAGCATGCTATCAATGCACTTCTGTTTTGGCAAGCCAGAATGACGGGGGAAGCAACTAAGGCACTCCCAATGTGCTGAAAGGCATCAAGCCCCCGAAGGAGCCTGGAACATTGTTCACCAGGTGCTCGTCAGTTTTTTATAAGGAAGGGGAGTGCTCTCCATGTGCTAGGTATTTCTTTAAGCACTTCCTCAGATGGGGTTAAAGAATCAAGCGCTGCTGCAGAATTTCTTTCTTTAGAATAAAAAAGGGTGAAGAACAGTCCAGTCCTTCTTTGATGTCTTTTATCTCCCCGACACTTCTACCTGGAGGCAAGCACACACACGCCCTTGGAGTTTCTTCCCAGCAGAATACCACAGCAGAGCAAACAGAGTCAGTCCTTTTCCACCACCACAGACAGAATCAGCAACTGCAGGCCAACCCCTCCCTCACAAAGAAAAGGCAGTGCTCCTCACAAAGTCCTTCCGCTCTAGTTCTTGCAGGGTCCTCTTCTTTCTTGGAGTAATGTAAAAACTTGGGGTTTTGGGACAAGTAGTTACACCCCATTTTGTCATTGTTTTCTTTAAGGCAAGGGTCTCTAAACCCATTCCAAACCAGTTCTGTCCACCCTGCTGCAGCATGACCACAGGGGGCAGTGAGGGCATTGTGAAAAGGAGACACAACCTATTCAGCTGCAAGCGAAACTCCTCCCACCACTCTAAAAGCAGCCCAGGTCTATTCAGGCCAGCGATGAGTCACCCGGGCAAGGCAGGGCACACCGCACATCCCCAGCTCTTGTCCCTCCAACACAAGTTGCTAAATACACAAACAGTCAGATGCAGATACAGTACGTTAAAGTAAGAAAATGCCCACTTTCTGAAAGTGCAAAAGCAACAGTGGATGGACAGAATGCAGAACAATGTCATACATTCACCCCAGTACAGAGATCTGGGCCAAAATCCATGTTTTTTTGCTCACCATGCCATTCCAGTTTGAAGCTAGCCATATGCAAATCAGTCTTGACCCTGTGCCCCATGGGAACAGTCCAGCCCGAACTGCCAAGCCAGGTCCTCCCTGGACTGGAAACAAGCATCCTAGGACCGGTTTCGGGCTTTCAGCCCTCATCAGCCAGGATAGCTTGATTCCAGTGGCATGGAGAGCACGGGACTCACGTCTGAGCATACCAGTCCCACTCGGGGTGACAAATGCAAAAACAAAAGTGGATGGACAGAATGCAGAACAATGTCATACATTCACGCCAGTACAGAGATCTGGGCCTAAATCCATTGTTTTTTGCTCACCCTGCCATTCCAGTTTGAACCTAGCCATATGCAAATCAGTCTTGACCCTGTGCCCCATGGGAACAGTCCAGCCCTAACTGCCAAGCCAGGTCCTTCCTGGACTGGAAACACGCATCTCATCAGCCAGGATAGCTTGTTTCCAGTTGCATGGAGAGCACGGGACTCACGTCTGAGCATACCCGTCCCACTCAGGGTGACAAATGCAAAAACAACAGTGGATGGACAGAATGCAGAACAATGTCATACATTCACCCCAGTACAGAGATCTGGGCCTGAATCCATCGTTTTTTTGCTCACCATGCCATTCGAGTTTGAACCTAGCCATATGCAAATCAGTCTTGACCCAGTGCCCCATGGGAACAGTCCAGCCTGAATTGCCAAGCCAGGTCCTCCCTGGACTGGAAACAAGCATCCTAGGACCGGTTTCGGGCTTTCAGCCCTCATCAGCCAGGATAGCTTGATTCCAGTTGCATGGAGAACACGGGACTCATGTCTGAGCATACCCGTCCCACTCAGGGTGACAAATGCAAAAACAACAGTGGATTGACAGAATTCAGAACAATGTCATACATTCACCCCAGTACAGACATCTGGACCTAAATCCATCGTTTTTTTGCTCACCATGCCATTCCAGTTTGAACCTAGCCATATGCAAATCAGTCTTGACCCTGTGCCCCATGGGAACAGTCCAGCCCGAACTGCCATTCCAGGTCCTCCCTGGACTGGAAACAAGCATCTCATCAGCCAGGATAGCTTGTTTCCAGTGGCATGGAGAGCACGGGGCTCACGTCTGAGCATACCCTTCCCACTCAGAGTGACAAATGCAAAAACAACAGTGGATGGACAGAATGCAGACCAATGTCATACATTCACCCCAGTACAGAGATCTGGGCCTAAATCCATCGTTTTGTGGCTCACCATGCCATTCGAGTTTGAACCTAGCCATATGCAAATCAGTCTTGACCCAGTGCCCCATCGGAACAGTCCAGCCCGAACTGCCAAGCCAGGTCCTCCCTGGACTGGAAACAAGCATCCTAGGACCGGTTTCGGGCTTTCAGCCCTCATCAGCCAGGATAGCTTGTTTCTAGTGGCATGGAGAGCACGGGACTCACGTCTGAGCATACCCGTCCCACTCAGGGTGACAAATGCAAAAACAACAGAGGATGGACAGAATGCAGAACAATGTCACACATTCACCCCAGTACAGAGATCTGGGCCTAAATCCATCGTATGTTTGCTCACCACGCCATTCGAGTTTGAACCTAGCCATATGCAAATCAGTCTTGACCCAGTGCCCCATGGGAACGGTCCAGCCCGAACTGTCAAGCCAGCTCCTCCCTAGACTGGAAACAAGCATCCTAGGACTGGTTTCAGGCTTTTAGCCCTCATCAGCCAGGATAGCTTGATTCCAGTGGCATGGAGAGCACGGGACTCATGTCTGAGCATACCCGTCCCACTCGGGGTGACTAATGCAAAAACAACAGTGGATGGACAGAATGCAGAACAATGTCATACATTCACCCCAGTACAGAGATCTGGGCCTTAATCCATCGTTTTTTTGCTCACCATGCCATTCCTGTTTGAACCAAGGCATGGCTTGGCAGTTCGGGCTGGACTGTTCCCATGAGGTACAGAGTCAGACTGATTTGCATATGGCCATGTCTGAACTGGGGTGCCAGATTGGGCTAAAGAACGGTGATGGATTAAACCCAAATCCGTTGACTGGGTGTGAGTGTTTGATTGGTTCAGATGCTCCGTCCATCACCACCCCCTTTTTGCACCGCTTTGTTCGCCATAAGTTGGCAGGGTATTCTCAGACGTAAGTCCCTTGCTCACTTTGCCACTGGATTCAAGCAAGCCTGGCTGAAGACGGCTGAAATGCAAGAAAACTGTCCTAGGAAGCTTGTTTCCCTTCCAGGGAAGGCATGGCTTGGCAGTTCGGGCTGGACTGTTCCCATGAGGCACAGGGTCAGACTGATTTGCATATGGCCATGTCTGAACTGGGGTGTCAGAGTGGGCTTAATAACGGTGATGGATTGATCCCAGATCTGTTGACTGGGTGTTCGTGTTTGATTGGTTCAGATGCTCCGTCCATCACCACCCCTTTTTGTACCACTTTCTAAAAGTGGCATTTTTCCACACAGAAATGTAAAAAACAAAAGGTGTGTTCAGAAAGCCTAAACTTTATCTCTCTATCATGTCTTTTTGGTAAGTTATACTTGTAAGATTGTACAAAGCATGTTAGCCTATTGCACAGATAGCCTTTTAATAGTAAAAAATGGAATACACAGTATTTCACTATCTGGACATGTCACACACACCAGTAATGTCCTACCTTTCACTTACACTGCACCTTGCCCATGAGGGTGCCTTGGGCCTGCCTTAGGGATGCCTTATGTTACAGAAAATAAAAGTTTAGGTATTTATGTGGAGGTGAGCCTCAGCAAGACCTACCAGTGCTAGGGGTTCTCCCTTCTCTGCACAGAGTCCTCAGACCAAGAGAAAGAAGTTGGCACAGAAGCTGGAATAGAAAAGACAGAGTTTATTAAACCTCATGAGGTGGAACTACATTCACACAACACCCTTCGGCAATGTATGAAGTAGCACACTGACTGGAAGGAGCTTCGTCCTTTTTTACCCACACAGGGGCTCAAATGGCGGTACAAGTACAGAATGCTAGTTTTAAATACATATATGGTCATACAGAGAGTGTGCTGGCAACAAGTAGGAGGGGTTGACAGTTAGCTAATTCTGATGGACACATCCTGATAGTTACAAGATGAGGACAGCTGTAAGCTCAACTGAGCATGTGCGAAGCAGAAGAGGCTAAATATATCTCATCTCTAAGCAGATTCCAAGAGCAGTTAACAGGAAGGTAGGACAGAGCACCTGGCGAGCACATGGCAAATAAAATGGCTGCCAAAAATACAAAATGGATTCCACACAACTGACAAGATAGTCTCTAAATACAAGATGTCTTCTGCTAATGCTTAACCCCTTCCATGCTTCGTCATGAACAATGGGAAAGAAGGATCTGCAGCATTGATGTGGTTAACCTAATCGCTGCTAAATTACAACAGACAACCCTTTCAGCATTAGCTGAAGACATTTGTTTATCTGGGGTAATCTAGATATGCATCCTGTACATTGATGTTCATCATCTCAGTAATTTCATTCTTTAACATTTGTTGTGCTTTTATGTTTGCAGTATTTCCTTTGGCAGGTGTACAAGCAGTGATGCACATGGAGCAAAGCATAGGACCACATCGTATACAAGTACAGCATGTAAATAGTGTCACCAGTAGTATACATAGAATAGTCAGTAGCTTCCAGCCCCAAGTAGCAAAGAGTGTCCATATCCAGTTTGAAAATGTCCATGTACCAGTCTCTGTGTGAATTTCTGCATTAATCTTATGCAGTTTTGAGATTGCATCATATACTGAAGATGAGTGATCCGGTATAAATACACAGCAACTGCTACCGATGATGCGACATGCACCACCTCGATCAGCTAAAATCACATCAAGCACCATCCTATTTTGAAGTGCTACAATCCTTGCAATTTGTAGTTCCTCTGTAATGTTCCCAAGTGCCGTAGCTGTATGATTGGTGACAGCTTCCACAACACGAGTTAATCGCCTTATCTTTCTGCTATTCAATGCAGCACCCACAAAGAAGAACAAACCCAAATTGAAATCGACATATTGTTGCAAAGTGGTATCTGTCTGGTCAACTTCATCTGCACCTATTGTTCGTTTATATCTATTCTTGGAAATGTCATTATACAACTTTAAATTCAAGTGATATGATGGAGGGGCCAAGAACACAAGTGGTAACAAAAATGATATGTAACATACCCCGGACCACCCAACAGGCAATTGATAGTATCCTTTATTACCACATACAAAATATGAATTGTGTGAAGACATAAAACTACTGTTGTTAGCTTCTTCAATATTCAATGTCAAAATAAATTCACTCAGTCCTACTGGAATTCTCCCAACACTACTGATACATAGTTGTGCTTTAGCTCTGGTCACAGAAATTACAAAAGGTCCATTGTCTTTGATAGTCCTCATATTCATGAAGACATATGGTGTCGAAATATTATCCGGTTGGTTTTCTTCCCATGCTCATTTAGTCCCTTTAGCTTGAGGATAACCATCTTCATCTTTGTTGCATACTTTATTCAACCGAAAGATGATTCCACCCACTGAGGGCTTTCCGAAAGCAAACAAAAGGGTATACCAAGCTTGACATGAACCATTGTGGGAAAACGGTAGAGGAATAAAAGATGTTCCTCCTTTCTTTTGGTGTGCAGGTATCATCCCACACACCCAACTATTGGTAGTATTCGTGGCATTGTGTGTATGATGCAACATCTGGATGAATGTGTTATTTAAGTAGGATTGTCGATGTTTCTGCCCATGGTAGGGAAGTGTAAAATAGTTATGTTCCACTGAAGCTGGAGTAGTGGCAACAAGAAGCTGTCGAGCAGGAGCCACTTTCCCAACAAACCAGGTGATTATCGTCATAACCACCAGAGCAAGAACAAACCCTACAGCACAAATGATTCTTTTGTTATTCATTTCAGCAACAGCGATAATTGGTCTTCCTAAAAACTTGTTGAAAACAATCGTTGGAGCTCTTATCCCTTGGTAAGCCGCTGATTTCTTCACCACGGGCCAAGACGGGTGTCACTACACTAACGCAGGGCAGATCCCCCCCTTGCCACATCGGCTCTCCGGTTACTAAACCAGTGTCTTTGTCAACACTGCAGATTCTTTCCTTGGTCTCAAGTGGTATCGCGATGCTGCAGGAATCGTGTGGTCCTGGAATACTTCCGCAGATTCGTCAGGTGGGATAGCTTGACCTTTCTCCGTCTCCAGAATCTCTCGATGGTCGGTCATCCCAGCCGGTTCCACCAAGGCAGGCGACACACGCTTACAGTGTATGCTGTGGACCCAGTTCTTCTTGTTCGTCACTCGAACTTCTGTCCTTGTAGTCAAGAGCAACTGCTCCGGACCTCGCCACCTTGGTTCCAAGCTGTTCGATCTGTCGAAGACCTTGACCATCACATAGTTGCCAGGACGGAGTTTGTGGGCCTCACCTGTAGATCTGTCAGGAAGCGCTTCTCGAACCTGTTGATGAATAGAGATCAAACTGTCGGTTAACTGTGCCAAATAATTATTCATCAGAACACAAGGAACATCCTGTATGGGGTTTGACTTAGGAACTCCCCAAATATTCATCAGTCTCCCAAAGACCACTTTGTACGGGGTGAGACCAGATCGGGAATGTGACACCGATCTTATGGACAACAATGCCAAGGGTAATGCATCTCGCCACTTTAAAGACGTGGAAGCCAGTATTTTCGCTAACTTCAATTTTAAAGTAGCATTGTATCTTTCCACTAATCCTGCTGATTGCGGGTGAAAGACTGTATGGAATTTCTGTTTGATCCCTAACCCTTTCAGGACATGCTCAACAACTTGCCCAATAAAATGAGGTCTGTTGTCACTCCACAAAAGCTTACAAACACCATATCGAGGGAAAAACTCCTTTAGAAGCACCTTTGCTGTGGTGTGAGCAGTATTATCCTTAGTAGGGTATGCCCTTATCCATTTACTGAAGGCACATACCACCACTAGGACATATTTTAGATAATTGCAACGTTCAAGTTGGATGTAATCCATCTGCAAGACTTCTTCAAAAGGTGCGGTTGGTGTAGCAAACCCTCCTGTAGGAGTCTGTGTCCCTTTTCCAGGATTATACTGCCAACAGATCAAACAGGACTGTACCACTTTTTTAGCTGTGCTGGCAATTTCAGGATGCTCCCAAACTTGTGTAAGCAATTTAGTTATTACTAGAGCTCCAACATGTGCCAGCCTATGTGCCATTTGAACCATAGGTTGTAAATAGGCTGCAGGTAATTTCCACTTATTCATTTCTTTGTTACGCCAACAACCCTCATCGTCTAACATTCCTTCTTTAGACCATTGCTCAAGCTCTTCCACAGAGGCAGATCTCTGTATATACAATACTTCCTCTCTAGCGTCATGCCAACGCTCAGCTTGAGACGTCACTACATACATGAAAGTAGTGTTTCGCTGCATCGCAGTTTCACGAGCTACGCGATCTGCAAAGCCATTGCCTTGTCCTATTTTGTCAATGATTTTCTTGTGTGCGCTATACATCATAATAGCAACTTTCTTCGGGTATGTAAGTGCAGTCAAGAGATTATGTACTAATTCTCCGTGCATTATCTGCATCTCGTGGGATGTAAGAAAGCCTCTTTCTTTCCAGAGTAGGCCAAAATCATGAATCACTCCAAAAGCATAGCGGCTATCCGTGTAAATGTTCACACACAAGTCAGTGCTAAGTTCACACGCTCATGTTAAAGCTATTAGTTCAGCTGCTTGAGCCGACTTCTGAGGTATGCAAGCTGTTTCCACTACTGTCTCAAGTGTGGTGATTGCATAAGCAGCTGAAGTCGTGCCATCTGGTAACTTCAGACAGGACCCATCAACCCACAGTTCCCCATCTACATCTGAAAGGGGCGTATCTTGGAAATCGATGCGACCCTTTGTCTGTTCCTCAGTAAGGAATATACAATCGTGAGGTTCCTTTGACTGGGACTGAGTCGCAAGATATGGCAACAAAGTGGCTGGGTTCAGTGTCGCGCACCACTTCAAGGTAATATGAGGTGCTAACAGTGTCAATTCATATCACGAGCATCAGGATCAAGAACTGCAGAAAAATATGCACAGGGACACTGCTTATCACCATGTGTCTGTATTAAAACTCACAATGCACATCCATCTTTCTCGTGTACATAGAGTGTAAAAGCCTTCGCGTAATCTGGTGTGCCTAACACTGGTGCAGTACAAAAGGGGGTGGTGATGGACGGAGCATCTGAACCAATCAAACACTCACACCAGGTCAACAGATCTGGGTTGAATCCATCACCGTTCTTTAGCCCACTCTGCCACCCCAGTTCAGAAATGGCCATATGCAAATCAGTCTAACCCTGTGCCTCAAGGGAACAGTCTAGCCCGAACTGCCAAGCCATGCCTTCCCTGGACTGGATTCAAGCTTCCTAGGACCGGTTTCTGGCATTAAAGCCGTCTTCAGCCAGGCTTGCTTGAATCCAGTGGCAAAGTGAGCAAGGGACTCACGTCTGAACATACCCTGCCAACTTATGGCGGCCAAAGCAGTACAAAAGCGGGTGGTGATGGACGGAGCATCTGAAGCAATCAAACACTCACACCCAGTCAACAGATCTGGGTTTAATCCATCACCGTTCTTTAGCCCACTCTGCCACCCCAGTTCAGACATGGCCATATGCAAATCAGTCTGACCCTGTGCCTCATGGATACAGTCCAGCCCGAACTGCCAAGCCATGCCTTCCCTGGACCGGATTCAAGCTTCCTAGGACTGGTTTCTGGCAATACTGCCGTCTTAAGCCAGGCTTGCTTGAATCCAGTGGCAAAGATTTTCAAAACACCATGTCTCACATCCTGAGTTGGATGAGCTGCAATCATTTGAAACTTAACCCGGGCAAGACTGAATTGGTCTTGCCTGGGAAGAGTGCACTTAGCTGGAACCCTAGTTTCTGGCCATCTAGCATGGGAGCTCCTCCGCCCAAGTCATCTTCAGTTAAGAGCTTGGGGATTTTTATCAGTGAGGATCTCTCCCTGAAAAGACAGGTAGGCGCAGTTGTGTCATCCTGCTTTTTTCAACTGAAGAAAATTAAGAAAATTGCCTGTTTTTTCTCCTCGGCTGCCCTTACTCAGATTGTCATTTCTCTGGTCCTGTCCAGACTAGATTTTTCTAATAGCCTCTATCTCGGGCTCCCAGCTGGAGAGCTAAAACGCCTCCAGTTGGTTCAAAACCAAGCAGCTAGACTTATTCTGAACCTATCTAAAAGGCAGTCTGTCAGATTAGGGCTAAAACAGCTACATTGGCTGCCCATTGAGCAACGAGTAGCCTTCAAAACTGGGTGTATTCTTTTTAAATCTTTGCATGACTCTGGCCCTCAGTTTATCAGAGATCTATTCAACAGATATAACCCTTCCCGTAATCTTCGATCTGCTTACAAATCCCTTTTGACCATTCCCTCTTATAAGAGGAAGCGTCTTGGAGGCTGCTGCTTTGACCTCCTGGCAGCCACCTTCTGGAACTCCCTTCCCCACCAATTAAAACTGAGCGACAACATCTTGAGTTTCAGACGCTCCCTTAAAACCTGGCTTTTTTCCCAGGCTTATTGATGAGTCGCCCTATTTCTGTCTCTAACCGGTGTGCTGTGTTTCTTCTATAGCGCCATGAAGCCCCTGGGCGTGCGAGCGCTTAATAAATTTATATTAACATTAACATTAACATTAACAAAGTGAGCAAGGGACTCACATCTGAGCATACCCTGCCAACTTATGGTGGCCAAAGCAGTACAAAAGGGGGTGGTGATGGACGGAGCATCTGAACACTGGTGCAGAGCAGAGAGCTTGTCTTAACTGACGAAAAGCGTTTTGGCATTCATCTGTTCATGGAAGGGGAATCGGAGTGTTTTTAGTCAAAAGCGCTAGCATGAGTTTAACAATGTGTGAAAAGTCCAATATCCATTGCCTACAAAACGAAGTCAAACTAATGAACGCACGGACATCTTTCTGTGTGAAAGGTACTGGGGTGTCTAAAAGTGCTTGAATACGATCTGATGTCAATGCACGGCCCTCCTTAGACAGAAGGTGACCTAAATAGGTTACCTTCGGTCTACAATATTGCAATTTCGTTCGTGATACTTTATGATGGTGTGTAGCAAGAAAAAAAAGCAAAGACAAAGTACATTTTTCACACTGCTCAGGCGTATCAGCTGCCAACAAGATGTCATCGACATATTGTATGAGAGCCACTCCTTCAGACAAAGTAAAGGAATAGAGTTGTTGTTTTACGGCTTGACTATAAATACTCGGACTCTCAGTGTACCCTTGAGGAACTCTACAAAATCTGTATGATCCATTATTCAGAGTGAAACTGAACAAATATCGGCTATGAGGATGAATAGGAATCGAGAAGAAAGCATTCTTCAAATCGATTACAGAAAATGGAGTTGCTGTCGGAGGGACCAGGGTAAGTAATGTCGTTATGTCAGAAACCACAGGGTACTGAGGTACTACAATCTTGTTGACTGCTCTTAAATTAATGATGAATCCTTTTCAAAATGGGAAGAATCGGACTATTGCAAACATTGTAAGGAACTTCTTCCACAACCCCCACTTTAATCAAATCATGAACAATGCGTGTAAGTGCTTCTTCTCCTTCTTTAGAAATGTTATACTGAGGCAGTCTTGGCAAAGAAGCACTCTCATTGACACTAATATGCACTGGCGGAATAACCATTTGCCCTAC
This sequence comes from Lissotriton helveticus, assembly GCF_964261635.1. Taxonomy (NCBI): domain Eukaryota; kingdom Metazoa; phylum Chordata; class Amphibia; order Caudata; family Salamandridae; genus Lissotriton; species Lissotriton helveticus. The sequence continues at coordinate 1,753,913,379 of NC_136063.1, forward strand.
ATCGGTGTCTGAAGTAGCCCACATCGTACTAGGGAGTGAGCCTAGTGCAATGTCTTCTTTAACAATACAAGATCTCAGGGGCGTGCTTTCGGCGCCACGCAAGATGGCCACGGAGTGAGGTTTCTCCGCCGACCCGGACCTTCTGTCAACTTTTGCCGGCGTTTCTACGACGTCTCCAGTTGGGAAATTGCCGGTTTCCTGTACCGGAATGTAAGCAGCATCTGGTGCGCTATTTCCGACCTCTTTTTTCGTCAGGATATAGGGTTTTGGCTCCCTGTGTGCTCTGAGGATTGGAAGCGCCCGCCATTTTGTCCTTCAATGCCGGACCTCCGTTAAACTATTGCCTGTGACTTCAAGACGCCTTCTGATATGCGGTAACAGCCTTGTTTCAATGCTGAGTGAGTTACTTTTGCTGCAGTGTTTTTTGGCATCGCGCCTCTAACTTTTGCCGACTGTGGGCTTAGTAACTGGTTGTGGCTGCCATTTTGTGACTTCCTTCACAATGTGAATGTTTACTCTTTATAAGGCGCATTTTACAGGTAATTAGTTTTTTTGGAATGCAAACATTTCCACTGATTTTTCACCCAAATATAGCCCTGATGTGTGAATTGGCACTTCCATGTGAGCTCTTTCATATTTTTCTACACAAGAGCATGATACTTCATGAAATAAAAGTTTGCTGAATGGCCCTTGTGGCTTTATCTACGTTTTGTAGTTGGAATATGTCACCTACTACTGCTACATAGATGTTTTGCAGCTGCCACGATCACTGGTTTAATATCTTGTACTTTACTTCTCATATGGCGCATTTACAGGTGCTTGGTTTATGGAATCCACCGCATTTCATCTGATTTTTAACCCAGTTATACCCTTGGAGTGTGTACTTGGCACCTCCATATGAGCTCTATCATATTTTTCTACACAGAGCAATATGCTTCATGGGACACTTGTTTGCTGAATGTCCCTAGTGTTTTTTTTTCCTACGTTTTGTAGTGGAAATATACCGCTTACTACTGCTACCTAGGTGTTTTGGAACTGCCACGGTCACCTGCATCACAGCTCATACTTTCCAAGTCATTTCATCACTTCGGATCGAATCTGGCCACATCTACCTTCATATCATTTACCTCATTACTACATATGGAAGATGTATTTCTTGTTGGCTTCTCTCACTACGGATTTGACGAGGTATTCATGATAAGACATTCTATTTGTATGACTTCCTGACTTTTCTTGCTGCATATATACATCTTGTATGGTCTCATGTGCTGAATGGACCCTTTTGTTACGGTCTGTCTGATGTGCTGTGCCCTATAATCATCCTATTATTGCGCAACTTACAGTGCATTTAATTATATGGGCAAGCTGCGCCAACCAAGGTTTGTCTTTGTCTCTTCGAAATCTCTTCAAGAGTCTTCTACTTCAGTCTCACCTAACGTCTCTACTTCTGTGGAACAAATGGCTAATCAGGCTCCAAGTCGTGCCTCTTCATCGCAAACGTCATCAAATAAATCTTCTTCTCCCAACACTTCTTCTAACCGTTTGAAGCAGGATCCTCCGTCACCTGACAAGCCGTCCTCTCCAATTTCTATGGAGTTGCTTCTGGAGGAGATTCGCGCTTTGCGCCCTTTTGTTGAGGATACTAGCAGAGACATGCAACTGTTGAAGGATAAATGGTCGTCTATGGATGCTAGGATTTCTTCTGTAGAGCAACAAGTTTCAGAGGTTCAATCCAACTCTCAACGTATCTCTTCCTTGGAGAAATCGGTTCGTGCCCTACACCAACTTGCTCACGCTTCATTCGCTCACGCACTTCTTTCTCCCACATTCGCACACAGTCAAACATATCTTGCCTAGCCTTTCGCTTAAACGTCTGTTGCTCCACATACTGAATCTTTCACAAATCAAATGACCCGTGCATAGGACAACGCAACTCAGGACCTTTACTAGTATATTTATTTCATAACGTGCTGTACATTATGGAAGAAATACTATACTTAACATACATATCCTTATTAGGCGTTCCCTCCGTGGGGGGTGGTTGTGCTTCGTTGAGTTTAAAATTGGTACCACTACAAAAGCAACACATCCTACGGAGTGTGCTGGAAACAGGCATGCCAAAAATAGTGCAAAATATGCAGTAATATAATCAAAGTAGCGCTTAAGGTACTCTTCGTATGTTGCGCCGTTCAAACAAAGTTAACGAGAGAAAAATCTCCTCATTACCTGCCTATATGAATTGCAATACATATATAATTGTCAAACAGATTTCAATATTGGCCAATCGTACAAACAAAGCTGCAGTAAGTGTTACTAAACTATCGTACCAATGAAAGGCGTCAAATCAGCAGCAAGTGCCGCAGAACGGCTCTTGCCAATCAAATGGGGTCCAGGTTTCAACTGCCAAGTTCTCAAATCGACCAAACGGTTACTACACAGCGAATCAACAGAAGAGATCTCAGTCAAGGACCGTCGCCACCTGGATGGTCAGATCAGAAAGAAAGGAAAAACGCCGTGGGTGCCAAGACTTGGGTCTCCTCAGGCAGCGATCGCGTACAAAGCGAGATTCCAATCCTTCGTCGCGACCAGTCCTTCGGGCATCCGAGTCGCCGATGAGCCCTGTGTTGGAAGCACCAATTTGTGGTGGTGAGTCTCAGCAAGGCCTACCTGTGCTAGGGGTTCTCCCTTCTCTGCACAGAGTCCTCAGACCAATAGAAAGAACTTGGCACAGAAGCTGGATTAGATAAGACAGAGTTTATTAAACCTCATGAGGTGGAACTACATTCACACAACACCCTTCGGCAATGTATGAAGTAGCACACTCACTGGAAGGAGCTTGGTCCTTTTATACCCACACAGGGGGTAAAATGAAGGCAGTACAAGTACAGAATGCTGGTTTTAAATACATAAAGGTCATACAGAGAGTGTGCTGGCAACAAGTGGGAGGGGTTGACAGTTAGCTAATTCTGGTGGACACATTCTGAGAGTTACAAGATGAGGACAGCTGTAAGCTCAACTGAGCATGTGCGAAGCAGAAGAGGCTAAATATATCTCGTCTCTAGGCAGATTTCAAGAGCAGTTAACAGGAAGGTAGGACAGAGCACATGGCAAGCACATGGCAAATAAAGTGGCTGCCAGAAATACAAAATGGATTCCACACAACGGACAAGATAGTCTCTAAATACAAGATGTCTTCTGCTAATGCTTAACCTAATCACTGCTAAATTATAACATGGCAATTAGGTGCACTTGCCAGGCCAACATAGTAGTTTACAACTGCGCGTGCAGACACTACATTGGTAGGCATGGGACATATTTACAGAGCTATTTGTGTGGGAGGCTATTGTAAAGTTATCCTTTGCTCTGGGCACCCCCAACTTTTTTGCTGACTGCTCCTGGTGGTAACTGACACTGACTGAGCTTGGGCTCCGCCTAACCAGGCCCAGGGACAGTGCAATGCTGGAGACACCCTTAAAATACAGTGAAAACACATACCTTCACTAGGGTACACTATGGGTTAGGGTACCACTTGGATTGGCATGGCCTCCCCTATAGGGCCCTAGTACATAATAGCGATACAAAAGGGGATGATGGACGGGCTAAAGAATGGTGATGGATCAAACCCAGATCTTTTGACTGGGTGGGAGTGTTTGATTGGTTCAGATGCTACGTCCATCACCACCCCCTTTTTGTACCACTAGCACATAATAGGGCAGGGGGTTGAAACTACCTTTAAGGCCCTAGTATATAAAAGGTCTTGGCAGTTTAAAGGCCATCGGTCCTTACTGCACTTGCATGTGTGTACTGCTGAAGACTGAGGTCAGTTTAAAAGCAGCCCTGTGTGTCAGGACTGCTCTTAAATGCACATTGTGCCCAAACTCTACTTAGGTGTTTGAGGCACTTACACATTGATAAACTACAATGTTTGGGCATTTTAGGTACCCCCAGGGGAATGTATGATGTTACTACGGCATACATTACCACGCAGTCCATCTAGCGCAAGTCATAGAAAAGACTTGTGATGTAATGCCATGCGTGGTAACAACATGGATGATGTAACGTCCGTGTTGTTACCTACGTCCATGGTATTGACAGCATTATGAATGCTGTTTCCTCCAAGGGTCTCCTCTACTTGTCCTAGGGTCGGGGGGGACCCATATAAAATGAGTTTTAGATGCCCTTGGTTAACTCTCCAACCCCAGCGCCATCACCAACGACATCCTGCCCTCACAAGATCTGTGCGACTCACTGGCCACCTTCTTCCACCGCAAGATCACTGACATCCACGACAGCTTCAACACCATGACCGCCCGGACTACAGCAGACTCCACTCCCCCGCAAACACCACCTGTACCAACCGCCTGACCTCATGGTCCTACGTCAACGATGATGAGACACGCAAGGTCATGAACTCCATCCACTCAGGGTCCCCGTCAGACCCCTACCCACAACACATATTCAACAAAGCTGATGCATCCATTGCACCCCCAACTACGGAATGTCATCAACATCTCCTTCAAGACAGCGACATTCCTGGAAAGCTGGAAGCACGCCGAAATCAACGCCCTCCTCAAAAAGCCCAAGGCGTACCCGAAGGACCTCAAGAACTTCCGGCCCATCTCTCTGCTCCCTTCCCGGCGAAGGTCATCGAGAAAACCGGCAACATGCAACTGACCCACCACCTCGAGGACAACGACATCTTAGACCCCTCCCAGTGTGGATTCCGACGACACCAAAGCACCAAGACAACCATCATCGTCGCCACAGACAACATTCGATGCCAACAAGACAATGGCGAAACATCAGCCCTCGTCCTCTTGGTCCTATAAGCCGCCTTTGACACGGTCTGCCACCACACACTAAAGACACGCCTACAAGAATCCAGAATCCAGGAGAAGGCCCTGGACTGGACCATGTCCTTCCTCACCGGCAGAACCCAGAGAGTCTGCCTCCCACCTTTCCCATCCAAAGCCACTGACATCACCTGTGGCGTACCCCAGGGCTCATCCTTCAGCCCGACCCTGTTCAACGTCTACATGGCTCCCCTCACACAAGAAGCCCGAAAGCACGACCTGAACATCATCTCCTATGCCGACAACACCCAGCTCATCCCGTCCCTCACCAAAGACCCGCACACCGCCAAGACCAACCTCCACGAGGGAATGAAGGCCGCCACCGAATAGATGAGGAGCAGCCACCTGAAACTGAACTCGGACAAAGCGGAGGTCCTCCTCCTTGGCTCCACCCCCTCTGCCTGGGACGACTCCTGGTGGCCGACCACAATGGGAACAGCACCAACACCCACGAACCACACACGCAACCTAGGATTCGTCCTCGACTCCTCCCTCTCCATGTCGAAGCAGGTCAACGCCATCTCCTCCTCCTGCTACAACACCCTCCGCATGCTCCGCAGGATCTAGAAGGGGATCCCGACCGAAACTAGAAGAACGGTGACCGAGGCCCTCGTCAGCAGCAGGCTAGACTACAGCAACGCACTCTAAGCAGGAATCCCTGCCAAACACCTACAACGACTACAACGCATCCAAAACGCCTCCACCCAACTGATCCTCAACAATCCTTGCCGCAGCCACATCACCCCCCATCTGGGAGACCTCCACTGGCTCCCCGTCAACAAGAGGATCACTTTCAAGCTCCTCACCCATGCACACAAAGCACTCCACAACACCGGACCAGCCTACCTGAACAGTAGACTTAGCTTCTACACCCTCACCCGCCAGCTCCACTCCCCCAGCCTCACCCTCGCCGCCGTCCCCCACATCCAACGAGCAACCTCCGGTGGCAGGTCCTTCTCCTTCCTCGCCGCCAAGACCTGAAACACCCTCCCTACCCACCTTCAGCAGACCCAGGATTTGCTCACCTTCAGAAGACTCCTCAAGAACTGGCTCTTCGAGCAGTAGCAGCACCCCCTCCCCTCAGGGACTTGAGACCCTCACGGGTGAGTAGTGCGCTTTACAAGTGATTGATTGATTGATTGATTGATTGATTTAAATAGTTTTATATAGCGCTGGCTAGACCCGAAGGTTTCAGAGCGCTTTACAGGAGAATCAACAATGTAACAGAGAAAGTTCAACAATTTCACAATACATCCAAAAAAATAGGCAATACAATTAGGAGAGGAGAGAAAGGAGAGAGAAAAGTAGAGGGCTTCACTCGAGCAGCGGTCCACGCGCAAGAGGTAGGATTTATGTACCGCGCTGCTGTATTTACTTAATTGATGGGGTAGGATTTCACAGGGGGTACGATTTTGGGTGCCTGCACTGTATTGTGTATTTTTTTTTAAACTGCATTTACTTTTAATTGCTTACGCCTGTCTCACACTCCCCATTCCACCCCGAGCTTTGCTCGTTTGTGTGGAGGGAGTTTCTTCCTATCTCTTGCCCGGCCATTATTCACACTTCCGGCGGAAGGGGGAGCGGTCTAGTTCTCATCACGCTCCTTCCCCTTCTTAACGCAGGGCTTCACTCGAGCAGCGGTCACCGCGCTAGAGGTACGATTTATGTACCGCGCTGCTGTATTTACTTAATTGATGGGATAGGATTTCACAGGGGGTACGATTTTGGGTGCCTGCACTGTGTTGTGTATTTTTAAAAAACCTGCATTTACTTTTAATTGCTTACGCCTGTCTCACGCTCCCCGTTCCACCCCGAGCTTTGCTCGTTTGTGTGGAGGGAGTTTCTTCCTATCTCTTGCCCGGCCATTATTCACACTTCCGGTGGAAGGGGGGAGCGGTCTAGTTCTCATCACGGTCCTTCCCCTTATTTACCGATGTGTTGGGCGGCTCGCAGCGGACGCGCCGATGGCGCGCCAAAGGCAATCCCGTCTGCGCCCGTCATCGCCTGTACATCGCCTCTCGCCAGGACCCCTGGCCGTTGTCGGCCCGGTCCTATCCGCTATGGTAGGGATGAACTCCTGACCTACAATACTGGCCCTGCACTTTGCACAGCTAATCTTTCTACCCTAGGGGACTCTTCATGGGACTGCCCTGCTTGTGGCTCCTTCTCCATTCTGACCCCTACTCTCCTGACATGTGTCCACCAGACCAAACCCCAGATTCAGCTTAAAATACTTCAGCTCAATGTCAGATCTTTGGCAAAACATCGCGCCGAAGTTCTCGATCTTATTTCTGAGGAACGTCCTGGTTTACTGTTTATGTGTGAAACCTGGTTAAATGATGACTTAGTAACAATTCCTAACCTAGCTTTACCCCTTGGTTATTCCATATGTACCCTAAATAGGGTTTCTAGGGGAGGGGGGATAGCGGTCGTGTTTAAATTACACTATTCCTGCCTATTTAACAAAGTGCAGTTAGCAGACTGTGAAGCAGCGCATTTCCAGGTAGCCGTGAGCTCACAGTACTCATTATCAGGCCTCTTAATATATCGTCCTCTGGGTACAGCAACTAAGTTCAAGGGAGCGCTCCCCGAGGTTGTCAGTGAGCTTGCAGCAGGCTCGGCTAATTTTAGTATCTGTGGTGATCGTAATCTTCACCTGGACCAGATCCAGGACAATGCCACTTTCATAGCAGACCTTGCTGCTCTCCAGCTGGACCAATTAGTCCCTGGACCCACGCACTTAGCAGGACACCTGCTTGATCCATTATTTTCCAATCTTCACTCAATTACTATGGATTCCTATGGGCTGGACTGAACACTACTTGGTCAGATGGTTTGTCCCTCTCACCGAGCCCCCTAGCAACGGAACCCCAAGATTGGTCTTTAAACGGCCCTGGCACAAGCTGAAGCTGGACGACTTTCACCACTTTCTTAATGCCAACCCTCTCGACAATTGTCGAGATTACGATTGGTTCTGCGAATGGATCTTGCGAGGTCTCGATGCCTTAATTCCAGCAAAATGGGTGAAAGGTTGTATCTCCACCTCCAATCCTTGGTACAATAACTCTCTAACCGTCCTGCGAAAAGCCTGTAAACAGGCTGAACGCAATTGGAGGAAAGATTACGCACTGGAGAAAAAAAGGCACTACTTGGCAAAGATGAAACTCTATCACAGAGTGGTCTGTAAAACACGCGCATCCTTTTATGCCATGGAGATTAGCTCCAGTCATAACCCCACCAAATGTATTTTTAAAATCCTTAAAGATCTCAGGACAAGGGAAGCAAGTACCTCAGTTGTACTCTTCACGCTCTTATGTGACGAATTAGCAATTTTTTTTGTCAATAAAGTGTGTACCATCCACTTATCCTTTCCTGATCCCTCCACACCTCCGGCCTATGTTAGGACTAGTGTGGAACCTAGGGTCTCCCTGATGTCCATTCCGCCCCTTTCGGAGGCTGAATTTACCCGGCTCAGTGGTAAAATTAAGTCGGGTTCCCCCTTGGAACCCCTGCAGCCATCTCAATTTAAGGATTCCCTCTCCATCTTCAGGGAGCCTCTCTGCAATATAATTAACAGCTCCCTCCTATCCGGGACTGTTCCGATCCCCTGGAAGCATGCCTGGGTGTCCCCAATTCTGAAAAAAATCAACGCAGACCCCAACAAATCGGAACATTTTCGCCCAATATCCCTCCTACCCTGGGTGGCAAAAATCACTGAAGCTCACGTCAAAAACGTACTAACCCAGTTCGTGAATAATAACAGCATCTTAGACCCTTCTCAGAATGGGTTCCGAACGGGCCATAGTACTGAAACGGCCCTCCTGGCCACCACCGAGCAACTACGATCTCTCATGGACGGAGGTCAAACTGCAGCGCTGATTCTGCTAGATCTCAGCGCCGCCTTTGACACGGTGTCCCACGAGATTCTACTCCGGAGTCTCGAGGAAGCAGGGATAGAAGGCATAGCCTTAGGCTGGCTTTGCTCATTCCTGACTAATAGATCACTCCAAGTCTCAGTACCCCCTTATTCTTCTCAGACCCACGCCATTGGTCAAGGGGTGCCCCAGGGCTCGGCCTTGAGCCCACTGCTCTTCAACTTATACGTCCAGCCTCTAGCTGCGGTTGCCAAGCTGTGGGACCTTACGATAGTCTCTTATGCTGATGACACGCAGCTAGTGGTCACCTTGGCGGACGGTTCTACCCCCTCAGCCTCCAAATTCAAAGACGGCATGACGGCAGTGGCCAATTAGATGGCAGCCAATTTTATACAGCTAAATGCCAGGAAAACGGAGGTTCTGTTGATGGGCAAGCACGTCAATCTATGGAATGAGCAGTGGTGGCCGGCAGCCCTGGGAACAATTCCATCCCCAAAAAATGTAGTGAAGAACCGGGGGTCATGATGGACTCTTCCCTTTCCTTTCAGGCCCACACCAAGCAGCTAGCCGCTTCGTGTTTTGGCAACTTGCGAGGCCTAAGACCTATTCTAAAATACTTTGCCCCCTCGGCTCGCCAACTCATTGTGCAAGCAACCATCCTCTCACGTCTTGACTATTCGAACTCCCTCCTTCTGGGGGCGAATAAGGCAGAAATAATTAGAATGCAACGCATTCAAAATGCTGCGGCTAGAGCTCTGGTGGGCTTGCTGCGTTTCTGCTCAGCCTCCAGCACTTTTCAAAAACTGCATCGGCTCCCCATTGACAGACGCATTCATTTCAAGACACTTTGTATTTCTTTTAAAATTCTGAAATGCGTTAGTCCGGCCCTGCTGAGTAACCTGATCTCACATTATGTTCCATCGCGTCCTCTCCGTTCAGCAGAGCTACACTTAGCGACGGTGCCTAGAATCAGGCTTTCCAGGACAGGTGGTCGGGCTTTGTGATACCTTGCGCCCAAGCTCTGGAATTCCCTCCCGGTACATATCCGCGCCATCGATTGTCTGTCATCCTTCAGAAAGGCCATCAAGACCTTCTTGTTCCCTTCACCCTAGTTTATCTCCCTGTCAATTCCTTTTAAGCTGGCCCACATTGTTATTGTGTCCTCATGTGGCAGCGCCGGGACGCCCCTTTGCTGGGGCAGCTGTGCGCTTTACAAAACTGATAACATAACATAACATAAAGACCGACTGGTTAGGTAACGACCAAGGAGGGAATCCAGGGCCCATTTCCCCTATAGCTAAACCAAGTAGCTCCATCGGGCATCAGACAAAATAGTTCAGTCTCAATACGTTGAGAGAGGAGGGAAGGAGAGATAAACATAGAGGGAGGATGGGGAGGAGACCACGGGAGAGACGAAAGGAAGTGTAACAATGTGGTTCAGCAATATACCAGAAAAAGATCAAGAGATAAACATTATATCAAACAATCAGCAATACATTAGGGGAGGAGAGAAAGGAGAGAGAAAGTAGTGGGGGGTAGGGGAGGAGAGAAAGTGAGGATAAGGGAAGAGACAACCGTAGAGACGAAAGGAAGTCTATCTAAAGACCGACTGGGTAGGTGAAGACCAAGGAGGGAATCCACGGGCCATCTCCGCTATAGCTGAACCAAGTAGCTCCATCGGGCATCAGACAAAATAGTTCAGTCTCAAAACATTGAGAGAGGAGGGAAGGAGAGACATAAATAGAGGGAGGAAGGGGAGGAGATGACAGGAGAGACGAAAGGAAGTGCAACAATGTGGTTCAACAATATACCAGAAAAAATCAATTGGTAAATATTATATCAAACAATCAGCAATACATTAGGGGAGGAGAGAAAGGAGAGAGAAAGTAGTGGGGGGTAGGGGAGGAGAGAAAGTGAGGATAAGAGAAGAGACAACTGTAGAGATGAAAGGAACTCAGTCTAAAGACCAACTGGGTAGGAGACGACAAATTGCCCATTTCAAGCCTAACATTGTAGTAAAGTGCTTCCCAGCATTGACTTTTGTAATAGGAGCACTGTGGAGTGAGGATCTGAAATATTTTTACATATTCAGAACCCCTAAACTCTCCCATAGGTATCCCAGGGGGTGTGGGGTCCTGTAGATAAAGCCAGGGCCCTTATAAAATATGTTTGCATAAGGCCCAGTGTTGGAAAATGGCCCAAGTCATTTTTCTCATTGCAGATCCCCAGCCGCATGGGTTGAAATGGCAAAAACGTATTAAAAAAAACTAATGTCAAAGAGGTGATAGAAATATCATTCAAGGACTTCCTAGAATGTTCTTGACAAATCCAACAATATGACATTAAAGTTTACTGACCAGAAGTTATAAGACCTTCTTGCCTGTAAGCCACAATTCAGTCTTCCAGCGGTCTGTCCTGATTGGTCAGAGTTAAGTGGATTAGCGAGGCGGCTTTTAAGAGGGCATAAATAACCCCTGGGATTAGTGAGCCCTTCTGGGAGGAGAAGATTGCTGGGCATAGGAATGCCAGAGCCAGGGGCAGGGGTAGTAAATAATGTTCTTCAAAGGAAGTTGAGAAAAAGCTAGAGAACCCAGTTTCATTTACATCTCTACCCTCTGCCCCCAGCCAGGTGGCAGGATTAAGGAAATAATGGGCAGATCTAAGGGGGAGAGACAGTGTGGAGATGGACAGTCCTGAAGGAGGGCTTATCCAGATCTTGTCTCTCTTCTGAAAAATCTGCCATGATGAAATCTGGAGAAATGTACTCTCTGGGAGAAAATAGTGCCACAATTTGTAGGATGTGGTCATACCCTGGGGTATTGCCCTGCACCACATTGGACATGAATGCCCTCCTGCTTTACCACGAGAACTTGGAATAAGTATATAAATGGGCATGGCCTCTCAGATCTGGTGTTTAAAACTTTTTTTTTAAATGTATTTATTGATTTTATCATATAACTCTACAATATACAACCTCACATTACATTCAACATGACAGTACAATATTTGGCATTGCTTTTTTCTCTTCTGTCATCACAATGCAGCATTCTGTAACGTATTGTGTTACCTTTACATCATTGTCTGTATATATGGGTGTGCTGCTGCTTGAAACTAATGGTAGAAGAAGGGTCCATGCTGAGAAGTTTGATCTGCACCTACAATGCCCTGCACTCAGACTGACTGCACATGCTGCATAATCTGAAACTGCAGCCCTCTGGGTCAAACCTTCTTCAAAAGGACTAAAGAGGGGACTCCCTGCTAGCTACAAGTTAACAGAGCTCACCTGCAACATCACCACCAAGACACCTCAGCCTGGAGTGCTGCCATTGGATGTGTAAGTGTTTTGTCCAAGTGGATTGTGGAAACTAAAGTCCCAATCTTTCAAGGACCATCGTTTAGCTTCCTGACCCTTTAGAGTAAGTTTTGGACACTTTGGGACATTCAGATGAACTTTAGGAATACGTTCCAGACGTTTGGAGAAGTTTAGAGCAACTTTGGAAAAAAGCTCAATAAGTGGACCGAATCGACCTGGCGATCAAGCTCGAGACCCTAAATCACGAGCTGGCCTACCGTCGAGGTTCGTCCCACTGAAAATTTTGAGAGGACCCAACTTTCAGAGTTTGACCAGGAGTAAGTGGAAACCCAAGCCGGCTAACCCTCACTAAAGCAAGCTAGGTGAAGAGCAGCTAGGGACCCCTGAAGACAAAGCTCCATAAAATGTTCTGCATCAAAACAAAGGAGAGGGGGCCGTATCAAACCACAAGAGTCAAGCCGTCAACCTTCAACCTCGTGCTGGCCTGGATCTCTGGTTCATCCCGCTGAAAAGTTCTGGAGGTCTAACTTTCATAAGTTGGACCAGGAGCTCGTCTCGAGGCAAGCCCGAGAAGAAAAGCTCCAGAAAAGTTTCTAACTCAGAAGGCAAAAACTGTGACTGAGACCTACTGATTGGGGTAGCCGGGCAAAGCTCCATCGCGGTCAGCCTGAAATTTTGACATTGTACCGGTCTAGCGTGACCAGATGTCCCAATAGTAATTTAATAAGTTTGTATGTGCCAAATAGTGCTAAATCTTTCTTAATTCATATCTCCGTTTCCCTGCACTGAATTGTTTCGTTTTGGTGTCATTTTAAAGATAAAAATATTTCCTATTTTTATAAATTGGTGTTGTATTTTTATTGTGTATTGTGTCTTAATTATTTACTGAATTTGTGTTTTTAAGTGCTTTACAAACCTGTCTGTGAAGTTAAGTCTGCCTGCTTGCAGGCAAGCTACCAAGGGTTGAACATGGGAATGATTTTCTAAAACCTGTACTAAGCCCCATATTGTGTTAGTGGACTTATTGACAATGGCAGATATACATTTACCATTTCTAATAACCCACTTTCAAACAGCAGCACAACAAGTGCTGCAAGCCCACTAGTACCATTTAATTTACAAGCCCTGGCACACTTAGTGCACTAGTGCACTTTACTATGGGCCTACCAGTAAAACAAATATTCCAATCATGGATGACCAATCATATTATAATTTATACAGAAAGCATATGCACATTAGCACTGATTAGCAGTAGTAAAGTGCCTAGAATCCTATAGCCAACAAAAACACATCAGAAAAATAGGAGGCAAAAGGTTTGGGGATAAACCTGTCAAAAGGGCAAGGTCTAACAGCCCCCTTGACCATGCTGGTCTAATCCTATGGCATGAACATCATATAATACATTGATAACACTCAGCTCAACCTCTCCCTACCCTCAAACCCCACTAACCAAAACCAATTTCCATAGGTGCATGACCATCATTGCACGCTGGATGCAAAACAAATGCCTGAAACTCAACACCAACAAAACAAGTACTCATCTTTGAGAGTAACACCAGCCCATGTGATGACTCCTGTTGGCCAGTGGAAGTGGGTCCCTTGCACTCGCCCATTCCAACAGACCATACCAGAAACCTCAGGATCATACTCGACAACAAGCTCACTATGAAGAAGCAGATAAACGCTGTCTCTTCAGCCTGCTTCCTCAACCTCTGTATGCATTGGAAAATATTCAAATGGCTTCTTATCAACACCACACACACCGTCACCGAAGCATGCATCACTAGCCGACTGGACTATGGAAACTCACTCTACGTGGGCATCACCTCACGACTACTGAGCAGAGTGCAAACCATCCAAAATGCTGCAGCCAGACTCACCCACGACTTCAAGAGAAGCGCCCACACCACCCCTACCTCAGAGCATTCCACTGGCTCCCCAACCAAAAATGGTGCCATTCCAACATAGTTACCCATGCATAGAAGGTCCTGTGCAACAAAAGACAAGCCTGCCTCAACCAAAGACTGAACTTCTACCAACCTGGCAGACAACTACGCTCAACCTCCATCTCTCTCACCAACGCACCCCGCTTCCACAAATGTAAAAGCAGCTGCTAGTCCTTCTCCTACCTGGCTGCCAAGACCTACATTGGGCTCCCACTCCGCATCCGGACTGCATTCCCCCACCTAAGTTCAGAGATGGCCTAAAAATCTAGATGTTCGACTGACAACTCCAAAGCCCTCCTAGCATCTGGATACCCTCACAGGTGATAAACAGCATTTTACAAATTGTTGATTAATGGGTTTAAAATTTGGACGAGTGTGCCTGTGCACTGTCAGTGACCTGGCCAAAGAGGTCATGAAAAATCTAAAATTGTATCTTAATTTCAAAATTGTTCTGAACGGGAGACCCCACAATTCTTAAGATCTCCCTGAACTTAAGAGTATACTTTTGATTCAATGGTTTGCATCTCTATTCTTGTACTGGTCCCAATAGGGGGTATTTTAGTCTCGGTGTTCTGATTTCACTTCAGAGGGCTCAAAGGGCTCCTACTTATTTATTTTTTTACTTTGCATTTTGTACTCGATGAGAGTGCATATGCTTCCTTGTTTTCTCTCTTGCTTCTGCACCCCCCTGCGTTCTGTTTCGGTCCCAATGTTCCCTATTCTGCTCCCCACGCCATTTTCCATTTTATACATGTTTATTTTTTTTTTTATTTACTGACGTCACAAAGCTGCAAAGTACTCCTGGGCACTTTGGTTCCTTTTTCGTTCTCGAGCATAGTTCATTTTTTTATTTTCAAACTTGATATTTTCCGTTCTAAAATGGTCATCCTCCATATTAAAGTGTTAAATGTAGATTTTCCTAGTTGTTATGACGGAAAGTCTTAATTTTATTAAAGACACGGAGGCGAGTATTATGCTTTCTTATCTTGCATTTATTATAATAGCAGCCAAGATAAGTGCAAGAACTACCTTTCCCAGAGGGCCAGGCAACAACTGGGCCATGGGAATGGGAAAAAACGAGAACATGTCAACCAATGAGCAGTGACCACACAGATAAGAGTACACACTGACTGCGCAGCTTCCTCTTTTCGCTGAGAGACAGTCAGATAACAACAGAAAATAAAGGAAAAATAGTCATAACCAGTAAGAACGCCAAAGTCCAGGAGAAGATATCCTTGATCACTGAAATCCAGAACCAAAGTCCAACGAAAGAAACTGAAGCAGGAGCTGGAAGGACCGGAGGGGAAATCCCAGCAGGAGATGAACGGAGCCTCTGAAGGGAAGATCTTCTATGATGAAGCCGGTGGTAAGGCAGGAGACGCTGTTGGGAGGGAGAACACATGTTAATAGTGTAGCGGTGGGATAATACTCGCCTCCGTGTCTTTAATAAAATTAAGACTTTCCGTCATAACAACTAGGAAAATCTACATTTTATGGCAAGACCGGAGGCTCCTATTATGCTTGTTTAAAGCACATCAATAACATCAGAAGCAACAGAATGAATAGGCTTACAGTAAAACATGCGGAAAATACTGTCATTGGACCAATCAGCTGATCTCAGAATGTCCTCTAAGCGGGAGCCAATCCAAAAGGCCTTGGAAGCCATGGCTCCTCTAGCCGAATGAGCTCCGAAAACAGAGACATCAATGCCGGCAAGGGACATAACCCAGCGAACCCACCTGGCGAGGGTAGGGGAGGAAACAGGAAGGTGGGGTTTACGAAAAGAAATGAGGAGTTGAGAGCAAGAGGGCGTTCTGAGAGCAGCTGTCCTTTGTTCATACATTTTCAAACACTGTCCCACACAAAGTTGGGGTTGATCAGGAAAATAGGGATAAAAAACAGAGTCTAAATGAGTCTTCGTGCGTCTGCGAATCTGGAACAGCACACCTGTAGGGGAAAATTGGCGAGCAGAAACATCCAAAGCTTTAACATCAGAAACCCTTTTGATAGACACCAAGCAAAGTAGCATAGTCAGTTTGGCCGATAACATTTTGAGAGACAAAGCAGAATTGGAGGGCCAACTTAAAAACAATTTAAGTACAACAGAAACGTCCCATAAAGAGGTATACTTAGCCAACGGTGGTTTAGAGCAGCGAACACCTTTTAGGAGGCGACAAATCAGAGGATGAGAGCCCACAGGCTTTCCATCAATTTGGGCGTGATTGAGGGAAATGGCAGAGCGGTAGAGGTTGACAGTGCGATAGGCCTTACCAGCACTGGCTTGAGAAGCCAAGAAATTGATAATAAGACCTAGAGGGGCTGAAAAGGGATCGAGAGACCTTTCCAGACACCAGCTTGTCCATAGAGACCAGGCGGATTTGTAGGCTTTGGAAGTGCCTGGAGCCCAGGCTTGGTCGATAAAGTGAGCAGCCTCTTGTGAAATGAGGATGTTAGAAGGGGGAGGCCGGAAACTTTCCAAGCCGACAGAGTGAGAGAGTGGTCCAGGATCAGACTGTGACACTCGCCTTGAGGATTGAGAAGAAGATCGTTGAAGGACGGCAGAAGTACAGGAAAATCCATCGCCAGTTCCAGAAGAGCGGGAAACCAGACTTGAGCTTGCCAGAAGGGGACTACCAGTACTAGAGAAGTCTCTTGACGGCGGACTTGTGCCAGCACTCTGTTGATCATTAGAAAAGGAGGAAAGGCATAGTTGAGATGACAAGACCAATCCTGGAGGAAAGCATCCGTGGCTAGAGCCAGGGGGTCTGGACGCCAGCTGAAAAACTGGGGCAAATGTGTATTGAGGCGAGAAGCAAAGAGATCGATGGAAAAGGGACCCCATAAAAGAGAAAGAGAATGAAAGACGGAGGGACAAAGCCTCCAGTCGCTGGAGTCGCGCAGGAACCTCGAGTGCCAATCCGCCACTGAATTGAGGTCGCCCGGAAGATACTCCGCTGTCAAGGAGATATGATGAGCTAGACAGTATTCCCACAGACTTTTCGCTAAGTCTGCTAGAGGCTTGGACTTGGTTCCACCCAGATGATTTATGTAACGAACCGCAGAAACATTGTCCATGCGTAGGAGTATGGAACAGCGGATCCTGTCTTTTGAAAGACTTTTGATCGCAAAGGAACCAGCAAGCATCTCTAAACAGTTTATGTGCAGTCTGGACTCCTCTTTTGACCATGCTCCTCCAGTCGAGACTGGACCACATCGGGCGCCCCAGCCCGATAGACTGGCATCTGATTCTAAAACAAGATCTGGGGATGTGGCGAAGATAGTGCGCCCGTTCCACGCATCTAAATGGTCTATCCACCATTGTAGCTCTGTGCGGGACTCTTGGTCTAGAGCGAGGATGTCTGAATAAGCTAAACCTTGGCGAAGATGCTTGATTTTTAGACGCTGAAGGGCCCGGTAATGCAAGGGGCCCGGAAAGATCGCTTGGATCGAAGAGGAAAGAAGACCGACAATCCTGGCCAGAGATCTGAGGGAAATGACGGAAAGGTGGAGCACAGAGGCAATCTCTGCTTTTATCTTTGAGATTTTGGAAAGAGGGAGGCGTAAAGACGCCGCTTTCGAGTCCACAAGAAAACCCAGAAACTCCATGTTTTGAGAGGGAACTAGAGAAGACTTCTCGAGGTTTACAAGGAAACCCAAGTCCAGAAGAAGACACTGAGTGGTTTGGAGATCCGCCAGGAGACCCTGTTTGTCCAAATTCAGGATTAGAATATCGTCCAAGTATATTATGAGTCTGATACCCAGAGAACGAAGAAAGGCGACCACCGGCTTCAGAAGTTTGGTGAAGCACCATGGTGCAGAAGAGAGACCAAATGGAAGAGAGGTGAAACAATAAGTCACTCCTGACCACTGGAATTGAAGGAATTTCCAGTGAGACTGGTGGATAGGAACTGTAAGATAGGCATCTTGGAGATCCAAGCGGACCATCCAATCGTGTGGGCGAAGGGTATCCCTGAGGTGAAGGATCGTCTCCATTTTGAAATGACGATACACCACAAAGTGGTTGAACCATTTTAGATTGATTACAGTGCGTAATTTCTTGTTCTTCTTTTGGACTAGAAAGATGGAACTTAAAAAGCCTGTAGAGTCGTAGGGAAAAGTTTGAATGGCTTGTTTCTGAAGTAAGGATTGAATCTCCGTGGAGATGAGAAGAGCCATGTGAGTTGAAAAAACAAGAGGAGGAGGGAAAGAGGTCTGGACAGGAGGAGAGTAAAATTCTATAAGATAGCCCTGAACGGTGTTGAGGACCCACGGGTCTACACTTATGGATTGCCATTTTGGAAGAAACTGTTTTAACCGACCTCCAACGGGAGGGAAAGAAGAAGGGCTTACCTTGTTGATTGGAGTTGTTGTTGTGGCGATAACCTTTGCGGCCCCTGCCGCGGAAACCACGTCCTCGTTGTGGATAGAAGTGCGGCCTGTATTCTTGGGAGTTGTCGTAAACACCTTTGGAGCCTTGATTGTAGGGACGGCCGGAAGAGCGACCCCTGCCTCGTCCGGCCCGTCCAAAAACCCGAGGGGCGAAAGTCTTTTTTATAGATTGTTGAGCCTTGTCAAGAGAGGCAAAGGTAGAGACAAAGCGACTGATGTCGCGAACCAAATTCTCTCCAAAGAGAAGGCCATTGGCCTTAGCGCCGGGATCCATAGGAGCTAAATTAGCCAACTTGGGGTCTAACTTGATTAAAAGACCCTTACGATGTTCATGAGTAATGGAAGCGTTGGCATTGCCCAAAAGGCAGAAGGCACGCTGGACCCACATGGAGATGTCCTCGACAGAAAGCTCTGACCCCTCCAGACGGGCAGACTCTGCCATGTCAAAAATACGGGCCAAGGGACCAACGATGTCCAACATTTTGTCTTGGCATGTGGACCATGCCTTGTCGACTCCCCTTCGAGGGTCTTTACCAAATTTAGAAAAGAAGGTAAGTAGTGGTTGATCGATAGCAGGGACAAGGGTGATTTTATCAGGGAGGGCAGGTTTGGGGCATTCGGATTTTAATCTGGAACGCACAGCTGCCTCAAGAGGGAGACGCAGGCGGGCAGAAATGTATTCACCAACGTGATGGGAAGGAAGCCATTCAGTGGAGTTGGGATGACGGATGGAGGCCGGGTCAAACATAGGGAGACCCTCCGAGTCATAGACTGGATCAAAATTAAAGGAATCATTTTTTGGAAGTTTGGGGGGGGGTGGGTCAGTGACATCAAAAATATCGCACAAGTCGTCAGCATCAGGCATGTCGTCGTCAGTGTCCAAGATGGTGGAAATTACTAATTTCTGTTTGGGCGACTCTGCGTGCTTGGTTTTTTGTTTTCTCTTGCCCTCTGAACCGACAAACCCCTCCTTAACAGGAGGCCTGGGAGGCACATCGTCCTCATCCATAGGCGAGTAGGACTCGCTAACCAAAGTTGACGCTTTTTTAGCCTTTTGCACAGAAGCAGAGTTATCCACCTTGCGTTTTCTGCTATCCCCCGCAGATTGGGCCAAAACCTTGGACAACATGCTGACCATTGTGTTCTCCATGTGCTTAGACATTCTCTTCATGGAGACTTCAACTGCCTGGTCGACAGAGTTATTTATAAACCTGTGAAGGTCCTGCTTGAGAGACCCTTTGTCAATGTTAGAGGGTGTTTCCTCAGAAGAACTGTCGTTTTCCATTATGGAGAAAGAATGGTAGGAAGGGGTTAATGAAAAATTGAAGAGAAGGGCGTGAACAGGGGCGTGTGCGGAGGCGGGCTGACTCCGGGACACAGCGCGAGGGAAAAACACAGAGGGAAGAGCTCCGACGAGCGCAGGAGCAATTGAGGAGAAACGGTGAGTAAACGCGGTGAAATGGAGCCGCTGAGAACAGCTCAGAAGCGGGAAACAGCCTGCGCGAGCACCGCGAGGACCGCGAGCAGGCGATACCAAGCGGGAGGGGAGGGGGAAGAGGAGCCGGTAAAGAAAACCGGACCAAGGAAAAAAAGCGCGACTAGCGCGAACACAGAGGCGCCAAAGCGCGAGTCGAGGAAACAATAAGGAAATACAATAATGTAAAAGTAATAGCAATGCATAGAAATATACAAATAACAGTAGTACAATGAGAGCAAAGATAAGGGTACACTTATCTGACTGCGAGCAGCAAGAAAAGAGGAAGCTGCGCAGTCAGTGTGTACTCTTATCTGTGTGGTCACTGCTCATTGGTTGACATGTTCTCGTTTTTTCCCATTCCCATGGCCCAGTTGTTGCCTGGCCCTCTGGGAAAGGTAGTTCTTGCACTTATCTTGGCTGCTATTATAATAAATGCAAGATAAGAAAGCATAATAGGAGCCTCCGGTCTTGCCATAAAATTAATAATAGCTGCCATACGGCATGATTCAATCACATGCATGCGTCAGTGCTTGTGAATACTTCATTAAGCACTCGGATGCATTGGTGGTCATCTTATGATGGGCTTTCTTTAAACGAAAACAACTCTCGTGACACGTGCATAATTGACAAAGCTAATTGCTCGGCCTTTCTGAGCCAAGTCCCATTAGGTTTGCCAATGCTTGGAACACAGGGGTTGCATGCCTAGAACTGACGGTTCTTTTAAATGCCATAAACACAAGAATAAGAGCTCCTGCTTCGCATATCTACCCCATCAGACATGATCTAGTTCATGATTGTGTTCAGTTTCATATGTGCATTCAAAATCCATGCTTTCGCACTAGCTAAAACAATGATGTTCACGTTTGATGCTTTTGTGTATATATTACTGTTGTGCATATGCATATGCTACTGTATATATGTAATATATATGTTTTGGAATGGAGGCTTTAAAGGCAGCGCGTACCCACACATCACACCAGGAGCTAATAAGATCAAAAAAGTACAAAAAGTCACAACCCAGAATGAGTGAACAAGTGAGTGGCTGTCATACTTGTCTCTGAAATAAAAACTACAGCGCTGGAGACCTTAGACATTCAGAGACCTTTCCATTTTGTGTCATTGCTTAAGTCAGGAAATGATCTTTCTAGTGTATTGCAGATATTTCTATTCCTGCAGGTAATGTTCTAGAGGGTGCAGCAGCAATGGTCTCAGGCTCATTATTAAAGCGCATCTCATGTCTCTAATTACAGTCTGAATGTAAAAGTCACAGCATTGGCGGGCCGAGCAATAAATAATACCCTGACATGACAAGGCGATAAATGACCGGAAACTCCCCGTGCGCTATGCCATTTCCTACCCAATCTTTCTTACTGTCACGTAGGCTGGAGTCAGTACCACGCACTGCGCTCGCACAATAAGTGCATGAAACTTGCTTTTCGGTATTTGGTGGCGTTTTGTTGAAGGGGCCAGAGTCATTTATGCCTCCAATCAGCTAATTAATGATGTATTCTTAAAACATATACAGCGAATTTCACAGCTAGGTTGTTTCTAGGCACTACGTTACATAAACATCCGAAAGCCCCACAATGAGGCATTTTAATTGCAAAACACCTCTTCTAACCTGGAAGCACAGTTGCTCTTCTGAAGTCAGCTTGAAATATCCTCCTCTGTCCAATCTCCCACCTTCTCTCTCAACCTCCGTTATCTGACAAAACGATTTCCTGCTGTTCGTAATGTATACTTAACTACATCTCTTCTTACCTGCAAAAAGGAAATGCTTAATTACAGCTATTGGAAACTTGCTCTTTTTAGCCCACCCAGACAGAGTTGTTAACAATGATTAACAGATCGTGCATTGCACCTTTAAAAAAAAATCCTTTCCTGCCCTTTCACTTAATTGCAGTGTCTCAGTCACAGAAGCTAGAATAATTTATTATTTAATATACAAAGTACACTTGTATGCCTGATCTCTTCAACATAAACCCAGTTGTCCTCGCAAAAGTACATTTTGTTTAAAAAAAAAAAAAAATTATCGACATACATATGAAACAATATTATTATAAACTAGGGGCCTCTTTTACAAGAACTGGCACATTGCTGCTTGAAAGCAGCGAAGCGACACTTCTCAGTATGCTCTCCTTGCGACACCAATTGCGACATATTTACTGTATAATGTATCGTGTCGTAAGGAATGACAGATACGTGGGGAGGCCTATACTCATTGTGCTGTGTCCCTCCTTACAGCTGCTCTAAACAGCCATAAGGTTTTGACGCAGTGGCATCCTAGAAGGGGCGCAGTGAAATCTTGTAGATTTCACTGCATCACTTCTACAAGGCTTTATTGCGTGGCAACGCCCACCCTTCAAACATTATTCCTGACGCAGGTATAATGTAGCGCAGGGGTTTGCAAAGTGTTGTATCTGCCTAGATGTGCCACTTCGTGGATATGGTGCAACATGACGCATTAATCATGCCGCCGCTGCTTCACTAAAAGTGAAACAACAGCAGCGCAAACGTGATGCAGGCCTTCATAAATAAGGCCCTAGATATCTAATGGTGCTTAATTGCAGGTGATACTCAGCTAATCAGCGTGTGATAATGACCAGCACCCAGTGTGTGTGTAATGCTTTACCCTTCGATATCGTGCTGATGTTTTGTATATGATATTTCATAGGAACTTTTTAATATTGATCTTATTAAAACTCGCTTCTTTTCTCTTTGATCCAGCAAGGCCAAGTCAAGTGCTATCAAAACTGACTTCAAAATCACAGGCAAGTAGTGGCTTATTATCAAGAACAGTGTTAAAAATTATTGCCGGTTTAGCAGCAAAAAACTGCAGCTAAAGCGGCGATAAGGGGCTTGATAATATGCCCTTGAGAATTCCAATTGAAGTCCATGTTCTGGTGTGGACATGGCTTCTATTGGCATTCTCCAGCGCATATTATCAAGCCATTATCGCTGCTTTAGCGGCAGTTTTCTGCTGATAAACCGGCGATAATTTTAAAGCCGTCCTTGATAATATGCCCCATAGTTGCTTAAAACATGCAAGGAAAGCAGCAGTGGCCTTGGTTTGTTCTTCTTAATTGTGAGCGCATCCGTGTTTGATGATGTCTTTTCTTTTGACTGTTGGAGGCTGTTGCTCGAGGACTTAGACGCAATATTTGTCACATATTTAATTGCACACCAGCAGCCTACGGAGTTTGCCGCCGACCTTCAAGGATAGAGTAAACTGGGACTTTCTCAATTAAATCCTATTTGCAATAACGGGTGACCTTTGCTGCCATTTATATTAAGACTCCGAAGTCGTAGTTGTAATTGAGTGGGGAAGATGAAACCTTCTATGGAGGAACAGTGCTGCGTGGTACAAATAGATATGGGTCTTTCGTGACCCCAGTTTTCCCATTTCCTGTTTCACACTGGCAAGAAATGAAATAACTGCCCATGTATTCATCCGAATTCTGAATCCTTATGCGAACAACGCATCCCCAAAGCCTTATAGCAGTTAGATTGCTGCCAACTCACGAACATTCTGACTCGAATATATATCTTATTGCTGCTGTGATAGCCCTAACTAAAACATCACACACTGTTGTCCCATGAGCAGCAGCGCATCATAGTTGGTTAGCAATGCTTTCGGGAACGCATTCTGCATAGGTCGGGCAACCGATGACGCAGAATAACCAAAATTACAAGTCACCAAACCATACGGCGCCATACATACATTTTTTAGTTGAATATAATAATTTGACATTCCAATAAGCATGAACGCATAGTAAGTTCTATAGGTACTCGTTGAGTGACAGGTGGATAAAAAAAGATGCAGCAATGGCAGCGTGTATAACGTTCGTTTGCAGAAAAAGATCAAACACCCTCTTGAAATAAAAATAAATGATCTAGTAGCATATGTGATAAGGTTCCATTCGCAAAGAATAGCTCTAAATTGTGCATTTAATGTTTGAGAATGGATCTGGTTTTGCAAACCAACCTATGTACTTATAGGTTTTTCACAAAACGAGGAATCCTAGGGAGTCCCAGAAGAACCTACCTAATAAATATTCATCAGGCATGTCACAATTTGTGATCCCCATTAATTGGCTGAGATGGGAGTTATCATGGTGAGCAAAGAACAGCAGATCACCATATATGTCTGCATTCTTCAACAGATTGTTTTCTTTTTTAAGGAAAACAGCCTATGTTCCTTAACGGAACCAGTAATTTTTTAAAGTGCTTTCTTAATTTCAAAACGTCAGGAGGAGCAGACAGTCGACCCCAGGACCACTGCCCCTCCCCCCGAGGAGATTAACGCAATTACTAAAAGGGACAGATTCCAAAGTGGACCCTTTGCCGCATGTGAATCAGTTACCATCCCTGCTTGAGAGTTGGTATCGGAGCTATGGTTTGTAACTGGAATTGTGGTGGCAAACTGTTAATACATAGCATATCGACTAGCGATTTGGAAGGGACACCCAATTCATGATCTTTCTCAATAGCAAATTGGTATGGCTCACTTATCCTATATAGTTATTCGGAAAGATTTTATTAATCAAAAGCCATAAAATAGGGTCAAAATGTGATTAGTACATACGACATAGGGATTTTGAGATGGCACCACAAAATACCTCTATAAATCTGGCCTCTAATTCTGAATATTTTATATTTCATTACTCTTATGCATCACTGTTTTTTAAGTGATATTATTAAACTTGACTTGAATCTTAAGGCTCTATTTTGAGATTGGTGGATGGGATACTCTGTCAACAATATGATGGGTATTCCTCTGCCTTACTACAAATGGATCATACCCTACGGCTCTTGAAATAGGGTAGACGGGATATCCATCAGATTTGTGACAAGTGACCCATCCTCTAGACCAGGGGTCTACAACCTTTCCACTTACAAGAGCTACTTATGTTCAATGAAAATCTTTCCGAGCTATTAATAATATTAGCTTTGAACACATCAGATAAGAGTATATTAGTGCCCCCCCCCCATGCACGGTTACCAGCCACGATCTCCTGAGTGTACGATTGCCAGCAGTAATGCAATTTGGAATGCCTTTACAAGGGCAATACATAACAGTCACAGATGCAGTGCCCCCTGGCACCAAGGTAATAATATTAGTAATAATTTTGGGTTTTAAAACTACATACATTTTCAGATCAAATACACACTTTTCAATTTTGTTGTACATATATTGCCAACTCACATGGTGCCACTGTGTGTCACACGATTTAGACTCCTTTCACCCCAAGGGAGGACTTGAAATTACACTGTGGTTGGGAAAACGAGCTAAAAACCACTGTAAACAATGGATTTCCAGCTTGTTTTTCGAGGCAGTAACCAGCTGATATGCACAAAAGTTGTGAGAACACCCCAAAAAACCGGGGACTGCCTTGATGACAGTATCTCTATTAAGGATTTGACAGTATTTCTATAAATGACTTGCTCAGAAACAATATTTGTGCAACCTGAGCTACTTTTTATTGTATATATTCAAAATGTTGAGAATGTATGAAATATAAGAGGTGCCCATTAGATATAGATGGTTTATTTTAGAGACCTTTTTAAATGTTCATGTATAGGTGATGTTTGTTTATGGAAGCACTTGATGGTTTTAGATTTTTCCTTTGATTCATACACTGTGAATACATTTCATATTAATAATTTAAATAAATATTTTTCTCTATAGGAAATGGTAATTATTTCTGGAAGAGACAAGATAGTTTACGTTCTTTATTCAAGTGCATTCTGATTGATTAACAATAGGTCCTGAACATTGATAAGAGTCACAAAAGGGCAATTGTTTTGGAGTTGATGCATATTACAGACATGCCAACTCACATGGTGCCATTGTGTGTCACACAATTTCGGCTCCCTTCACACGTCCCCCAGGGAGGAGCTGAAATCACACGGTGGTAGGGAAAACTAGCTGAAAACCACTGTAAACAGTGTATTTCCAGCGCATTTTTGGAGGCAGTAACCAGCCAATGTCCATAAAAGGTGTGAACACACCTCAGAGCATCGGGGACAGCCTCAATGACCCTTTATTTTTTTTTTGTTTAAAGGGGAGTGGGTAGGGGACATGGCGAGGGTCAGGGTGCCTCTGCGCTCTCAGCACCAGGCCCTGCCCCCTCCAAAGCCCTGCCTCCTCACACAGTGAAAATATGTTGTAAGCTGGCAGGTATAACATTCAACCAAACAAAAGCTTCTCATTTAGTAGGCTTGACAACACACAGGAGAGCTACTCACAGGAAGCTGGAGAGCTACCAGTAGCTCACGAGCTACTCGTTGGTGAAGCCTGCTCTAGACTCTAAATCAGGCACTTAGTATCAAAATTAAACTAAATTGGTGTTGTTAATCAATGCACTCACATGTCCAAGAAAATATCAACATTTGTATAACACATTAGGCTGCTTCAAAGAGTGGTAATCGTGATATGATATAACACAGTTACAATTGGATTTCAATCGATTTTTTTTTTTTTTTTGCAGAGTTTTATATAGCGCGAACAAGGAACCAAACCAAATCAGTTATCAGAGCGCTTTACATAGCACCAGTTACGTTACATGAGGACACACTTTCATTTTAGGCACGGGGAGATTAAGTGATTTGCCCAGAATCACAGGGGTTTTTTGGCGTCGTTACCGAGACTCGAACCAAGTTCCCCAGATCCGAGGTCGAGCGCCTTAGCCGTTAGGCCAACCCTTCTTGCTATCTATGAGTATGGTATGTATATGTTAACAGAAGCCATTGTGCTAGAATGTAGAATCACTTGTTATTGAGAAGTAAATAGTGTGTCGCATGGTGATTGCTACTAGCAGAAGCATGATTATATGGTAGGAGCGTCAGTGCTAAAGAGCATCAGCAGCCCTTGTAGGAAAATACCTATTTTTGCATGATCACCCTCATTGTTTTGGACTGATGTTGTTGTTCGTTTGACTCTATACATTGCGACTCTGCTGACCAGGCCTCAGTTCATGTGCTCTGTACCCTAAAAGCATGATGAAATTAACTATACTACTAACTCGCATAGTCAACTTGACTAGAAGTCCTGATGTAAGAAATTGGAACATTATTTGAGAGGGTGACAAATCACCTGAAATAATAATCAAATATCCTTGCCAGGAAGTACCACTAAAGTAAAAAAATAACCTGTGCTGGTAGCTTGGCGCAAAGCAGTCGGGCTTAATTTAGAGACAATGTAGAAAATTGTTATGCAGCACTTAATGAGGATTAACACGAAACACAGCACAAGAACATTGAGATGACATTTGGGCTGCTTTACTATGTCAACTGGGAGTTCACACTAGAGATTGCCATCTGGGTGCCTACTGGAGCCAGGGCTCCCACTGCTGTTGATTCCCCAGGGCGTGGTTGGCTGACCATGCCCCTGGAGACAAGACAGTCTGATGAGGGAGCAGGGAGGCCCCAGACTGGTGCATATAATGGGCACTCAGGTCAAGCAGTTCAAGTTTAGCCTTGGGCGAGCTATGTAAGTCTCACCAACCCCAGGGTTTCCACCAAATGGAGGCCCTCCTGTAGTTCAAAAAAGGAGGCAAATGCTCCAGTGACGGGAAACAGGTTTCTCACATGCATAGGGCAGGGACTTCCTCAAAACCTCAAAAAGAAACAACCATACAACCCCAGTCCATAGAGAAAAAATCCATTAAGTCCAATAGCATTACTCACTTCAGGCTGAGCACATGAGTCCCAACGGCCATAGAGTGGATCATTAAAAAGTAAATGCAGTAATTTTCTGAAAAACTGCCTAACAATGTGTTTTTTATAAGCTAACCTACAACCCAGAGCTCTTATTATATAGGTCTGCAATTGAGCTGCATGTGCACCAACATTACCATGGTCTGCCGCCCCTTTGATCAAAGCTTCCAAAAGGACTTCAACAAGGCCAACCACTCAAGAACACAGACTATAAATTGACATTCAAACAACCTTTTTTTATAAAAAAGACTCTTTTTTCACTGCACCAAGAAAAAAATGCCCAGCGCAGCCAAACAACAGACATCTCCCCTAAAGACCATCACCCAGCCTACACATGTTTTTTCAGTTATTTTTTTATGTATTCTTAGACACACTCTGTTTAGCCTCTAGGATTGTGTTTCCCTTTGGAGCTAGAAAGTGAAAGGGACCCAGATTTGCAAGGCCATGTACATTCATGCAGCGTGACTTTACAAAACCTGCTAAATATGAGCAGGGACACTGCTCCAAAGGTGCATCTAAAAAAATGGCTTGAAAATGAGGCCCACAGTTCTCAAATCAGGTAGTATGCAAATAGCTAGGGGAAGCATAACAGACACTACAGCAACATACACTGTCTCCAATAATATAACTGTCATGACATATGGGAGGATTAAGTAGTTGAAAATTCAACTAGAGGGGGTAATATTAAAACCCATGTATACAATATCATTACGCACCATGATATATGCATGTCCGACCACGACAATACCAATAACTGCAATGTCGATGAACACCATAAAATGTGCTCACATATCAATGTCGATGCCAGTAAAAACAATCTCAATGTATGCCATAAAATGTGCTTGCATAACAATGATGAAACCAGTAAAAACAATGTCACTGTATGCCATAATCTATGCAGCATTACAATGTCATTATCAGTAAAGACAATATCGATGTACACTATGACAACTGTAAGCACAATCCTGTAGATGTCAGTAAAAATGATATCAATGACCGACATGGCAATCGTACACAGTTCAACAAAGTCATGTTATTGCTGTCGGATTCTCCCAAGGTAGCCTCCCCATCAGCCCTGAGTCAGAGATGCGTGATGCGACCCAAACCTGAGCCTACCAATTTACAGTTTCCTGGTGGGGTTACACTTGGCCCAAAGACCCAAAGAAAACGCTGATCAATCCCACAGATAGGGAGTTGCACCACTAATTGGTCTGTGGAAATTGTCCCTGATAACACACGTTTGGCCAAATGCACACATTCCCAAAATATCACAAAGTTAGGAACACTCACCCAATCAGGACACATCATACACACAACACATAATGATCAAGTGCTCCCCAAGCCGGACATCTGGAAACATACACACAGGCCGTTGGCCTGGGCGGTGAACTCTGCTCCATTCACTTTTTTTTTTTAATCTTTATTAGGGCATCAGACATAGATATACAATGTAACATAGTATGGAAGAAAAAAGAAATGAACAACTGTATCTGAAACCCCTTTTTAACATTATTGACACCGCCCACCTCCCACCCCGGTGGATCCCCTCAGAGAAAAGAGGGACAATTAAAAAGAAAAGAGTACATACTTCCAATCAGACTGAAATTAGAATTTCGTCCTGGTTTAGCCATTTATATAAAGATCCCCAGATCTTTTCTCCTTCCCTCCTAGCCCTATTTCCTCTTCTCCTAAACACAGAAATCTTCCAATTGTGCATAAATATTAATTTGCTAAACCAGACGTGTATCGACGGTGGAATCGGTTCGAGCCAGATCATGGCTAAACAATGCCGCAATACAGCCATTGCTACAAAAAACATTTTACGGTACGCTTCCTCCATATTTTGGTTGGAGATCCCTAACATTATAACCTGAGGGGTCAATAAAACTAAATGTCCCAATATATGTTCTAAACGCTGCTCAATTTTGGCTATCAGTTGCAGCAAACTAGAACAGGCGGCAAACATATGTGTACTGTCCGCAGCAAGCAAACCACAGCGTGGGCAATTTAACCCGGAGGTCCCCTCCATCTATAGATACGAGCAGGGGTCATGTATAGATTACACCAGGTCTTGAAGCATTGTACCTGCAGGTTTCCAGAGATACACGTCGTTTGACTATACAGAAGAGAATCTTCACTATCTCCCTGCCCGGCTTGCAAAATGGTTTACCACCTGTCAAAATGTTTAGCTAAATCGTAACCCCTCTTCTCATTTACCAATTTGTATAAAACAGATATAGTCAATTGACCCTCATTGATCCAATCAAGAAACGGGATACGCACCCAAGTAATGGATCTTTTACAAAGAAAATCCCTGATCTGCAAATATTTATAAAAATGTTTGTTCTCGATCCTAAATGTTTCTTTAATAGCTTCAAAGGACATTATTTTAGTATCAGATATAAGATCCCCTATACACTAAACACCTTTGTCCTACCAATCTTTAAAAAATGCATCCCGAAATATTTCTGGCAGTACGGTATTCCTTGCAAAGGGGAAATATAAATGTACCCGCCCGATTCCAAACATTTTTCGAACCCCACAGTCCAGACCCTAAAGGCACTTAACAAGACCTTGAATTTGACCCTTTTAAAATAAGCAAAATCTATATGGCGCAAAAAGAGACCCCTAGCCTCTACCCCATAGATTAAATGATAAATCGATATATCCGAGCTACCCGAAATCCCCCATCCAATAATTCCCCTATCTGTTTCAGAGTGATCGACCAGTAATACATTTGAAAATTGCGCACAGACCACCCTCTATAGGCAGAGTCATAAGTCTGAGAGCCCTTCTTGGGCGTTTATTAGCCCATAAAAACCATGAGACAAGCTGATCTAACTTTTGAAACCATGATTTAATTATCAACAAGGGAATTGCTCTAAAGCAATATAAAATTTTGGGGAGAAATATCATTTTAACGATATTACATCTGCCGATCATTGTCAGGTGTATGTTATTCATTCTACGGGCATCCAAATCAATTTTTTTGTATAAGTGGTCTAAGGTAAATCTGGACAATTTCTTCGGATTTAGAGCTAATTTCTATGCCTAGATATCTAGCACTTGGTACTATCCGCCGATCTACTAACCTGGCATTGTCGTTACAAATTATTTGCGTTTTGTCATCATTTAGATGATACCCAGAAATCATGCCATACTGTGAGGTTAAAATACTAATTTCATCTAAAGCCAACTGTGGAAAACATGTCAGAATGGCTAAATCATCGGCATAACCCAAC
Organism: Lissotriton helveticus; assembly: GCF_964261635.1. NCBI lineage: Eukaryota > Metazoa > Chordata > Amphibia > Caudata > Salamandridae > Lissotriton > Lissotriton helveticus. The sequence continues at coordinate 1,753,944,193 of NC_136063.1, forward strand.
ATTTTGACATCTCCTCCCTTAGCATGCACAGGTTGCATTACTTGGTCATCCCAGATCTTCCTAATTAGGGGATCAATGTAGATGGCAAATAACAAAGGGGAGCATGGACAGCCTTGCATTGTTCCTCGCAATACATTGATTACGCCAAACTGTGCACCCATCACAGATACTTTGGCGATTGGATCTTTGTACATGCTCTGAATGGCTCTAATAAATCTTTCCCCATTCCATAATACTTTAGAGTAGACCATAAAAAAGGCCAGGAGACCCTATTGAATGTTTTTTCCGCATCCAGCAGAATTAGGGCCATATGGTCTCCTGTAACCTTGGTGTAATCAAGCACGGTAATTGTCCGACGTATGTGATCAATGGTTTTCCACCCGGGCACGAAGCCATGTTGTTGCGGGGATACCATTTTTCTGATGACTGATGCCAATCTATTGGCAAGATCTTGGAGTAAATGTTTATATCGCTATTAATCAAGGTAAAAGGCCGATATGAGCCTGGATCTGTCGCTACTTTCCCTTTTTTCAAAAACATAACTATCTTTGCCATCCGCCATGAATCTGGAGGTGTGTCACCGCTCTAAACCGCAATAAACATCTCACACATTATCGGTACGAGCTGGGCTTGGAAGATCTTATAAAATTCCCCTGGCAGAAAATCTGGACCTACAGCTTTGCCTGATAGAAGAGAATCCATGTCATGGGATAGTTCCCCCAGATTAATCGGAGCATCTAGCATATCCTGATCCTCGAGGGGCAATACATCTAATTCAATTCCATTGAGATACCTTTGTATTACAGCCTGTATCTCACCGTCATCCCTTATATCCTCTGAATAAAGTTTTTGATAGAATTTCTGAAAGGCCACATGAATTGCCCCTTCGTCAGAGACCAAACCAACATCCAGATCTACAATGCTAGCGATCCGCAAAGATGCTACATTTTCCTTCGTCCGTACCGCTAATATATGACCCACCCTTTCGTTGCTCTCGTATACTTTGGATCGCCAAGCTAGGTATTTACCCTCGGATTTAGCTAAAGAAATTTCCGTTATGGCTGATTTTGCTATTGAGATCCTAGTTTGTGCCATTTCGGCCTCACCCCCATCAATAATACCATGACCAGGTTAGTTTCAGCACCCCCAACACTTTATACAACTCCAAGATCTTCTCCTCTTTTTTCTGAGTTTCCCCCCCATACCGCTTGGTTTCACCCCTGATCCCTGCTTTAAGGGTATCCCAAACGTTTTGTAGGCCTGTGCTACCCATATTCTCCTTTAAAAATCTATTTATCCACATTGCCATATACTCTACATATGAATTATCCCTTAGAAAACCCCTGTTGAAAGTCCAGCTAGTCTGTTGCTTCTTGAATTTGATATTAACTTCTAATACAAGCGGATTGTGATCAGACATTACTCTAGGGAATTTAGTTATTTTAGCACCCTGTATCAAACATTAAGAAATAAAAAAATAGTCAAATCTAGAGTGGATTCTGTGTGGCGCAGAAAAATAAGTAAACCCAGGATCATTGCTCATAGCTTGTGCCCACATATCAACCAGGCCATGCAGCTCCTTCAATTGGACAAGAGACTTAAAAACTTTTGGTTTCAGCCCTTGATACCCTAGTTCTGGGTGATTAGCAACTGCACAGTCTAGGTGAACATTAAAATCGCCACATGATATAATCCGGGATGGCTAGCCCACCAGTTCTAAATTTGATCAATTATAAAGTTTGAGATCTTCCAAAACTGGCCCATAGATGGAACAAAGCGTAAATATAATATTATCAATAAAGCATTGTATAACAGCCCACCTGCCGTATTTATCGGCAGAAGAACAAACTATATTAGCCAACCCCCGACGTAAAAATATGGCAACACCTTTCGGCTTGACTTCCTGCTTTGTCCAAGAGATTAATTGAAACCCATCAAATTCCGAAAATTTATTATGACTGGCTTCAATATGTGTTTTTTGGAGGCAGATGATATCTGCCTTCAAGATTCAAACATCTTCTCTGACCCTGCGCCTTTAAACTGGGTCGTTCAGCCAGCAAATGTTGATAGAGGCTACCCTAATACACCCCATTTTTTGTGACAAATGATTCTACAGATAATAATCCACAATCAAGAAAGAGACCTATCGGGACTGCTCCCATACAACAAAATGTACAACCATTATAGCATACAACCCCCTTTCCCCGGGCAGAACCACCACCCTCAACCCCCTCACCCCCCACACACTTCACTAAACAAAAAAGGTCCTCAGACCCTTGCGATGCCTCCGGCGTTCCTGAGTGGACCCCCTGTCACTCCCCAACCCCAAAAAGAAACCTATGAGAAAAAAGCTCAGCCCCATTAAAGTTAACAAACTACTCCATAGAGGAAAATTCACCATGTTTTCAGACCATGAACCGCGTTATATCAATATAATACCAACCCTCTCTTCTAGGAAGCCCGATGAAGAAACAGACAAAAATACAAACCCACAATTGGACCCCTTGGCTATAGGCAGCTAAAGTCTCTCAGCCAGCAGTCAGTTCCTTTAAGTGGCTTTCAGCCTGGATTTCAGAGGTAAATACACGGACCCTCCGTTGATATATGACTTTCAGCCATGCAGGATTCATCAAGTACACTTCGCATCTGCTTTTCTGTAAGGGGCTAATAAGCTGCAGTAACCGCCACTTTCTCTCCACTGTTGTATGGCAGAAATCTGGCCATATGAAAAAAGTTTGCCCCTCAGCTGATTTCTTTGCATCTGGCCTTGCCTTCTCGAATACCTCCTGCCATAACAAAAAGTTCCCCCAAAAAATAAAAATTGCACGAGGCTTAGAATCAGGGCCAGGGTTGTTTTTGGCCATTAGGGGGAATCTGTTTCCCAATTCCAGTGCGATAATTATGGAAAAGTCGATTGAACAGTTTCAACACAATACCTCGGACATCATCCCCCTTGGCTTTTTCTTCAATGCCAAGTAAACGTAGATTATTCCTTCGCTGTCTATTTTCGGAATCTTCTAGCTTCCACATAATATCCATAAGTCTAGCATCATTTGCCGTTGTCTTTGACTCTGTATTTTCTAGATCAGCCTCCAAACCTACTACCGGTTCCTTAAGAGCAGTGGTTCTGGCTACTATTTCTGAGCAAGCTTTTAATGTTTTGCGGATAGCACCTTGAATCTTCTTAGTTGCTAGTTGCGCTCTTTTGTGCTCCTGACGAGCCACTACTCAGATCAGGCTGATTGAGGGGACTGGTTCAGACTTGCTGCGGGAAGCCCTTTGATCGTCTTCTTGAAAACCCGGACCTGGCCCACCCACCGCTGCCAAATTCGTAGAGGCATAATCCCATTGAAGGTGGTCACTGGCCTCTGAATGCAAACGTTCTCTCTCTGAACCATCAAAACTTTTCTTCCTAGATTTCCTAGATCGATGAATAACCCTCTCTTAAGGTGTCCGCAGTTGTCGGGGATTGTCACTATCGTCTCCGATCACCTCATCAGTATTATCAGGATCACTGGTGATGTTGAGATCTGATTCCCCTGCTAGCAAAAAAAAGTTCTCCCCATCTGGAGTGCCTGGCGCTGCACCCCCAAGTTTCTGCAGATCCCCAACTGAGTCTCCGAGAGGAAGAGTGACACCAGTATCTGTCTCCGCTTCATGTACTCCATTGTTAGAGAATCCCTCAGCCCCCATTACTGCTGCACTAAGGTCCATATGAGGATTGACTAGCACACAATTCTCCAAAGTCTCTGCCAGGCTAGAAGACTCCTGAGAAACAGTCTTGCTCATAGCTGCTACATTGTTACCAGTATTGTTGTCGGTTTCATTCATCGGGGCTAAGGGAGCATTGTTAACATTAGCAGAAAGTTTCTCCAACAGTGGCTTTTGCTGTTCCAGGGACCATTGACGTACTCCCTCTCCCAGCGCCATCAGGCTGGTGCAGCACATTCCCCAGTAAACCATTCTTGCTTCCTACCTTCTCACCTCTCTCATGGAGGTGGGTGCGTGTTGCTTCGGAGTCTTTAGTCATGGGCATTTTATTTGGGATTGCAGCCACTGCCGCTGCCGCCTTAGAGCCGAGCCCAGACTCCTTTTGAAATTGGATTTCTTCACGGCGGCATACTGCTCTTTCCACTCTCGTTCTCACCCAGCCGCGTTCTCCCTGCAGATCACGTCCGCCAAGTCCACAGGTAAGCCCAGATTCTTAGAGCAGACGAACCGAGCTTTGCTACTTGCTGCCACAGCTTATGATGTTCGAGCTAAATCATCCGGTTCAGTTTTCCTTTTTTCCCCTCCAATCTCAATCGTTACTCATTCGGTATTCGGCAGAGCGTTCTTCTCCGAAAATCACATAACACGGAGCAGCGGTCGGGGAGTGACACCCATTCAGTTGACATAGCTGCCATCTTCCCAGCCCCCGAACTCTGCTCCATTCACAGAGTTTTTAGAGTTTTCCCCCCTCACGATCGCGAACAACAAGTTTGGCAGCTTGAGCTGCCGCTCAGGTATAATTTTTGCCTGAGCGGCAGGAAGATCAACACGAACGGCAGTTTGCACTGCACTCAACCACTTGTGGAATGCCACAGAGTTTTTTTTTTTAACTTTGTTAAGTTTTGCATAGTAACCTCTGCGAACTAAGGCCATGCCTGACTGGCTCACACTAGCTCTCCCCAAGGTTGGGACCGACCTGTGTCCCCCTTATCAGAAGTATGTGTTTGTTGTTTATGACTAGGCCAGGAATGCCAGATCAGTCTATTGTACCTCATGAAGGTATAAACAGTCATCCAAAACATCTATACAATGAGAGACTTTCTTCAGACGCTACTCTGTCGATATTCTCCTAGCCACTACGTTTCATTAAACCAACTTGTTCCGGTTTTTCCAAACACCTTATGTCTTTTCATTTTTCAATGTAAATCATTATCTGAGCAGCATGACTGAGTCCAAATTTAGCAACTTTCAATGTGAAAAAGCACCAGAAGTATACAGCCCAAAAAAGGACCTTCTTTGGGCGTGAATTTTGAATTTCTTCCACTCTGAGCTTTCCTACCAAATATCATCAGTTTCACCAAAACCTCATCTGATGATTATCCTGCCTTGTGGATCCCTTATTGGACACAGCCTACTGCCTTGCCCTGCCTAGGAGTTTTGACTCCCATTTCAGAGACTACGTTAAAAGTTCAATTTTCTGACTTGGACCCACCTGGTTTCTGTATCCAATGATCATTCAATGCGTGCTCCATCACTATCAGCATTATAATATTCCTAGGACTAGTTCAAGAGCAAGCATATAAACATGGTTGGAGCCTAATGCTTTTCTGAGCTTTTTCAATTTTTAATTTTAAACTGCATAAATGCTTATCTCTGGTTTCCTTTATTGGTAGTTGTCATTTTGGTCTTAGTTTGTTCAATACATTATTTTCTTTTTTTATAGATGGGGTGGGACATTTATTGTGTTGTGTGTTTGACTTTTGAACTTTTTTGATACTTCTAAATACTTGGCACTATTTTTGTGTTAGATTCGCTGCTCTGTGCCATAGATACCAGGGGTTGAGGTCAGTTCTAAATTAAAGAAGCCTTTATTGGACCTAACAAGAATAGTGACATTATTACTTTCAGTGGCTTTTAGCGGACTACCAACCACCCCAAATAATAATCAATTTTCTCAAAGCCCTCATTACAACTCACAAGATAATCTTGATTCAGGAGATAACTAAAGTTTCAGAGTGAAGCAGTACTACAATGATCATGGCAAATAAGGTGCATGTTGTTCCTCCAATGCGACCATCAGAAATAAAATCATAAATGTCTGAAATCAATAAAAACACAAAACCAATGTTGGATTTAAAATTAGCTACAACCGGAGGAGCCAAGCTCGCGATTGTAATGGTCGCTCTGTAGCTTGGCTCCGTCAGCCTTCCGGCCTGACTCGCATATCCTGCCGCGTATCCTGATCCGAGATGACACACTCGAGCAGAAATTGAAACGCAACGTGTTGCTCTTACTCACCGTCTGACCTGAAGGCTCCTGCGTGCCGCGGTTCCGAAGTTGTGCCCCCTGAGGGACCGGGGCCTCCGCGGTGATGAAACCGGGGCCTCGCCTATTGGACCCAGCCTGGCGTTGATGTAAACGTCGGCCCCGGCCGAGGGAGTGAGCCACTGGCGAGAAACCATTGTGCGAACATCCCGGTGGTCCTGATCCGGGCTTGCCTTGGCGGCCGTGAAGCTGGTGTGGGGCGCGGTGCTCCGAGGGCTGATCGTGTGAAGGGGTCCCCCCGCCGCTGCTCCGTCCATCCACCCTGGAGCCTCGCGCCCGGGCTCTGTTCATCGGACACGCCAGCGATATTGCAGGCTGAACCCCGACTTTGGCGGCTCTCCTTTCTGCACCAAGGCTACATTAGTGGGACCCCCTTGGTACCTGAGGGGGTCCGCATCTGTGAGCCTGATCCGAGAGTCGCGGAGGGTGGTGACGAGGCTGAATCTGCAAAATGGCAGCCGTCGAGCTAGGCCGTGGATATCCTCCAGACGGCGGGCCTGGATTGCTGGACTGCACGGGGGCCTGGACATGTGTGCGTGAGCCTACAATTGGCGACGTTCTAGACGCACTACGGTCCTTGCATGTGGCCTTGACCCCCGATGCCCCTGGGGGATCGGTGCGGTCCGCCGCCATCTTGGATGGCCGGTTCCTTACGGTCTCCTCTCGTCTCAGAGATGCCACTGCCTCACCCCCCTCAGCCGCGATGAGGGCTACTACCGCTGTCCGTCGACAGGTATGCAAGCAAGTGACTTTGGAACCTCCTGCGCTTCAATGTTTGGAGTTTGGGGGCCTGAATATCGTGCTGGGGTCCGATCCTACTCGAGGGTCCGAGAAGTATGGTGGCTTGCTACATATCTTTGCCTTGATGAGGTCGTGTTTCTGTACTGCAGGGGAACCCCCGCTTTCCCGAACGGCGAGACTGAACTCCTGTCTTTTCCTGCCATTGTTAACATTGTTGGGACACTTGAACTGCATACCCGGACTTTTGTTCTCTTGCATATGGATTGACCTCCCTGGCCTACGTCTTTATCGGACTACTTTTCATTTGTGTGAGTGCCCCGCACCGAGTTGCTCACTTCTCGCTGTCATGTGGTGGGAGTTAATTGTTGCTAAGAAAGGCCTGGGGTGAGATACATTGCTCCCGGTGGATTACTGGTGTACATATCCGTGGCGAAATATCCCGTATGCATAGTGCTGTGGGTGACCCCCTTGTAAGTTTTATGACGCTCGAGATTGTGTCGTTTTCGTTTAAACGTATTACGATTGAATGGTTGGGCGGAGGGCTGAGGCCGACCGTTTTGTCTTTGCTCCTTTACTCCTCCCTCCTACTTCTTTTGTCTTCATGCCCTTCTTTTTGCCTCTTTATTCCTCTTCTCTTTCTTGTCTCTACCACATTTCGGGTTCGGGATTAGGGCGACAGGCACGCTGCTGAGGGGGTAGGCCGTAGCCTTCTGCAGGGGTGCTGGGTGGGATGGGTGGGATGGGTCTTATTTGCTGGTTTATTTTCTTTAGTTCTATGGCCCTTTTGTGTCCCTTTATAGGAGCGCCGCGACTGTCCCTGCCTCCCGTGGTATGATTGGGATGGGGTCTGTATCGTCGCTGCTCTCTTACTTGTGGCTATGCTGCCTTTCAATGACGACTCCCATCCCCTCCTTGTTGCTAATACTCCTGCTTTTTTCTGCGTCCTTGCTACGGGATGCTTGTTTCGGCGCGGCGCTCTTCTCTTTCAGTCTGTATTTTTCTTTTTTCCCTCTTCCTTCCCCTCCTTCTCCTTCTTTCTCTCCCAAAGGTTAGTATGACGGGTTAGTTCTAGTGATGTTAATATTCCGGTTCCTTCGTTCTGTTTCCGATGTACTACTGGGTGGTAGATGTGCGTAAGATGAGTCTAATTGTATGTTGATTTGGGTTGACCGCCTCTGTTTTCGTACTGATGTATGCTGTAGTGACACTTCTCCACATTGCTGCCCTTTAGTTTTCTTATAGCCAATGGTTTGCTCTGGGAACCTGGATTCATTTATGCTGTATCCGAGCCTGTTATACTCCTTATTGTAATATTATAAAATTAACCTTCTTTATTCCTGTTTGTGGGCCGTCCAGATCCTTCCCCCCCCCTCCTTTTTTTGAACTGTATTGATTGCACACCATCATGATTGTTTCTGTATATTTTTCTTCTGTATTTCTTGACTGCTCTATTGTGTCGTGGCCGGCCGGTCTGGTTGTAGGCCCAGATTTGTATATCCTTTCTGTACAAATAAAGGTTTACAAAAAAAAAAAAAAATTAGCTACAACCAGTCCTCATTGTGGCAATTAAGGGTGACGTCCAAACTCAAAATTGCAATAATAAAGTATTGTTTTCATAACTTTGAGTTTAGTGGATGGGTATTCTGTCACAAATGTGTAGAGAATGCCATTTCTCTTATTGAAAGTGCATTAGGACAGAATACACTTATAATTAGGTGGACAGAATATCTGTTACATTTGTGAACATGTAACCCATCCGGCAAACTGTGAATCAGGCACCCCTTGGTCACCTTGCTATATGTTGCTTATAATCACTTTTCCAGAAAACCAGGTGTTAATTGTTTGATAAATGTTATAAAATAATGTCTGATCTGTATGCTGGTCATATCTTTCTAAATTGGCTACATGCCTCCTTCCTACCAGGGAGTATGGGCGTAGGTGTCCTCTTTCTCATTCACCTGAAGCGTGGCCTTAGGTGTAGCGCAACTGAGGAAGATCTAGGCTACACCAGCCATCAAAAGAAAGTTAGGCTTACCCTTCACAAATGTGAGAACTACTCCTCTTTGATGGGTGGGTTTTTCTCTCCCTTTGGTACGTTTTAAAAAAAGACTGGGTTTAAGTCATTCAGATGTTTATATTTGAAATACTGAAGTGTCATGCTATTTTGCCCTGCTATTACCAAAAAACATATTAAATTAGGGAGTGGAAGGCTGGATCACCTCATTGCACTTCTTTCCAACTGCCCACAGAACCCCTTCTGTGGTCTCGACAATTCACACTTGGAGGCCCATTAGCATGGCGGGCGGATCGCCTCCGCCCTTCCGGCGGTGGTGATCCACCCACCAAAACACCCCGCAGGACGGCCTATTACCCCCGGCTACATTAGCTTGTCAGGTGGTATCGCGGCGGACGGAAAGACTGTCCTCCGCTTTTCCACCGGTAGGCAATCGTCACAATTGCCTACCGGGCAGTAAAGGCCTGCAATATGATGGCGGTGCTCCATATTATGATGTTGGCGGTTCAATGCCTTTCCATGGTGGAGACTTCACCATGGAAAGGTCCCTGGGGGGGTGGGGTCTGCACTTGGGGGTACCCATGGTACCCCCAATATTAGCATACACAAGGTGCCAGGCACCATGCGGTGCCTGTCACATTGTGCATGCCAATGCACAACATGCATATATTGCATTGTGGTGGGTGCTGCTTACAGCACCACTCACCACAATTCAATATATGCGGGATGCCACTGCCACCGCCACCGAGGCATCCTGATTGCCATAGCGGGACTGCCTCACATCTGGCCGTCGGTCCCGAGTACCATTATGCCCGCCATCGTAATGGACCCCTTGGTGTGACAGTGTGTCCCTTTAGATGGAGGTATTCTTGTCTCTTCTTTTGCAGTCCTTATGGGCACTGTCAATACATATGCACACATATATAACTAGATACTGGATAAATGCAACATACTATCAAGGTTAGAACGAAATAGTCTGCAACCCCTCTGATTTTTCAAAGCTACTTTGAGCTCCTCCTAAATGCATTAAGGTCTATAGGTTCAAATTAATTTAGCATTTTTAATGGTCCAAATAGCAATTTCAGAATGTTAAGAAATGGTAAATTGCCTTTCAATATGTATGAAAGGCATATGCGGCATCACAAAATGTGATTTCTAACCTGGAGAAATCGCATTTTGGAATTTGCAAAAAAGTAAATCGCAAATAGGGATTTGCTATTTGCGATTTCCTATCTGCATGTACATAGCATTTCTTAATTGCGAAATGGGCATTAAGAAAATACTATTAACATCAAATCGGATCTGATGGTAGCCAGGTGCAATTTAAAAGACAAACAAAGGGATGGTGGTCTGCTGTTCCTTGCATCCCTTTTGTCAATCACAAGTGGTTCAAAGAAATGATATCCCCAATTGGATTTGATTGAGCAAGTTATTCAGTGACTAAACCAATATATGTGATTAAATACATTTGAAAAACATGCTTCTTCGAGTGAAGTGTATCAAATTCAATAAACTACATTTGAATTCCTATTAATCCAAACTAAATTTTTTCACAATAAAATTTTTATGAATATTGTTGTGCACTGCAAGTCTTGCTTTCTACATTATTTGTTTGTACTTTGTGCTGAAATCCACCTTTCACTGAACCAACATTATTTTCCTTGCATGATATGGAGACATCCCCATAGAGGGATACCTTATCCCACCCATGTCCCAGTTCATTACCCTCACCTTTCAGCTGGAGGGCCATCCGTTCCATTCTGTTTCAGCTCTACTGTACACTCCAAACACCTTCACTCCAATGCTAACTAACACATTCAGCTAAACCACTTATCTCAAACCCTCTTTCACTGTATACTCTTACAGCCAGATTCATCAAGCGAAATGCGCTCGCAAAAGGGCCAGATTCTGAGAATCTGGCCCTTTGCGAGTGCAATATTTGCATTTGGGATTCATCATCCCAAATGCAAAAATCGCTAATAAAGAATTCGCAAATTTGCGAGGATTAGCATTTAAGGAATCTCTATTAGAGATTCCTTAAATGCCATTCATGAAACATTTAAAAATTGCAAATTCGCAATATTTGGCCGCTATTTACCACGAAGTCAGACTTCGTGGTAAATAGCGAAAAAAATAGAAAAAAGCAATTTAGTGCATTATTCTCTGTTGCATGTTACACACACACATGTCCTTTGGACATGTGTGTGCGCAACACCTGTTTAATGTTGCATTTCAGGGGTGTTACAGGGTGTCCTTTGGACACCCCTGGCACACTTGAAATCGCATCCTTATTTGCGATTAGCAAATTGCTAATCGCAAATAAGGAATAACTCCCCATTCATTCCTATGGGCCTGTAGGTCCATAGGAATGCATGGGGAGGTATTCCTTATTTGCGATTAGCAATTTGCTAATCGCAAATAAGGAACATGTAGGAATCGCAATATTTTTTGCAATTCCTACATGAATCCCGTTTTGCAAGTCCTTAATAGCGATTCCTTATGAATCGCTATTAAAGACTCGCAAAACGGGTCTTTGATGAATCTACCTGTAAGTTTTTTTGGTCAAATTTAGAATACTAGCCCTTGTCAATTATTCTTGTTCTCATTTCTTCTTTTGAATTTATCCTATGCCTTATGAATAATTTCATATAGTCTTATGAAGGGTTTTATTAAGTTTTTGAAACTAATTCTAAACATGTCTATTCGACTTTTTGAGCTACCTAAAATCCTCCAACACATGGACAGATAGCAGTAGTGCACCAGTCACATACTACTTGCTTTCGAGGTAAGTGCATTGATTTAAATGTCTGAAAATGCTGCTGGATAGTTAGGGACTGGCTAGGGTTTTGAGTATTGCCTTGGTCTATAGTTAAGGCTACCAGATGACTCCATGGCCCATATGTGTAAAATTGGAATTATTTATTAGGAAATCTCAATTGGGCAATTTCCTAAACTGCGATTTCCTGGTAGTGAATGCAATTCTTTAGGAATCCCTAGTAGAAAATTGCAGATTACATACATTCTATTTTGAGATTCCCAAATAATTGTTACGGATATGCTATTTGGGAATCGCACAATTTGAATTAGTACATATGGGCCCCAATGCTTTAGTGTTCAGTTTATTACAAAGGACCTAATGACAGTGACTACTTCTGAAACAACCACAAAGTGAATTAGCCTGGTCTTGTTAACATATATAAATCCTTTTTCTCTAATGGCGTTATCCCCACTCTGCCATGGTGCTGCTCTATTTGACTTCTCCAGGTCTGTGTCATCCCAGGCTACTCTTTTATCAAATTAGCTCAACTACATTGGGGAAGCCACAGTTAATGTCAACCACTATGTAGTGTCTACATTTTGTTCAGAACTGCTTGGAATGCCCTACTAACTGTATACCATTCTATATTGCACTGTATACATTTGCTAAATTGCCAGACCACTCAGTTAACCTGGTTGAGCTCTCAATGCTGAGCTAGGACTTCTAAGTTCACGCTTAATAGAAAATGGTGGTAGCTACTGCAAAAAACATGTTCCCATGCAAAATTAGACCTGTGCCACTTTGGTGAGATAAGAAAAGTTTGTATATTTTGAAGGCTTGAGGCCAAAGGACTTAACATAAAATCTTCTAAGGAAAACTGCTGATAGCCAGGTGAGCTTATCATTACACCACTCATAATAATAGTAGAGTTCGAAGGTGGTGTCATATAGTTACTGCTTACCTATTGTGACGAGGGGGACCCGGATGCGGGGCCCCCTGGCCTGCCTATTTATGTGTCTCCTCTCTTTGTGCAGCACACGGAGTACTGGAAAACCCCAGACGTCATCGGTTGCCGACCCGGGTTGGAAACACTGCATCCCTGCACCGTTAAGTGGGCGGAGCCGGACTGGGGATACGCCCTCGGTACAGAGGTAAAACTCTTCCCTGAATCCACACAGGTGTGCGAGACACCCGGAGGCGGCGGAGGAGACTGGTGGCGAGACTGGAGAGAGAGCGGAGCGGAGTGGGATTTGAGCGAGCAGGAAGATCGGAGGACGGAGGAGGAGTACAAGCAGGAAGATCGGAGGACGGAGGAGGAGTACAAGCAGGAAGATCGGAGGACGGAGGAGGAATACAAGCAGGAAGATCGGAGTTCGGAGGAGGAGTACAAGCAGGAAGATCGGAGGTCGGAGGAACCGAGGATAGAGACGCTGACGTCGGAGAAGGTGGGAGACAGTGACGGCAGCTACTTCAACAAGCCAGGAGGCCAACGGGATAACGCATCGCCCAGCCACACTTCCCGAGAAGTGTGGCTTGACCAGGTACGGTCAAGATTCAGCGGTTGGGTGGGCATTAGAAGGAACAAGCCACCCTGAGGTCACACACAATCCCCTCTGCACTAACCCCCCCCTCACTGGGTCCCGACACTCGTTCAGGGTATTTGAGTGCACGTGTGTTATCCTCACCCCTTTTTCCTTGTACCAAGTCAAAGTAAGGACAGACTGACTCAGACTTCTTATTTTTCCTTTGCCGGTATCGAGAGGCTATCGAGACGGCGGAGAGACGGCCTACGACTCCCAGGAGGCAGTGGGAACGGCGGCCGGGAGCAGGAAGAACCACGACGGAGGAGACGGATCCACCCCTCCCTTTCTACAGAGTACCTGTTCAAAAACGCAGACTATATAAAATAATAAAAGCTTCATTACCCAGAGTTCCTGTTTCGGCCAACCTTTTTGACAAACCTCCCGAAACCCCACACCTATATACCGTGTTAAGTTAGCATGAGCTTATTAAATGTTTAAACGCCATTTTTCCTTTTGCTGCTTTTGCACACAACGCATAATTGTTATTTTAGCTTTCAACCTAGAAGAGCGTTGTGATTTACATGAGAATAATATGTTATTGCTCTGATATCAGCTTTGCTTGGTAAAATATGTGTGTACAGTGAGTGCTGAAGCCTCCAAGGATAACTCGACATAGTGTTGTTGTGAGGTCTGATCTTCGCACCTTCCTAGACATAACATGAATGTAGCTGCTGCCAAAATCTGGTTTCACGCGCGTTTTATATTGCTTTGCTTAGAGCACACGATACACACTTGATGGTGCTTCGCATGCAGAGAGCTGGTGGAAGATGATGTGATCCTCTGACACTGAGATCTTGAGGTATGGGCCCGCCCTGCTAAAACCCAAAGAGACCTTCATAGATATAATATACTATGCTAGTTAGTGAGGGTGAGAAATAGGTGTTGTTAATTCCTATTCATTTCAGCATTTTAGTATGCTGTCACTGTTTGCTTTCTATGGACTAGTAACTATGCTGATAACTTTGTTTCTTATAATATGTTTGCTTGTATTATATAAGATTCTGCGTTTGAGAACCCTGCATTAGTAAATAAATATTTCAAATATGCACGTGTCCTCTTTTACTCCACGTTCTGGTTTGAAATGATTGTATAGCGAAAGAGTGTTCATGTGTTCCACGATACCTGAGGTATTCTAAGTTCATGTTCTGGTTTGTCTAAACATTGGGAGTTTGTTATGACCAATGAGACACTGTAGCTAGCTCGGTAAGGGGATTTTGGGTACTGAGGTGAGTTTTGGGCCATCCTAATTCACTGAGGTTCCAAATCTCTATGCACAGTTCTCTAGGAGAACGGAATTCCCGCTACAGTGGTTTATTAGTAGATGCAGGGAGGTAACTACAACTGATAATACAACAATCACAAATAAGGTCCAGGCAAGTCTCAATAAATGAATCCTTGCTCAGCCTTTGGTAGATTGACTGACAAGCAGCCAGGCTTAACTTAGGAGACAGGTGTGTAAAGCATTTAAAACACCAATACATTAAATATGTAAGATACCAAACACATAATAAAAATCCCACACCAAGGTATATAGGTGTGTGGAACATTCAGTATCAACAAAACAATAAATAAAATAAAGACACAATACTATGAGAATCCAACTCAAATTCAGAAGAATAGATGATATTTGTATCTTTAAAATGACACCTGATAGAGCGCGCAGGTCACCCAACTATAATTTTCTTTACCATATGCACATCTGGGCCCATAAATTCAATTTACCATATTTATTAATCGGGTAACCTACACTCTGCTACCAGTAACCCAGTTCATTCCTATTTATCTTCAATGTACCCGACTTACCAACCCTCGTCACGGGTACCTATGATCACAGTGGATCAGGGAGCTAGATGTAAAAGATAAGCAGTCACCAAAATACAATAACATTCATGATATTTGCACTCTTTATAATAACCACAGACTCAGGAAGTTTTGAAAACCTTTATCTAGTCTTCATCGGATTCAGAAAGCATAAGGTTCACAGCAAGTAGACTGTCAATAACCAAGATTATAAAAAGTGTATATCCATATAGGAAGAAAATAAATCCGACCATTTAGAAGTCTAAAGGGAAGGTAAGAACAGGGAACATTTTATAATGAACTCATAGAACCCTTATTTAGAAAGGTGGTTCTAAAGGACGGGAAAATAAGGAGCATAAAACCTTATCACTTTTAATGAAGTGAATAAGAAAAAAAAGAACTCAATGTGAATTTTACGATAAATGGACTATCCATACAACTAAGGGGAAGGAAAAATAGGAACACGCTAATAATTCAGGAATGACTTCTCTGGTTCAGCAAAGAGAAGGTAAAGAAAAGGAACATCTATTTATTCAGAGACAGTACTTTAATATCCAACCTATAAGGTAGGGGAAAAATGGAACATGCTAAATAAAGGCACTTTCACGACTTCAGTAATTTTGTCACAAAGGAAGGGTAAAGAAGGAACATATGCAAATATAGTTTAGCACGATTTCAGGAAAGGGAAGAGATAAAGGACGTAAGTGTGTTTCCCTAACTGATTTATATTTACCTAGAACGGTGTGGAGACCAACCCTGGCCACGGGTTAAGAACAGGAGAAACCCCAAGAAAGGACAGTCGCCAGTAGGCCAGCAGGTGCAGAATGGAAACCCAGGACAGGAAAACCAGATTAGGATCAGGACAGGGCCACCAAGGTAAGACAGGCACCCGCAGTTCAGTTGCAACGCCTGCGCTACACCCTGTCTGCAGCTATCAGTCAAAACCCAGATTGGGTTATCGAATTCCTCAGCAAAGTGCTCCACCAGCACTTAAGGTTCTCAAAACCCCGAATGGGTCTCTGAGTCTGTCAGACAGAGTGCTCCGCAGCACCTCCGTTTCTTGATCAGCTATTGAGTGCATTGGGTCAGTGACAGGTCAGCTATTCGGACAAGTCGGACAATTCTCCAGCTAAACCTAGGCTAGTTATACTGTTTTCGGGTCAGTGTACCACCCCCCAAATATTGCAAGTGTAAGAATCCCCAATTTCGATTGGTCCAGAGGAAGGAGAGGTCATCACACCAACTCGGATTTAACTTTCTCAAGCCCCTAATTTAGATCTTTTGGGACGGCCTATTGAATTTGGGGTTCCCATGACACGCTTTACAAATAACAATGGAGAATACAATATTCATATACAATTGTTACAAATGCAGTACAGTTCAGCTTTGTCTTGCTGGGTCACAGGTCGGTTCCCAGGAGCATCTTGGCTGTGGCTGCCAGGTGGCTGGGTTCCACTGTTACAAGGCTTTCTTCCCTCTGCCAGGGTGACTTGCGCAGTAGGGACTTCAAAGATGGCGGAGTAAGCACCTCCCAGGCCCAAAAGATTTGATACATGAAAAGTAAAGGAAAACAATTTAGAACACAGAAATAAATGATTACACTGTATACCAGGGAACCCTATATTACTCCCATTACTTTATAATAACTATAGCCTTAGTTAATAATGCAGACAGACAGCATAGCGAAAGCTGCAGTGCAAGCTTCGGCATGTGGGAACATAAAGCAGCCATCTTATTGCTAATGCGCAAGTGCAAGGGATTCCCACCAGAACTGCGAGTACGTCACATCACTTGGGTATGACCGACGCATGCGCAGAAGAAGTTCCCGCGTAGCAGCAGCCATTTTAGGTTGCAAGCGTATTAGGATTAGTAAACACATAGGCAAGCTTCTCTGGGACACCCCAAATGTCAGAATAAAGGGAAAATTAGTAAGACAAACAGGTTGATTAATACTATTAGGGTTATTTGAGGTTCATGAATACAAGCAAGTCGCTTTACGTGCGAATCCTTGCTCCATCAATCCCCTCTTTGATGATATTTTATATCATCACAAATTAATAGAACCAGATGCCAACTTTTCACATTTTCCCCAGTTCAATCTCCTCAAACATCCTGTTCAGCTTTTCCTTAGTATCTTTGTTAGGGTGAACATTTTTCACCCTTTTATAAATCTGATTATTTAATTCTTATAGATCCAGCAAGGTACTCCTGCACACTTCACAGCTGTGGTGGTTACTAGGATCACCTGTCGTGGCTTTCCCCACCTTGGTGCAAGGCAACTTTTCCGAGTATGTTTCTTTATTACGACCCAGTCACCTGGATTCAGGTCATGTGCTGGAGTCGTTGGCCTGGCGACAGCGTCTGCCCCAACCTGGTGAGAGATAGAAAGCACTTGGTCAGACAGGTCTTTACAGTATTCTAGTACCAAATCATCAGAAATGCTTATCAGTTTGTATCCTTGCACCCATGCTTGCCGCATTGCTCTTCCCATCAGTATCTCATGGGGGCTCAAGCCCGTGTTCTGGTCTGGAATACTTCTGAGTCCCATTAACACAAGGGGCAAAGCATCAGGACATTCCAATTGAGTGTATTCACACATCTTTCCCAATCTTGCTTTAATTGTGCCATTCAGTTGTTCTACCACTCCAGAAGCCTCTGGGCGATATGCACAGTGCAGTTTTTGCGTGATTTTGAATGCTTCACAAATCTGTTTTATTATCTCATTTTGGAAATGACTTCCTCTGTCAAATTCAATCGTGACTGGGAAACCTTAACGAGGTATAAGCTCCCTAAGTAATAACTTCGCTACTGTAATGCTGTCATTTCTATGTGCAGGGTAAGCTTCCACCCACTTTGAAAATAGGCAGACAATGACAAGTAGGTACTTCATTCCTCGACAAGGGGTAACTGAATAAAGTCCAGTTGTAGTCGAATAAAGGAGCCCTCTGCCTTTTCAATTTTTCCTGGTAACACCAGTTTTCTTTCCAGGGTTAAATTGCTAACAAACCAGACACCTCTGGCAGAGTGCCTCTGCTATGTTTCTGAATTTCGAATTGAACCATGTCTGGCGGAACATACGAATCATCGCGTCCCTGCCTAAATGTGTGTCTCCATGTATCAACCTAGCCTCAGAAGCAAGCATACAGTCTGGCAACACAGGCATATCATCCAAGTAAACAATGACACCATCTTCCACCCTCCTCTGGCAACCAACATTTCTCCACCTTTGTTTTTCCTGTGGCTCTGCTTCTTCCTGTAAGTCTCTCACTTCCTCCCATGTATTCACTCCCTCTAGCATAAAAAGTTGGCAGCTGTTTCCGTTTCCCCCAACCTTTATATTGATTGCTATTCGGTATCTTGCACAATGTTGGGCTAACTGGTCAGCATATCGATTACATGCTGCCACTTTGTCATCGCCAGATTTGTGAGCAGCACACTTGACCACAGCCAATTCTTTTGGCAACTGGATTGATTCCAGTAGATCCTGTACATATTTTCCATTTCTGATAGGGGTGCCTGAAGAAGTCAGGAACTCCCTTTGCATCCATAGCTGGCCAAAATCATGCACAACCCCATAACCATATTGGCTATCAGTATATATGGTTATTGTCGAGTTCCTCCCTAATTTGCAAGCTTTTGTCAAAGCAACCAATTCAGCTACTTGTGCAGACTTGACTACATGTAAATAGGATGCTTCCACTGGGCCTCCCAATGTACACACTGAGTAGGCAGCGCTTAGGACTCCTTCCTCATGTCTCATGCATGAGCCTTCTATAAACAGCTCATAATCTTCATTAATTAAAGGGTCTTCTTTTATGTCTGGGCGTGGTTTTGTACTAAACTCGGTCAAATCAATGCAGTCATGTTCAGTTTCCTCCCTCACTTCTGCTGCGAATGAATTAGGTAATAAGGCTGCTGGATTCAGAATATTACATCGGGAAATTGTCACGTTTCCTGCACCTACAAGGATTCTCTCATACTTAGTCAGCCGACTAGGTGTGAGATACTGCGTTTTAGTTCTTGTCAGCAAAATTACAACAGAATGTGGAACATACACAGTTACTGGATGCCCCATCACAATGGACTCACTCTATTCAAGACTCGTGCATGTTGCAGCTACAGCTTTCAAACATCCAGGTAATCCAGCTGCTACAGGATCCAATGTGGAAGAAAAATATGCCACTGGACGTCGAGTTAAACCATGAATTTGGGTAATGACTGAAAGTGCACAATTGTCTTGTGTGTCACAAAACAATGCAAAATCTTTTGAATAGTCGGACATCCCTAGTGCAGGAGCTGTACACAGACATTCTCTCAATTTTACAAAAGCAGTCATGCTTTCGTCATCCCAGTCCACTGGATCTTTTGCTCGTTTCTTTGTCATTTTTATCAATGGTCTTGCTAGGACTGCAAATCCCACAATCCACTGCCTACAGTATCCAACAAATCCTAGAAACATTCTGATATCCTTCTGGGTGTTTGGTAATTCCATATTCCAAATTATTCTAATTCTTTCTGTGGTAACTTTTCTGATACCTCTCTCTATCTGGTGTCCCAGATATTTTACTGATGAGGTACAGAATTGCAGTTTTTCTGGTGATACTTTAAGTCCTCCTTCACCTAAATGGTTCAGCACGGCAATTGTGTCAGTTACACAGTCTTTTAGACTCTTAGACGCCACCAAGAGGTTGTCTATGTATTGCACCAGGACTGATTTTCCGGGCAATACAAGGGTTTCAAGGCACTTTTTCAAAATTTGATTAAAAATTGAAGGACTTTCCGTGTACCCCTGAGGAACACGATTCCAGACATATACATGACTGTCGAATTCAAATGAGAAAATAAATTTGCTGTCTGGATGCAATGGAATTGAATGAATGCATGACATAGGTCAATGACGGTAAACCATCCAGCATTCCATGGTATTTGGTATAGGATCACTGCAGGGTTTGGCATGACAGGACAGCAAGGAACCACTATTTTATTAACCTTGCGCAGGTCCTGTACTTACCACTAGGTTTCTTTATGCCAATTATCGGTGAATTACAAGGACTGCTCAATACTTCTTGTAAAATGCCTGCTTCTAGCAATCTGTTTATTTCAATAGCAACTCCTGCTTTCACTTCTGCACTCATTTTATACTGTTTGGTATTTGGGTAGACTGCATCTTCTTTTATGGCTATTTTAATTGGGTCAACATTTGCCATTAATCCTACATCTTTTCCAGTAAAATCCCATACCTCTGGTTTCACTGTCTCTTGGAGTTCTTCAGGTAAGTCTTGTATTGTCAGTCTTTTAATTTCTGAGTCCGGTCTTGCTAACATTAATTTGTATATTCCGTCTTCATCTGGGGTCTGGAATTTGGACGCCATTTGGAGTGGAAAAGATTGTGCAGTTCATTTTGCACAACAAATCTCGTCCTAGTAGGTTCACAGGACTGGAATCACAAACAACAAATCTATGCATTTCGTTAAAGTTCCTAATTTTAATTTCCATAGGCTCTGATACAGGGGTACTAATTAGCTGATTACAAACGCCCATTACTTGGATCGCTTCTCCTGAGAGGGGTAGGTTTGGATGTCTGCTGTTCTCACAGTAGAACGGGTAGCACCAGTGTCCAACAGAAAGGTGACGTCATTTCCTTCAACCTTTCCTTCAATGTATGGCCCTGACTGGTCCACCGGCAAGGAGGCACAAAGCACGCACTCCTCGTCCTCCCCCCTCAGGCACCGTCAGTAGGTGTTGTCACAGAGAAACGTGTCATTTAACAAAAATTGTGAAGTTGCTGCATTTCTATCCTCCCTTCCTTCGCAAGCTTCAGTGTCTTCACCCTGTTGTGCTTTGCTCCTATAATTTGGCCTCGGTGCACGTGGCAACTGATTCTGTTTTACCTGCTGCTGGGTATTCCGTGGTGTCTCATTCTGCATCTGTGGATTCAAATCATTAATTTGCACATTACCATTCTGTACAGCCTTACACTCTTCTCTCCAGTGCCCTATCTACCCGCACCCATGGCAGGGGAACTTTTTCTTTGCTTCCTCTTGGCTCATTTTTGCTCTGGGCTTTCCCCCACCCCCGGGGCCTTGATTCTGATTGTTAGTCATTTTACTTAACTGCTGTTCCTGGTGCTCTGCTAGTTTTACCTGTGACCACATGACCTTTTCCTTTAACTCTTTTTGTTTATCTGCCAGCTCGTCCTCGCAATATTTGGCATACTATAGGACTTCATCAATTGGTTTAGACTGCCAGCAATTTTTTTTGTCTTTGATCCACTGTGAAATCTCAGACCTTAACCCTAGCACAAATCGATAAATGAAGTGGGTCATGTCTTTCATCTCAATTTTATCCATCCCGCTGTACGTTTTGAACACCTGTAACAGTCGTTCATAATAAGAATGTACAGTTTCATCTCTATTCTGGGTAGTTCTATCTATTTGGGTCCCATCAGTTTTCTTTGCAGGCACCTTTCCTTTCAGATACAACATCACCTGGTTGTACTTCTTCATGACATTCCCTGAAGGAGCCCCTGTTTTCGGGTCCCTCTGGAATTCCTCACTTGGCCAATCAACAGCAATTTTACATTCTGTCCACAAATCTACAGGAACCACAATGTCGAAGAAACCATCTAGATCTTTCAGGAGACATTTCTGCACTTTCACAAATCTCTCAACCTGTCTGTACCAGTCTACAGGTTTTTCTCGTCATTTTGGGAAGTCGTTTGTAAAGGACACAATATCCTGTCTGGACCACGGAACATGTACATATCCTCCACCTGGCAATTCTCGCATAGGATATAATTTTTCTGCCTTGTCTGCTTCTTTTAAGACATATTCAGAGGCCATTTGTTTAGATCTAATTTCCTCTTTTTTCTTTGCCCACGTGGCTTTCCATTTTTCTAATTCTCCCCATTTTTGTAACAGGTTTAACAATCCTCTGATCTGTACTTTTTTTCCTGACGCGTTCATGTTCTCCAAATCTTTGTCTGAGAACTCTGCTCTGTAGGGTTTAATCTAAAGTGTTGCAACACTTTAGATTAACCAATATCTATTCCCATACTAGCCGCAGTGTCCATTAATTTCTCATGGAAACACCCGGGTATTACGGGTGATACTTTTGCAAATAAATAACAATTCTTCCTCAGTCAAGGGTGTTCAGTCTGTCCAAACCCACATTTCCAGCCATTAGTTCCTCCAATTCTGTTCTCAGTTTGTATATATCCAATGGTTTTGGTTGAGGATTTAGTTTTTCTAATATTCAACTCCATCTTTCAATTTCTTCAGGAGTCACTACTGTGGCACTCCTAGTACCTGAAGCTGACTCAATTTGAACTTCTCTAAAGGTGAAAGGAGTGTTCTTCCTCTGTGAACTCCCTTCTGGCTCCCTTATTGGCAAATCCATCAAGGAAATCACAGATTCACATTCACTTGCCTGATCATCTACAATTAAAGGCTCTTTTCTCGGCTGTACTACAGATGGGGGTTATGATTGGAATCTTTGGGCTCCCCTGCTTTTCCCCGTACAAAGGAACAACTGGTCCAATAGTTACTGGAATTGTCAGAGCTTCAGGACTGGTATTCAGTTGGGAGATTTTCTGAATTAATTCTGTTCTTTGTTTAACTAGAGCCTCTCGTTCTCTATCCTGCAGTACTCTTTCCAGGGTGGTTTCGTGTACTATTTGTGGAACTAATGGAGGACTGAAACTCGGGGCAGTTGGATGTGTCATACTCGGTCCATCTCCATAATTAGGTTTCAGAAATGGGTTTCCCGTACTTAAGGGTCTTGAGTCCTCCTGATAAGGAGGTCTCAGGCATGTATCTCTTGCACTTACGGGTCTTGATCCTTCATTATAGGGTGGTGGATTCTTCATTAACAATTCCTCTAGGTAATCATCATCTGAATCACCACTGGTCATTAAATGCTTTGTCTTCTCTGTCCTTTTCCCTCCCATGGGCTCCTCTACTGTTATTACAGGATACAGTCCTTCTACCATCATGTTCTGTTTCCTTTCTTTCATTCTTTTTTCTCGGGTCTCTTTCTGTACTTTTGGGTAAAATTTAGTTAACCCTTTGTCCATTCTAGGTCTGTCTTGCTCAAAAGCCTCTATTTCCCATTCTTCTAAGGTCTCATATTGCGTTAATCTGGGCCTGGATGTAAATCATTCATTCGGGTTCTCAGATTGAACAGAATCCTGCTATTAAATGTACCATCTAACGGAAATGCCTAAATTCCATCATCTTTACTATATTCCACCCAATTTTCCAACCATACACAAGCATGGTAGCCTCTGTCAAATAACATAAATGATGCGGGAGTATTAGTTGGTGGAATAATAACTCCTTCTCTAGTTTTGATAGGCTTATCTTTCTTGAAATAATTCTTTACTTTGTCTACAAGAGTCATTTTCCTCTTGCTTCCGTACATAGTGTTTAGTCTATGGCCTTTCCACTGATCTCTCACAAAACCTTGATATCTTGGATCAGGTCGCATCTCGGGATGAGTTGGATACCACATATACTTTTTCGCAAATTACTTTGTTTACAAAATCACTTCCAATACAAATGCGTCTTTTATTTTTCTGCAACCAACCAAATGCGCGATTTCAAATAATTTCAACCAATGGGTGCGCGGCGTTTCTCGTGATACAAGTTCTCACGCTCCTGTGCTCACCCCTCCTTTACAATGCCATCTCAGCTACACCCCCGCTGTCTCAACCAATACCAGCGCGGCACTGAGTGATGTCAGCGCAGCTCCGCAACTGACTCCCTCCTTCACACCGTAAGGAAAGCTTCGATTTCTACTCTTTAAAGTGCAAGTGCTCTATTTAATTCACAACGCAAACATATTCGCCACTGTACTCGAGTGTCTAGAAAGAACATGTGTGTTTCACTGCAAGTAAACTTCTTCTATTTACTTTTCAAATACTGCGAGTAGATCCCTTCTGCCTACTCTTCACACAAGCATTAGTGAACCTGCTACTCCTTCGACTCATCCACCTTGGGATATATACTAAGCCAAAAGTTTCACCGGTGAACCCCTTTGCTATCATTCAAGCTCAGACGAACCTGCTACTCCTTTCGTGTGACCCTTACTAGGTGATATCACAATAGAAGTTTTGCCAGTGAACTCTTTGCTATCATTTATTCATACTCTCAAAGAGAAAACCCTAATTCGTGCTTCCAGTTCTACCTAACCTGCAACAATTTTCCTCGAGCAACTGACCTCACTGCGAGGTGGATTCTCCTCACCACCCGCTATTCTGAACCCGGGGATTCTAGACAAACATGTAACAATCACTAACGAGTGTATTAGTACATATATCAATATAGCAGCAAGAAGAACAATTTAAAACATTTCATAATATTTCAAAGCAATAAAAACACTTTTATATTTGATCGATCGATACTTTAGCAGCAACAATTTTCACAGTTAGCAGCAATTAACCTATCTACCTATCTTAACTAGTCCTACCTACCTTTAACTAGTCCCTAACCATCTCCTCTGCTACCAGAAAATTACTGATAGAGCGCGCAGGTAACCCGACTATAATTTTCTTTACCATATGCACATCTGGGCCCATAAATTCAATTTACCATATTTATTAATCGGGTAACCTACACTCTACTACCAGTAACCCAGTTCATTCCTATTTATCTTCAATGTACCCGACTTACCAACCCTCGTCACGGGTACCTATGATCACAATGGATCAGGGAGCTAGATGTAAAAGATAAGCAGTCACTAAAATACAATAACATTCATGATATTTGCACTCTTTATAATAACCACAGACTCAGGAAGTTTTGAAAACCTTTATCTAGTCTTCATCGGATTCAGAAAGCATAAGGTTCACAGCAAGTAGACTGTCAAATAACCAAGATTATAAAAAGTGTATATCCATATAGGAAGAAAATAAATCAAACCATTTAGAAGTCTAAAGGGAAGGTAAGAACAGGGAACATTCTATAATGAACTCATAGAACCCTTATTTAGAAAGGTGGTTCTAAAGGACCGGAAAATAAGGAGCATAAAACCTTATCACTGTTAATGAAGTGAATAAGAAAAAAAAGAACTCAATGTGAATTTTACGATAAATGGACTATCCATACAACTAAGGGGAAGGAACAATAGGAACACGCTAATAATTCAGGAATGACTTCTCTGGTTCAGCAAAGGGAAGGTAAAGAAAAGGAACATCTATTTATTCAGAGACAGTACTTTAATATGCAACCTATAAGGTAGGGGAAAAATGGAACATGCTAAATAAAGGCACTTTCACGACTTCAGTAATTTTGTCCCAAAGGAAGGGTAAAGAAGGAACATATGCAAATATAGTTTAGCACGATTTCAGGAAAGGGAAGAGATAAAGGATGTAAGTGTGTTTCCCTCACTGATTCATATTTACCTAGAACGGTGTGGAGACCAACCCTGGCCACGGGTCAGTTAAGAACAGGAGAAACCCCAAGAAAGGACAGTCGCCAGTAAGCCAGCAGGTGCAGAATGGAAACCCAGGACAGGAAAACCAGATTAGGATCAGGACAGGACCACCAAGGTATGACCAGCACCCACAGTTCAGTTGCAACGCCTGCGCTACACCCTCTCTGCAGCTATCAGTCAAAACCCTCGAATTCCTCAGCAAATTTGCTCTGCCAGCACTTAAGGTTCTCAAAACCCCGAGTGGGTCTCTGAGTCTGTCGGACAGAGTGCTCTGCAGCACCTCCGTTTCTTGATCAGCTATTGAGTGCATTGGGTCAGTGACAGGTCAGCTATTCGGACAAGTCGGACAATTCTCTAGCTAAACCTAGGCTAGTTATACTGTTTTCGGGTCAGTGTACCACCCCCCAAATGTTGCAAGTGTAAGAATCCCCAATTTCGATTGGTCCAGAGGAAGACATGTCATCACACCAACTAGGATTTGATTTTCTCAAGCCCCTAATTTACATCTTTTGGGACCGCCTATTGAATTTGGGGTTCCCATGACACGCTTTACACATAACAATGGAGAATACAATATTCATATACAATTGTTACAAACGCAGTACAGTTCAGTTTCCTATTGCTGGGACACAGTTCGGTTCCCAGATGCATCTTGGCTGTGGCTGCCAGCTTGCTGGGTTCCACTGTTACAAGGCTTTCTTCCCTCTGCCAGGATGATTTGCGCAATAGGGACTTCAAAGATGGAGGAGTAGGCACCTCCCAGGCCCAAAAGATTCGATACATGAAAAGTAAAGGAAAACAATTTAGAACACAGAAATAAATGATTACACTGTATACCAGGGATCCCTATATTACACCCATTACTTTATAATAACTATAGCCTTAGTTATTAATGCAGACAGACAGCATAGCTTATTGCTAATGCGCAAGTGCAAAGGATTCCCACCAAAACTGCGAGTATGTCACATCACATGGGTATAACCGACGCATGCGCAG
Organism: Lissotriton helveticus; assembly: GCF_964261635.1. Classification (NCBI taxonomy): domain Eukaryota; kingdom Metazoa; phylum Chordata; class Amphibia; order Caudata; family Salamandridae; genus Lissotriton; species Lissotriton helveticus. Next base: position 1,753,970,555 of record NC_136063.1, read on the forward strand.
AAGAAATTCCCACGTAGCAGCAGCCATTTTAGGTTGCAAGCGTATTAGGATTATTAAACACATGGGCAAGCTTCTCTGGGACACCCCATATGTCAGAATAAAGGGAAAATTAGTAAGACAAACAGGTTGATTAATACTATAAGGGTTATTTGAGGTTCATGAATACAAGCAAGTCGCTTTACGAAAAGTCCGGATATATGAATTTTTAAATATTTGCTTTCTAGCACCTACAAGAGAAATGTGCCAACTTTGGCTATCTTGTTGCTCTGGACCAGAACCAAGACAAACATGATTAAGCATGGGTCGGATACATCGAGTGGTTGGGGCCAGTCACATTTTTATTTTCGCATTTAGTTAGTTTTTTAAAGCTTTTTCTCTCGACATTGAGCAATTTAGCCCTTTGATCTAGATTTTGGTTTGATGACTGCGTCCTGCTTTAGCTCAATGCCTTGGTGAATCCTGGAGGTCTTTGTCTTTATTGTCATCGGCCCATGATTGTAAAAAGGGAGGTGCCCCCTGCTAGAACCGATAATTAATGGCCCTGAGGACCGCTACCCAAAGGGCCGACTCCTGATATGTCCCATGGTGATAACTCCTGGAAGATAGCTATTTGCTGTGACTTGGTGGGATCTTTGACAGCTTTTGCCAACTCAGAAAATACTGCATTTCCAGCTAGCGGGCGCTGCCCAATGTGCTTGCTCGAATAGGAGGTTTTATCTGTTTCTCTCACAGACAGGGAGTGGCATGTTTACCAGCTCCATGTCTGTGAGACACTATGGGGCCCATTATGATCACGGGCAGATCCCCACCACCGGGGCGGTGGTGGCTCTCCGCCCATCAAATGGCCCATGTTCACCCCCGCCATATTAGTATGGCGAGGTGCACCGCAGCGGATGGAAAGACCGTCTGCCGCTTTTCCACGGGTCGGATTGCCGGCTGGGCGGAAAATGCAGTTAATTTGGTGGCGGTGCCTTGCAGGAGACTGCGTCATGGAAAGGCATGCAGTAAATCCCAGTGGAGCCCATTGTGGGACTTTAGGAGTGGGTGGCTGCACTGGGGGTACCCATGGTATACCCCCCATCATTACCATGCACAAGGTGGCAAGCACCACACGGTGTCTGTCATGTTGTGCATTTCAATGCACAACGTGGGCTTTGACATTGCTGCGGGTGCTGCTTACAGCACCGCCTGCTGTAATGGCAAAGTCGAGGATGCGCCCGCCATTGTGGCGGGCGCATCTTAATTTGAATTGCGGGTCCACCAACACTTTGGTGGTTGTTCCTGTGCTCCGTTTCCATCGAAATAGGCCCCTATGTTTTAACTAAACCATTCACTTACATAGTACCTGTGCACTCATACATTCACTCAGACAGTATTAATGCACTCTTCCAATCACACAAGCACTACCCATGCACTCATCCAATCACCCAAGCACTACCCATACTCTCCTTCATTCATCTAGGTACTCTTCCTGCAGTCATGCAATTGTCGTAGCAGGCCTCAGCCAGACCGCTATTGCAAGAGGTTCGCCCTTCTCTGCACGAAGTCCTCAGACCAATAGAAAGAAGTTGGCACAGAAACTGGAATAGAAAACATGACATTTATTACACCTCATGAGGTGGTGCAACGGTTCAAACAGTACCCTTCGGTATTGCAAGAAGTAGCACCACGAGCCAAGAAAGCATGGTTTATTTATACCCGCACAGGAGCTCAAAAGAAGGCGGTACAAAGCACAAGAGCATGGTTTATGTACATATAAGGTAATATCGAGAAGCACAATCGATCAGTGGGAGGAGCTAACAGTCTTGGGGGCTGACAAACACATTCCTATCTGGAACTAATCACTGACAGATGTGAACCCTAACGGACAGCAGCAATGTGGGGGATGCTAAATATAGCTTGTTGCTGGGCAGTTTCAAGCACCATATACAGGACGATAGGACAAAGCACATGGTCGGCACGAGGCAGCATGTAGCAAACAAGATGGCTGTCATGAATACAACAATGGAGTCCGCTAAATGTCAAGATAACAGCCAGAACTAAGATGTCTTCTGCTAATGCTTAATCTAATCGCTGTCAAATTACAACAGACGACCCTTTCAGCATTATCTGAAGACATACGCTCTTCTGGGATAATCTATATATTCATCCTGTATATCTATACGCATCATGTCAGCTACTTCTTTATCTAACGTGTGTTGTGCTTTTACATCCACGGTATTCTTCTTGGATGGTATACAAGCAGTAATGCACATAGAACATTGCATTGGGCCACAATGGATTCACATACAACAGGGGAAAATCACTGTAATTGCAATACAGAGAACAGTCAGTAATTTCCAACCCCAGGCAGAGACTAGAGCCCAAAACCATCCAGCAAAAGACCAAGTGCCATTCTTAGTGTGAATATCTGTATTTATCTTATGCAGTTTAAGAATTGCATCATATACTGAGAGCGAATTATCAGGAATAAAAACACAACAACTACTACCGATAATTTTCATGCACCACCTCTATCGGCTAACATCACATCTAACACCATTCTATTCTGGAGCACTACAATTCTGGCAACTTGTAATTCTTCAGTGATATTTCCAAGTGCTATAGCAGTTTGATTAGTGACAGCTTTCACAACCCTACTTAATTGTCGCACTTTCCTGCTGTTTAATGCAGCGCCCACAAAAGAAAACAGACCCAAATTAAAATCAACATATTGCTGTAGACTAGTATCTGCTTGATCTACTTCATAAGTACTTATTGTCCTTTTGTTTCAATTTAATGAAATATTCCTGAACAGTTTAAAATCTCGATGGTACGATGCAGGTGCCAGGAAAACAGGAGGTAACAAAACAGATACATAACATACACCTGACCACCCAACTGGTAGTCGATGATACCCAGGACTGCCACCTACTAGATATGTGTTATGCGAATCTAGGAATGAACTGTTATTTATTCCATCTATATTTAAAACAGTAATACAATCACTACTTCCAACTGGGATTCGCCCAGTACGTTGTACACATAAGTCTGCTTTAGTCCTTGTGACAGTAATCACAGATTGGTTGCTTGTGGCAAAGTCTCTTGTGTGGGTGAAAACATATGGCGTAGAAATATTGTCCGGTCGGTATTTCTCCCATTCCCATATAGTTCCATTTGCTTGAGGATACCCATCTTTGTCCAAATAACACTCCTTATTCAAACAGAGAAGAAGTCCACCTACTGTAGGTTTTCCAGTTGCAAACAAAAGAGTGTACCAGGCTCAACAAGAACCATTATGCAAGAAAGGAAGTGGGATAAAAGGTGTTCCTCCTTTCTTTTGGCCATTTATCGATGAGGGTGCACATGCCGTCTGTAGCCGTGAGTATGGTGGTCTCTGCCCTGTGGTTGCTGTGGAATCCGGATTGGAAGGAGTCGAGGATGGAGTTCTCTTCGATGAATTTCATTGGTTGAATGTTGATGATCTTCTCTGTGACTTTGGCTGAGAAAGGGAGGAGAGAGATGGGTCAGTAGTTTCTGAGGTCTGTCGGATCTGCTGAGGGCTTCTTGAGGAGGGACTTGACTTCTGCACATTTCCAGTCATTGAGGAATGTGCCGGCTTCAAAGGTTGCAATGATGGTGTATCATAGCTCAGGTGCAATGGTGGAGGCTGCTCTGTGGAAGATGTGCATATGGCATGGGTCCATGAGAACTCCTGTGTGAATGATTTTCATGGTCGATGTAGTGTCTTCGGTGGTGACTGGGGTCTAGGAGTAGATGGTGGGCTGGTTGTCGTTGCTGGGTGGAGCAGTGAGTTCGGTGTGCCGAGTCTGTTCCTTGAAGTTGTCGTAGAGGGACCTTATTTTCAGGTGAAAGTAGGAACTGAGTTTGCTGTGGAGGTCCTGGAAGGGTGTGACATCAATGGATAAGCTAGGGGGCTTGGTGAGTTCCTGAATGATGCTGAAGAATTCTTTGGAGTTGCTGCTGTTGAGGTAGATTTTGTTTTGGATGAAGGTCCTTTTGGTGGGTCTGATGAGTTTGTGGTATTCTGTCATGGTGTTCTTGTAAGTGGTGTGGTCCTCCAAAGTTTTGCTGTTTCTCCAATTCTTCTCGAGATGTCTGCAGGTGTGTCTGGATTCTTGGAGGTCAGTGGTAAACCAGGTGTCCTTCCTGTGGTACCGTCTGCCGGGGTTGCGGAGGGGGCTTGCTTGTCTGTGCAGTTTGTTATCCATCTGTAAATTTCTTTGGCTGTGGAGTTGGCATCGGTTGAGAGGAGGCATTGCTGTAGAGGGTGGAGCTGAGGTGCTCCCCGGTGACCTTGCTCTAGTTCCTTCACAGAGGGCGGGGTACAGGTTTCGACGTCGACATGGAAGTTAAGGTCTCTGATGAGTTTGCAGTCCAGGGAGGCAATGGTGTGGGGCACGATGAGGCCAGCGATGGTAGTGGTGAGCACGTTTTGAGGTCCAGGGTCTGTAGGTGAGGGTGCTGCTTAGGTCATTCTGGGGCTGGTCTGGATCTGGAAATGGAAGTATTCAGTGGTGGATGTGTGGTTGATCGTGCTAGAGTTGGTGAGTCAGAGGGAGCACTTGTGTGTGATGACGAGTCCTCCTCCTGGGGGGTCGGGGTGGTCCTTCCTCTGGTTCTTTTATCCGTCGGAAATGGCGTTGGTGATATCGGGCGGAGATGGGGTTGGTCCGCATTTCCGTGAAGAAGGCGATGTCTGGCGAGAGGGTGGAGAGGAGGTCCCAGATCTCCACAGCATGTCTGTGCAGGAAGCGCACATTGAGGAGGTTGCACCTCAGGGCTTCAGGGGTACTGGAGTCCTGTGTGGGGCGTCGGTCATGGTGTACGGAGGGTAGTGAATGTTTGTCAGCAGTGTTGGCAGGAAAATTGGCCGTGGGCAGACAGATGGCAGTTGTTCCTTCTGGGGTTGAGTGCAAGGAGGGCAGCTGAATCATAGCAGTGAGATGTCAGAGATCCAGGGTACCTGGTACTGGTCGGTCCGGGGGCGGGCGCAGACGGGCTTGCCTATGGCACGCCCCTGTGCGCCCACACAGTGACTGCCATTAAATAGGGAAGGGGGAGGGAAGTTTAGGTGGGAGCCACGAGAAGGAACCAGCAGGGGGAAGGGCCGTGGTGGCAGCAGCGGCAGGAAAAGGGCAGTGAATACAGACATGGAGGACACAAACAAGGACACAAAACAAAATCAGGAAAAATAGAAAAAAGACAGCAGAATAAAATTGAAGTCAGAAAACCTAAGGCACAATGAGAAGAGAAGAAAAAAGCAGATAAAAACAGAAAAACAGGAACACACAAGCAGACAGACCACAGCGGACCAGCAGAAGAGCTAGGCTCTCTCGTTGGACCACAAGGGATGAGGCACAGGCAGGTGCCTGCGGGTGGAGGAGGGCCTCAAACACCTACCTTACAGAAAAGTGTAGGACGCAGCAGCACAACAGTGGAGCTGCTGGGGCTGAGAGCTAGGTCTCAGACCAGGAGGTCAGAGGTCTTGCTCATGATGGATTTAAACAATACCACAAAACATGCTGAAAAAGGTATGGCCTGGTTTCCTGAGCCCTGGTGGCTGAGAATGTATATGGTTGGCTATTGCTAATAGAAAAACAAAAAACACAGGAAAAAGTCTAATTGGCACATGCCCAATCACAACACAAGACCTGTTGATGTATACATTCATATTTGAAGGCTTTCCTTCTCTCCTTCCCATTTTCTAGTTTGAGAAAGTCATCCTTTTGGGTAGAACCTTGAACCACATTGGTCAGGGGTGCCACCTGTTGCCCCAGAACCATGAATAACTATGTAGGAGCTGCATAGAAACTCAGATCTGCTTCTTTTAAGACATATTCAGAGGCCATTTGTTTAGATCTAATTTCCTCTTTTTTCTTTGCCCACGTGGCTTTCCATTTTTCTAATTCTCCCCATTTTTGTAACAGGTTTAACAATCCTCTGATCTGTACTTTTTTTCCTGACGCGTTCATGTTCTCCAAATCTTTGTCTGAGAACTCTGCTCTGTAGGGTTTAATCTAAAGTGTTGCAACACTTTAGATTAACCAACATCTATTCCCATACTAGCCGCAGTGTCCATTAATTTCTCATGGAAACACCCGGGTATTACGGGTGATACTTTTTCAAATAAATAACAATTCTTCCTCAGTCAAGGGTGTTCAGTCTGTCCAAACCCACATTTCCAGCCATTAGTTCTCCAGTTCTGTTCTCAGTTTGTATATATCCAATGGTTTTGGTTGAGGATTTAGTTTTTCTAATATTCGACTCCATCTTTCAATTTCTTCAGGAGTCACTACTGTGGCACTCCTAGTACCTGAAGCTGACTCAATTTGAACTTCTCTAAAGGTGAAAGGAGTGTTCTTCCTCTGTGAACTCCCTTCTGGCTCCCTTATTGGCAAATCCATCAAGGAAATCACAGATTCACATTCACTTGCCTGATCATCTACAATTAAAGGCTCTTTTCTCGGCTGTACTACAGATGGGGGTTATGATTGGAATCTTTGGGCTCCCCTGCTTTTCCCCGTACAAAGGAACAACTGGTCCAATAGTTACTGGAATTGTCAGAGCTTCAGGACTGGTATTCAGTTGGGAGATTTTCTGAATTAATTCTGTTCTTTGTTTAACTAGAGCCTCTCGTTCTCTATCCTGCAGTACTCTTTCCAGGGTGGTTTCGTGTACTATTTGTGGAACTAATGGAGGACTGAAACTCGGGGCAGTTGGATGTGTCATACTCGGTCCATCTCCATAATTAGGTTTCAGAAATGGGTTTCCCGTACTTAAGGGTCTTGAGTCCTCCTGATAAGGAGGTCTCAGGCATGTATCTCTTGCACTTACGGGTCTTGATCCTTCATTATAGGGTGGTGGATTCTTCATTAACAACTCCTCTAGGTAATCATCATCTGAATCACCACTGGTCATTAAATGCTTTGTCTTCTCTGTCCTTTTCCCTCCCATGGGTTCCTCTACTGTTATTACAGGGTATAGTCCTTCTACCATCATGTTCTGTTTCCTTTCTTTCATTCTTTTTTCTCGGGTCTCTTTCTGTACTTTTGGGTAAAATTTTGTTAACCCTTTGTCCATTCTAGGTCTGTCTTGCTCAAAAGCCTCTATTTCCCATTCTTCTAAGGCCTCATATTGCGTTAATCTGGGCCTGGATGTAAATCATTCATTCGGGTTCTCAGATTGAACAGAATCCTGCTATTAAATGTACCATCTAACGGAAATGCCTAAATTCCATCATCTTTACTATATTCCACCCAATTTTCCAACCATACACAAGCATGGTAGCCTCTGTCAAATAACATAAATGATGCGGGAGTATTAGTTGGTGGAATAATAACTCCTGCTCTAGTTTTGATAGGCTTATCTTTCTTGAAATAATTCTTTACTTTGTCTACAAGAGTCATTTTCCTTTTGCTTCCGTACATAGGGGTCGATCAGGATGGCGGACGGAAGAGCCACCGCGGCCCTGGAGTAGGCGGAAAAAGCCTTTTCCGTGTCCGCCTGCCGCGGATACTCCGTCCGCCATATCAGGATAGGAAAACGTGTCAAATTTCCGTCCGCGACGGAAAAACACGCTCCGCCGGCCAACTACACACGACCACGCGGCGGACGGAACACATCCGGACGCTCCGCCGTACGCACTGACGTCGAAGACCGTCCCCCAAATCAAGATGGCGGAAAACACACATAAAACCGCTGCGGAAAAACAACCTGTCTTAACACGGCGGAATCCCCACAGCGAACATAGGTGACACAGCCGAGATACCCACCGCAAGCTGACCACCACCATGGACCCGGCGCTACACGCTTTCCCGATGCTCTTCGCGATCCACCACGTCCTAGTCATGGCCTACTATGGACGACGACGCAGGTAAGGTACAAACCATTGGCTGTCTGGAGGGGAATACCAGCAAGGGACGTGACGTAGGGAGGGGGAGTGTCATGTTACCGAAACCACTGATGAGAAGCATATACGAATACACATTAGCAGTACGCAAGCAGGAATGACAACGACAGACCACGAGAATTGATAGACTACCTTTATTGTCAAATAATAGGGGTCAAATCACAGTGTATGCGTGAACATGGGCAAAGTGGGCACCAGAGCAGGTACAACATAGCAGGTAACGAGAGGGCAGCATGCAGTATCAGAGCATCAACAGGGCATTGTGCATTACAGAGCAGGTACATCAGAGGCAGGTAACGAGAGGGCAGTATCAGAGCATCAACAGGGCATTGTGCATTACAGAGCAGGTACATCAGAGGCAGGTAACGAGAGGGCAGGTTGCAGTATCAGAGCATCAACAGGGCATTGTAGAGTACAGAGCAGGTACATCATAGGCAGCACGTGAGAGGGGCAAAGTGCATCAACAGTCCATTGCACAGAACAGGCCCATCAGAGGCAGCACGTGAGAGGGGCTAAGTGCATCAACAGTCCATTGCACAGAACAGGCCCATCAGAGGCAGCACGTGAGAGGGGCAGTATGCAGTATCAGAGCATCAACAGGGCATTGTGCATTACAGAGCAGGTACATCAGAGGCAGGTAACGAGAGGGCAGGTTGCAGTATCAGAGCATCAACAGGGCATTGTAGAGTACAGAGCAGGTACATCATAGGCAGCACGTGAGAGGGGCAAAGTGCATCAACAGTCCATTGCACAGAACAGGCCCATCAGAGGCAGCACGTGAGAGGGGCAGTATGCAGTATCAGAGCATCAACAGGGCATTGTGCATTACAGAGCAGGTACATCAGAGGCAGGTAACGAGAGGGCAGGTTGCAGTATCAGAGCATCAACAGGGCATTGTAGAGTACAGAGCAGGTACATCATAGGCAGCACGTGAGAGGGGCAAAGTGCATCAACAGTCCATTGCACAGAACAGGCCCATCAGAGGCAGCACGTGAGAGGGGCTAAGTGCATCAACAGTCCATTGCACAGAACAGGCCCATCAGAGGCAGCACGTGAGAGGGGCAGTATGCAGTATCAGCGCATCAACAGGGCATTGTGCATTACAGAGCAGGTACATCAGAGGCAGGTAACGAGAGGGCAGGTTGCAGTATCAGAGCATCAACAGGGCATTGTAGAGTACAGAGCAGGTACATCATAGGCAGCACGTGAGAGGGGCAAAGTGCATCAACAGTCCATTGCACAGAACAGGCCCATCAGAGGCAGCACGTGAGAGGGGCTAAGTGCATCAACAGTCCATTGTACAGAACAGGCCCATCAGAGGCAGCACGTGAGAGGGGCAGTATGCAGTATCAGAGCATCAACAGGGCATTGTGCATTACAGAGCAGGTACATCAGAGGCAGGTAACGAGAGGGCAGCATGCAGTATCAGAGCATCAACAGGGCATTGTGCATTACAGAGCAGGTACATCAGAGGCAGGTAACGAGAGGGCAGCATGCAGTATCAGAGCATCAACAGGGCATTGTGCATTACAGAGCAGGTACATCAGAGGCAGGTAACGAGAGGGCAGCATGCAGTATCAGAGCATCAACAGGGCATTGTGCATTACAGAGCAGGTACATCAGAGGCAGGTAACGAGAGGGCAGCATGCAGTATCAGAGCATCAACAGGGCATTGTGCATTACAGAGCAGGTACATCAGAGGCAGGTAACGAGAGTGCAGTATGCAGTATCAGAGCATCAACAGGGCATTGTGCATTACAGAGCAGGTACATCAGAGGCAGGTAACGAGAGGGCAGTATGCAGTATCAGAGCATCAACAGGGCATTGTGCATTACAGAGCAGGTACATCAGAGGCAGGTAACGAGAGGGCAGTATGCAGTATCAGAGCATCAACAGGGCATTGTGCATTACAGAGCAGGTACATCAGAGGCAGGTAACGAGAGGGCAGGTTGCAGTATCAGAGCATCAACAGGGCATTGTAGAGTACAGAGCAGGTACATCAGAGGCAGCACAACTACGTGTCCCTACCAACCCGTCACAGGGACCACAAGAGTGCCACGCAGTTCTCAATGGACACACCATGTGAATTAACATTTGAGTGAAGTGTACAGCACGTCACATCACAGAATCAGGGGGGACTGCGTGAACTACCTGCCTCGGACACACTGGCAGCACCAGCAACAGGAGTGTGAGACACAGCCACAGCCCGAGTGACACACACATGGGCCACGGACCCAGACACACTGGCAGCACCAGCAACAGGAGTGTGAGACACAGCCACAGCCCGAGTGACACACACATGGGCCACGGACCCAGACACACTGGCAGCACCAGCAACAGGAGTGTGAGACACAGCCACAGCCCGAGTGACACACACATGGGCCACGGACCCAGACACACTGGCAGCACCAGCAACAGGAGTGTGAGACACAGCCACAGCCCGAGTGACACACACATGGGCCACGGACCCAGACACACTGGCAGCACCAGCAACAGGAGTGTGAGACACAGCCACAGATGTAGTCACTGACACGTGAGCCACTGACCCAGACAGACTGCCAGCACCAGAAACAGGAGTGTGCAACACAGCCACAGATCTTCTAACTGACACGTGAGCCATAGACCCAGATACACTGCCAGGACCTGCAACAGGAGAGGGCACAACTGACACTGTGCCACCATCTGATACATGAGAGTCAACTGCACCGGCGCCACTGGGACAACTGAAATGATGAGCCACAGGGCTGTATGGGCCAGGAGGCAGGGTGGGCCTGGGAGCTGGGGATAGCTCACCTAGAGCCAAATCGGGGTTTGCAGGTGTCAATGGTGTGTGTCTGCGTTTCTTAGGGAGGTGTGAGTGCACCCTGGACAGGACAGGACTGCCAAGTGGTGGGGACTCCAAAGAATCACCACCCAGCATAGGTGGAGCAACTGCTGCCGGGGATCTGGTTTCGGGGGACGTGCTGGAGCCTGCTTGTCGTTTGCTCTGTGCCTGCCGCCTGGACTCGGAATGATGTGTAATGGGGGATGCAACAACAGGGGACACCCTCCTCTGCTTCTGACTGGCCTGGATGGGAGTGGAGGTATGGGGGGACTCCGCCGCGGAGACATCAGTTTGGCGTTTAGTAGAAAACATCAGCCTCAGTGCAGCCAGGGGTGAAGTATGCCTGTCCTTGATTGCGCCATTGTCCATGCTAGATGCCTTGTCCGTAGGATGTGCCTTATCCTTAGGTGGAGTGTTGTCTCTGGATGTAGCCTGTGCCCTGCTCGCCGCCCTGTTCCTGCCAGCAGACTTGTCGTCTGTGGTGCACCTGCCTCCAGCAGACACCTGCTCCCTGTGTGTGTCGCTGCCCTTGGGAGTGTTCCTATCCACTGCTGTGGGCCTGCTCTTGGGAGTCTCCCTGCTCTCAGTAGGTGCCTTTGTCTTCTGACTGGCCTTGTCCAAGGAACAGTCCATGGACATGTGAGTATCCCTTGCCTTCGGAGTACCTTTCGTGTTGAATGCCTGTGTAGCTCCGGAAGGCATGTCCCCCAACAACACTTGTGGATCCTGTGTGTGTACTCCAGTGCATCTGACGTCGTCTACGTGAACAGATTTAGCTGATCTAGGGGATGGGGTCTGTGCCCTGCGTGCCCTGACGTGCTGTCTGACGCTGCTTCTAGTGCAATAACCTGTATTTGAGTCCTGCTCTGAATAATCACTACCCCCTGAGACATCCAGCGGTGTAGATGGGGAAACAGAAGTAGCACCCTGTTCATTCGACTGTACTATTGCAGACGACACACTGCTTGCCAATGACTGCACTGTCCTGTGTAGACCTGCAAGATCGCCATGCATCCCTTCCATGAATGCCACCACCTGCCCCAACTTCCTATCATGATCCTGGAAAGCATTTGTCATATTGGTCTGACCCACACACAGCTGTCGCAGCAGATCAACGGCCTCAGCACACAGTGCATTTTGGCTCACCGTGGCAGGGGCAGCGGTGCCTGCACCGAACGCCACTCTGCTCCCCCTACTCCTTCGGCCACGAACAATACATGGTGCAGTTGGCGGAAGTGTGGGCCCTGTGTGCTGTCTTCCGACAGAAGGTGATGAGTGCCCACTCCCAGTCTGTGACAACAGTGCAGGCTCACCAAGAGTGTCCGACGAGGAGGACGATGGTGTCTCCACATGCGAGTCCTCAGGGACGGTCCTGTCCCCCTCTCCGGCGCTGGCCTCCTCCGTGTCAGTCTGCGTGTGTGCGAAGTCTGAGCCGGACTCATTTCCTCGGCTACTCTCCACCGTCTGTGGCTGAGTGTCCTCTGTCAAAGCTGAAATGCACAGAAAAGATGTGTGAGTCATGGGCACACTCACGTACAGAAGGAACAGGATAGCCAAATCACATAGCAGACAAAGGTTCATGAGCCCTCAGCCTGCACATGGCCCACCCCTACCAGTCATCCTCACATTTTCTGCCATGGGGACATGGACCACTAGGGGATGTGCTTTAACACTCAACTACTAAGCAAGTGGCGTGTCAACATGGCGGACCTGGATGTCAAATGAGTACCACCCAATGGGACCAAAATGCCATCACAGGCATACATACGCAACACGGAACTCAATAGTGTGTCTGTGCACCAATACATGCATAGCACTCACAAGTTTCCTACACAGACAGTATGCTCACCGCTAGTTTGCTGTTGATCGGCACTCAGACGTTCGGCCAGTTCAGGATGCGTCACTGCAATGATACGGTACATGAGAGGGGTCATGGAGCGTCGGGCCAGACGGGGCGTCCTTGGAATCAGGCCCAGTGTTACTTCCGCTACATTCTTGCTCAGCCTGGAAATGTCGTCCCAGCGTTTGTGGCAGTGTGTATGTCGTCTGTTGCACACCCCCAATGCCCGTACTTCCCGTGCTATGGTCCTCCACAGGTCCTTGCGAAGGTGCAGCTTGACCTACCATGATGGGAGACAAAAGGGTTTAAGTCAGTGGACAGGTGGCCTGTCACACACATAGGGGCAAGACGTTACTGTCAGCAGCCATGCACAATCAGGAACATATGTCTAGCCCACACTACACAGCTAAGATATAAATAGGCCTGATCATTTGGCCCCCTCATGCACACCAACATGTCCCACACTGCACTTACCACCCGTCCCGGTGCGCAGTAGAGGCGTCCATAGTTGCGGAGTACACCGTCCACGAGGACATCAAGCTCCGCGGCGGTGAAGGGTCGAGACCGGATCTCTTTGCCACTCGACATGGCAAGATCACGGAGTATGGCACTAGAGCAGCAGTCGGTGGTCAGCTCAGCAGCAGCAGCAGCAGGTCGAGGTGATGGTCACAGGCAGCAGTCGGTGGTCAGCTCAGCAGCAGCAGCAGCAGGTCGAGGTGATGGTCACAGGCAGCAGTCGGTGGTCAGCTCAGCAGCAGCAGCAGCAGGTCGAGGTGATGGTCACAGGCAGCAGTCGGTGGTCAGCTCAGCAGCAGCAGCAGGTCGAGGTGATGGTCACAGGCAGCACTGGTCCCCAGGGTAGGAAGTTTCATGTTGGCCAAGACACATATATAGGGCCCTCAGCACGTGTCAGTGGCATACGTCGCCAGCAATTGGTCAGCCCTGGAAGCGTGATCGTGAAATGGGCCAATGACTGGCCCTGTTGTTGCGGTGCACAGCTTCCGCTACTTGCGATTGGCCGTATGCGGCCAGCGTCCCTCTTCCCATTGGCTGCATGTGCAGGGACCGTGACGGGCACACATCGGCAACCGCACGTGCAAGCTTCAGGCACGGATGCTTCAGTTGCAACAATGTACTATCACTGGCGCCTCCATGGCGGTGCACGTACACAGCGGGGGAGGTGCAGGCCTATACACCCTGCAGATGTACTCAATGGACATGCCAGTTCATGACCCCCCTTACAGTCACCTTGCATCATCCACCGTACACCGGCCGGAGCGGCCGGCCCATGAACATCCGCCGTGCCCGGCCATGAACACAACCGCCATGGCCGGGACCGGCGGTTGTTCATGGCCGGGCACGGCCATGGCGGTTGTGTTCATGGCCGGGCACGGCGGTTGTTCATGGCCGGGCACGGCCATGGCGGTTGTGTTCATGGCCGGGCACGGCGGTTGTTCATGGCCGGGCACGGCCATGGCGGTTGTGTTCATGGCCGGGCACGGCGGTTGTTCATGGCCGGGACCGGCGGTTGTTCATGGCCGTGCCCGGCCATGGCGGTTGTGTTCATGGCCGGGCACGGCGGTTGTTCATGGCCAGGACCGGCGGTTGTTCATGGCCGTGCCCGGCCATGGCGGTTGTGTTCATGGCCGGGCACGGCGGTTGTTCATGGCCGGGACCGGCGGTTGTTCATGGCCGTGCCCGGCCATGGCGGTTGTGTTCATGGCCGTGCCCGGCCATGGCGGTTGTGTTCATGGCCGGGCACGGCGGTTGTTCATGGCCGGGACCGGCGGTTGTTCATGGCCGTGCCCGGCCATGGCGGTTGTGTTCATGGCCGGGCACGGCGGTTGTTCATGGGCCGGCCGCTCCGGCCGGTGTACGGTGGATGATGCAAGGTGACTGTAAAGGGGGTCATGAACTGGCATGTCCATTGAGTACATCTGCAGGGTGTATAGGCCTGCACCTCCCCCGCTGTGTACGTGCCCCGCCATGGAGGCGCCAGTGATAGTACATTGTTGCAACTGAAGCATCCGTGCCTGAAGCTTGCACGTGCGGTTGCCGATGTGTGCCCGTCACGGTCCCTGCACATGCAGCCAATGGGAAGAGGGACGCAGGCCGCATTCTGCCTTTGGGAAGTAGCGGAAGTTGAGCACCGCCATGGCGGCGCCAAATATGTGATCTTGTCAGACGCTGCACCGTGATGTGTTGTGTGCAGTTGCGTCATGAGGGATGTGAGCGTGATTGTGAAAGGTCATATGTCATACAATATAGCATGTGTGTCCATACAATGGACATCGGTCGGCACACAATGGCCAACAGATGTGCATTCGTACGTGTTGACGTCGGGTTTGACCCTACAGACGTTGTTACATCTTCACAACTACACAGTACATCACGGCTGTGTGGCCAATTCATGCATCTGTTGTCGGTTTATTGTTGTGTCGAGGTGACTACAGTGGTGGTGGTACACATGCATTCCGTGTATGTGATTTATACGTTCTGTCACCATGCATGTCATTACCGTATGCACATCATCATTGGTGGTGGCATTTGTGCTTGATGACATGGCGTGTGTAAACTTATCGTTTGTGTGCATGCAGTTGCATGAGTGTCTGTGATGTGTCTACGATACATTAGGGTGACGACTGGAGTTATGTCAGTAAGGTACACATGTGATGGAGTTGTACACGTATGCGTCGTTTGTACGTTGACCTAAGTTACATCTCTCTCCCACACATGAGGGCTCCAAATGTGCATCGCCCATACACTCAGCTGGAGGATATGGTAGACGAGGAGGTGATTCGGAAATTCAGGCTGGATCGACGTCGGTTGCTGGAGCTTGTGGCTCAATTGGCTCCTCATCTGCAGCCACGTAGAACGTATCCTGGCTCGTTTACACCCACTGCAAAGGTCATGGCGGTACTACATTTCTTCGCTACTGGCACATTTCAGTATACAGTTGGAGGTGCCGGGGGTATGTCACAGGCAATATTCAGCACGGTTCTTCGGGATGTGTTAACAGCTATGATGCTGTACAAGGATGAGTACATACATTTCCCACGTCCGGAAGAGTTGCCAGCTGTCAAAGCTGGTTTCTATGCACTGGGCCACATACCTCACGTTGTGGGCTCAATTGATGGCACGCACATCGCGCTCATTCCACCACGGGCACGCAAACAAGTGTTCAGGAATCGCAAACACTTTCATTCGCTGAACGTGCAGGTGGTGTGCCTGGCGAGCAACATCATCTCCCATGTGTGTGCAAGATTTCCTGGATCCGCACATGACGCCCACATCATGCGAACCAGCAATGTCCCACGACTCATGGCAAATCTGCCACCCGGTCAAGCGTGGCTTGTTGGTGAGTGTGCAGTGGGGACTCTTGTGATCTCTGTGTTGCATGGGGTACCCACCATATCTTGTTCTGATGTTTGTCTCTGTCATCCCCCTACATAGGCGACTCGGCTTACCCAAACCGGCCCTGGCTCCTCAGTCCCCTACGTAATCCGAGGACGGCGGGTGAAATGCGGTACAATGAGGCACATGGAAGGACACGGAGAGTCATCGAACGTACCTTTGGACTGCTGAAGTCTAGGTTTCGGTGCCTCGATAAGACCGGAGGGGCACTGCCTTACTCACCAGGAAAAGTATGCAAGATCGTGATTGCCTGCTGCATGCTCCACAACCTGGCAGTACGCAATGACATTGAACTGCTGTTGGACCCTGAAGACGAAGGAGTTCCTCGGCCTCCCATCCCACCCATGTCGACTGATGAGGATAGTGGTGAGGAGGAAGGTGTGGACCAGAGGCGCCAGCTCATTGATCGCTACTTCCCTTGAATGTGAGTATCTACCTCTAGTGGCGGTTGACAATGCCTCATGTATGTTTTCTGGTGTTGTGTGGATATGGGGTTATTCAGCTGGGTGTGGTTTGTGATGGTTGCACATGTGTGTCTTCATGTCTTTGGACATAGGAGTGTCCATGATGTGTGTGCTCCCATCCCATGCTTGTGTGATGGTTGTCGTTTGTGTAATGTTGCTGTGCATTGTGTTGTGATGTGTGTGAATCTCTTTACTGACGTGTGTTTGCTGTCTCTGGTTTTCTCTAGGTCACTCCCGCAGCGCCATGATCATGTGCGACTATGATCCCTGTACCTGTTTACGTCTGTATCTGATGGCAATCATGTGAATAAACATGGAGGCAAAACATCATTGTGTGAGTAAATGCAATTTATTGACAGGTTGTGCTTTTGTGCTGGTGAATATTTACAAGTAAGTGGGAGGGAGGGAGTTGGAGTTGTAGGTAATGGCAGATGAAATGTCCGTGCTGACACCACATTGGGGGGTGTCAGGCTAGTCCAGCAGACCAGTGGCAATGATTGTCTATGTGGGACAGGATGGTTTGCAGGGTGAATGTCTGGCACAGGCAGTGGCATTGTCAAGGTCGTCCCCTCTTGGAGCGTGTGCCTGGCGCTCCAACACTGCTCTCAGCAACTTCCTGCCTCGGCCGCCCCCTCCGTCTCGGAGGTGGTACAGAGGCAGCTGGGAGGGCAGGTTGGTGATGGGCCACATCCGTCGCCAGGGGCTCAGGTGGTGGTGGCGGCGGTGGAGGCGGAGGCGGAGGTGACGGGGGAGGCGGAGGTGACGGTGGCGGTGGCGCTGACACACATGGTGGAGGGGGGGGGGTTGTTCCGGGCAACCCATTCCCTCCACATCGTTGCCTGCTGGCCCATGATCACCAACATCTGGCCAAGGATGCCAGAGATCTCGCGCAGGCTGTTGGTGTTGTCCACTGAGTCCTCGTGAACACGATCAGCGTTTGCCTGGGACCGGTCGTATGAGGCCTGGCACCTGGCAAGAGCTTGTAGGGACTGTGCCACTGGCTCGGGTAGCTGTCCCTCCTCTGACCGGCGGTGTGTGGGTCGCCTGATTGGCAGTTGTCCCGTTGCCTGTGTTTGTGGCCCACTCACCCTGCTTGTGTGTGGGGCCGTTGGACCAGCGTTGCGCGCTGGGTCATGCTGGGTGGCACCGGCAGGAGTCGTGGTGCTCGTGGTAGTGGTGGTAGTGGTGGTACTGGTGGTACTGGTGGTACTGGTGGTGGTGGGGACTGTGCAGATCACAGAGACGGGTGCCGCGGGAGTCACACATGCGACGTTGGTCGGTCCCAGGAGTCCCTGTGAGCCAGATGGCCCTGGCTGCGTGCTTGGTCCCGCTCCATCCTCCGCCCCGGAGCTGCCTGTGTCGTCGTCGGCAGAGAGTCCTGTAGGTGTGGGAGGCGAGGCTGGCGGCCGGGTACTGCTTTCCCCAGTCAGTTGACGATCACCTGAGGGACAAGATCGAGCAGGTCAGTAATGTGGACAGTACATGGTTACATTGATTTGTAGACATTTCTGTTTCCTGTCGCACACACCCCACCCTCCACCACCACCGCCACCCTCCCCGTGCACATGGGGGCCTGTTGGGAGTTGTAGTTTGGGCCTCTCACACACCCCACCCTCCACCACCGCCACCCTCCCCGTGCACATGGGGGCCTGTTGGGAGTTGTAGTTTGGGCCTCTCACACACCCCACCCTCCACCACCGCCACCCTCCCCGTGCACATGGGGGCCTGTTGGGAGTTGTAGTTTGGGCCTCTCACACACCCCACCCTCCACCACCGCCACCACCACCACCACCCTCCCCGTGAACATGGGGGCCTGTTGGGAGTTGTAGTTTGGGCCTCTCACACACCCCACCCTCCACCACCGCCACCCTCCCCGTGAACATGGGGGCCTGTTGGGAGTTGTAGTTTGGGCCTCTCACACACCCCACCCTCCACCACCGCCACCCTCCCCGTGCACATGGGGGCCTGTTGGGAGTTGTAGTTTGGGCCTCTCACACACCCCACCCTCCACCACCGCCACCCTCCCCGTGCACATGGGGGCCTGTTGGGAGTTGTAGTTTGGGCCTCTCACACACCCCACCCTCCACCACCGCCACCCTCCCCGTGCACATGGGGGCCTGTTGGGAGTTGTAGTTTGGGCCTCTCACACACCCCACCCTCCACCACCGCCACCCTCCCCGTGCACATGGGGGCCTGTTGGGAGTTGTAGTTTGGGCCTCTCACACACCCCACCCTCCACCACCGCCACCACCACCACCACCCTCCCCGTGAACATGGGGGCCTGTTGGGAGCCATGGACATGTTAGTGTGTTGGTGTCCGACGTGCATGGGTTGGGGCGTGGGGGATGTTTCTTCTCAGTTGTGTGAGCCTGACCATGTCGTGCTGATCGTGGTGCTTGGTTTGTACTCACCAGTCTCTTCTCCTTCGTCAAGGCCGTCTAGGCTCTCTGGGTGTAGTATCACCAGCACCTTCTCCTCCCAATCGGTGTAGGGTATGGGCTCCGGGGGTGTGCCACCGCCAGTAAGATTGGCTCTGGCGTGGTTTTTCGCTCGGATGCCCTTGACCCTGGTCTTAAGGTCATGCCACCGCCTCTGAATGTCGTGCTTGGTCCTCGGCACAGTCCCCGACGCATTCACACGAGTGACGATCCTGTCCCACATGTGGTTCTTTTGCGCCACGGTCGTCTGCTGGACTTGGGCCCCGAAGATGTTGGGCTCCACACGGATAATTTCATCTACCATTACCCGCAACTCTGTCTCCGTGAATTTGGGGTTTTTTTTGGGTGCCATGGTTTGTGGTGCTCAGTGTGTGAGTTGAGTGAGTTGGGAGGTGCAGGTGTGTGGTGTGTGATGTGTAGGATTTGTGTGGTGGGTGTTTGTGTGGTAGGGTGGTGGGTGGGTGTCTTCTATGTGATTTTATGTGAGTTAGCAGTGTCTCGAATGGCCCTCTTGCTGGCAGCAATGCTGTGGTGCAAGGGATTGTGGTTGTGTGGGGGTGTCTTTTTATAGTCGTGTCTCGATGGTTGTTGGCAGTCAGGTGGTAGGTGGGCGTGTTGACTTGTGTGCATTATTGGATAATTGGGACGTGTCATGGTGGCTTGTGCTGGGGGGGGGGGCCTTGTCAATGTTCGTATGTTTGCTTAGGACTTGCGGTGCACTTTCATACATTTGTTAGGCGCTAGGGATGTTGTGCGTGTTGGCCTTCCGCCCTGATGCTGTGGTTCTCGTTGCATTGTTTCCGCCGCGGACGTGGATGGCTGTGAGTTCCGTTGTACGGGCGGATTTATCCTAATTGCGGCCACGGAGTATTCTCAGGGATGGCGGTACATGTTTTATTTTCCGCGGTCATTTCCGTCCGCGGCAGTGGTTGTTCATTGGACTCCGTCCGCCGCGGACGGACTTGGTTGTGTTCCGTCCACCGCGGACGGTGTTGGTTGTGTTCCGTCCGCCGCGGTCGGAGTTTCGTGACATGAATATCCTAATCCCAACCGCGGTTTCTCCGCGGCGCAGCCGGGAGTAAAATTTCCCCCACCATGGCGGACAGTACCCATTTCCGTCCGCCATCCTAATCGGCCCCATAGTGTTTAGTCTATGGCCTTTCCACTGATCTCTCACAAAACCTTGATATCTTGGATCAGGTCGCGTCTCGGGATGAGTTGGATACCACATATACTTTTTCGCAAATTACTTTGTTTACAAAATCACTTCCAATACAAATGCGTCTTTTATTTTTCTGCAACCAACCAAATGCGCGATTTCAAATAATTTCAACCAATGGGTGCGCGGCGTTTCTCGTGATACAAGTTCTCACGCTCCTGTGCTCACCCCTCCTTTACAATGCCATCTCAGCTACACCCCGCTGTCTCAACCAATACCAGCGCGGCACTGAGTGATATCAGCGCAGCTCCGCAACTGACTCCCTCCTTCACACCGTAAGGAAAGCTTCGATTTCTACTCTTTAAAGTGCAAGTGCTCTATTTAATTCACAACACAAACATATTCGCCACTGTACTCGAGTGTCTAGAAAGAACATGTTTGTTTCACTGCAAGTAAACTTCTTCTATTTACTTTTCAAATACTGCGAGTAGATCCCTTCTGCCTACTCTTCACACAAGCATTAGTGAACCTGCTACTCCTTCGACTCATCCACCTTGGGATATATACTAAGCCAAAAGTTTCACCGGTGAACCCCTTTGCTATCATTCAAGCTCAGACGAACCTGCTACTCCTTCCGTGTGACCCTTACTAGGTGATATCACAATAGAAGTTTTGCCAGTGAACTCTTTGCTATCATTTATTCATACTCTCAAAGAGAAAACCCTAATTCGTGCTTCCAGTTCTACTTTACCTGCAACAATTTTCCTCGAGCAACTGACCTCACTGCGAGGTGGATTCTCCTCACCAACCGCTATTCTGCCCCCCGGGATTCTAGACAAACATGTAACAATCACTAACGAGTGTATTAGTACATATATCAATATAGCAGCAAGAAGAACAAAATTACTGATAGAGCGCGCAGGTAACCCGACTATAATTTTCTTTACCATATGCACATCTGGGCCCATAAATTCAATTTACCATATTTATTAATCGGGTAACCTACACTCTACTACCAGTAACCCAGTTCATTCCTATTTATCTTCAATGTACCCGACTTACCAACCCTCGTCACGGGTACCTATGATCACAATGGATCAGGGAGCTAGATGTAAAAGATAAGCAGTCACTAAAATACAATAACATTCATGATATTTGCACTCTTTATAATAACCACAGACTCAGGAAGTTTTGAAAACCTTTATCTAGTCTTCATCGGATTCAGAAAGCATAAGGTTCACAGCAAGTAGACTGTCAAATAACCAAGATTATAAAAAGTGTATATCCATATAGGAAGAAAATAAATCAAACCATTTAGAAGTTTAAAGGGAAGGTAAGAATAGGGAACATTCTATAATGAACTCATAGAACCCTTATTTAGAAAGGTGGTTCTAAAGGACGGGAAAATAAGGAGCATAAAACCTTATCACTGTTAATGAAGTGAATAAGAAAAAAAAGAACTCAATGTGAATTTTACGATAAATGGACTATCCATACAACTAAGGGGAAGGAACAATAGGAACACGCTAATAATTCAGGAATGACTTCTCTGGTTCAGCAAAGGGAAGGTAAAGAAAAGGAACATCTATTTATTCAGAGACAGTACTTTAATATGCAACCTATAAGGTAGGGGAAAAATGGAACATGCTAAATAAAGGCACTTTCACGACTTCAGTAATTTTGTCCCAAAGGAAGGGTAAGGAAGGAACATATGCAAATATAGTTTAGCACGATTTCAGGAAAGGGAAGAGATAAAGGATGTAAGTGTGTTTCCCTCACTGATTCATATTTACCTAGAACGGTGTGGAGACCAACCCTGGCCACGGGTCAGTTAAGAACAGGAGAAACCCCAAGAAAGGACAGTCGCCAGTAAGCCAGCAGGTGCAGAATGGAAACCCAGGACAGGAAAACCAGATTAGGATCAGGACAGGACCACCAAGGTATGACCAGCACCCACAGTTCAGTTGCAACCCCTGCGCTACACCCTCTCTGCAGCTATCAGTCAAAACCCTCGAATTCCTCAGCAAATTTGCTCCGCCAGCACTTAAGGTTCTCAAAACCCCGAATGGGTCTCTGAGTCTGTCGGACAGAGTGCTCCGCAGCACCTCCGTTTCTTGATCAGCTATTGAGTGCATTGGTCAGTGACAGGTCAGCTATTCGGACAAGTCGGACAATTCTCTAGCTAAACCTAGGCTAGTTATACTGTTTTCGGGTCAGTGTACCACCCCCCAAATGTTGCAAGTGTAAGAATCCCCAATTTCGATTGGTCCAGAGGAAGACATGTCATCACACCAACTAGGATTTGATTTTCTCAAGCCCCTAATTTACATATTTTGGGACCGCCTATTGAATTTGGGGTTCCCATGACACGCTTTACACATAACAATGGAGAATACAATATTCATATACAATTGTTACAAACGCAGTACAGTTCAGCTTCCTATTGCTGGGACACAGTTCGGTTCCCAGATGCATCTTGGCTGTGGCTGCCAGCTTGCTGGGTTCCACTGTTACAAGGCTTTCTTCCCTCTGCCAGGATGATTTGCGCAATAGGGACTTCAAAGATGGAGGAGTAGGCACCTCCCAGGCCCAAAAGATTCGATACATGAAAAGTAAAGGAAAACAATTTAGAACACAGAAATAAATGATTACACTGTATACCAGGGATCCCTATATTACACCCATTACTTTATAATAACTATAGCCTTAGTTATTAATGCAGACAGACAGCATAGCGAAAGCTGCAGTGCAAGCTTCGGCATGTGAGAACATAAAGCAGCCATCTTATTGCTAATGCGCAAGTGCAAAGTATTCCCACCAGAACTGCGAGTATTTCACATCACATGGGTATAACCGACGCATGCGCAGAAGAAATTCCCACGTAGCAGCAGCCATTTTAGGTTGCAAGCGTATTAGGATTATTAAACACATAGGCAAGCTTCTCTGGGACACCCCAAATGTCAGA
This sequence comes from Lissotriton helveticus, assembly GCF_964261635.1. Taxonomy (NCBI): domain Eukaryota; kingdom Metazoa; phylum Chordata; class Amphibia; order Caudata; family Salamandridae; genus Lissotriton; species Lissotriton helveticus. Next base: position 1,753,993,571 of record NC_136063.1, read on the forward strand.
ATAAAGGGAAAATTAGTAAGACAAACAGGTTGATTAATACTATAAGGGTTATTTGAGGTTCATGAATACAAGCAAGTCGCTTTACGAAAAGTCCGGAGATATTAATTTTTAAATATTTGCTTTCTAGCACCTACAAGAGAAATGTGCCAACTTTGGCTATCTTGTTGCTCTGGACCAGAACCAAGACAAACATGATTAAGCATGGGTCGGATACATCGAGTGGTTGGGGCCAGTCACATTTTTATTTTCGCATTTAGTTAGTTTAATAAAGCTTTTTCTCTCGACATTGAGCAATTTAGCCCTTTGATCCAGATTTTGGTTTGATGACTGCGTCCTGCTTTAGCTCAATGCCTTGGTGAATCCTGGAGGTCTTTGTCTTTATTGTCATCGGCCCATGATTGTAAAAAGGGAGGGGCCCCCTGCTAGAACCGATAATTAATGGCCCTGAGGACCGCTACCCAAAGGGCCGACTCCTGATATGTCCCATGGTGATAACTCCTGGAAGATAGCTATTTGCTGTGACTTGGTGGGATCTTTGACAGCTTTTGCCAACTCAGAAAATACTGCATTTCCAGCAAGCGGGCACTGCCCAATGTGCTTGCTCGAATAGGAGGTTTTATCTGTTTCTCTCACAGACAGGGAGTGGCATGTTTACCAGCTCCATGTCTGTGAGACACTATGGGGCCCATTATGATCACGGGCAGATCCCCACCACCGGGGCGGTGGTGGCTCTCCGCCCATCAAATGGCCCATGTTCAACCCCGCCATATTAGTATGGCGAGGTGCACCGCAGCGGATGGAAAGACCGTCTGCCGCTTTTCCACGGGTCGGATTGCCGGCTGGGCGGAAAATGCAGTTAATTTGGTGGCGGTGCCTTGCAGGAGACTGCGTCATGGAAAGGCATGCAGTAAATCCCAGTGGAGCCCATTGTGGGACTTTAGGAGTGGGTGGCTGCACTGGGGGTACCCATGGTATACCCCCCATCATTGCCATGCACAAGGTGGCAAGCACCACACGGTGTCTGTCATGTTGTGCATTTCAATGCACAACATGGGCTTTGACATTGCTGCGGGTGCTGCTTACAGCACCGCCTGCTGTAATGGCAAAGTCGAGGATGCGCCCGCCATTGTGGCGGGCGCATCTTAATTTGAATTGCGGGTCCACCAACACTTTGGCGGTTGTTCCTGTGCTCCGTTTCCATCGAAATAGACCCCTATGTTTTAACTAAACCATTCACTTACATAGTACCTGTGCACTCATACATTCACTCAGACAGTATTAATGCACTCTTCCAATCACACAAGCACTACCCATGCACTCATCCAATTACCCAAGCACTACCCATACTCTCCTTCATTCATCTAGGTACTCTTCCTGCAGTCATGCAATTGTCGCAGCAGGCCTCAGCCAGACCGCTATTGCAAGAGATTCGCCCTTCTCTGCACGAAGTCCTCAGACCAATAGAAAGAAGTTGGCACAGAAACTGGAATAGAAAACGTAACATTTATTACACCTCATGAGGTGGTGCAACGGTTCAAACAGTACCCTTCGGTATTGCAAGAAGTAGCACCACGAGCCAAGAAAGCATGGTTTATTTATACCCGCACAGGAGCTCAAAAGAAGGCGGTACAAAGCACAAGAGCATGGTTTATGTACATATAAGGTAATATCGAGAAGCACAATCGATCAGTGGGAGGAGCTAACAGTCTTGGGGGCTGACAAACACATTCCTATATGGATCTAATCACTGACAGATGTGAACCCTAACGGACAGCAGCAATGTGGGGGATGCTAAATATAGCTTGTTGCTGGGCAGTTTCAAGCACCATATACAGGACGATAGGACAAAGCACATGGTCGGCACGAGGCAGCATGTAGCAAACAAGATGGCTGTCATGAATACAACAATGGAGTCCGCTAAATGTCAAGATAACAGCCAGAACTAAGATGTCTTCTGCTAATGCTTAATCTAATCGCTGTCAAATTACAACAGACGACCCTTTCAGCATTATCTGAAGACATACGCTCTTCTGGGATAATCTAAATATTCAACCTGTATATCTATACGCATCATGTCAGCTACTTCTTTATCTAACGTGTGTTGTGCTTTTACATCCACGGTATTCTTCTTGGATGGTATACAAGCAGTAATGCACATAGAACATTGAATTGGGCCACAATGGATTCACATACAACAGGGGAAAATCACTGTAATTGCAATACAGAGAACAGTCAGTAATTTCCAACCCCAGGCAGAGACTAGAGCCCAAAACCATCCAGCAAAAGACCAAGTGCCATTCTTAGTGTGAATATCTGTATTTATCTTATGCAGTTTAAGAATTGCATCATATACTGAGAGCGAATTATCAGGAATAAAAACACAACAACTACTACCGATAATTTTACATGCACCACCTCTATCGGCTAACATCACATCTAACACCATTCTATTCTGGAGCACTACAATTCTGGCAACTTGTAATTCTTCAGTGATATTTCCAAGTGCTATAGCAGTTTGATTAGTGACAGCTTTCACAACCCTACTTAATTGTCGCACTTTCCTGCTGTTTAATGCAGCGCCCACAAAAGAAAACAGACCCAAATTAAAATCAACATATTGCTGTAGACTAGTATCTGCTTGATCTACTTCATAAGTACTTATTGTCCTTTTGTTTCAATTTAATGAAATATTCCTGAACAGTTTAAAATCTCAATGGTACGATGCAGGTGCCAGGAAAACAGGAGGTAACAAAAAAGATACATAACATACACCTGACCACCCAACTGGTAGTCGATGATACCCAGGACTGCCACCTACTAGATATGTGTTATGCGAATCTAGGAATGAACTGTTATTTATTCCATCTATATTTAAAACAGTAATACAATCACTACTTCCAACTGGGATTCGCCCAGTACGTTGTACACATAAGTCTGCTTTAGTCCTTGTGACAGTAATCACAGATTGGTTGCTTGTGGCAAAGTCTCTTGTGTGGGTGAAAACATATGGCGTAGAAATATTGTCCGGTCGGTATTTCTCCCATTCCCATATAGTTCCATTTACTTGAGGATACCCATCTTTGTCCAAATAACACTCCTTATTCAAACAGAGAAGAAGTACACCTACTGTAGGTTTTCCAGTTGCAAACAAAAGAGTGTATCAGGCTCAACAAGAACCATTATGCAAGAAAGGAAGTGGGATAAAAGGTGTTCCTCCTTTCTTTTGGCCATTTATCGATGAGGGTGCACATGCCGTCAGTAGCCGTGAGTATGGTGGTCTCTGCCCTGTGGTTGCTGTGGAATCCGGATTGGAAGGAGTCGAGGATGGAGTTCTCTTCGATGAATTTCATTGGTTGAATGTTGATGATCTTCTCTGTGACTTTGGCTGAGAAAGGGAGGAGAGAGATGGGTCAGTAGTTTCTGAGGTCTGTCGGATCTGCTGAGGGCTTCTTGAGGAGGGACTTGACTTCTGCACATTTCCAGTCATTGAGGAATGTGCCGGCTTCAAAAGTTGCAATGATGATGTATCATAGCTCAGGTGCAATGGTGGAGGCTGCTCTGTGGAAGATGTGCATATGGCATGGGTCCATGAGAACTCCTGTGTGAATGATTTTCATGGTCGATGTAGTGTCTTCGGTGGTGACTGGGGTCTAGGAGGAGATGGTGGGCTGGTTGTCGTTGCTGGGTGGAGCAGTGGGTTCGGTGTGCTGAGTCTGTTCCTTGAAGTTGTCGTAGAGGGACCTTATTTTCAGGTGAAAGTAGGATCTGAGTTTGCTGTGGAGGTCCTGGGAGGGTGTGACATCAATGGATAAGCTAGGGGGCTTGGTGAGTTCCTGAATGATGCTGAAGAATTCTTTGGAGTTGCTGCTGTTGAGGTAGATATTGTTTTGGATGAAGGTCCTTTTGGTGGATCTGATAAGTTTGTGGTATTCTGTCATGGTGTTCTTGTAAGTGGTGTGGTCCTCCAAAGTTTTGCTGTTTCTCCAATTCTTCTCGAGATGTCTGCAGGTGTGTCTGGATTCTTGGAGGTCAGTGGTAAACCAGGTGTCCTTCCTGTGGTGCCGTCTGCCGGGGTTGCGGAGGGGGCTTGCTTGTCTGTGCAGTTTGTTATCCATCTGTAAATTTCTTTGGCTGTGGAGTTGGCATCGGTTGAGAGGAGGCATTGCTGTAGAGGGTGGAGCTGAGGTGCTCCCCGGTGACCTTGCTCTAGTTCCTTCACAGAGGGCGGGGTCCAGCTTTCGACGTCGACATGGAAGTTAAGGTCTCTGATGAGTTTGCACTCCAGGGAGGCAATGGTGTGGGGCACGATGAGGCCAGCGATGGTAGTGGTGAGCACGTTTTGAGGTCCAGGGTCTGTAGGTGAGGGTGCTGCTTAGGTCATTCTGGGGCTGGTCTGGATCTGGAAATGGAAGTATTCAGTGGTGGATGGGTGGTTGATCGTGCTAGAGTTGGTGAGTCAGAGGGAGCACTTGTGTGTGATGACGAGTCCTCCTCCTGGGGGGTCGGGGTGGTCCTTCCTCTGGTTCTTTTATCCGTCGGAAATGGCATTGGTGATATCGGGCGGAGATGGGGTTGGTCCGCATTTCCGTGAAGAAGGCGATGTCTGGCGAGAGGGTGGAGAGGAGGTCCCAGATCTCCACAGCATGTCTGTGCAGGAAGCGCACATTGAGGAGGTTGCACCTCAGGGCTTCAGGGGTACTGGAGTCCTGTGTGGGGCGTCGGTCATGGTGTACGGAGGGTAGTGAATGTTTGTCAGCAGTGTTGGCAGGAAAACTGCCCGTGGGCAGACAGATGGCAGTTGTTCCTTCTGGGGTTGAGTGCAAGGAGGGCAGCTGAATCATAGCAGTGAGATGTCAGAGATCCAGGGTACCTGGTACTGGTCGGTCCGGGGGCGGGCGCAGACGGGCTTGCCTATGGCACGCCCCTGTGCGCCCACACAGTGACTGCCGTTAAATAGGGAAGGGGGAGGGAAGTTTAGGTGGGAGCCACGAGAAGGAACCAGCAGGGGGAAGGGCCGTGGTGGCAGCAGCGGCAGGAAAAGGGCAGTGAATACAGACATGGGGGACACAAACAAGGACACAAAACAAAATCAGGAAAAATAGAAAAAAGACAGCAGAATAAAATTGAAGTCAGAAAACCTAAGGCACAATGAGAAGAGAAGAAAAAAGCAGATAAAAACTGAAAAACAGGAACACACAAGCAGACAGACCACAGCGGACCAGCAGAAGAGCTAGGCTCTCTCATTGGACCACAAGGGATGAGGCACAGGCAGGTGCCTGCGGATGGAGGAGGGCCTCAAACACCTACCTTACAGAAAAGTGTAGGACGCAGCAGCACAACAGTGGAGCTGCTGGGGCTGAGAGCTAGGTCTCAGACCAGGAGGTCAGAGGTCTTGCTCATGATGGATTTAAACAATACCACAAAACATGCTGAAAAAGGTATGGCCTGGTTTCCTGAGCCCTTGTGGCTGAGAATGTATATGGTTGGCTATTGCTAATAGAAAAACAAAAAACACAGGAAAAAGTCTAATTGGCACATGCCCAATCACAACACAAGACCTGTTGATGTATACATTCATATTTGAAGGCTTTCCTTCTCTCCTTCCCATTTTCTAGTTTGAGAAAGTCATCCTTTTGGGTAGAACCTTGAACCACATTGGTCAGGGGTGCCACCTGCTTGTTGCCCCAGAACCATGAATAACTATGTAGGAGCTGCATAGAAACTCAGATCTGCTGCCTGAAATTACAAGAAGGACTGCCCTGCTGGAACCCCAGCCTTCACCAATAGGACTGCACTCTGAACGACTGTGTCTGCTGCACACTAAGGAACTACAACCCTAAGGACTTTGACTTGCTTAAAAAAAAAGGAAAGTAGTGGACTCCCTGAAAGCAACAGGTTAATAGAGCTTCACCTGCACCATCTTGTCTGCAAGAAGAACCCAGCTGATCTTTAAAAGATTGGGCTAGGTGCATTGTGGAAACTGCAGTACCAAACTGCGGGGAGCTACTCAGAGACTCTGGAAACTTGGATTTTGTTTGCAGTCACACTGAAAACCCCAAAAGGAACTTCAGTAAGAACCGCCTAAATTGTTTGAGAACTTTTGTAAAAAACCTCCATAAGGTGAACCACCTGACGTCCAGATGGAAGCCAACTGCCTCGCACCACGATCAGGACTTAATTTCAGGCTTGTCCCGCTGAAAGCTTCGGAGCTCAGGACTTCCAGGAGTTGACCGGGGGATTCCGTTGAACCAAGCTGACAAAGGGGCTGCAAATCTCTGGCCGGCTGGAGAAGCCCAATCGACGTCAAGAGAAAATTCACCCCAAACATTTTTTACTGAATCTACTCAGGGCTCCATAGCGGTGGGCTCAAACCTTGACTTTGTCCCTGTTAAGTGTGAACAGATGTCCCAATTTGAAGATATATGTTTTTAAGCAGTAGAAAGTGTTTATTGTTTAAAAATTAATACCTCCGGTTCCCTACATTGGATTTTTGTTGTTTTGGTGTCATTTTGGAATAAAAAAAAATTTTATTGGCAGAACAATCAGAAAAGCAATTACACAGCATGCCGCCTACAACCCTAGTGAGGTGGCCTCAAAGTGTGATAAGGTGTATTGGGTACAACTAGCATTATGATAATCCGTACATTTGGGCTAATGGTTACACAGCATATCGCCTAGAACCCATCATGGGCTGGCCGCCTCTCAGGAGGGGGTGCTTAGAGCTGAGTAGGTAAAAATATACATGCCTATGAATGACTAGAGCCTAGCTCTATCTCTGGTTAACATCAGAGTAGTGCCATTGTATATGCATCATTGCTAAGGCAGCCAAAGTAAAGTTTTCAAACCCAAAAAACGGAAAAAGACCTACCCCGAAATAAGGGGAGAAAAATCTAAAAGCCCACCCTAACCCCTTCCGAACGAGCCAGTTGTTTAAAATTGATGCATTCAGGAGAGCTATCGTAGGTCTTCAAATAGCCTAAATCACTGGCCCTGTCTTCTTCCTGGGTATCTGGAAGAAACTTCAAATTGCGTAGGTATTTTAGACATGTCAGTTCCCGAATCTCTAAGGAAAGAATAGCGATGAAGGGGGCCCAGATTTTAGTGTATGTTGAGTTATCCGCACAGGTTGCCATTGACAGTCGCTTAATGCCCAGCAGTGTCCATAGTTGATGAAGCCACTGCTGATGCTATGGCATATTTTATGTGCCCCAGCTGAACAGCAATACTCTATGTGCATCTGCCTTAGGTGAGCCCCAAAAGAGTGTATGCGGTGAATATGGGCATATTTGGTATTTAAAGCTCGACCAATATCGTCCAGGATCTGATCCCATGATCTAGGCAGTTTCAGGCATTGCCAAAGCAGGTGGAGTAGCGTGCCTGGGTTGCCACAGCCCCGCCAGCATTGGCCATCACATTGAGCATTTCATTTCTGTATCCGGGAGGGGGTGTAGTATCAACAAGAAGTGATCTTGAAGGCCGATTCTGTATGTCCTGTAGTGTGTGCGTGTGGTGCACTCTATAAAAAATGCCTTCCCACACTTTATCTGATAGTGATCGGCCTAGTTCTACATACCAACACTTCTGCCCCAGGGTTCTGAATTTTTGTGTCACCTTCGTCTAGTGGAGATAGATCTCTGAGATGCTTGTCTTGTCATCTTTCTTAAAAAACAACCAATTCTCAAATTAAGTCAACTGTCTACCTGCCTTAGGCGATGTGTCTGAGCTAAGCACCCAGTGTGTCATTGGAGTGTGACTGAAACAGTCTGTTTCCAGCAAGCCATAGTCCATTTTGAGTTGATCGAATGGTATAGAGCCATTGTGGTCAAAGAGACATCCCAAGCACTTACATGGGTCATGCCTGAAGGGAAGTCTGGATTTGAAAATGAGGGTGTCATGGGAGTGCGGAACGAGGCAAATCTGGCATCAGTCACCACTTTGTCCCAGATCTGAAATGTCAGATGAGTTACAGGGGAATAATAGAGCCCCCAGGCCCTGAAAGGTCGAGGCAGCTACACCTCCTTCCAAATGTGTGATTCTGCTAATGTCTGGTCCATGAAGACCCAATGTTTCTCCATTTGTGGGTGATTCCACTCAACCAAGTAGCGCAGCTGCGTGGCCTGGTAGTAGCAGGGCATATTGGGTACAGAGAGACCTCCTCCTTGTTTTGAGCACCGAAGTAGCTCTTTCTGGAGCCTAGGTTTCGAGTTCCCCGATATAAAACACTCAATCTCCCTCTGAAAAGTGTTAATAATGCCAGGAGATGGAGCTAAAGGAAGGGTGTGGAAAATAAACAGGGCTTGATGGAGAACATTAATTTTTACCACAGCAATGCTACCAAGCCACAAGTGCGGGAGTCGTTGCCACTGTGTCAGATCTTTACAAACTAGAGTGAGAAGCTTTGGGTAATTGACATCTCTGGTTTTAGGAAGACTTTTGCTTAGAACTAGATTTGCAAGATCTTCAGTGACCCAGTGGAAGTCGAACTGTGATTGCAGGGCACATTCTGTGTGTTGTGTAGTGTTGAGATTTAAGATTAGTGATTTCTGCATATTTACCCGAAAGCCCGAGGACGCTTGAAACTCCTGTAGTTCAGCTACAGTAGCTGGGAGAGAAGTTGAAGATTGGGTAAATAAGAAGATGACATTATCAGCATAGAGGCTGATCAAGTGTCAGTCTACTCCAAAAGGGATGCCCCTAGCGATAGGGCTGTCTCTTAACCTCTGCGTCAATGGCTCCCTATAAAGAGCAAAGAGAACTGGCGAGAGAGGACAGCCTTGCCTCGTGCCCTGGTCTATTGGGAAGCCACTAGATCTTATGCCATTCACTCGGACTGCTGCCCTGGGGAGCAATAGATGCTCAAAATCCAATTCCTAAAACGTGTGCCCATGCCGAAGTGCTTGAGAGTTGCGAATAGGTAGGGCCAGTGCACCCTATCAAATGATGTTTCAGCATCCACGGTCAGTCACAAGGCTTCCTCCGGAGATCGATATACTTTGTCTATCAAGGGGCAAATACGTTTAGTATTGTCCCCACACTGACATCCAGGAATAAACCCTGCCTGGTCCAGATCTATAAGGCACGGCATCAGGGGATTGAGCCGATGGGCTGAGATACTAGCAAACAGTTTCCCGTCAATGTTCAGAAGCCCAATCAGGTAGTATGAGCCACACTGCTTTGGATCTTTCTTGGTCTTAGGGATAACTGAAATCGAAGCATGAAGAATTGATTCTGTAAGTGTTTCCATGTCAGCAAAGGAATAAAACAGACGAGTGAGTATAGGAGCATGTTTAGAGCAGCAAGTTTTATAGAATGCTCCACCAGCCCCCTTCTGGTACCGGTGACTAAGCATGGGCGTAAAATCCATTCCGCTCGCGGAATTTGCGTATTTTTGACAAATTTGCATTCCGCAAATCGCACGAATTTGTAAACAAATTCGCAATTCGCAAGCTTGTGGATTTTTTTGCTTGGTCGCGAGACTTTTTGTCCGCGAGCACGCAAAAACGGACGCGAACACGCAATTGCACAACGCGAGCATGCAACTAGCCCATGTACGACCACATGGGTAACCTCGCGGTAGCCACGCTGGAAAAATCCCGCGAACATGCATAAAGCCCCGCAAACACACAAAAAGCCCCGCAAACACGCAAAAAGAAGAAAATTCGCAAATTCGCGGATTTTGCTGACTGCAAATTCGCTTTCGCGCGAATTCCCGTACCGCGAATTCGCACATTTTGCCTATACTTACCGGTGACTTCAGAGGATTCAAACAAGAAATCTCTGAAATCACTTCCTCAATGTGTATGAGCCTGTCTAGTGCTCTGGCTGCCACTGGGGGAATCACAGCCGTCTCTAAGTATGCCTCCGGGTCTGATTGGCTACGAGAATCGTGTGAGTACAATTTGGCATACTAGGCCTGGAATGTATCAGCAATACTAATTATTTCAGCCACTTCTGCCCCGAAGGCCTCCGTACTGGTTTAACCACCAAGTGATCTAAACGAGCATATGTTTTAAGGGCCACGTAATAAAATGTGTAGCCCCACTCGCCAGGGTGCTGGGGGTTCCACACATCACGCATCCCACACTCTTCCAGCCCCACCCCCTCTGCAGAGAGAGCCCCTGTGTTACCAGATCTAAGCCCTGAACGGTCCTGCTCAGCATCCATCACTAAGTTTAGGTCCCCACCCACCACCCCTACCGCATCTGGGCCTCTGTTAGAAAGGACTCCTGCTGCTCAATTGAGGCATAAATTGAAGCCATCATGAGATAGAATGTGCCCAGGTGCACCCAAAGGGCCAGCATGCGAACCTTAATTTCTGCAATAGGACCCAAGACTCTACTGGAAAAGTGTTTGGAGAGGAGGATGCCGAACCCCCTTCTTCATCTTCTCCGAGGACCATAATTGCTGTGGGATACTCTTAGTGTGCATTCTTTGTGTATCTTTTGGAAGAAATATGTCTCCCTGCACTTGCTCCAACAAGGGAAGCACAGACGAGCTCTTGATGGGGTTTTTGAGGCCACGAACAATGAGGCTAATTATCTTGGTCTCTAGGATAAAATGGAAGAAAGCAAGCCATAAAAACTAGAGCAAGTGCCACCCTGGTCATCCATGTGGTGCTAGTGGTGTATATTACATATTGGTTCATATGTGTGGAGGACCTAACAAAGTTGGATTGTTGGAAGGGGTACACCCAGCCCCCAACATTGTAACAGCACAAATTAAAATGTTAACGTATGTGAAATAAGCATAGTCCATCACAGAAGGAAGGTCAGTACAAAGGGGAACAGCCAAGTTGGTAAGAATCATCTAAACAGCTCCAGTTTCGATACCCCACTCCCACCAATCTGAAATGACCAATCCACCATAAATGTCATGCGATAACTCAAGTAGGAGGGTCAGCTTCTTTTTCCCCCATACCAGAGAGGGCATGTAGCACAGCCGACCTTTCTTTAACAAATATATCCGGATCAGGCCGAAGACGATCAAATCTGGATCTGTGTCGCAGTCCTCAGTCCTAGGGCTTTGTTTTCTGAGCGGAATTGTCATAGTTGTTAGAGTTTGCCCGTGTGGCAGAAAATAATACAAAATGGGTGGCCCCACGAGTAGGCAATGCCCACTGCCTGCAGATGATTAATCACAGGCTGAAAGTCTTTCCTCTTCTGTAAGGTACTTGCTGCAAGGTCCTGAAAGAGTAGCAAAGTATTGTCCCTGAACAGCAGCTCCTTGGCGTCTTGGGCTGCCTTAAGTATAGCTTCTTTTACTTTGACACTGTGTACACAGACTAAAATATATGCAAGAGGACGAGTGGGCTAGTGGGAGGGCCCACGTGAGGGCCCAACCAATGACATCAATCAATTTTAACATCGTTCTCTGCTGTGGTGTCCAAGATGAATCTAAATGGGGCCTGGACATAGCCCATCAATGTCTGAACCCTCCATGTTTGTGTGGACCCCACAGATGCGGATATTGTTCTATCTGAACCTGTTTTCAAGGTCTTCAGCATGGGCCTGCAAGTCTGTCTGTTGATCTTGTAGTTGGATAACTTCCTGTTGGAGTGCTTCAATTTCTTCATCTCCGGCTGCCACCTCACACTCGCCAATGGTGTCGACATCTCAAAACACCTCTCTGAACTCTATTTGCAGGTCTGTTTTTACAGCATGGAGATCTCGCAAGGAGGCGAACAAAGCCTCAAAGGAATTTACAAGTCACAGGACTCTTAGCTTTATTTCCTCTGCTGGGGGGGTTCAGCTTCCCCAGTGGCACTTTGTTCCCTTGGGATTCCCTAGTGCTCTTCAGGAGCAGGTCGCGGACTGAGCGATCCTTCTTCACATTGGCCAACGCGATTGTTGCTCACCTTTCACCCAGAGAGCAGCAGGACGATGATGAGCATGCTGGTTGAATCCGGTTGCCGCCCTGATCAAAGAATCACAGGGCGTCAAGTCATTGTGCCTCTGGGAGATGGGATGCTGGGCCCCCCAAATGCTGGATGAGTTAGGGGGCGCGGTGGCAAGAGAGTCTCCAGGACAAGTGGGGATCTGCGGAGCTATTTGGGGCCGGCACAGGTCCTGCAATGCCCTGTGACTTCTCAGTTCATTAATCCTGGAGAAATCTGTCAGGACATAGCTCCCCTTGTGTGCTTTGGCAACCTATTTGCAACGTGGAGGCCTCTTAAAGCGAAGGGGCCAGTAGCGATGGTCCGCGCTCACCCACCTCACGGAGCCGGAGTCCGCGTTACCTCCAGGCCCACTGCATCGATTTTGCGGGCTGTCATAGGACATGCTAGTGGGAGTACATTAACCTCACCTCCACCGTCTCAGTCCACCCCGTAGAAAGGCCACATGTTCCAGGCTGCTCCAACTCAAGGTCTGTGCCAGGGGATGAAAGCACTGCTGAACATGTCCCTATGAAGACGCTGCGAGTCTTCAACTGGGGACCAGGCCCAAAGTCTGTTTTGTCCATGGCTATCAGATAGGGCGTTACTACCGCAAACTCCCACAGGCCTCTGCTGTTCTGCTTGCCATTAGTCCACTCCCGGGCCTGCATCTCGGGCACTGGCCTCCGACGAGGACGCTTCCCTCCTGCCCCTCACCTCCTCTGATGGCACGGCGCCCGAGGTGTGCCACTTCTTTCTTGCAAGCAGGTGGCAATGTGGCTTTACTGGCCCAGTCTGCTATGCCAGGCCGCTCGCTCCTTCTCCTCAGCTCTGGCAATGAGGGCTGGATGACGTTCCCATGCCTGGCTGTCCCAGGCGCCGATCACTCATCTCAGGGGGTGAGTGCATTCTGTTTCAGTGGTCCCCAAGGTCAGCTCCCGCTCTCCTTGCTGCGGAACTCTCCCAAGGCACATAGCACCAGGCCTCTACTACAGGCTTTGTTAGTCCCTGCTACGCGGTTGCTAGGCTGCCCTTTCTCCAGAAGGGAGAATTTCTTAAATGGCACCTCAACTTTGAGCTCCCAGTGATCTTGAGTGCGGGCTACATTAGCCCGCCACACTGCCTACGGCCAGGCTGTCCCCAGGCCAACCGCTCATGCACCCGGGATCCAGCGAGGCAGTGCCGGCTGATTCCTGCCACCCAGCAGTGTGGTGCCTCCGGGGGCACAATGCCTTCTCCACAAGCAGGTACGATGCAGTCGCAGGGCCCCCTCTGCTGCAACCAGGTACCTGCTCTCACCTCTGGGCTCCAGAAATGCGGGTCAGTTGCAGGCGACTCCCTCACCACAAGTGAATGCCTATGCGGCTGTGGGACCACGGCTACACGTAATGCTCTGGACACTGAATAACAGGCTAGAATGTTTGATTAAACAGAGTGGAGCTGGAGTATCTACCATTTGCTTATGATGCACAAATGTACTGTAAGTGATTAAGATATGAGAGATGGCCAAAAAGTTCACATCTTCTTCACAGATCATAGAGTTAAAGGTTGTGTACATTGTTTGGTCAGTCAAATCAATATCACCCAGTCGCCCAGTCACCCAGGTCCTTGTCACCAGCAGGCTGGACTATGGAAACGCCCTCTACGCAGGAACGTCAGCCAAGCTCCTGAGACGATTGCAACACATCCAGAACGCCTCAGCACGTCTGATCCTCGACATCCCCCGCTGCAGCCAAATCACACCCCACCTGACTGGTGGCAGATCCTTCTCCCACCTCGCTGGCAAGACCTGGAACACCATCCCCACCAACCTACGGCAGACCCAAGACCTGCCAGCCTTCAGAAGACTCCTCAAGACCTGGCTCTTCGATCATTAGCAGCACTTCATCCCCCCCCCCCTGCACTTTGAGACCCTCACAGGTATGTATGGTGCTTTACAAATGTCATGATTGATTGAATATCATATCTTTTACATGTTAAGCCATGGCCAATGTTTCCTAGCAGCACTGGGACCTGGGAATGTCGAAGACTGTGGATATCTGAAGGCAGCCCTAACACAATAGGGTGATATCTGTGCTGTTGTTTATAAAAATTCCTGCTTGATGTTTTGGGCTCTTTTGTATACGATATTTTCTAAAGATATTGACTAGGCCAATCATGCAGTTGTAAATTAGCATATTGGTGAAATTTGAAACAATGTCCATTCTCATTGTAAATCATAATGATTGCATGCCAACAATAAAATGTGCACCCATGTAGTACTAGTAGCTCCATAAAGTTCCTGTGTCCTTCTTCTTAGCCTGCAGAGGAAAAAAAACACCACTACACACCTTCTGGACTTGCGGAAGAAACAAAATATTACATTTCCTGCTCTGAGCTTTTCCTACCATAACCAACAGCTTCAGCTGTACATTGTCCAAGAGATATATGGCTTTAAAAGTTGTGCCCTCTGCAAGCTTCCCTGCTGAAGAATTGTGAAAAAACAGGGGGGCATATTACCAAGAACCTCGTTAAAATTATCGCCGTTTTAGGAGCAGGAAACTGCAGCTAAAACAGCGATAATGGGCTTGCTAATATGCGTTATAGAATTCCAAAAGAAGCCTAGGTTAGATGTGCAGGACATCTAACCTGGGCTTCTATTGGAGTTCTATAACGCATATTAGCAAGCCCATTATCGCCATTTTAGCGGCAGTTTCCTGGCGCTAAACGGCAATAATTTTAATGAGGTTCTTGCTAATATGCCTCAAAGTGCTCATGGAAAATCTTTAATGAAATGAACCTGCCCGGCATATCCATCCCATGCTACATTGTGTTGAGCTTGAAATTGCTCCTAGGTCCCTATCAACTGTGAACTTTTTCTCTGCATGTTTTCTTTTGAATCCTTAAATATTCATATTCCCCTATTGGATTCTTGTTGTTTTGGCTGTGATTTTCATCATTAAAGTTTACTCTATTTTTATAAATTGAAGTGGAATTTGTGTTGTGGTTTGGTTTCAACTTTTTAACTGTTTACTTCCGAATGTTGTACACATTTTATCTGCATTATGTCTGTCTACGTGCCATAGCTACCAGTGGTTTAGCTAAAGTTTAAATTGTTGAAGCCTTTGCCTGGACCTAAACCTTTAGTGACTTTATTATTTTGGTAAACTAGCATCCACCCCAACTAATATTTCACTTCCATACAGCAAGTTACTTTAAAATAAACACTCCTATTTTATGAGCAGGTGTGATGTTTCTTTGTGATATACTTTGTCTGTCCCCTGGTTATCCAACCCAAGCTTGCAAATGGCGAAATGCAATGTACCAAAGTGGGTAGAAAACTTCCACTCAGCATGGTCTGTGGCTTTTATCATGTGTAGAAGTGGATGGCCGCATGCCCTGCACCCAATTGGATTGGACGACCAATGGGCCTATTGTAAACCTGATTCTTTGCATGGCTTTTGGCCATGTGCAGTAGCAAGTATCAATTGGGCACAGGGAAAGGCACACGTTCAGGCTCTTTGTCAATCATACCTCCAGTATACATGGCCTTGGCCATATGTTGTGCATGTTTGGCACATCCTCAAACCAGTGTGGACTTGTCAGGCCGTTGTCTCCATTAAGGGCCCGGGTATGGGATCAGACTATTTTCTTAGATTGTCTTTGGCTGTGTGCTGGTAACAGCCTACTCTACTCACTGATTCTAGTCATTTACACCAAAGGTTCTGTCTCTCTGTACATCCCACACATGAAGTCAACTGAGTGAGTAGGAAAAAACACTTTTGCACACAGTCTTCTGAGTCACATCTTAGGCTTTGGTAAGGCACTGAACTCATCCCAGAATGGATGTTCAACCCTCCACTTTGCATAACGTTAATCAGTTGGATGTGAACAACAGGGCTTGTACTGTTAACCAACTAATGCTGCTCATGGCCTCAGGCTATATTTAGCAAGAGTTGGCAACAGTACCTGATATGTGGCTCACTACTGCTCCCTCTGCTTGCAGGGTCTTCAGAGAAGGGTCTGGGGTTGTGTGCCTAACCCAGTATGAGTGACCAACACTCACTAAACATGGCTTATGGCCTTTGGCCATGCATAGCTTGACCTGGTCATATGACCACCCACAGCAAACATATTTACTCAAGGATTAGTAACGGTTCCCTGAAAAGCAATGCAGCTCATTACACAAAATCTCAAAAGACAGCAGCAAATGCCCCAATTAAGGAGGCAAGTTAACTTTAGTTCCTACCATTTCCAGAACAAATGTATAGATCAAATTATTAGACACATACAATGTCTTGCACAACATTATCTTTTCTAATATAGATAAAATGATATGACAAAACTTTACAAAAGTGAAAAATGACAATTGCATTGCGGTGGTGCCTGTCACGTAGTGCAGGAAAATGCACAAATGCATTTTTATCATTGTGGCGCGGGTGCTGCAGCCAGTGGCACCCGCCGTAATGGTAAACATGCACAATGCGACTGCCACAGAGGAGGTTGCATTGTAATGAAATGTGCGGGACCGCCGCCATATAGGTGGCCGGTCCTAATTCACAGGATGATGGTGGACGGACTTAAGTCCATCCTTCATCGTAATCACCCCCTAAGTCTCCACAATATATGTTCTATTCCAAATGTTGCTGCGACTGGAGTTAAAAATATAAATCTGACACTTTGTAATGAATGCCCTTTCCCCAGTAGCTATAGGACTGTATTTGTCATAAATTAATCTATGCTCAGGCATGCATCTATGCTCTTTTTCTAATGTTTCTTGAACTGGAGTTTAAAATAAATAATCTCACCCATCCAAATGTATGCACATTCTTGTTTTTAGTTCTAAGAATGGCTTGAAAACCTGTCCCATCCCAATATGTTCTTTGCACAATGTTTGTGGAACAGGAGTCAGACTAGTAAATCTGACCACCTTTGTTTATATACTTTCCCTTAGAGTTATTTGGAATCATGTCTTTTCCCCAGTGGTTGTAAGACTGGAGTTAGAGTAGTAAATCTCACATCCTATATGCACCAATATTTGTGGCACTGGACTTAGAATAGCAAATCCCAGCCTTTCTGTACATTCCCTTTCTCTAATTGGATGTGGATTGGATTAAAGATATTAAATCTCAACTCTCCAACCTATGTACATTTCCCAATGTGTATGATACTTCACTTTAAATGGTTTAACTCACCCCAATTTTATGTACATTTGCCCAATGTATGAATGACTGTAGGTAGAATTGTGAATCTCATTTTTTTGGGCGGTTTTATATAGCGCTTACAAGACCCGAAGGATATCAGAGCACTTTACAGCAGCATACTTGATAAGAAACGTAGACATCGGATATTATCAAGAGTACTGGAGGTCACATAGATCGAGGTCATTGGCCAGATGCAAAGAGAGGATGGTTGAGGAGAAATTCTTTCAGTGGTCTCTTGAAGATCTTGAAGGAGGGATTAGTCCTGATGTGGGTAGGGAGAGAGTTCCAGATTAGTGGGGCATTCCCAGAGAAAAGCAGGTGGGGGCTTTTTGTTTATGTCTTTTTGGGGGGATTGAGGAGTGAGTTGGAGCTTTTTAGGTTTCTTGATTGTACTGCTTTTGTGAGTTTGGCTGTGAGTCAGTCCGGTTTGCCTGTGTGTAGGGCTTTATAGGTGAGACAGGCAGTTTTGAAAGCGCAGCAAGTTTTGATGGGAAGCCATTTTAGGTCCTGTAATGCAGGGATGATGTGGTCAAATGTCTTGGTCCCAGTGACAGTTCTTGCTGCTGCATTTAGGATGGTTCTCATGGGGTCTATGTGTGTTTTAGCTGTCCCAGTGAGTGTAGCATTTCCATAGTCCACTCTGGATAGATCTAGAGATTGGGTTGTGATGTTTAGGTCATTGGGGGTATTAAAGATTTGATTTTGTTGAGGAGTTTTAGGTTGTAGAGGGTGCTTTCTTCTGTGGAGTTTATGTGGGAGCTCATGTTGAGACTTAAATCTAGAGAGATCCCTAGGGATTTGGCTGAGATTGCTGGAGTAAGTTTGCAGTATAGAGAGTCAAGGTTCTTTATCCATTCTTGGATTTGAGGGGGTTGTTCGTGATTGGAGAAATCAAGGATTTTGCTTTTTTCTTGACTGAGTTTGAGGTGGCTGAGTGTTGGCCAATTTTCTACTTTTGATAGTGTGGAGTTGACTCAGAGGATGTCGTTGATGGAGGATATCTCGAGGTATAGCTGAGTGCTTGTTTTAGAATGGTAGTGAGCAGTTCCATGTAAATGTTGAAGAGAGTGAGGGAGAGGACTGAGCCTTGGGGGACACCTCGAGTTGAGGGGGAGGTGTCGGACATCAAGTTTTTGATTTTTATGAATTGGGAGCGGTTATGTAGACATTAGGAAATTCATTTTAGGACATTGCCATCTGCCCGATGCGTTTTTGTAGGGCGCTAAGAGTAGCTTGTGGTCTACCGTGTCAAAGGCAGTTGATAGGTCAAGGAGGACAAGTAGGCAACATCTGTTTGCGTCAAAGGAGCTATGGATGTCGTTGGTTATGTTCAGTATAGCAGTTTCTGTGCTGCATCCCTTTCTGAATCCGGTTTGGTGTGAGTCAAGTAGGTTGTTGGATTCCAGGTGTTGGTTTAGTTGGGCAGGAACACATTTCTCCAGAAGTTTGTCTAGGAAAAGATGGTTGGTGATGGGCCTGAGGTTTTTGAGGTCATTCGGGTCAGCAGCTGTACTTTTAGACGGGGGTAACATGGCCTTGATTGAGGCAGTCGGGCATCAGTCCATTGTTTAGGGAGCTGTTGATGATCTTTGTCCATAGTAGGGTTAGGGGGAGGTTGAGGTTCTCAGCCAGGAAGGCAGGTAGAGGGTCAGCATAGTGGTTGGAGGGTTTGGAGTTGGCAGTCACATTGGAGATGTCCTCTTCGGAGAGAGGTTTGAAGTCCTTCCAACACTTGGGTTAAGATGGGGTTCAGGGTTAAGGTTTATTTTGGTAGTTGAAAGAGGAGGGGTCTCGTCTTCTGAGAGTATGTCTTAAACTGGGATCTGGGATTGAGTTAGGTTTGGTTGTGGGTGAGGATTTGTTGTATTGGGATTGAGGGCGCCGGTCAAGGGAGATCTTGATATTGGTATCTTTAAAACGTTTAGGCTGGGGATGTCATGAATACAGCAGTAGCCCCATGGGAATCAGGGCAGCCATCCCAGAGGTACCAAATTACTCCAACGGGAGTTACACCACAATCTTCACCCCTATGATGCTGTGGTACTGTGCAAGCTTCTCCAGGGTGGTTTACAGACTACTGTGGTGATTTGGGGGGCTGAAACTTGAGCAGCGGGTACTGCAGAAGTACTATGATACCGGAAGAGAATTTCAAAAATATATAAAAAATGCCATGTGAGTTGAGTGTTTGCTGAGGGTTAATTGTTCCAAGCTCTTTAGGAAACTTCTTATTATGAACAGATAAGGTCAACAGACCCTGCTGTCAACCCCCTACTGAGTGCCTCCAAAGGCCATGCACAGAGGGAATTTGGTTTAATATAATCACAACCCTCTGGAAATACACTGAAGGAAATGCAGTTGATAGTGATATTAGGGCTGAGCAAATATCCTATCTTATTTTTTTTTCTAAATCCCCAGGTATTCACTGAAAAAATCTAAAATGACAATATAATTGATTTAAGCTAAAAAATAATATTTAAAAACCAAGAGACAACTAAATTCACTGTTTGTAGTTTACTGAACTAATTTTAAGTGATGTCTTCAGTGATGTCATTTGAGATGTCAACAGTGATATCATCAGTGATGACACTGACTGTGTCATGAGTGATGTAGTATGTGAGGTCAAAATCAGTGCTTAACAGGGGGCTTACGTTACAGTTAGCTCGCTTAACTATGACTGCTGAGTTTCTATCGTTTTGTGTGTTTAAAATCTGAACCTAACTATAATGTCCTTGTAACCTTTGTTTTTAGTTAATGTTACAGTTTTTCTATTTAAATTGTCCTACAATTTGACCCACAAGTTCAATATACTATACATTTTATTCACATATTCTCATTATATATTTAAAAAAAAACAAAATTAAGGTAAGGTTACTTATGTAGTCTTTCTATAAATGCAATTCAAGTCTTTATTTTGTATTTTTTTTCATTGTATGGATCCACAGATCCATTCCCCACCAAAAGCACACATTGAATACTAAACCAACAACAATCGAAAACAAACATATGCTATAGCAATTCCTATAAGTGTATAATTGCCTGTATGTGGGTGTGTAAGTGGCTGTTTGAGGGGTGGGTGTGTACCTGGGTGTGTCAGTGGCTGTGTTGATGTGTACGTGGGAGTGGCTGTGAGGATGTGTGAGTAGGTGTGTGATTGAGTGTGTGGGTGTTTGAGTGGTTTTGTGGGTCTGTGCGTGGGTGTGTGTGGCTGTATGAGTATGTGAGTGGTTATGTGAGTACTTCTGTGGGGCTGTTATGGGTGAGTGTGTGAATGTATGAGTAGTGTGTGGGTCTGTGAGTGGGTTTATGCATGTTTTTTTAATTGGGGTGTGGATCCACAGATTTGCCGCAGTGTGCACAGGGATCACGTTGAGCAAGAAGATGGATCTGCAGACCCTCAAAAGCTAAAAAAAAAAATCAGCAATTTTCTATCCATAAGGTTTTCTCAACAGACCCCTCCATCAGTCCCATTGGGTCTGGGTACATCTGACCCCACAGCACCCTTCACCTCAGGAAACTCCACTTGCTCCCCATACAGAAGGGTTGCCAATTAAAGCTGATGATCCACACCTACAAAGCATTGAACAACCAAGGACCAGCCTACATTAACCACAGCTTAAAATTTCATCAACATACCAGACAACTACGTTCCATGTCCCTCTCACTCGCCCACACCCAGCTTCCACTGAAGCAACAGAGGAGGACATTCCTTCTCCTACCTTTTTGGTAAAAACTTGAAACAACTCCCCCTGCATCTACGGACCTCCACCTCTCATCTGAAATTACGGAGTTCAACTGAACCACCCGACCTTCAAGTGCCTGGATACTTTCTCGGGTGATTAGTTGCTCTATACAAATCAACTGATTGATTTATTGTTCTGTTTCCTCGCTGAAACTCCTGTAGGAAGAGAAACAGAACAGATATTGCTCCCACTCAGAGGGAGCATGCAAAAAACAGCTGCTCCTACCGGGTGGCAGCAATGCTACTTCCTATAGTATGTTGCGAGGCTGGTTAGGGTCATGGTGGCTCTGGGACTCCCCTCCGCAGCCCCAAACTTGGTACTTGGTGGGTACCCCGTGTTAAATATTGGACGGATTTGTTAGCATGAGCTGAAAGCCATTTTGTATTTCTGGCAGCCATTTTGTTTGCCATGTGCTCTGTCCTACCTTTCTGTTAACTGCTCTTGAAGTCTGCCTAGAGACACAATATATTTAGCATCTCCCACCTTTGCACATGCCCAGAAGGGCCTACCTAGTAGAATGCACCTGTGTCTCTAGTATAACTGTCAGGCTATTTTTGCTGCTGCATGGAGAAATAACTCTCCTACTACTTTGTTGAGCAAGCAGATCTTGTATGCCCATCTTAGTCATTTTGCATGCTTACATGAGCCAGGACTGCCCCTTGGTTTTATGCTTACTATGTGACCCTAAGCATATATAAAGCCCCCGTTTTCTGTACGCCTTAGACTGCCTTATTCAGTTGCTAAGGCTTCTGTGTGACATAGTCCCACTCATTTGAGGTTAATAAAGACGTACTTTTATATTTCAGCTTCTGTGCCAATTTCTTCTTTGTTGGTTTTAAAGGACCAAGTATCTCTGGGACCCCTGCTTCAGGTTTCAATGTTCTTCACCTGGGTGAACACAGTGACACACAGCTATATCTATGTCAGGCCCTGAGAATGAATATATTATAATAGGCTCCCCATCTATTTTAAATAAGATATAACCACCGGTAATGGGGTCCCTGGGGCCTATATAGGCTCATGGATGCCCCATCCCCATTATATTATCATGCTGACCCTGGGAATGGGATACCTGGGGCCAAATAAGACACCAGAAGGGGAGATACATAGCCCAATTCACGGCCAACTATATGCCACAACGGCAAAGGATATGCATGATGTTGGCAGCCTGTGGGAGTTTGTCTGTCTTCGGTTATTTGGTCACAGGGCGTGACCACAGGTGAGGCCCTGTGGCAATCCCACCCCACAGCTGAAGGCCATGTGCAGCATGGAGCGGGTTGCCTCTGGGTGGATTGGCCATAAGGCCTGGCCACAGGTGAGGCCTTTGCTGGCAACTCCATACTACACACAGCCAAAGGTTGTGTGCACTGTGAGGTTTGCTGCATGTGGGGGTGAAGGGTTGGGCACAGCGCCAGGCCAGAGGCCAGTTGCTGTAGCCAATATCTCAGTACAGGCTTTGTTTTCTGCTGCGGCCGAAAGTAGTGTGCAGCAGGGGGCTGGCTTTGAAAATGGTATTTACATTAAAAACTCCTTAAATTCAATGAAAAAAAAGGTTAAACTAGCGTTATAGTCAGTTGAAAAAATGTGAGTAATATAGTAATGTTTGAAATTCTAAACAGCTCAGAAATTCACCAGTTATAGTTATCTCAAGTAACTATGAATTGTGCGATAAGGTAACCATAACTCACGCCCTCACTGTGCAGTGCTAATTACCCCACATATTACATCATTGATGACATCTTCTGTGCTATCACTGAAATATTTGCAATGAATGTATTGATGAGAAAACTGTGCGTGGCATGATTGCTAGTTATAGTTACCTAAGGGCATGAGTTATAGTTACTTGAGAGGTCTCCGACATCGTCAAACTATAGTCTGCAGCATTTAAATTGGGCAAACGGTTGGATCATATTCTTGCCATGGAAGAAAGTCCCTCTCCAACAAAATTTAAATCTGGCCCTAAGTTCTCTTTTTTTAAATTGTTTGTGGGACTTTTATAGTGTTTTGTCTTTTTATTTTGTTGTTGTCCTGCTAAATACTTTACATACTTTGTCTTAGGGTAAGACTCTCTTCCAAGTGGTTGATCCGATGTTTATTTATTAAACATGTGTGTTAGTCCTATCTAGTGTTTTATAGGATTGTTTCATCCATTTTGAATCAGCTGTTAATAACCAATGGGAAAAAACAAACTCGAACAATCAGATCTGGGTATTTTTAGAGTTATAGTGACATGGGGGTCCATTGTACCGTTACCACCGATGCACTATGAATTTATCATTCAGGTATCTCTAAAAGTTAACATATTCAAGCCCAAACTGAGCATCATTTTATAATTTCTTGAAAACTACTGAATGGATTTAGCCCAAATCAAGTTGATGTCTATTCATAGCACATAGGCCATCAATACAAGTGGCCTGTTAATTAATTTGCGGTCAGTAACTCACCGTACAAGAATTATGAGCTCTAGGGAAAGACAAGGGATCGCTTCACATTCACAGGTAGATTTTGCTGCTGAAAACAGGCGCAATATCTGTGAGAAAGTACTTGGAAATTAAGACCTATGGGGGAAACCAGCAATTCCTCATTTCTTAATGGGCCATCAGAATCCAAATTGTAATGGACCAGATTTTCCACTCTTCTGGAGTTATCAGTACTCCCACAATCTGTCAATCCTGGGGTGGGGAAAAGATGACCTTTTATCGGGAGACCTATAATGAAGGCCTACGTTTTTTGGAAGACGGGAACGGACTTGGGCAGGCAGCCAGCATGGCAGTTGCACTGGTCCTTGGTATCTGTGATCGGCTGGGTGCGCCGCGCACAATAGTGACGTGCCACCCCCTCCTACATCTAGCCCACTGGTAATTGGCTGTCGCCCGCGTGAACCAGAACCACATACTAGTGCTTCCGGTTCACGGGATCAGGCAAACCTATAAGTGGCTAGGGAGCGGAGAGGACGGTCTCTCTTTTCGCTGCTCCCCAGCCTGCAGTGGTGTAACAACGGGTCAGGCTCCAACTTTTTTTTCCTTTTTCTTTTCCAGTCCTGACTCTGCAGTTTGACAGGGACGACTGTGGCGCTGCATCAAGAGCAGGACGGTGAACGGAGGGCTTTGAGTCGGTAGACGATGTTGGATTTCTTTCGTCTGGGGGTGCCGAGGCCAGGGGCTGCTGGACCACTATGACTCGCTGGGGGCGGCGACTTCGTGGAGTTTGGTAGGTGCCTCCATCCTGTCTTGATGGGGACATCGGGTTGGGATACAGGTTTGTGGCATACTTCCACTTTGGTTGGGGTGCGGGAGACACGGCTGCCCCCTTTCCGAATTGTCAGCATTTTCTTTACCCAGCGTTTTCTTTCTTGGGAAGATCTTATGATTGACTGTCTACTCCAGTATGGCACCAACTCTGTTGAGGTTGGTACAGTTACATTAGCAATGACTTTCCTGTCTGGTGCGACTGGTCTCTACCAATTGAAGCCATTTACTGGCTCCCAGATAGTCTGAATTACTGGACCTCACTGGTTGTGAGTCCCTCAATGCTGATTGACCGTCTAACCAGCTCCTGTATAGTCTGGTAATCTCCTTTTAATTCTGTCCAAGGTTACGTGGATGGGTATACAGCTGGCACAGAAGTCCCATAGGAAGCCAGCTCCAGCCCTGTCATAAAACAGGCAGTAGGCTTGTAACTAGTATTTGAGAGATGCAACCCGAGCAGGTTCCGTAACATAGTTTGTTACGGGAATATCATCCGCCGTGGATGGAGTGCAAGAGGATATAACCCCTTAGGGGATGCTTTGACTTTTGACCGCCTTGGGCACGGTGCACGACCAGTATATTGGATTTCCCCTGTGTAGGGTGGAGGGTGGCATGTGCCAGGCAATATTTTGCTACCAGCCAGATGGAGAGAAAATGTACAGTGGCTCCAAAGTATTCTGCAAAACTTTGGGGCAGCATTTTCCTAATTCAGCCACTCTAGGCTTGGGTCTCGTCTCGACACCATTGCCAGTGTACCTTCAAGTATCTACGGACCTTGCCATGTTAAAGGTCTGCACAAGGCGACCCCTGTTTCCTGGAGAGTACTGGGGTGCACATGCAATGCAGCACCCGGAACAGCGATTTGGTCGGGTTTATTTCGAGTAACTTCAGGCAGGCCTTCCTTCCACTGACAAGGATGACTCTTTCCGCATTAAGTAATTTGGCAAAGAAAGTGCATAGTTAAGCCTCACTGGGCCTGGCATCTTAGCAATAATAAGATCTAATATTCTAGGGTGTACACCTAGAAATGCCATTTGCCGACGGCAAGGTAACATTTTAAGTGGTGGGCGGTGTTACAAGCCGCAGTTCTTCACACAGGGACAGGTGCCTGGACAACAAGCTACATTTGGCTACATAGGAGGTAATGAGCCGAAGCATCTGGGGTGGGATGTGTGTAGTGGAGACCCTAAGTACAGAGGGGCGATTAGCAAAGGATGCCCCTAGGCGCCAATAGTACGGTCACACACGAGTCCAAGATGCCACAGAAAAGAGGAGATTTCACTGAAAAGGGGGTAAGTCTGTGTGGGCCTTTGAATCACCCAGTGGAAAGAATTGTCAACCGGTAGGTTAAATTATTCAGGACCTCGATGTTGCAGACAATTGGTCATGGGGTGCATCCGGTGTGAGCTTTTGTTCCTGCAAGATGGCATGCACCACTCTAGACTGGGTGATAAAGTGTATTGGGAAAACCTACTGGCATGGTTAAATGGGGCAAAGAACGAAGCATGACCTTTCTAGGAGGCAGAAGGGAAGGCACTATAGTCAGTCAACTATACTGGCCTGTGGCGGTAAGGTCATGATTGGTGAGCATAATTTTTGGTTCTTAGCGGGCATCCCCATTGTCAAATGGGGATGCCCAAGGGGGAGACAGAGGATCTCTCATGGAACACCAGGGGCAGTTACAGCCGGTAGGCTGGAAGGGTGCAGGGAAAGTGGAAATCTCGCTTCCAGTAGGCTGGTTGGCCAATCCTGGCAGGCGCATGCGCTCAAGGGTGCAAGGATGCATAACTGCAGCAGCCCCTTTATGGAGTTTAATGTTGAGGGCGCAAGGGAGGGCCTGGGGGAGGTATCCATCCGTAAACTGGACCCACTGCACAAGGTCACTCTGTGCAAGGTCACTCCGGTAGGGGGTTGGGACCTAGCTTGAACTGGATCAGGGGCCGACAGTCATTGACCTTGCCGTAGGCTCTAACAGGGATACACAGAAAGAGAATATCTTCATTGCTTAGCCTATGATAGTAATGGATATGTATTAGAAGCATGTTAAGGTTTGCCAATTGACATCTTGTACCCATCAAATGTATTGGACGTTCTGCATATTGTGTACATAATGTAAATAATATTAATTTTAATGTTTACTTATTTTATGTAATAAAATACGTCCGGGGTTTACGACCCATAATACTAACTGTGCGGTGTTTGAATTGTTTGCCTTGGAGCAAAGGGTACGATGAGCCCCATGGGAGAAGGCAAGGGTTCTTGGTAAAGAGGAGGGGGATTTACGCAGTACAAGACCATACAAGCATTTGCTTCATTTTCATATCAACAGATACCCTCTCTGATTTCATAGGTCCCCATGATTGGCTTACTCAAATAAATGGTTGTATGTCGAATATCACTGACATATATTTTTACAAAAAAGAATTTGTCTTAAATATCATTTAAAAATATCACCTCATTACCTGTATAATGCCCTTTATTAACTCATATGTTGTAATACTTTGGTGTTTAATATTAAAAAAAGCAATGTGGGTCAAGCAATATTTGGTACATTTTCATCCAGTACCTTAAATTATTTTACTAACCATATCTAAAATGTGAATGTTCCCTCAGCTAAGACTAGAACTGAGGTATTCATTTTAGAATGCATTTAATTATCCTTCAACACTTGCTTATTGCTTTACGAAAAGACTTGCTTTTGATACCACCTGTAAGTTGCACCCTACTTCTGCTGAAAGGCCTCATTTGAATAATTAAATTTGAAGCAATTGCTAAGTGCACTAATTGACATTTAAGTAGCTTGTTAATTGATATTTAATTTGCATTGGTGGGCTTGTTTCATGCTAATAAAATCCCTAAACATCCTTAACAAGAAAATTAGGAAACAATGTGCTTTTAACGTATTTCTAAAAAGTAGCCTAAAGCACAATTTGTGTTCTCAGAATAACCTTGTTTAGGATAAATTTATTTAGATAATAATAAATTACCCCTACTAAATACACAACATGGAATGTCCTGTTTTATTTCGTAAGAACCTCTGACTTTCAGAATGTATTGCTAGATAAAATAAAATATTAGATACAATCAAGTTGTATCAGCATCTGCAAATGAAGCTGTTGAGACTGATTCAAAGACTTTGGCTGTACTTAGTCTTGTCCTGGCTTAATTCCAGTAAAATCTGTTCAAATTAGGCCCTTAATGCACATACATGTCTCTGCTACATGTACCCAAATGTATAATAATGTGTTCTGTTTCCAACCGTGCAGCCTCACTTAACATCTTCTGGGATTCCCTCCAAAAAGCTGTATTTGGTGAGACCCACGTCCTGGGTGTTTACTCTGACCTTCATAAAAAGGTGGTGGTCTTCTTATGTGAGAAATGCCAATTTGTATTTTGAATGTTTGACCACACTTAGATATATTAGGTTAGGGAATGCTCTTCAGATCGTATCAGTTGCATATTTCTCATTTTGTCTCTTTTTCCTTTTTCTTATCTTTAAACCTTATAGTTGTCACTTATATTTAGTGCTGCTCTGTTTTGCGCATTGTGGTTTGTGTGATCAGTAAGCCCTCCAGATCTATGGGCCACATGCATCAAGCTTTTTTGCATTCGCAAATGGTGCGAATCGCAAAATTCGGCCGTTTGCGAAAGCAAAAACCTTTTTTGGGATGCATAATTTTTTTTCCATTTTTCGTAGTTTAAGAAATGCAATTTTTTGCGATTTCTCAAATTGCAATAGCATTTAAGAAATCGCAAATTTTGCGATTTCTTAAATGCTATCCATGTTTTTTTTATAATTTGCGAATTCGCAAATAGGAAGGGGAAAATTACCATGAAGTAAACCTTCATGGTAATTTGCGAAAAGTTTCAAAAATGCAAAAAAATGCATTTATGAAACTTATATTTAACACACACACATGCCCTTGGGACATGTGTGTGAGTAAAATGTACTTACGTGACATTTCAGGGGTGCACGGGGGGTCCTTAAAATTGTATTCTCATTTTGCGATTCCT
The DNA here is from genome assembly GCF_964261635.1 of Lissotriton helveticus. Taxonomy (NCBI): domain Eukaryota; kingdom Metazoa; phylum Chordata; class Amphibia; order Caudata; family Salamandridae; genus Lissotriton; species Lissotriton helveticus. Next base: position 1,754,021,628 of record NC_136063.1, read on the forward strand.
TAATTGCGAATTCGCAAAATGAGAATGCCTTCCCATTGATTCCTATGGGCCTCTAGGCCCACAGGAATCAATGTAAAGCGATTCCTTATTTGCGATTCGCAATTAAGGAATCGCAAATAAGGAAAATTAAGAAATCGCAAAAACTTTTGCGAATTCTTAATGCATAGGAATTTGCGATTCCTAAATTGCGATTCCTTAATTTTCGCAATTTAGGAATCGCAAATTCCTACAATGATGCATGTGGCTGTATGTGCTTTATTCAATAATATTTGTGTTTTCGAGACTTAAGTTCAGCATAACTGTCAGACTGATATATAGGATTCTGTATTTATGGAAAGGCCTTTTTTTATACATAGCCATAATATTTCTTATTCTTTAGCAGTCTGGTTGGTCTTTTACTGTGATGCATATGCTACTTCACAGGAGCACGAGCTCACATCACCCAGAAAATGACTTAAAAATTAAGGGCAGCATCGTGATAGTGCGGCCTACCCACAATGGTTCTGACTGATCTAGAGAATCATTGATATAGGTTATTGAATACTTACCTGTTCCCACTCCTTCCTCTCTCTTTGAGTAGAAGAAAGAGTCAAAATGTTAATTCAGACTGGTTCAGTCTATTTTGCCTCATAGTTATTAGGTCAAGCATTCAAGACGTCTTGTATATATTTTAGTATATACTTATTATATACTTATATGTGTATGTACTATGTGTGGTCCTGGAGATCAGCCCTAGGACTTGTCTGCTTCTGATTAGGGACTTTTTTTCTGTTCACTGCCTCTATTTAACTGTCTTGATAGAAAACGACTAGCAGAAGTCAGTAAAATACCAGAATTGCTTTCTGCTGAGAGACTTTCTTTTTTACATTTTTTTGGCAACTGCTTCTATTTAACTTTATTGATAGAAAACGACCAGCACAGGTCAGTAAAATACCAGAATCACTTTAGCATTCTCTAGATTCTAGTCCATAGAAATTGTCTTCCACAAGCACCCATAGAAAATATTGTTTTCAAATCTTGTATTTTCAGTGAGAAGACCACCGAAGGCCCTGATTTTATATTAAAAACAGAGATGTGGACTATACAATTTTCACCAGAAAGTCAATATTTCTTTCCACGTGTTCCCATACCTGGCGTGTCATGCAGTTTGGTGCTTACTTTCCCTCCATGATAAAGAACAGTAGATGTTTCAGCACCCAGGCTAATGTGCTGCATAGCTAAACTCATATAAGGTCACAAAGGCGAGACCAATTGCATTGCAAATGCTTGTTTTTCTCGTAGTCGGTGGCTTAGTTAATTTGTGCCCCAAAACATTTTGAGTGAGAGTCTTAAGATGTAGTACACTCGAAGGCGGGCCTATTTTGTTCTCAGAATTCCCCCTTTGCAAGCACTGATTTCATTGAAGGCTCTATTTTCCCTTGATGTTCCTTAGTACAGCCAGGAGGTAATTTTTCGTCATTCAAATCAGGGGCTGAGTTTTTCCCTTTCAGTAATTTATTTGTGGCTGACAGCTGGGCTCTTTCAAACATAACTTTTTGATTAACAGAATGTTCTGTTGACAGTCTATATCATGCAGGGGTCTCATTCTATGAGCCTGTGTAGGCACCTAGTGATATTTTGACACTTTTTCCATGTTGTTTTTAGACCAGTCTTTTATTTGATTTGTATTGCATTTTGATGGCCTGTCTAGAGTGATTTAGCCTCAAAGTCGTTATGCAGGGAACATTTAGCTTGATAATTTGTGGGCTGTGACTGCTAATCGCCCTCTAAGTGATATTGAATTTGACATAATGCCAGTCCTAGATCAGCATTATTATGTAGTCAATGTTTCTGTTCTTTTGAGACAATTTCTGAAGAATTTAATCTGGTTTTTGCAAAACGCCCAACATCATTAAGACACTCGTGTGTTTCTCCCAGGGAGCTTACTATCTTTATACCCTAATTGAATTTTTCGTTGAGAGTTTCCTCGCTCAACCCTTCTTCAATTGTTTTTTTGGCATGAAAGTATCCAGCTATCAAAAGGACTTCTCTTGGTTTGTTTAGCTTTGCACAGTGTATTATGTCCAGGACACTATGTATACTAGCTTTACGCTTTTTTCAGGTTCTGCATATGTATTCATGTTTTTCAGTGCAAGTTCCTTTGTTAGGCAAATTTTGACAACTTGTGTCACTATTCTATAACTGTTAACGCTGGATTTCTTTAGAGAGCTCAATTCTCTTGAGTATTGGAGACCTCAAAAGAGTGCGACTGTTTCGAATGGTCCTGGCGTTCTAATTAACCTTTTTTTCCATGGTTTTGAGGCCTGCCCTATTTTCATTTACTAGCCTGTCATGGATTGTCTCAGCTATTTGTCACCTGCTTTGCTTACTCTTCCTGCTATATTGCAGGTTATTACTTTGGCCGCCTTTGCCGAGAATCTAGTAATCTAGTAAGTATTAGACATGCTACTCATGCTACTCATCATGTACGTTGTTATTGTTGGTCTCATTGGTGTCTTTTGGTGTCTTTGATAGTGAGCCTGGCAGAGGTTCCTGCAGAAAATGCATTATTTTGATTTAAGTCAGATATTTGGAGGATGAGCTTATTCCAGTGTTTTGGCCAGTTATTTCCTTAGTGCCTTAAGACTGATGTTTGGAAAGCCATTTCTCTGACTGTAGAGGTTTGATTATCTGCACTTTAGACATAGGGCTAGATATAATCTTCTCCCCGGTTTGACAAGATGTTTGATGTTTTGGGTGCAGTTACTTTCATCCTACTTTATGGGAGTGGGAACTGGTTTATTCTTGCTTTGTGGGGGTTCACTCACAAAGCCTGATTCACAATGGGCATTACACACTTGTAGCTGAGACCCCGCAGTCATGTCAGAGACCCCATACTTGTGGCTGGACTCCCACATTGCGGTTTCTGATTGCGGAGGTCCAGCCAAGAGTGTGGGCCCCCTGCCACAACTGCGCTGCCTCCACCATGAGTGTGGCACCCTTTGTGAATCAGGCCCTGAATGTGCAGGATAGATTTGCCTTCTGCCTGTTCATATTGCTGGTATTTGTGTGATTTTGTAGAATTTGATTATCATGCCTCTCTGAAAAAATTTCACAAGTCAATTCTGCTATCTCCTGTTATATGTGAGCAACGTTGATGTTCGTAGTGCCATGTAGAAGATTGACATTCTATGTGTAGACTATTGCCATTAATTCAGGGGTGGAGCCTAATATACAAGTAGAAAGTCAAAAACTCTAGGATTTCACAATCTAAAAAAAACCCACACAATCTGCACTTTTCTAAAAAGGCTGCACTTTTTACAAAAGTTCCTGCAAAATTTGGGCCCGTCCCATCACCATACTGTTTTTGATGCTCTTTGGTCACTGCTTGGGACACGGAGCACGGAGTGAAGCAAGCACTACTGGTAGCTTGAGAAGCACTATGATCAGAAGAACAGCTCGCACAAACTTAGCTGAGCTGGTGCATGGCAGCCCCAGCGGGTCACACATAAGGCTGCAAAACTTTGTACACCCATGGGGAAAAAGCCTCCTGAAAGTAAGCACAAAACAAATGTGATGAAAATTACAAAGCATACATTCACGCAGGGTTGGGAAATAATGACTTCTAAACAAAATACTAACACACCAGTAAAGAAAATAAGGAATTGAAAAGTCACCTAACTGACTCTTCTGCCAGGCCGCCCACCCTCCCTTTTCTAGGAGCCGAGACTCCCCGACAGGCCAAGCAATTCACTTGCAAACTCTGTAATGTGGCACTAATTTGTTCAGGTGTGAATAAAACCAAATATTTATTTTGAAAAATGTTTTGTAATATTTTAAAGCAATGTGTTTTCCTTTGTCTTTTTTGGATCCATTTCACAGGGGGGGAAATGAAGGAAAGTCAGGAAAAAGAGGATAAGTGCTGTTTATTGAGCTCATGGTTTCCAGCAGGTGAGGAGGTGGGAGATAGTGACGGATGAAGGGGAAAGAGAGAGAGTGAGAGTAGAGGGAGAGAGAGTAGAGACCACACGTGGCGGGGAAAGAACAGGCAAAAATAAGTCATCCAGCGATCAGGGATCAATAATCTGTATTTCACTAACAAAGGCCCATTTACACTACCCAACTGATCCCTTCATGCTGGGTGTCAGTGTGATGCAAGTTTATACCCAACTTACCAATTACAAGAATAAAACCTGCATTTCTCCCTACAATACACATAACTTGTGGCGATGATTGTGGAAAGTTGATGGCACTATTATGTACCTATCTATAACTACTAAATAATTAAAAGACTCAGTGTAAATTTTATAATATTTATCGTAAATAATGTGAAATAAAATGCTCATCAAGTACAGTTACACTCATGCAAATCATAGATTATCACAGAGAGAAAACATTAGCAGTGTATAGAAACAAACTCATAACAAATAAACAATGCATTGAAGGAGTAGATATACGAAGAGAGAAAAGTTTCAGTGACAAAATACATTTGCAAATGATTATGCAAATGCAGGAGATTGTCTATACTAACGCAAGTAAGAAACAAGGAAATTTATCCTCAGGCCTGAGGGCAGTAGGCCACTCGGGAAGAGTCGAGCAGCAAAGATTAAGTCAGTAATCAGGAAACAGGTAGGCCTCTATCTGGAAACAGCAAACCGATGACATTGACGATCTCCCGCTAGCTAAACACTAGCCGACCCATCCGCCAAAACACCGCCCCAGGGCACCTCAATTATATCCTAAAACTAAAATGTCCAACCCACATTTGTTTCAATATACTTCCAACTTCATCTCTCATTTGCTAATAATGGGGATGTTCTGTCACACCACTATCATCGTGATCACTTTATTCACTAGTTTATTGTTTTAGACTTTCAGCATCACAACAAATCCTACTAAGGAAACAACGTTTGTACATAATCATATTACATGTTCTACATGTTGCAAGTCTCTATGCTTCCATTGTTTGCTTCTGTCATCTTGTGAAGGAAGTTGCTCGCTTCCACTTGTTTATCAGTATTTTCCTTTCCGTAACCTTGGCAGACAGTCAGCACATCACGAAGGACATTTTCATGCTTTTGCGTTCTCTCCTCATTCAAAGCCCATTTTAATTCTTTTATTTCTCTTCTAGCAAAGTTAACCCCAAACTGGCATACAGGAAAGTAGGTCCATGCTTGTATTTTCTATAAGAATCAAACAAAACATTTATTATTTTCATAAAATGTAATTTCATTGCACACCATCCCAGCATTGCATTAACCCATGCACAACCCGTGTTATTCCTAGCAGAATATTATTAACGTGCACAAAAGTAGCATTAGTCTTTTTATTATTTTCTCAAAGCCATAAGCAACTGCGGCCCAGTTTTCATGCATTAGCTCACACATTAGTTTTTCACATGCACAACAGCATTTTCCCTTATTTTAGCATTTATTAATAAAAATCTTCAAAGCACACTGTTAATATATGAGGGTTCAATCTGAGCAGGTTTTATTTACGCAAAACCCTGCTCCATCAATCCCCCCTTCGATGGCGTCTTTGAGCCATCACAAAAATACCTAACAAGATACAATTTGCCACTTATTTATAATATTGTTCTCCTTTCTCGTTTTATCATTCTTTAATCTAAGTATTTCATGATTTTGTAGAAGTTTCCTCTTTTATCTTTACTATGTCTATCTCTTCTCTCTTCTTTTTTCTAGCTCTACATTTTAGATCAGTCTCTTTCTTTCTACATTTGCATTTGCAACATTTATAAATCATAATGATTACTAATATTACTACAACTACTGAAGTAATAGGGATTTTCCCTATTCGGCTATTCCCAAAAGTAGAAAACCAATTTACCACTGAGGAAAAACTCTTACCAAGTTTCTCCCAAACACCATTAACTTTCAGCTGAGTCAAAGCTTTATGAAGTTCAATAATATTTGTAATATACCCTCCAGATTTTTACTTTTGTCAGAGATATAAGTACAGCATTGTTGTATTTTCAACATACTACAGACTCCACCCTCTTTTAACAATAATATATCAAGAGCAAGTAGGTTTGGTAAAACCGTTGATATAATTGCAACCATTTCAGTATCAATCACGAAGAACCCACCAGCAGTATCCGTTGATAAACGATAAACCATTGCGGACAATTTTCTAATTTTATGTGAATTCAGAATACCTCCAACTGAAGGTATCTGTGCTCCAAAAATATCCCCACTATTTCAGACTAACTCGCTCCTCTCTTATTACATGTTAGTCCTTGTTTTATTTCATTAATTGTATTATCCTTATCTATATGGTGCACTTTTATAAACACTATACCTAAATAACAACACCAATACCAACCTGCTGGTAACCTATAGTAGGCATTCTTACCACACACATAATAAATTCCTGGGAAAACCGGATCAGTTCCTCCTTTCAATCCCCAACTTCCTTTTTATCAAGAAAGTATGCTCACATTCACTAGAACCAATAAAGTAACTATTTAGTTTAGTCTTTTTCTCTAAACACACAAAGCTTTCCTCTAAGTTGAAAAGCTAGAGTCATGGCAGCATAAGTCTCACCCTTTTTTAATCACCCTCTCCGAAAGCCCATGGAGGTACATGAGACTTTTGTTCAGCAGCTTTCTTTTTAAAATTTCGTCCAAATTCATAAACTCAGTTTCTTCATGCCGTAATTTACATGTTAAATCATTTCTATGTGCTTCTATTGTATTTATTTTATTGTTACTTTTGAAAAAATTTCCCATATATGCAGCATACATAGGTCAATAAACAACTTTTTAGTCTCTCCTAATGGATTTTTCTGAAAATATTAAATCATAATTTGAGTAATAATATTCCAACCCTTCCCTCTCAAAAATAGATTAGTTAAAACACTGCAAGACACACCATAGGTTTAAAGGTAGGTGATGATACGTTAACCCCTCTGAGACAGACAGTGGTAATTGCATACACACATAACAATCTCTCACATTCATTTTGTTAATGTACTCATACAGCAATTTAGTAAAAACATTTAACAAAAAATAATTAATTGATTTATCATGATGATAACCACTATCATCCTCTATCTTTTCCATATTAGTGTTTACATTTTCTTTAGTAACAGAATCCACTTTCTCACTTTCAACATTATTAGTATTTTTTTGTGATTAGTCACCATTAAAACAGGCACAAATCAATCAATGTTAACCACACCAATGTTAGTAATAAAGCACTACATAGGCAAGCATTAATACATTTATGTTTAATACTATGATTTTGATATCTATGCCATTTTAGACACTATATATAAAAAAGTAAAACAACTAAGAAAAACCTAACCATTCTAACAATTTGAAAAACACTTATGCAATAACCATTTAGAGCAGTGTTATTCTTACACTTTAGGCCTCTCTTCTTTCCCCCTTTTTTTCTTTTTGTTTATCTTCTTCAAATCTTCGGAACTTTAATAATAATCTTCACTAAATTTGTCACACCTTATTTTTCACAGTCAAGTTCTCTTATTCAGTTATTTTCTTTGTTGTACTTGCTCTTGATTCTCTTCAGTCACTTTCTCCTTATCTTTCTCAACAGGAGTCTTTTAAGACCCAGTAGCTGGTGCCCACTTTATTCGGCTTGTGCTTAGTTTTACTACAGCTTTTTCAGAATCTGAAACACTAGATTCTATAGTTTCATCTCCTTCAGCTTCTGGTTCTTTTCTTTTCTTTACCAATTGCTGCTTTTCTCCTTCTCTTTCAAGTGGACTTGGGACTGTTCTTGTATGACTTGCATGTGTCCAGTTCGGCAAGCCACCACACTTCACTGCTGTCATTGTCACCAGTATAATCTTGTAAGGTCCATTCCATATGGACTCTAAACACGTCTTCCTTACATGTTTCTTCACCAGAACCCACTCGCCTAAACTCAAATCATGTGCTTGTTCCGGCTGTGTTGTGGTTGCAATTTCTCCAACTTGATGAGACACAGAACACACCAGATCAGCAAATCCATTGCAATAATCAAACACTAGGTTATCGGTAATAATCATCAGTTTGTTTGCAGGTACAATTGCTTGTCTCATTGCTATCCCTATCAAAATTTCATGAAGACTCAATCCAGTCTTTTGATCAGGAATGCTTCTAAGACTAATTAATACCAGGGGTAAAGCGTCTGGCCATTTCAGTGTTGTAGACATTTACACTTTTGATAGTCACGACTTAATAATGAAGTTAGTTTGCTTAACCACACCTAAGGCTACTGGTCGATAGGCACAATGCAGCTTTTGCTCAATTTTTAATGCTGCGCAAATCATCTAAATTATTTCATTATTAAAATGTGTTCCTCTATTTGTTTCTAAAGAGACTGGAAATCCAAACCGTGGGATTATCTCTCTTGAAATTAATTTAGCAACGGTCAGACTGTCATTCCTTCCTGCTGGATAAGCCTCTACCCAACGGGAAAACAAACAGACAACCACCAAAACATATTTTAGTCCATTACACGGGGGAAGTTGTATAAAGTCTAGCTGTAACCTGGTAAATGGCCCTGCTGTTTTTCCAATTCGACTCCAACTAACAACTGTCTTTCTATCGGGATTTTGCTGCTGGCACACTATATATGCCTCTGGCAAAAACACTCTGAAATGACTCTGAATTTCGGGTTCAACCATGACTGCTTCAAGAGTCTAATCATAGCATCTTTTCCAACATGGGCAATTCCATGGTACATCTTTGCAGTATGGGAGAGTAAACAATCTGGCATTACTGTTCTCCCATCAACATACACCCATTTTTCATCTTCTGCTCTATTTTCACAACCTGATTTTATCCAAATTCATTTTTCTTCCTCATTTGCTTCCTCCTGCAGTTGTCTAATGTCTTCCCATTTTTCAAAGAAGAGAACCTCAAATGGATATTTGTATCTTTCTTTTCAAACTCTCTGTTGATTGAAATAGAATTTTGTGCACAGAAACGAGCCACTTGGTCAGCGTATCTGTTTCCATTTGTCACATAGTCATTTCCTGACATGCGTGCTGAACATTTACCACATCAATCTTTTTGGGCAATTGTAATACATTCAATAAATCCTTCACATTTTTACTTTTCTGGATTGGGGATCCTGAAGAAGTCAGAAATCCTTATTGCATCCACAACTGACCAAAATCATGAAGCACCCCAAAACCATATTGACTATCATTGAATATAGTTACTGTCAGATGTTTTCCAATTATACATGCTCTAGTCAAAGCAATCAGCTCAGAAATTTGAGCAGAATGTACCCCCTTTAGGCAGCATGCTTCAAGAACCATAGCCACTGTGCATACTGAATAAGCAGCACTCAATGCTCCTTTTTCATCTCTCAGGCAAGATCCATCCACAAACATCACACTATTCAAAACCTCTAGTGGAGTATCTTTGATGTCCGGTTTAGGTTTCAAACACAATTCTGTCACACCCAAACAATCATGATATGCTTCATCTTTCACTTCTTCACAACTTAAACTTGGCAACAAAGTTGCTGGATTCAATGTTGTACATCTTGTCACTGTCACATTTTCAGCATCCAAAATCACTCTTTCATATCTAGTCAGTTGGCTGTACGTCATATGCTGAGTCCGAGTTCTTGTTAACCGGATCTCAACAGAGTGTGCCACAAATACTTTCACTGGATGTCCCATAACAATTGCTTCACTCTGCTCAAGACTCACACAAGTAGCAGCTACTGCTTTTAAACAGCCTGGTAAAGCTGTGGCCACTGAATCAAAAGTAGCAGAAAAATATGCCATTGGACGATGTGCCATTCCATGTTTGTATGTTAGGACTGAAAGTGCACACCCATCTCTCTCACAATAGAACAATGCAAAACCTTTTGTATAATCCGGCATTCCCAGTGCAGGTGCTCAGCAAAGACTGTCTCGGAATTCAATAAAAGCGTTCATACTTTCCTCATCCAACTCAATCAGATTAACCACATCTTTATGAGTCAACCTCTGTAAAGACTTCACAATCAGTGAAAATCCACTGATCCATTGTCTACAGTATCCAACTATTCCCAAAAACATTTGAACTTCTTATTGAGTTTTAGGAGCACCCATTTGCAAAATCACATTAATTTGGCCTTGTTTTACCTTTCTAACTCCTTTCTCAATTTTGTGTCCCAAATATTGAACCTCTTTTTGACAAAATCGTAACTTTGCTGGTGACACTTTGTGCTCACATTTTGCCAAATGATTTAGTAAGGCAATTGCATCTGTCACAAAGGCTTCTCGTGTTTTTAATGCCACAAGCAGGTGATCAATGTACTGCACTAACACTGAATTCTCTGGCATGATCAATGACTCCAAACACTTTTTCAAAATCTGATAAAAAATTAATTGACTATCTCCATTCCGCGAGGAACTTTGCACCATGCCAAAACACGGTCTCCGAACTGGAAGGCAAATAAATATTGGCTATTCGGATGCAAAGGTATCGAGAAAAATGCTTGACACACATCAATTACTGTGCACCATTCTGCAGCACAAGGAATTTGATAAAGAATCACTGCTGGATTTGGGACTATTGGACAGCAAGGTACTACAATCTTCTTATTTTCCTCAAACCTTGCACTATTCTATATTTTCCACATGACTTCTTATTCCCATAATAGGTGATCTACAAGGACTACTTGGTATTTCTTTTAGAATACCCTGATCAATCATTTGATGAATTACTGGAACTACTCCTGCTGTGATCTCAGGACTCATCCTGCACTGAGGTGTGTTTGTTTATATGGCACCTGGTTTAACTGTGATTTCTATAGGATCCACACCCTTCATCAGACCAATGTCTTTTCCTGTAAAATACCACATATCAGATCTTACTGAATTTCTCAACTCTGCAGGTAAATTTTCTTATGTAAGTAATGAATATATCTCATTCACTTCTGTCCCTTGCTTCACTAACATCATTTTAAAAGTAACATCCTCATCTGGTGTTTGAAAAGCAATATCATCAGGCGTACAATAGATGGTGCAGTTTAATTTACCCAGCAAGTCCCGACCTAAAAGGTTCACTGGACTTGTATCACATACAACAAACCGATGCACGTCTCTGAATTTACCAATATGAACTTCTATTGGTCTTGGTATTGGAGTCTTAATATATTTATTTGAAACCCCCATAACTTTTATAGTTTCTCCAGAGAGGGGTAGGTTTAGAATTTTGGCTGCTTTCACAGTAGAACAGGTAGCACTTGTGTCCACAAGGAATGTAATATCATTACCTTCCACTTTTCCATCAACAAAAGTACCTGATTGATCTAACTCTATAGATGCGCCAAGCATGCACTCTTCCTCCCCCCTCAGGCACCGTCATTGAGATGAGTCTGAGTCACTCTCTGAACATTGCAACAAATATTGTGATACCACTTGTACATTATGATTCTTACCAACTTGTTCACCGGCGTGAAATCCAGTATTCACACTTTATCCCTGTACTTGAGCATTCACATTATTGGGCATAGGAGCTTGAGGCACCTGTACTTGTTGTGTCTGTGATATAACTACTTGCAGATATTCTTGCTGTTGTTGATTCACAACCAGCTCATTCTGCATCTGCGGATTGAAATTTTGATTTGTTCTATTATACTTCATTAAAGATCTACAATCATTCCTCTAATGTCCAAACTTTCGGCACGCCTGACAGGGATGTTTCTTTTTCAACTCATCTCTATTCATTTTTGCTCTTCCTCTACCTCCATTTACTACCTGACCATTCTTATTTTGTCCTTTCATCTGCAAATCTGTTTTAGAACCATTGTTTTCATCTTTCTGCTCTGCCACTTCACTTGTGCCCACACAATTTTCTCTTTCCGCTTTTTATGCCTTGATTCGATATGCAATATTTAGTATATCTCAGAATCTCATCAACTGTTTTACTCTGCCAACAAATCAAATGTTGATGAGTCATGTTACTAATTTCAGGTTTCAATCCAAAAACAAACCTATATACAAAATGTCCCATATCTTTGTCACTTGTACTCTCAAAACCACTATACTGAATGAACACCTGTAACAGCCTTTCATAATAGACGTACTTATTCTTTAGGTTCCTGTGTCGTCCTATCAATTTTAACCAAATCTGTTTCTTTTGGAGAAAACTTACGTTTCAAGAAAGTAATTACTTGATTATTTTTTTTCATCACATCCTCTGAAGGTGCTCCTGTATTCACATCTCTGGGATATTCTTCTTTAGGCCAATCAACAGTAATGTTACACTCAGTCGATAAATCAGCTGGAACTACAATCTCAAAAAAACCATCTAAATCTTTTAACAAGACTTTTGAAACCTTCACAAACCTCTCTACCTGTTTGTACCACTCTATAGGTTTCTCCCTCAACCTAGGAAAATCATTTGCAAAGGATAATATAGCCTGCCTTGTCTAAGGAACGTGAACATATCCACCAACTGGAACTTCTCATTGGACATACCATTTCAGCCTGTCCTGTTTCCCTTAATGGAAATAAAGACACATTTTTCTTGCAAATATTCCTTCCTTTTGTTTCACCCATCTACCTTTCCTCCGATCTAAATCACTCCATTTATTCAAGGTATTCATTAATTCTTTTATTTGCAATTGTTTACCAGACGTATTCAAACTCTCTAAATCTTTGTCAGTAAAATGAAGCCTATACGTTTTCAGCCAAACCGTAGGCTTTTCAATGTCAACTCCATATTCTTGTGCAGCATCTGCCAACTTCTCATGTAGATTCTTTGCTTTCCATGTGATATTCTTAGATAAAAACAACAACAACTCATTTCGATATTTAACTCAACCTCTCTGGACTGTTTGTACCAATGATCATTTCTTCCAGAACCATTCTCAGTCTACCTACATCTATGCTCGATTGAGACTTATTATTTTCCATTCCTCTTATCTAGTCATCTAACTCCTCTGGTGAAGGACCCACTGAACTCCCTGATACCAGTGTCTTTCTTCTGTCATTCGGCACTATTTTCTTAGGATCCATCTGTACACTTCATTTTGGGGTTTCAGCTATATTCTCATTTACTGGAAGATCAATCAATGAAGTATTCATCTCAACTTGTTCTGATCGACTTACATTCCTAACATTATTCACAGGAATTGTTAATGCATATACTCTTGATATATTCGGACTCTCACCATACAACGGAACTATAGGACCAATTGTTACTGGTACTGATAATGCTTCTGCATCCAAACTCATCTGACTAATTCTCTGAGTTAACTCTTCTCTTGCTTTATTCAACATGTCAATCTCACTCTCCTGCAACATTTGAGTACCTGATGGACCTTGTGAAGCTACCGGAGCTTGTGTAACTTGTGAAACTTGTGGGGCTTGCAGAGTTTGTGGAACCTGTATTTCAATTAGTGGGGCATTTTGAGTTGTTTCCCTGAACTTACCTGATATGGAGGAGGTCTTTTCAGTAATATTTCATCCATTAACTTATCATCAATCTCATTCAGGTCTATTTCTAATTCTGAAATCTCTGTGTTATTCTTTTTCTCTTTACATTTCCCTCCTGTTTGATCTTCAGCAACTATTACTGGATATAATCCATCTTCACTTACATATCTCCTCCATCTTTTCTTTTGTTCATCCTATCTAGCCTTACAATACCTCAATATTATATTTCTATATTTGATCCCATTCCTGTCTCTTTCTCGTTTGTATGACTCATGTTCCCATTCCTAGGATTTGGCTTTAGTGAATTCACTCATCCTCTGAAGTTCTCCAAACTTCTTATATAAAATGTACCATGCTCTGGAAAAACTAAAACTCCATCATCTTCAGTATAACTCGTCCAATTTTCTAACCATGTACATGTATGATACCCGTACTCCAACATCATAAAAGAAGCAGGTGTTTTTGGAGAAGGAATAGGACGTCCCTTTCTAGTAACTATCGGTTTATCCTTTTTGAAAAAATCTTTTATTCTTTTTATCATCTTAATTTTTCAATTCTTATACGCTAAAAAAATATCTCAGCAAACAAAACAAAATCCTTCCGTAATTCTGCTTATTCTATTTGCTAGTGGTTGTCCAATATCAGCGCGACTCACAGCAACCCACCAATCAGGGCTCAATACGTATCTACTATTCCTAACCAATAGCAGCACAGCTCACAGCAATCAACCAATCACAGGTCACTACACGCCTGCTGTCTGACCAATGCTAGTGCTGCTTTTTGTGACGTCAGTAATAATCCTGCTACTGACCCTCCATTTACAAAATAATATTGCAATGTATTTCTAGGGTTTTCTCAACTAAATTCTTGTTAGCAACAATATAAAACAATGCTACTTTGTCTGCTCCACTAGTAAAAGAGCTAGATTTTCCTTATACTCAAGAAATTCTTTCACTTTTAGTAAAATAATGATCAGCGCTACTCTACTCTCAATCGAATTTAAGGAGGTCTTGGTACTCCTCTAGGGATACTTGCTAAAGTTTTGGAAGAGGACTTTTCTTTCAGAAAGAGGTTTTGGTACTTCTTTGGGGATGTAAGGCCAAAGTTTCGGAAGTGTACCTTTCACTATTTTCACACAATCTTTGCTCAATCAAATAGTCCCTGAAATAACATCAACAGCCTTTCACTGTTCGATATTATGACAACAGACAAAGTACTTCTGCAGTGTGATACCTTTTTCCACACTATTCCTCTGCCACAACAGGCTAAAATATTATCATCCCAGGATCTTAGGCAACTCAGTACCTGTACTTCTGGAAAAAATGTAAAAAAGTCGCTAGCGTTTCATGTTAATAATCAATAAATCAATAATAGGCGGAGCTGGTGAGGAACATGGGCGGAGCTGGTGAGGAACATGGCGGCAGGCTCACTCCCGGCCGCGGGAGCTCTGCTCTGACCCGGAGTCACCTCAGCAATGCAAAGTATAGCGTTTCGGACTTGCAACAAATGGTGAGGATGCGGTGATTCGGTATTCTCCGGCTAACCTGTAGCGTCTCACTGGATTTTCTTTTCCCCTCCATGCTGGACCTGGCTGGTCATCCGCCCGTTGAGCGCTAGGACCTGGATGCCTTTGGACGAGCGTTGGACCGGCGCTCTCTACGTTCTACGCTCTCTATGCTATGCTGTTGTTGGAGCAGACTGCGAGAGACACGCGCAGCAGCAGCACTGGGCAAAACGACGGATCTAACTGCGGGAGCCCGGCGGTCCAGTGGAGGAGGATAAGGGCGGTAGCAGCAAGGGTCTACCCCCATACGGTAAACTGTACGGTTTTTTCTCTTTTTACTCATGCACCAGAGTGTTTATGTTTAATCGATCAGGGGCAAGCAGGGTCCTGCATGTTGTTGGGGGATAGCGTCCTCCCCACATCTAGTACTTTTTGGTCTAAAGGTCCCTGCAGTGTGAATATTGAAGGTGGAGGTTATGAACTGGATGTTCTACAATTGACTGCAGGTTTTCACAGCTTTGATTGTTGGATAAGGTTGGGGATGGACTCGGCAGTTGTTGAATTTCCCCCCACTATATCAACAGATAGCGGTAGCAGGCGGAGGGTACAGAGGGGGGCTAAATCGGCTAACTCAATTGAACAGAGTGGGACGGAAGGCGCTACCGACAAAGAGGACAGAGGGCAGAAAGGGGAAGCACGTCAGGCAGGCAAGAATAGATACCTGCTACGTTCACTGCCAGAAAAAGAGTTGATTGTAGCCGATGTAGCGGGGAGTGTAGTCCCCAAAACTCCAAGACAGAAAAAGAAGGAGCGAAAGGAGAAGAGCAAGACAGTAGTGGTGAAAAAACTGTGGGCTTAGCACCTTCAAATTCACCCCTTCATTCCTTGAAGTCATACTTTAAAATAATGGAGAAAGTGGCAGACCAAAAATCTGCTACCCATGTTGGCAACCATGTAACCACGACTCCGCAAACATCACTTAAACAAGCCAAGGTACAGACTGAGCAACTACCAGCCCCCCCCGGTTACACCCCCTAAGAACCGGTTAAGCTTCTGAATAAGTTTAATCCGCTTCTATCGGAGCCGGAGACGGATTTAGGCACAGAGGGTTCCGGCTTAGAGGTGGAACAGAATCTGGAGAAGAGCCTGGCCTTACAGCAACAACTAGAGCCTGGTCTTTTGTCCCCCGGATCCTTAAGCGAGGACGCCAGCATCAATTCATCAGACGAGCAACTGAGGGGAGTAGAGAGGAACCAGTTGGAGCACCTTCTCTGCTCTCTTCGTGAGGATCTATTCGCTAAACTGCTCTCACGGTTTGAAATCTCAGAAGGGAACCAAAAGGAAATCACAGAGAAGTGCACTAGTCTAGAGAATAAACTTGACGATATTTGTACCAGGACAGAGGCGTTGGAATGCGAAGTTGCTAACCTTGCGAGAGTATCCCAAGGTCACTCAAAAATTATTGCTGACCTTAAATCTCAGAATAGGACTCTGCAATCGGATATAGAGAGATTAGAGATTCATGCCAGGAGGAACAACTTGAAGTTTTTGAAAATACCTGAGGGGGCGGAAAATGGGGATGTGAAGTCCCTTGTATGCAAGTTATTGAGAGAGGGGGTCCTAAAGGACAGACCAGATATCGACCTTGAAAGCGAAATCCAGCAGGCACACAGAGACCCATTTAGACAGCACCCGGATAGGAAGGCTCCGAAAAAAATCTTAGTGAATTTTCACACCTATACGATTAAGGAGTTGATATTAGGCAGAGCCTTAGTGGATACATCTCTACACATAGACTCCACTAAATATCTTATCCGCTCAGATGTAGGGAGAGCGACCGCGCAGAGACAGTGGGAATTGGGCTCGTGGATGTCTGACCTTGGAAGCCTAGGAGCACAAGTGATGATGAAGTTCCCTGCAGCCTTAAGGGTGGTCTGGAGAAACAAAACGCACAACTTTACCTCCACTCAGGAGGTTGATACGTTTCTAAATCAGATGAGGGAAATGCAGCATTAAACCCCTCATCGAACAGTTGAAAGCGGGGAGAATATCGCATAAGTGTTAAACATATAGTAGACTCTACAAGTATAAGGGGTAATTCATGGAATAAAAAAAAAATGTAAATACAAAAAAAAAAAGAGGTGTCTGCACGGTTGGTAAAAAAAAAAAAAGGGGCACGTATATACCCTGTTTCCATACTCTCGACCTTTAGGTACTAAGGTATCACTCACCATACATAGATGCACATATTATGTAAAATGCTTTCTATAGTTAGAGGTAGATTTTGGGTTAGGCTCTGGACTACCATAGGGCGACCAACATCGCCAAGGTCCATGAGGGGGGGTTCCTCAGGGTGGGAGGTGGGAGGTGGTGGGAGGCGGGGCAGATAAAGAAAAAAATCATTCCTCATAAAGCCAAAAGGATAAATAAGATGTTGGGCATGACCATGAAGCAATATTCTAGGACCATTATTATATCTAATGTATCTGGTACATCGAAATGGCGAATCTCTTAAATAAAATCAAAATAGTGAGCTGGAATGTCAATGGTTTAAGGGAGGGCAGGAAATTTTATAGAATATGTGAATTTTTAAAGAATTCAGGGGCCCACGTTTGTTTGTTGGAAGAGACTCATCTTGAGTCTCAAGAATGCTAGGCAGCTTTTAAAAAACAAAGATGGGTACAGGAGCTTCTCTGCTCTCATCAAAGTGGGAGTACTAGGGCAGTGGCGATGCTAATCCGGTCAAATAGTAGGATTAGAGGTGAGAAGTATGATACGGACACCTCAGGTAGATGGCTGACTGCGTCCTTAGTGGTAGATAGTTTCCGCTTGGCTTGTGCGGTATATTATGGCCCAAACCAAGACTGGCCGGAATATTTGGTCAACCTAAAAGTAAGTATTTCTAATCTAATCATTCCTATTATCTTAGGGGGTGATTTTAACTTGGTTTTTGACCAAGCTCTGGATCGGACCTCTAGGGCCATTTCTTCCCCCCCACATAAAATGAAGAACATAATGAAAGATTTTAGTTTATTAGACATATGGAGGGCTAGAAATGCCAAGAATAGAGATTACTCTTACTATAGCCATAGATATAGACACCACTCTCGTATTGATTTCTTTTTAATAGACCAAAGCTTATTTCCAGTCGTCGACACTTCTACATATATTCCAGCTCTCTTATCGGACCACTCGATGATGGAGTTAACAATTAAAATCGCAAGAGGAGGACAAACAAGAAGATGGACTCTTGATAGATCATTACTACAAAGGGACGGAGTAATAGCTTGCTTGGAGTCTCAGATAGAAGAATTTTTTATGTTCAATATTGGATCCGCGTGTCACCAAACTGTTTGGGAGGCCTTCAAGTCTTTCTCAAGAGGGATATTAACTACCATTGCAATTAAGAGAAATAATGATAGCAGAAAAGAGGAAGCCGATTCTCTTATGAAAATAAAGCATAAAGAGCAACAGTTGCAATTAGCCTCACTAGAACAGCATTCTAATCTCGAGTCTCTACAATACGAGTTGAATAGTTTAAAGGCAGAATATCAGGCAAAATTGGATAGACAAATCAAGGACAGATGGGAGGCGAGCAGGCTTCAAAATTTCTCTTAAGGAGAGAAATGTGGGCATCTTCTGGCATGGAAGGCTAGGTCAGATAGGGCCAGAAATCAGATTACAAGTCTAATTATACAGAGCACAGGGTCATAGTCATATGATAATAACCAGATTGCGGAAGAAGCTAAAGCATATATGTCTAAGCTATATACCGAGAGCAGTGATTTTTTGCCTGAAAGAGCAGAAAATTGGTTGCGGCAACTAGAATTACCACATTTGACTGAAGCAGATAGGGCTTTTTTAAGCTCACCTATCAAAGAGGGAGAAGTACGTATTCAACTAAAAAAAAATGGCAAAGGGCAAAGCAGCTGGCCCGGATGGACTCCCAGTAGAACTATATCAACTCAGCGCAGAGGTCATTGTCCCAGTCCTTGCAACTTTGTTCAATAAAATACATCTTGGAGGTGAAGCTGCCCCACAAACATGGTTGGAAGCCACAGTAGCACTAATATTAAAGCCAAATAAGGATCCTCTGACGGTCGAGTTCTACAGGCCAATCTCGTTGTTGAACACTGACTATAAAGTTTTTGCGGGGGTATTGGCAGCGAGATTGGCCAAAGTCATCAAAACAGTGGTGCACGAGGATCAGAGGGGGTTTATGCCAGGTAGGCAGCTGAATGAACTTACATTCCAGGCCATAGCAGCTATAGACGTCGCCACCAACAAGAAGGCGCCTTTGACTATAGTGGCTATAGATGCCGCAAAGACTTTTGACCAGGTCAATTGGTTTTATCTATGGGGAACATTGGCTGCATTCGGTATGCCATCAAACTTTATATCATCTATCCGTTTATTATACTCAAACCCCACGGCTAAAATTTTAGTAAGTGACCATCTAACAGAGTGGATACCAATATATCGTGGTACCAGGCAGGGGTGTCCTCTTTCCCTCTTTTGTTTAATTTATGTATTGAACCTTTTGTTACTCAGCTGAGATCAGACCCCCTGTTTAAACCCTTTAATATTGCAAACCTATAGTTAAAATGTGCCCTTTATGCTGACGACCTCTTAATGTTCACCTCAAATCCTGATGAGGCTATTCCTCTACTCTTTGATCAGGCAGAAAATTTTAGGGTGATTTCAGGTTACAAAATAAATAAAGAGAAAACTGAGGTCATGCAGTGGAACCAGGAGGCGGGGTTCCCTGGCTCTAAGACATGGATGAGGTATTTAGGCATTCATCTGGTTCAAGATATAAAACAGTTATCAAAAGGTAATCTGGAC
This sequence comes from Lissotriton helveticus, assembly GCF_964261635.1. Taxonomy (NCBI): domain Eukaryota; kingdom Metazoa; phylum Chordata; class Amphibia; order Caudata; family Salamandridae; genus Lissotriton; species Lissotriton helveticus. Next base: position 1,754,041,369 of record NC_136063.1, read on the forward strand.
AGAGTTTACAAGGAGGTCTGCGGCTTATTACAACGTTGGTCGGGCCTCCCATTAAACATATTTGGCAGAGTAAACCTAATTAAAATGATCACTTTTCTGTCTAATTGAATTCCATTGACTTTCAGCCCGAGAGACATAGCAAAAATACAGGGGAAAATAGGCTCATTTGTTTGGAACACGAAGTCTCCAAGAACATCTTGGAAGAAACTGAGGAGGAGGTTAAAATCAGGAGGCCTAGCCCTACCAGATATACTTATTTATTGCCACTCATTCCACCTAAAAAACTTTAGGATATTGGCAGATAAGGCGGATACATCTTCTTTGGGCCGTCTGTTCCAGGCAATGCTGAATGGTATACCCCAGGGACACGAATATTTTCTTTTTAAATTCGGGGATCCCAGATTCTACAAAACAGTAAGGCTAAAGATCTTAGAGGCGGCCCTAAAAAACTGGGTATTTTTTTAGAAAAAAATTGGGAATTCCCTACTACGCTCCCCAGGCCCCGATCTGGGATTCTCCGGGGACTCCTGGGTGTCTCAAAGACCAATTAGTACGCCCTTTGAGGCTAGCTGGCATAACACACTGGAGAGATATATTAAATGACTCACAGCTTATTGATTGGGAAGCACCTTCTGGATTGACAGGGAGAACACTCACAATGTTTAAACATTACCAACTTTCGGGCTGGTGGGCCACTATGGCTTGGACAGCTGGTTCATTAAATCCAAAGTTTGATCTAGTGAGCAGAAAGGGTAAATGGAAAAAAGAAATATCTTTTTGGTATTGGGCCATGCAAGAGGGAGAGGGAGTGGCAGAACCTGAACTCCAAAAGATATGGTGCAATGAGGTTGTTTTAGATCATAACAGTCTTCAAGACCTATGGATGGATTCCTTTACGATGTTGCACACTGTGGTTAAGTCAGCTCCCCTTAAAAGGAACCACCTGTTTACCCTATACAGAGTCTACATCACACCCAAGAAGCTAGCAAGGTTTACGAATGCAGAGTATTGTTGCCCAGGGTGTAAACTCTTGGCTGCAGACGACCTACATATGTTTGTACATTGCCCAATGTTAACAAATTATTGGTTTAAAATTGGTGAGTTCATTGCTGCAGTATTGAACATACAATTCGTAACTACTCCAAGTATAATTGTATTTGGGCTGGCTAAGGAACATCATCTAGATGATACAAAGTGTAAATTAATCTTCTATGTAATGTTATTGGCCAGGCGCGAAATATGCAGGGCGTGGAAGAACGAGATAGCACCTAGTTTTCCAGACTGTTTGCAACAGGTCATTTTTGTAAGTGAGTCTGATATGGCCTGTGACAGCTCAAGTATGGATAAGATCTGGGCAGCCCTGGCGGCATGGCGGAACGGATGAACGTGTTCCGATGATTTTACCTGGGCACTGTTGGGGCTCAGTCTCCAACATAGCGAAGGGCAGTACAGTGAGATACTGTTGGAGTGGATCGAGCAAACAGTGAATACTAGAGGGGATGTGCCTTTCTCTCTCTCCTGGGGGGGTCAAACATCGGAACCAAAATATAAAAGTTGCAGGAGAGAGGGGGAGGTTACCCACCTTGAACGCCCTTCTTCCTATTTTGGTATATGAGGAATACAAAAATAAATAAAAATTAAAAAATTAAAAAATAAATCAATAATCAATAATTGTTGCCAAACTAATCAATAATTAACCATCCTTTGCTACACAAACTGATCCAGCAATCAGGGATCAATAATCTTTTTTTCACTAACATAGGCCCATTTACACTACCCAACTGATCTCTTCAAACTGGGAGTCAGTGTGATGCAAGTTTATACCCAGCTTACCAATTACTAGAATAGGGTCATATGTATGAAAGTACCGATTTGCGATTCTGAAATAGCTATTTTTAAAAAATTGCTATTTCAGAATCGCAAATTGGTATGTATGTACTAATTCGCTTATTTTTAGCGATTTCTTAGTATTCTTTAATTGCGATTAGCAAATTGCGAATCGCAATTAAGGAATACTTTCCCATTCATTTCAATGGGCCAGGAGGCCCATGGGAATGAATGGGAAGGTATTCTCAATTTTGCAATTCGAAATTTGAAAATCGCAAATTGAGAATAATTTCAAGGGTGCAGGGGTGTCCAAAGGACACCCTGTTGCACCCCTGAAATATGCATGGGTGCACATGTGGCGCACATACATGCCCTAAGGGCATGTATATGCGTCACATGGCACTTTGAAAAATGCTGAAATGTGCATTTTTCAAAGAAATTGCAACTTACCACCAACTAGAAGTTGGTGGTAATTTGCGATTCCTTAAGGGCATTTTGCTACTTTTTTTTGGCTTCATACATTGCATTTAAGGAATCGTAAAATTTGCGATTCCTTAAATGCAAATGCAAAATAAGGAATCGCAAATTTTGCGATTCCTTGCATGCAGATTTGCGTAATACACACCATTTACCGAAAATGCGTTCGCAAACGCAAAAATTCTGCTAATTTCGGCGTTTGCGAACACATTTGGGCTTGATACATATGGCCATAAATCTATATCTGGAAACAGCAAACGAACAACAGCGACAATCTCCTGCTAGCTAAACACTATCTGACCCATCCGTCATAACATACCCCCAGGGCACCTACAATATACTATAAAACTAAAATGTCCAACCCATATTTGTTTCAATATTCTTCCAACTTCATCTCTCATTGGCAAATAATGGGGGTGCTCATCATGATCACTAGTTTATTGTTTTAGACTTTCAGCATTACTACAGATCCTTCTCAGAAAACAACTTTTGTACGTAATCATATTACATGTTCTACATGTTGCAAGTCTCTACGCTTCCATTATTTGCTTCTGTGATCTCGTGAAGGAAATTGCATGCTTCCACTTGTTTATCAGTATTTTCCTTTCCACAACCTTGGAAGACAGTGAGCACATTGCGAAGGACATTTTCATGCTTTTGCGTTTTCTCCTCATTCAAATCCCATTTTAATTATTTTATTTCTCTTTGGCAAAGTTAGCCGCAAACTGGCATGCAGGAATATAGGCCCATGCTTGTATTTTCTACAAAAATCAAACAAAACATTTATTATTTTCATGAAATGTAATTTCATTGTACACCATCCCAGCATTGCACTAACCCATGCACAACCTGTGTTATTCCTAGCAGAATATTATTAACGTGCACAAAAGCAGCATTAGTCTTTTTATTATTTTCTCAAAGCCATAAGCAACTGCATTAGCTCACACATTAGTTTTACACATGTTCACACATTAGTTTTACACATGCGCAAAAGCATTTTCCCTTATTTTAGCATTTATTAATAAAAATCTTCACGGCACACTTATAATGAGGGTTCAATCCAAGCAGGTTTTATTTACGCAAAACCCTGCTCCATCATAAGCGAGCAGCGAGGCACATTTTTTATGTTTGCTCTAGTTCACATATCATCTTCCCTGGGCCATGCAGGGCTCAGCCCTCTTTTCCTCTAGCCACTTTTTCAGAATCAGCAGACAAGTTCTCCACCCAGGTATATCAAAATGCTCCAGTCTGTCACGTCTGAGGTGCCTCTGTGTAAATGCATGCATCAGACAACTAGATCTACAGAGGCTGCTGCCTATCAGGTTAGAGGAGCATTGATTTAAAATAGTGGCATGCCTTGTCCCCAATGCTGTTAAAAGAAAGACGAAAAAACTAAAGTATCACTTCACTGGCAAACTCTGTAAAGTATCGCTAATGTTTTCGGGTGTGATTAAAACCAGTCTGGTCACTTTGCAGCCACTTTGTTTTGTTTGAAAAATGTGTTCTTCCTTTTGCTTCTCTGTCCCGATGCTGCACTTTGGAAGGGATAAATGTCTTAAAAAGATGGCGTTTTCAGCAATGTGTTTTCTTTTCTTTTCTGGACCCTTTTCTGAGGAGAACGAATGAAGGAAAGGAAAGGAAAAAGAGTGTAAGGGTCATTTCTTGAGGTCACGGTTATCTGCAGGTGGGTAGGAGCAAGTTAGAGACAGAATCAGGGGAGGAGAGAGAGCGAGAGGGAGAGAAATACTGGGGAAAAGAGAGAGAGGCAAGAGAGAAAGAGCGAAAGAGAGAGGGAGAGAGCGCTGCTGCCGGCCTCAGCGCCAAAGGCAAAATATCTAGTTCAAAGAAGTTTTATTGAAGAAAGGTAAGATGTCTTCAAACAGCATGTAATACTAAAATGACAACAATTCATCACAATATACCTGTTACATTAAAATCTTATGAATCTGACTTAACGCTGGAGGAGAAGGAAATCAAATAACTAAATTTGATGTATATATCATTCAAGTATAAACACCTAATTGGAAGACATTAGAGGATCAAGGTGGTTTCGATACTTCTTGCTGGGATGGCAGAGGTTTGGAAAATCTTTTGGCACATATATCGATATACAGAGTAGCTGGTGACCATAGGTCTAAGCGCTTCATTGCCATACATAAAAGATTAACAAAGGTGGTGTCCAATCTGTGATTATGGCAAACAGCATACCACCAAACCTTATATAAAATCTTAGTGGAATCTTTCCAATTATTAGTAATTTGCTGAAAAGCAATTGCTAATAATAAGTCAATAATTTTGACATTAGATACTACGTTCTCCCAAACGGAGGAAAGGCTACCCAAGAAAACTTGTTTAAAGGAAAAAGAAAATTTGGTTCCAAAAATCATGTTAATCTGAGACCATACCTGTTGCCAAAAAGTATAGACAGAATGACAAGAAAATGACATATGGAATAAATCAGCCATTGATGTTTTAGAAGACCAACATAAGTCCGGTACATTCGGAAACCTTCTGTTCTAAGTAACTGGTGTGAATAAAAGTCTATTATAAACAAAAAACAGTGTTTGTGTTGTATTTGCTGCTCTGGAAGAATTGCAAATTTTATTTCATATTTTCTCCCAAAAAGATACTGGCCAGGCAGTAGTAAAATCCTTTTCCCAAGCTTTTTCTGTTTTGGATTTTTGCCTATCAACAACAGAGTCATGTAAAAATCTATAAATAATAGATGCTTTGGGAACTGTTTTTAGTAAAGTATGAAGTCTTAGCGAGGAATCTAAACTAGTAGGATTATCGCGTGATTGCGGAAGATGAGTGTAAACATTAATAATCATTTTTTTGAGCAAATCATATTTGTGAATAAATGAGGAGGGTAAACTGAAAGATTGACTAAGCAGATTAAAGAAGAAGAATTTCGAATCAGGGAATAACTGATAAATCTATATTATTCCTTTATGTCTCCATGTTTTCCAGTAAAAAGGTTTGCCTCGTATGGTTAGATTTTTGTTGTGCCAGATCGTTGAGTTTAGAAAAGAGTCAATGGTGTGTTGAGATGAAGTGGCGGCTAAGGTAAGGAGTTTGGATGTATGTTTTAGTATAGGTGTAGAGAGATGTGGTGGATTACATGAGAAGGATAAGTACTCGTGAAAAGAAAAAGGAGATAAAAAAGGTGTTCAATGGAGGTCCATAAAGGCATTCCTCAATAGAGTCTAGCAGCCAAAGTGAAGCTTGCCGTAGAAGAAAAGTTTTCTGGTAAGCTTGGAAATCTGGATAATTGACACCACCTTCTGCTTTAGGGCATGATCATTTTGAAATAGATATACAGGGCTTCTTATTCTAAGGAGGACAATATAGAATTAGCTTTTTTTTTAAAGTTTGGCAGTAACAGGAATTGGGATGTTTGAGACATATATAAAACTATGGGCGCTAACATGATTTTAATAGTATCTAAACAGCCCACCATGATAAATATAGAGGATGCCATTTAGCAGTTAACTCAGAGATTTTTTTAATACATGTGTTCATGCAGAGTGTTATTGTGTCCGAGAGTGAAGCAGTGAAGTGTAAACCTAAATATTTAATGTGAGTGGAACTCCAGGTAAAATTAGAGGCAGTGAATTCTGTTTTGAAAGTATATTTAGTTAAGGGCCGAATTTCGCATTTATCATTGTTTAATTTATAGCCGGATACTAGGGAATATGTTTTTACTTCGTCTAAGAAAGCAGAGATTGCTACGTCTGGTTTGGTATGGATAACAAAATATCGTCAGCATGGGCTGCACATTTAATATGGACATTGGAAGTTTGAAAACCATGTGTATTTGGATTTTGGCGCAATTTGGACAAGAAAGGCTCTAACGCCAAATTAAAAAGGAAAGGAGAAAGAGGTCATCCTTGGCGTACCCCTCTACCTAAATTGAAATAAGGGGAAGTTAAACCATTGGCAAAAACTGCAGCACGAGGGTTAGAATAAAGGAGAAAGATTAAAGAAATAAAATTCGGACCAAAACCAAACCATCTGAGAGTATAAAATAAATATTTCCATTCAACTCCATCGAAAGCTTTTTCTGTATCCAAAGCTATTGCTGCTAGGGAGGTTTTGAAACGCGAAGATTTGGATAAAACATTGAAAAATTAATCGTGTTTTGTCTGTTATGACCCGCCCCTTAACAAATCCGGATTGTTATTTCTCTAATAGGGTCAGCAAGTGAGAGTCTAAACGTATGGCTAATGCTTTGGAAAAGATTTTATAGTCAATATTGACCAGTGAAATGGGTCTATAATTTTTACAAAATTTAGCATCTTCACCTTCCTCGGGAATAAGACATATGTGTGCTTCTGAGAAGGAACCAGTGGAACCATTTGCTGAGTGAAAAAAGTGTATCAAGGTATGTAATTTGGGCAAATCTGACCCAGGCGCTTTGTCTTTTTTCAGGTTTCGAAGAGCCTTTTGGAGTTCTTATTGTGATATTTCTGTTTCTAGGGGAGATAATACTGATTGATCAAAATGTGGCTTTTGAATTTTGGAAAAAAACTTTGACAAAGAATGATCGGAGGGTTCTGCTTCAGATGTATATAGGGACTGATAAAAGAGGGAAAATTAATTTAGAATTTTGGTATACTTGAATTTTAAAGAGGATTGATTATCGTATACAGATTCAATATTTAATTTATTTTGCCATACTTTAAGATAATTAGCTAAAATCTTCCCTGCATTGTTTTTACCACCATAAAATGTAGCACTTGATTTTAAAAGATACACTGGCAGATGCATCAAAAATCGGTATTCCTAGTCCTTATTAGCGAAAAATAGGGAATCGCTAATAAGGACATGCAAACCGCGATACATCAATAAAATCGCTAAATATTACCGAATCGGTAATAATCGGTAAAACATTGCGAGATGGCTGCGAGAAACTGATTTTGCAAATAACGAATTCGCAAATACCGATTCGGTATCTGCAAAATCGGTATTAGCGAAATCGGCAAAAACACGCGGCGCATCGGAAGCAGGCTGATGATGTCACAACCAGGAAGTAGCTCAGCCCATGCTTCACTCGGTGCCCTGAGGAGCTCAGAGGAGGAGGCAGAACACAGGAGCAGAGGAGCAAGACATAGCCAGCAGTGACCAGGACCTGCACAGCAGTGCATCATGGAGAAAGAAGCACCCAAGGGAAAGGACAACACCGGGAAGAGAAAACGAAAGTTCTCGGACAAGGAACTTGAGATTCTGATAGAGGGTGTCAGCAGCAGGCATGAAAGACTGTTTGGCAGACTGTCCCTGAAGGTGCCAGAGGCGGAGAAGCGCAGGATGTGGCTGCGCATCAAGGACAGTGTGAATGCTGTGGGAGTCACCCACCGCAGCATCGAGGACCTTAAAAAACTGTGGTACGACCTCCGCAAAAGGGCTAAGGAGAGGATCGCGGAAAGGGTGAAGGATGCGGCTGGCACAGGTGGGGGGTCCTCCAATGTGACACCGAACACAGCCCTCGAGGACCTTGTGGAGTCGACCGTCGAACCGGAAGCTGTTGTGGGGGTCACCCAACTGGACACCTCTGGCGCTGCGGAAGGCGGACAAGGTAAGATGCATGCCAGCGCAGATATGCAGTGTCTTGTCAACCCCTGCCCATTTCCCCAAGCCAAACACAGTGCACAAGTAGCCGTAGCCGTGCCTAAAGCACAATCCCTCAACAGAGTGTTGCTTCATGGGAGTTGTAGTCATAACATGAAAGGGTTCCTGTCTGACCCCTGAGGTGCATGACATGAAAACAGCAGCCAAGGGCCAAATGTCAGTTCCAAAATGTCCTTTATGTAGATGACTAAAGCAAAAAATTACAATATCCACAAATCCATAACCCCCCCCATGGAATCAGATGACAGCAGCCGCCTAGTCATCCGTGAGACCCCAGTGGTGACCGATGCGGAGAACACGCTGGAACATGGAGGCAGTCCTTCCCCTTCACCACCACCGCAAACATCACCACCACCACCAGCACCACGGACAAGAACACCACCACCACCACCGCGGCCAAGAACAACAACACCACCTCCACCACCACCACCGCGGCCAAGAACAACACCACCTCCACCTCCACAAGTCCTGCCAACCACACATAGCAGGGCAAATGTCCCCTCCCTGCAGGAAATAGAGAAGGAGCTGACGCCAGAAGCCACTTATGTACAGCAGCAGGCTGTCGTCACCCCAACCGCACAAACAGCAGCATGTCTAAGAGCTAGACGGATCCCTGGGTAGGGCTACAGCGACAACAGTAGATCCTGCAGATGTGTATGGAGCCGGGGAGAGCCGGATCGTGCGTGTTCAGCGCCTGCAGGCAAAACACATGGGTTCAATGAAAATTAGCATGACAAGGATGTCCAACAGATTTTCATCAATGACTGACGCTGTGCGAGAGCTGACCAAAGCCGTTGCAGAGGGCAACAATGACATTAAGGTATGCCTACAGGAACTAACACGCGCTGTTGTTGCAGGCCAATGGAGTGAGCGCCGGAGACATGAGCAGTACTCACTCAGTACCAATGCCACAATTAAGGCCATCAAGAAGCAACAGCACAGCTGTGGTAGCCCACCGATCGGTATCCCTGCAGGTGGACAGGGGCCATTATTGTGGGGATGTGGCAAGGACCCTCGAGAGAGTGACCACTGCAGTGGAGCATCTGCAGTCTGGAACTGCCAGTATCAGCAGTGCGAGAGGGGATGAGGTGAGTGAGGCAGCCTCAAGTGTGAGCCACTGTGAGTGATCAAGGAGATGTTGAGGAGTCAAGGGACAGGAGGCTGGATGTCCGTGGCAAACGTAAATAGCCATGATGCAATGGCTCCCTGGCCATGGTGAGGTAACCATGGGCTAACTGTAGTGCCACATGCAGCACCTGTGTTGTCAATGGACATTCTCTCTTTTGTTTTAATTTACGCTGCGTCATGTTACGGTTACATTAATCAGCACCAGTCAGGTGTTACTGGGCATTAAACCCTTGCAATGCATATCATCTTGTCATGGCTCATTCTTACCTGTCTCAGAAGTGATGCCGTGTGATGTATGTCCGCCTCCTTTGCCCTTCTGCTGTGTTGGGCACATGTGCCTGTCGGTGTTGAGGGGGGGTTGCTGGGCACGTAGCTCGTCCTCACCGTACACCTCTATGGGTATCCCCCTTCTTAATGCGATGTTATGCAGGATGGCACAGACAGCTATGATCTGGCAGCAGGTCACTGGGTCGTACTGCAAGGCACCTCCTGTCTTGTGCAATATACGTAAGCGACTCTTGAGGATGCCGAATGTGCGCTCTACAACATTCCTTGTGCTGATGTGTGCTCTGTTGTAGCGCTGCTCTTGTGGTGTTGCTGGGTTGAGGTAGGGAGTGAGTAGATACTCACGCAAGGCGTAAGCGCTGTCACCTGCAGGATGGGGAGAGAAAGTTTAGCGGCATGAATGCTATGGTACATGTGGGGATGGATTAAATGGTGTAGCATCAATACATGCCTAGTAGGTTTCTAACTCCAAAATCACCGTTGCTCAGGCGCCTGTGGATGCCACTGTGACGGAAGATGTAAGCGTCGTGTGTGCTCCCTGGGAATTGCGCTACGAGGTCCGTAATGATGTGCTTGGCATTGCACACAACCTACATATTTATGGAATTGTATGACTTCCGGTTGCGGTAGATGTATTCGGTGGCTGAGGGAGGACAGATGTGGACATGAGTGCAGTCGACACACCCTATCACATGGGGGAATTGGAGCACCTGGTAGAACTCACGCTTGGTGCGGTTCAACTGTTGGGGGGGTCGTGGGGAAGGTGATGTGGCAATGTATCGATGCTAGCATGGCGTCCAGGAACCTGTAGAAGAAGCATGATGTTGCGCTTTGCGACACGCCTCCGGCTTCTGCTATTACCCCCTGGAAGCTTCCAGACGCCAGCAGGTGCAGGCTGCATAGGACCTGGACATGGGCTGGTATTGCGTAGGTCCTAAGGGTCTGGTGCTGGAGTTGTGGTTCCAGATCTGCTATTAGACGGATTATCATGGCAGGGCTGCGTCTGTACTTATCGTACACCTGCTCCTCTGTTTGCCAGAGCAATGTGATGCGCACCTTGAAGATCCTATCCTGGATCATCCTCCTTCGCTGGGCCAGGGCATTTATTCTCCTCCTCTGAGCAAGCACGTAGGGGGCAGCCATTTTGGTTGACTAACAGGGTTTGCAGGGTAATTTTTAAAGGGTTACTGATTGTCAGCACCTGTCAGAGAATTTTTTTATTTTTTTCTTCATTTGTATAACTTTACCTCCAGTTTGAGATTCCCCTTATTTTGCTCATGCTAAACTGGGATTTTTGAAGTTTTTGGTATTTGCGATTTTTGATGCATTCCGTTGTGAGTCTTTAATAGCGAATCGGTATTTCTGGGGCCTGCTTTGGTTTTCGATATTTCCGATTGGCTGGATAGCGATACGGTAATTTACCGAGTGGATTTTTTTAGCGATTCCTTAATATTTACCGATATGTGTTGATGCATTGCATTTAGGGGTTTTGCGGTCGGTATCGGCCTGTTTTACCGATTCGCTATTTTACCGGGAGGTATTTTGCTTGATGCATCTGCCAGATAGAGAGGCATCATCAGTAGATTTTTTATTAAAATATAATTTGGCATTCAGCAGAGCTGTTAAACGTTCTTGTGAATGCGAGATATAATAGAAGTGCTCCAGTTTCTTAATGTCATTAAGGAGGTCAATAGTAAGTTTACATGCATTTCTCCATTTCCTTGCTACAAAGTTGATGATGAATTCTAAGGCTGAGGCTTTGAAAGCATCCCAGACAGTGGAGAAGGGTAGGGAATCAGACTGATTTATCGTAAAATATTCATTAAAGAATTCAGTGAATGATGCAGTGAATTTTGGGTCTAAGAGGAGTGCGTTATTAAAATGCCAACATTTAGGAGAGTTTATCTTAGGTATTATATCTATGCCAATTGAAATCGGGGCATGATCAGCCAAAATGGATGGGGCCAATATCAGCATACATAAGGGACTGTGAGATATTATGGGAAATAAAGATATAATCAATCCTCGATTGGCTATAATGCATTGGAGCGTAAAAGGTGTATTCCCTAGTGGTTGGATTGCATGGACGCCAAGCGTCTAATAACTTATGTTGGGTTATATTGTGGACAAATGACTTATGGGGTTTATGAGGAACAAAAGGCACTTTGGAATTTTTTATCTATAAATAGGTCAAACACTTGATTACAATCCCCACCTAGTACAAAATTATCGTCAATGCTTTGAGAAATGTGTTTAGCTAGCATAGGCCAGAATGAGGCATCTGCTACTGTCGAAGCATAGACATTAAGGAAAGAAACTGGAACACCCCTCATCAATAACTTAACCAGTAACAATCTGCCATCAGTATCTGATTCTTGTGAGACAATCGTAATTAAGAGAGATTTGCGACACAAAATCATAACTTCGTTTCGTTTGCTGTCCCCTTGAGAGAAACAAATTTCCCCAACCCAACCTTTTTTCAACTTCGAAGATTCCACCTCCGTGAGATGAGTTTTAGGCAAAAAAATAACATCAGCACCTAATTTGGCAAGGTGGGTTAAAACTGTTTGTCGCTTAATAGGAGAGTTTAATCCTCTAACATTCCAAGAAACTAGTTTTAACGACATAGCAAATCAACAAAAAAAGATAAAGAAATCGACAGCATAAGTCCAATGCAGTAACATCGTATCAGAGAATGCATGAGAAGAAAAAGAAGTAATTAGAGAAAAAATCCCCATACCAAAAGATGTTAGGAGAAACCAGTGACTGGATCCCATGAAAGAACTGAGGTAAGATAGAGCGAAAAAAGAGAGAATTGTAAGAAAGAAGAGTTCAGGGATATACTGATGTAAAAAAGAATTCTAGTATTTGAATGAAGAGAGGGAAAGAGAAAGCGTAGACGTCTGAAGGAAGAAAGATAGAGATGATAAGAACAATACAAAGAACCACAGACAAAACAGATGACATACCTACAAAAAGGGAATACATGGGGAGGGTAGAGCCACATGGAGTAGATGGATCGTCTGAGGAAAACCGGACAGAACCAGGAAAGCAGACAGAACTATGGAAAGAGGGAGAGTACCGTATTAATTCATTAAAAAAAAAGAACAAGGAGCAATAGATCTAAAATAACATGGAACCTACAAACAAAGACCCATAACATCTTTAACATTTTTAGATGTATGATATCTAAATATAACTGTAAATAAAGCATAAAAATAAATCCTGCAATGTAAGAAATGAGGACATATCAAGAGTACAACTCAAAAACGTCAGGTAATACTTGAGGAAGTTGAGCCAGAGGAGTCCATAGGAACCAACTTTTGTGAGTTAATGAAGCTTTGTAGGCGAACTAGATCCTCTTAATGAGTAGTTTTATTATTATAAGTGACTTTAAATAAACATGCATGGAAGAGAACATATCTGGCACTGATAGAGGGTAGGTCTGGTCTCATATTCAGAAAAGCTCTGTGCCTGCCAGCAGTAGCCCTGGAGTAATCTTGTGTGAAGAACAATGGAGAGCCTGACCATGAAATACGTTGAATAGCTTTAGCAGCTGATAAGACTTTCAACAAATCTGTGTACTCGAAGAAATGCAGGATGACACCCCTAGGCCATTGAGAAGAGGAGTTGTTAATGGAAGCTCGACCCAGTCTGTGTGCTCGTAGTATGTTCAACCCTACATCTTCTGGTAAATGAAGAATCTTGGGAAGAAAGGATTTGAAGAAGCCGATAGGGTCTGCCCCTTCTGCTCCTTCCACCAGAACATAAGTATGTTATTTCTACTGTTTCGATTTTCAAGATCTTCGACCTGCTTTTAAAGCGACGATACTTGGGAATGCATAAGGGACACACATATGGAGGTTTCAGTGAAAGAGGAGACATTTTGTTCCTCTGTCGTGAGCCTGGCATCGAGTAGAGAGCAGTTCTCAGGAAGAAATTACAATTTGGAGTTTGTTTCTTCGACAAAAGGTCTAAGTGCTCTTATCTCCTGTAGCAGTTATTCCATAGAGACTGGAGAAGGTGTTTTTGGCGTTGAAGGACATTCTTTCTTTAAGCGTTTTCCTTTTGATTTACCCGCAAGGGCCAGTGCGAATCCATAGTTGTCATGTTTTCCTCCAATTGAAGCACACCTGAGTCTTCAAATCTGGAAAGCTCTGAAAAGATTTTTTAATTCTTGATAAAAGATTGCTTAGGCTTAGAGGAGGTGTAGAAATTTCCTTTTATCCTACCCATCAATTTATAGAATGGGTGAGGCACGCAGACAAGCTGTCTAGCATAAAACGTATTTTACTGATACAAATGGCAGATGGAGAAGAATTGTGCAACATGAATGAATGGGTTTTCACAGGAAAATGCGCAAGGCGAATAAACACCCATCATAATCATTTATCGAGATGCTGGGGATCCAACAAATCACAAAATACTGGTAGTTATTGCCTGCTCAACAAACTATATGTAAACTGATAATGCGCCTTTTGAAAGTGAGACCTGAACGCATAAGAAAAAGGGCATTTGCACTAAAATTCCAAGCCCTTAGCATTAATGTAGAAGATGTCATTATACTTGGAAGATAGTGAAGTCTACGTATGAGGAAGATTGCATTGCAGTGTAAGATATGCTCCACAAAATGACGGCTGCTCAGTACTGCCTCAGAAGCTATCTGAAGTAAAGTAAAACAAAACTATTGCATTTCCTTTCATTCTCCAGGTTGTAGATGTCAACAACACAGAGATGGTATCTGAGCAGGCAAACAGGCTGAAAAAAGGACCTTTTGGGTTTCAAACAACGCTGTGATCAGAAGGGGAGCAACGGCAGCGTGAAAACCGGATTCAAAAAGGTGGCAGCGGCAAAATCAGCACCGCCGCAGCAAAATCAGCACAGCCGCCGGCAAATTATTGCTCATTAAACATTCGTGATTGTCTGAAACGCGGTAAACAGGATGTCCTGAAGGTGAGGTTTCTTTCACGGTCGTATTTCTTTGTCGCAAATCGCGCTAGTGGTACTCAAAGCGCGTCTGCTTTCCCTCGTTGAAAGGAGCTCTACTCAAGCGCCACCATACTCGACGGGTGCAAGCCACGCCCCCCCAAAGGCAAAATCTGAGTACAATTTTATCAATGCCCCTCAAGCTCTGTAAGCTAGGCTTTTGGGAACATAACATGGGGTGAAAGGACTAGTTCAGTCAAATAAAGTGCCGCAATAAGGCCGCAAAATTTCCTTTTTTGTGTCGCAAAATTTGCAACACTATGCTGCAATATCCTAAGGAGTCTGTAAAGTTACTAGTTGTAATTTTTCAAATGTAGGTGGAGGTCTCCGGCGCCATGGATGAGGTTGAGATCATGGGGAAAAAGTAAAAAAGTTTATTAAACTAAAACACAAATTACTACAAATATTTTATGTGAAACAATAATGTAAATAATTTTAAAATATCTAGTTTAAGTGTAGAACAAAATAAAAAATGCAATAGCATTACAAACATTTTTTTACTTAAATATTTGAGATTTTTAATATAATAAATTAAATTAAATGCATTCATTAGTAAAACATCCCACCTAAAGCAAATAACTTATATTTATTTATTATTTTGTGAAAAAATACTTAAAGTTGTGGACGGAATTAGTTTAAACTAATATATATATATATATACATATATATATATATTCAAGCTCCTCTGTACCAAAATGACGGGGCACTGGCGGTGGGTGCCGCAAACACGGTTGGTACGCCGTGTATCAATACTGCTCCAACTCTCCTCCCCCTGTCTTTCCCGACTGGGGGAGGAGATTTGGAGCAATATATATATATATATATATATATATATATATATATATATATATATATATATATATATATATATATACATATATATTACCTACTGGCGGTCGCCAGAAGGTAGTTATAGTTAGGACTGGCTACCATAGGAAATCCGCAACATTCTATTGGAAATAACTCTGGCGCCGGTTGAGGAATTTGTGTGTAATTTTCCAAAATTCTGGCCAGCTCCGCTCCGCTCCTTCCCTGAAAGTTTCGGGGGGATTCGTGAAGTGGGGGCTGAGAAAAAAGGGGGGTCCCAAAACGTGTTTTCCCCATGTTAATTTCCATAGGACGGTCTGACAAGTCTACAGCCCGACCCGCTGAACGGAATTAGGCCAAACTTGGCAAAATTGTAGGGACTGGTACGCAGATGTGCCTTTGCTATGTTTGGTGAAAATTGCTCCAGTGTTTTTTTTTTAAATTAACTTCAAAAACACATATATATCTATAGGCGCTCTCCGAGCGCTCACAGGTGCGCGTACCGGGGAGCGCACCCGGCGCGCTACGGGAGTGCGCGAGCGGAAAGCTGATTGGCTGTCGGGTGTCTGTCAACATTCTAAACAGTCCGGAGAGTCCGCCATCTTGTGTCTCGGTAGAATCGAGACACAAGAGGTGAAAAAGAAAGGGGGAAATAATTAAAAGGGGGCAGAGTAGACACCCCCTGACCCCCTAGGTTTTCTGAGGGGGGCCTAGAAGGACCCTGAAGGGCAAAAAAACTTTTTTTTTTGTTGAAATTTTTCACGGGGTAAGCGCTGGGTGCATTCCCAGGTGCGCGCTCCGGTACGCGCACCCTGAGCGCACCAGGAGGAAAAACAGTGTAAAAAAATAGAGTAAAAAAAATAAAGTAGAGTGTTTAGAGGAAAGTGATGCATTGCTGGAGTGTGTCACAAAAATGATGCAACTCCAGCAATGCATCCTTTCACATGGGGCCAGTCCCATGTGAAAGGGCCTGCGTCAGTCTTACGCCTGCTGTGAGGCAGGCTCAAGATTTAGACGCAACAGCGTCGTAAAAGTGACGCAGTGAAATCTCATAGATTTCACTGCGTCACTTCTACGACCCTTCCTTATGTCAATATGCCCACTTTGCATACATTACAGCTGGCACAGGTATAATGTGGCACACGGGTTTACAAAGTGACGCATCTACCTAGATGCGTCACTTTGTAAATATGACTCAACAAGGTGCATTTTTTACAACACTGGTGCGTCACAAAAAGTGACGCACCGGTGGAGTAAAAGTGACGCATGGCCTCATAAATGAGGCCTTCAGTCTTCTACTCATGCGTCAAATTTAATGTATGATGCATTATGTCGCAAGGAGTTACAGATACGTCAGTATTTCTGACGTATCTGTAAGCGCAAAAGTGATGCAATGCTGGAGTGTGTCACAAAAGTGACGCAACTCCAGCAATGCATCCTTTCACATGGGGCCAGCCCCATGTGAAAGGGCCTGCGTCAGTCTTACGCCTGCTGTGAGGCAGGCGCAAGATTTTGACGCAACGGTGTCCTAAAAGTGACGCAGTGAAATCTCATAGATTTCACTGCGTCACTTCTACGACCCTTTCTTGCGTCAATACGCCCCCTTTGCATACATTACACCTGGCGCAGGTATAATGTGGCGCAGGGGTTTACAAAGTGACGCATCTACCTAGATGCGTCACTTTGTAAATATGACTCAACAAGGTGCATTTTTTACACCACTGGTGCGTCACAAAAAGTGACGCACCGGTGGCGTAAAAGTGACGCATGGCCTCATAAGTTACAGATACGTCAGTATTTCTGATGTATCTGTAAGCGCAAAAGTGATGCATTGCTGGAGTGTGTCACACAAGTGAATGTAGAATGAGTGTATGTATAAGTGTTTGGATAATGGATTTAGTAAGTGTATGACTGACTGTATGAGTGGGAGATTAAATGTGTCTTACTGAATGCATGGTTTAGTGACTAAACTGTCTGAATGTGTGCATCATTATGTCTGTTGGTGTGTAAGCTGCTGCATGTGTTGATCAGTAGCTATATGAGTGGCTTTATGGGTTATTGATTGGTTGTCCAAGTATTTGTATGTGAGGGTGAGTGTCTGTGTGGGTGGCTGGGAGGTGTGTGACTCTGTGCATATATGTGTGAGCAATTGATTCACTTGGTATATGTGTTCAACAGTGCATGTGGAAAGAGCTGTATGGGTGGTTGACTGTCTGCATTGGTGTGTTGGTGAGTGAATAGCTATCTCAGTGCTCCATGTCTAAGTAAGAGCATATGCACAGCAGGCGTAAGACTGACGCAGGCCCTTTCACATGGGGCTGGCCCCATGTGAAAGGATGCATTGCTGGAGTTGCGTCACTTTTGTGACACACTCCAGCAATGCATTACTTTTGCGCTTACAGATACGTCAGAAATACTGACGTATCTGTAACTCCTTGCGACATAATGCGTCATACATTAAATATGACGCATGAGTAGAAGACTGAAGGCCTCATTTATGAGGCCATGCGTCACTTTTATGCCACCGGTGCGTCACTATTGTGACGCACCAGTGCTGTAAAAAATGCACCTTGTTGAGTCATATTTACAAAGTGACGCATCTACCTAGATGCGTCACTTTGTAAACCCCTGCGCCACATTATACCTGGGCAAGCTGTAATGTATGCAAAGGGGGCCTATTGATATAAGGAAGGGTCGTAGAAGTGACGCAGTGAAATCTATGAGATTTCACTGCGTCACTTTTACGACTCTGTTGCGTCTAAATCTTGCGCCTTCCTCACAGCAGGCGTAAGACTGACGCAGGCCCTTTCACATGGGACTGGCCCTATGTGAAAGGATGCATTGCTGGAGTTGCATCATTTTTGTGACACACTCCAGCAATGCATCACTTTCCTCTAAACACTCTACTTTATTTTTTTACTCTATTTTTTTACACTGTTTTTCCCCCTGGTGCGCTCAGGGTGCGCGTACCGGAGCGCGCACCTGGGAACGCACCCAGCGCTTACCCCGCGAAAATTTCAAAAAAATAAAAAACGTTTTTTGCCCTTCAGGGTCCTTCTAGGCCCCCCTCAGAAAACCTAGGGGGTCAGGGGGTGTCTACTCTGCCCCCTTTTAATTATTGCCCCCTTTCCTTTTCACCTCTTGTGTCTCGATTCTACCGAGACACAAGATGGCGGACTCTCTGGACTGTTTAGAATGTTGACAGACACCCGACAGCCAATCAGCTTTCCGCTCGCGCACTCCCGTAGCGCGCCGGGTGTGCTTCCCGGTACGCGCACCTGTGAGCGCTCGGAGAGCGCCTATAGATATATATGTGTTTTTGAAGTTAATTTTCAAAAAATCCACTGGAGCAATTTTCACCAAACATAGCAAAGGCACATCTGCGTACCAGTCCCTACAATTTTGCCAAGTTTGGCGTAATTCCGTTCAGCGGGCCGGGCTGTAGACTTGTCAGACCGTCCTATGGAAATTAACATGGGGAAAACACGTTTTGGGACCCCCCTTTTTTCTCAGCCCCCACTTTACGAATCCCCCCGAAACTTTCAGGGAAATAGCGGAGCGGAGCTGGGCAAAATTTCTGAAAATTACACACAAATTCCTCAACCAGCGCCAGAGATATTCCCAATAGAATGTTGCGGATTTCCTATGGTAGCCAATCCTAACTATAACTACCTACTGGCGACCGCCAGTAGGTAATATATATATATATATATATATATATTATTTATTTTTTCCAACAAGAAGGCGCCGCACTCAGGAACTTGGTTTTCTTTTTTACTCTTTATTCAACAGAGCCCAGTCTGCACACTCACGCGTTTCAGCCTTGAGGCCTTGGTCACGGTAAGTGGTAATACCTTCAGCAACTGTTTTTATGCAACTTCCTGTTTGTCATGCCCATGAATTCTGGGACAAGTAATTTCGCTATTTTAACAGTTAATCCACAATGCAGACCTTCTATATACTTGTAGACGATTTTATGGTGCATTTCTTTACCCTTTTTCCCCATATTTACAGAGGCAGGTGTTATTTTTGATACATTCCCACAAAGCAATTTCATTGGTCCTATTTAAGACATTTCGAACTTGGTCATCTATTATTGATGTTTTATGTCGCCATAATCCCGGTACTTTATGGTTCTTGCTTAGAGATTATGTCTATGCAAGACCAATACCTTAATTTAATTTGATTTGGGTGTTTGTTTTTTGGGGTTTTTTTTTTGGGGGGGTGGCGGAACGTGAGGGTATAGTACCCTTGATGTTATGAAATCAAATACCAAGTATATTAGGAAATGTTCCTGAGAGACCAACTGTGATGTAAAGATTATATGCTTTTTGGTGATTCACAAAAACACACATTCAATAGCAATTGGATTGCAATGTTAGACGATATATGTATCAGTCTATATTTACATAGGTTCATGTCTGTTCCAACAGTCTTTGAATTAGGTAATTCCAAATGGACATACATTTCTTCATCGAAATTCATTCCTCTTGGCTGTTTTGTTTTCATTCGAATGATGTATTTCGATTCCAGTTTTCGCAATTTCTTCTTTTGGTCTCCCAGTCTCTCATTTGGTTCAATTGCATCTATTGCAAAGAAGCTCATATGTAGCCAATTTCCATTTTGACAATCCAAGGGATGTTTCGCAGTGGCATATGTGAGGTCCCGATTCTTGACAGCACGGATATGCTCGAGGATTCTCTTTTTAAGAATGCATACGGTACTGCCAATATATAGCATGGTACAGTCACATTGGATCGCGTAGACTACATGTTTTGTTGTACATGTGATTTTTTTGTTTATCGTGATCAGTCTTCCTTCAGGATCTCTGATGTTCTGTTTGCTGATCCCTATTTTACATGCTTTGCATGAATTGCATTTTCGGAAGCCTAGTTGTTGGTTCATTAGCCAGTTGGTTTTTGTATTTTGTGGATTGAAATGGCTTTTGATCAAAGTGTCTTTTATGGAGGGTGCTTTTCGGAAAGAGATTTGTGTCCTGGGCCTATGATTTTCTTCAGATCATGATCTTGTTTTTGTAGCGGCCAATATCTTTGCACAGTTTGGCGAATTTTTTGGGATTCCTTGCTATAAGTTAGTATTAATCTTGGTGGTTGTTGTTCTTTTTCTTCTGTGTTGGATGTTTTCGGTTTTTTGATCAGCAGCTTGGTTCTAGTCAGATTGTCCAATTTTTTCTTACTTTTGTTGAGCTCTTTTTCAGGGTACCCTCTTTTTCGTAATCGACTGGCACTGTTTTTGATTTCAAACTCTGCATTTTTTCCTTGGGAGCAGTTTCTTTTCATTCTTAAGAATTCCCCGTAAGGGATACTTCGGATAAGTGGTTTTGGATGAAAACTCGCAGCATGTAAAATGCTGTTGGTCGCAGTTTTTTTCCGATAGAGAGTTGTGTTCAGATGATTGTCTTGGATGTAGATTTTAATGTCCAAAAAGTCTATGTGATTATGATTTAAGTTGTATGTGAATGAGAGGCCAATGTTGTTTTGATTGAGAGAGTCAAAATATTCCTTGAACTCTGATTTGCTTCCTTCCCATATTAAAAACAGATCATCAATATATCTGACCCAAAGGACAATTTTGTCCATGACATCATTGTATCTTGGGGCCCATGCGACTTCCTTCTCCCACCAACCAATAGTTAGATACGCATAGTTGGGGGAGAAGGACATTCCCATAGCACATCCGCAAAGTTGATGAAATAGCTCATGAGTGAATAAGAAGATGTTATTTTCCAAACATATTTTGATCATGGTTAAGAGCATGGCAGAGTGTTCTAATTCTCTAATGGTTTTTTGTTTTAAGAAGTAGGCATATGCATCTAAACCTATTGAATGTTCAATCGATGTGTATAGAGCGACTACGTCAATGGTGATGAGTAGGTATGTGGGATTCCAAGTTATGTTGGAGAGAACTCTCAGGAAGTCAGAGGTATCCTGTATGTGTGATGGTAATTTTTTGACCATTGGTGCTAGGTATTGATCGATATATGAGGAGATATTTTCATAAATTGAGTCGCATGATGAAACAATGGGTCTGCCCGGAGGATTGATTAAGGTTTTGTGAATTTTGGGCAGGAAATAGACTGTAGGGATAGTTGGGTTTTCCTTGAGTAGAAATGCATGTTCATCTTGATTTATTAATCCTTTTTCCCGCCATTCGTCTAGATGCTGTCTTATTTCCTCAATCATTTTATGTATTGGGTTTGTTTTGAGTGGTTTGTATTTTGTCTCATCCCGTAGTTGATGGTATGCTTCAACAATGTAATCTGTTGTGTTTTGGATGACAATATTCCGCCTTTATTGGCTGGTTTTATTATAATTTTGTCATTCTTGGCCAATGTTTGTATTGCTAGACGTTCATTGTTGAACATATTTTCTCTTTTGCCTCGGTTTCTCAGTTTTTCAATTTTTTTCCAGGTCACACATTAGTGCTTCAGAGAATGCATCTATTTTGTTTCCCGGCGATATTTGCGGACAAAATTTTTATTTGTTTTTTAAACCACTGGTTACATGTGATATTGTTGTGATGTCCATTGTCTCTAATATTGTTAGTTCTGAATTCTCATTCTCCTCAGTGTTCTGCTCTAGTTCGTATAGATCTTTTAAGAGTGGAATTTCCTCAATAATCATTGAGTCTAAATTTGGAAAGACCTCTGATTTACTTTTTCCTGGAAGATTGTTGTTAGGAATCCTTTTATTGATATGAATTTTGGCACGTTTCAATTTCCTCACATATTTATATAAGTCAATTTTAGTGTCCACATAGTTGAAATGTTGTTCCGGGCAGAAGGAAAGTCCTTTGTTTAATCCTTTCTTTTCAGGTTCCGTTAGGATATGGTCAGATAGATTGATGATGAGGTTCTCCGTTTCTAGGTCTTCTTTGTTCGATTCCTCAATGGGTAAAATCTTTTTGGTTCTTGATCTTTTGGTTTTCCTTTTGCTTCTGAAGAATTTGTATAGCGTCTGCCAAATCCTCTGCCTCTGCCCCTGCCTCTGCTCTTGTATTGGCCTTGACAAGTAAGGAAGAGAGGTGATTGGTGTACTCTTGCCGGTTGTAGATTCACTTTCACTGCCACTAATGTCTGATTCGCTCCCGGGTTCACCCGTTGGTTTGGGCATTTTTTTGGTGTAATTCGTCTTTAGTATTTGGAATCTTTTCGCAAAAGTGAGGATTTTTCCATTTTTGTAGTCTGCCTCATCGTGAGCAAATTTGCGATGTTTGCGTTGTTGAATGTCATGTTCATATTTTTCCAAACGGTCATCCATTTCTTTACGTAATTTGTCAGCTTCAGCTTTATCTCTCATATATATATATATATTTTTTTTAAATAATGTACCAATAATTCTTTTTTTCTAAAAAAAAAGGTTAAGGAACATATTTGATAATACACTTATATCTGATTTTATTTATACATATTTTTATCATTTAATTCAATTAATCCATGTTTTCAAATAGTTAAAATATGTTAACTCAATTTAAAATAATGTCCTATTGACTTTTATTTTAAGTCGCTTACGCCATTTTTTCCACAGGAGGGTGTGCAGTACCAGAGGTTGCTAAGTGTGGTGCTAGACCTACTTCACCTCTAAGCAAGAGTACATATACAAATGTTTTGAGTTTTGTTTGGCTGTACTGAGCAGGTGCATTTTCCTCTCTAAACTCCTCCTTACCCGTACCTTTACCCCTCTTTACTTCTCACTAAACACCTTCCCATTTTGTTGTAAATATTCCCTTTGTACAAGCCATTCACCCAGCCCCTGCCACATTTTCTACTAAAAATGATGGTTATGTGTACAGAGATCTCCTCAGTCAGGGCCAAGATCTCCACATATAAAAGAAAGGAGAGGCAGAGATGTTGACCTCCACACGTAGGTTTGTGAATTGCATTTCATAATATGTTAGTAGTTCTAGTGTAGCACTACTAAACATACTACAAAATAAAGTTTGTGAATAGGCCCCACTTAGTTTGGCTTTGTTGTAATGATTGTCTGCCATTTTAATAAAAAATTTAAATTGAGGCCCATTGCTGTGCCGATCCAGGTTCTGATTTTGTGTGTCAGGACCAGGAGTAAGTCTTTGCTTGTGCACAAGGCGTCTGTTAGCACAACGTTCCTGTGATCTCTCACCATTGACTTAATAAGTAGATATATTGGTGTTTGACAAAACGTCTACTTTTGGTTTCAGTGTCATTCTTGTAAAATTGTTCGCTTGAGGGCCTATTTTAGAATTGTCATTTCTTCTCTGTAGGTTGACATTGATTACTGATTTATTCTCCTTGCTGGTGTTAGCAGCGGATCAGCTTTAACAGATTCCCTCCTTAATCATGTGTTATCCTTAATTGCATAATCCAAGTTACGCATATTTCATTTTTCTTTCTGGGAGTTGTCCACTTTTGCTTAATCTTAGATCATCAGTGGATTTTTTACAGTGCACGCTTTTTTTTTGCACATTTGTGGGAGGGTCTGTGATATGGTAGAACGTAATGTGTGGGTCAGTTTGCAAGCAACTTCTGTTGGTGAGTCATTGAGCTTGCACCTCAGAGTGAACTTGTATGTTATGAATATCTTTATATTTGTATAGAGTGCTATTCACCTGTGAAAGTATTCAGTTGCTTTGGAGGAGGTTTACTAAAAGAGGATGACCAACCCAATAGCCTCTCGGCAAATATAGATTGCAGAAGGTTTAGGCAGCTCTCTCCTTGGTGAGGTGGACTAATTCAAAATGCCAGGTCTTTAGTTTCTTCTCGAATTTGAGAAGCAATAAGGAGGCTCTGATGTGGTCTGGATGGTCCTTCCATGTTTAGAGGCAACATAGAAGTAGAAGTGACCTCCAGCTGTGGCTTTGTGGACGTGGGGTATGTGTGCTGGTGAGAGTCTGGCCAAGTGGAAGTTCCTGGGAGGTAGGTGGAAATGTATGCAGCTTTTGAGGCAAGCAGGGCTGGTGTTGTTTAGTGCTTTGTATGTGTGTGTGTCAGCAGTATGAACTGGGTGCATTTGTGCATGGGGAGTCAGTGGAGTTCTCTGACATGTTGGGTGATGCGAATATAGCGAGTTAGCTAGAACAGGAGCATTGCTGCAGCATTGTTGAGGGTTTAGATCCTGTTTAGGGGTTTCCTAGTGATTACCTTGTAGAGAGCCAGTCTGGTAATAATCCGGGCCTGGGTAACTATTTCCCTGGTTTTTTCTGGTAGTTATTTCAGATTTTGCTCAGCATCTTCAGTAAGTGGCAGCAGGTGAAGGTCACAGCATTTTTGGGGCTCTTTGTCTAGTTCAGTATCCTGGATGCTTCCGAAATATCTGGTGTGCAGAATTGGGGTAGGTCTGGTCCGAGGCCAGCTGGCTACAAGGAGGATTCCCAATCAGACGCTTTCCTTCTGACGATGATTGCTTCAATTATTTCTGTGTTGAGTTTGAGGCAGTTGGATTACATCCAGGTGGCTCCTGTGGTTATGCCTGCGGCAAAGTCAGATTTTGTAATGGGGGTCTCCTCTGACAGGGAGAGAATCAGTTGGGCGTCATCTGCGCAGGAGAGTATGTTGATGGTGTGTGGTCCGATGAGGTCTGTCAGCGGAGCCATGGTGATGTTGAAAAACATCGTACTGAGAGATGATTTTTAAGGGACTCCACATATGAAGTTTTGGCCTCCAGCATGTAGGATGGCAGATTGACATTTTTTTTTCTTCCTGTGAGGAAGGAAACAAATCCTGATGAGGGTGGGTCCTTGGATGTCCTTCTCATGTAGTCTTCTGATCAGGGTGAAGTGTGAGACTGTGCAGAGGGCTGCAGAGTAATCAAGCAGCATGAGAGTTGCTGTGTCTCCACAGTCAGAGGCTGAAATGGTATCAGTCTCAATGTTGTGGTTGAACCAGAAGCCTGATTGTGTGCTGTCTAGGAGCTGGAGTACACTGAGGTAGTGAGCATGTTGCTTGTTAATAGCTTTCCCCATGACTTTGGCTGGGTAGGGTTCCTGTTGCAGTGTGTTGACCATTGCGTTATTCCAGGCATCCAACGATGTCTCTGTTGTGATGAAGTTCAGAGTGTTGACTTTGCAGATGCGGGAGCCCATATTGAAGATGTGGTGGAAGAGGTGTCCGTTGGTGCCCTGGAGTGGATGGTCCTCATGATATTGGCTGTTTCCTCAGCAGTGAGTGTTTCCCAGCAAGTCAGGGTATTTCCAAGCTTGTTTGTAGGTAATCTAGGGTTGAGAGTGCAGGCTTTCAATTTGAGATTGATGGTTGATTCTGTTGCTGAATAATTTTGAGATGTTGCCACGAAGCTCCTGTGATAACGGCCACTGTTGAGGCTGGTGTGGTAGTCTTCTAACTGTTAGGGCCATATTCTTGATTTATTCAATTTACAGTCGATATCTTCTCAGGGCTGGCTTGTATGTTTTGTTGCGAGGAGTTCCACAGTGTAACAGCTGGCCTGCTTCAGTGTCCTCCTCTGTGTGTTGTGTTTTGCGAGGTGCCATTCAGTAGGCGCATTTTGTTATTCACTCATTAAATGTTTGATGTGGATGTTGAGGTCATGGTAAGGGTTTGGCTGATTACCATAAGGTGAAGACGGGGTTGAGGAGATGTATGGTGGCATGAGTGGGTCCTCTGGCATGTTGTGCCTTTCTGAAGTACCCTAGGTTCTCAAGGAGTGCGGTGGTATTGGTGCTGCTCTAGACTTCTAAATTGAAGCCTCCTAGTAAGATTTAGTTGTTGCAGATAATGGAGAGCGGGGTAAAAATTCAGCAGTGTTGTCGGTGAAAGTAGCTAGTGGTCCCAGAGGTTGGAAGACATGGGTTCCTCTTAGGACATAAGATTCCAAGAATCAAAGCTTGAAGTATAGGTGCTCCATGTAGGGGGTTACATTCTCGGTTGTTGTGTTGCAATTGAAGGATTTTTGAATATTATTGAGATTCCTCCTCCTGGTCTGTTTTGGCAGTCTAGACATGTGAGCTTGTATCCTGCCAGGATGGCCATGGTGATGGCAGGTGCCGATTTGGACATCAACCAGGAGAATGAGGGGATCTGGGGTGTCATTGTCCAGGATGTCCCAGATTTTAGTCGCATGTTTGCTGAGTGATCAGGCATTGAGAAGCATGCACACTTGTTTGTTTTTGGCTGCAGGTTTATTGGTGGGAGGGGAGGTGATTCGGTGTGTGGGTGGAGAAGACATGGTGGGTGTTGAGTTGTATGCGAAGTGGCAGTGGGTTCAGATGAAAGCTCTCTTTGTGTAGTGTGGGTGGAACAACATCAGCCCATGGATTGGCACCCCAGGTTCAATGACTGGAGGAGTGCCACAGTGTAGTGCAGGGGGTAGAAGGAACAGGGTTGTGGCACTGGGCATGGTCCAGGAGCATATGGGTGCAGACAAGCTTGCCTTTTGCACACCAATAGATCCTGGGCAGTGGGAGGAGCACTTGGATTGGCAAGGTGGGCTTTGCAAGTGCACAAGAAAGGAACAACAGCATGGAAAGGCAGGTAAGGAGTGTGGAGAGGATGTAGTGGATGCTTTATGTAGAAGGTGGGATAATGGGCACCACGGGTGGGCAGAGCAGGATGGCAAAATGCACAAGGCAGAAGAAGCAAAAGAAGGTCAAAAGAGGTGAAAGTAGAACAAGAGAAAGAGAGTCAAAGTACAGAAACAAATGCAGATTACAAATGGGCAAAGAGTGAAATGGAGATCAGAGAGAGAGAAAAACAGGACAAAAAAGACAAGAAGCTGATTGTTACGAAGTCTACCATTTTGGTCAAGCTGTTTTCATTGTTTTTTTTAATTAAGTTGTTCTGAAAACCAAGCACCTTGCTGGAATGTTGGGCTTTGTTTGCAGCTATATATCTGAAAAGTGCAACCCAGGGGTAGTTTTCAATCCACCTTCCAGAGCACAGCTTTCCAAACTTTTCATGTTGGTGACACACTTTTAGGAGATGCATTATTTTGGGACACAGTAAGGCAGCGTAGCAAGCGGGTCTGAACCACCTAAGGGGGGTTCAGGGGCTTCTCCCCCCGGAAGAAAGTTTTAAAATAAAAGTGGGCAAATGGTGCATTTTCAAGCAAATTTGAGAACACAGGAAGGTTAGTAAAGCAATTGCGAATCTGTTCTAACAAAGACAGTGCCTGGCAAAACTGGGTGTAGGGTTAAGTTTGTACCTGAAGCAAGAATATAATCATGCATACATTGACACATGTCCCAGTGATTTATGGCACAAAGAGGGCTGGTTCACGCACTGCCAACCCTTTCAACCACGCACAAAGTCCACCTTCTGGCGAGCGAGCCCAAACTACCCAAGAGGTGTTCGGGGGGGATCTCACCCTAGAGACAATTTTGAAGAAAAAGTAGACAAATGGTGCATTTTCAAGCAAATTTGAGAACGCAGCAGGGTTAATAAAAGCAATTGTGAATCTGTTCTAACAAAGACAGTGACTGGCAAAACTAGGTGTAAAGTTAGGTTAGTGCCTGAAGCAAGAATATAATAATGCACACATTGACACATGCCCCAAGGATTTAGGGAACCACCATTGATGCAACAAAATGGAGTATTGCTGGGGGCTTTTTCCTGGTGCTTGGTCTTTTGAAGTTGTGCAACCTCAACGGCTATGTGCCAAGCACATACAAACAGGTACTAAGAATCATACTGCAAGAGAGGAAATTCCAGCAACTCACAAGTTGTATACTCTGTTAGAATAAGAACATTCACAAGTACTTGACAGTTGCAGCAAACAAAATTGAGGCCTGGATGTTGAGTCCCATATTACCTCTAATATTTACTCCCTGCTAATTTTAGTGATCACTAATCAAATTGTCCTGATTGAAAATGTCAAGCTAAGGAGTTTTGACTAGGGTGTTGGGATATATTTTCATGGTTTCTTTTCTTTGCAAGATTAAATGAGGTACTTATCCCTGCTGACTCTGAGAATGACATTCTAATTCCCCTGCGACTAAGGCTTTCATTAAATTATTTACAGTAACTAGCTGGGGGGTGACGTGTTATCACAGAGCGCTGCCTGATCATGGCAGGGACTCCCCTTCACAACAGCTACGCATGTGTGTTGCGTTATAGCATGGGTACCCACAAACTTTCTCTCTGGTCAAATTTACAGTGTGGTTTGTGGCCGAGGGCCGCACCTGTAGGTGTGGGGTCAGTGGGGGAAGGGCGGGGCTAGCGCAAAAAAACTGTGACCATGAGGTTGAAAACAGACCCCTGCAGGGGATGCCTTTGTCCACTGAGCCACCAGACCCGGCATACACACATCTTTCTCTCTCTCTGTCTCCCTTCCTCTCTCTGTCTCCCTTCCTCTCTCTATCTCTTCCTCCCTCTCTCTGTCTCCCTCCCTCCCTCTCTCTGCCTCCCTCTCTCTCTGTCTCCCTCTCTCTCTGTCTCCCTCTCTGTCTCCCTCCTTCTGTCTCCCTCTCTGTCTCCCTCCCTCTGTCTCCCTCTCCCTTTTTCCCTATGTCTGTCGCCCTCTTCTCCCTCTCTCTCTGTCTACCTCCCTCTCTGTCTCCCTCCCTCTCTGTCTCCCTCCCTCTGTCTCCCTCCCTCTGTTTTTCTCCCTCTCCTCCCCTCTGTATCCCCCTGACTCTCTCCCTCTGTCTCCCTCTGCCTCTGTCTCCCTCTCTCTCTGTCTCTGTCTCTCTCCCTCTTCCTTCCTCTGTCATCCTCGGTCTCCACCTCTCTCTCTCTCCCTCCGTCTCCCTCTCCCTCTCCCTCTCTGTCTCAGTCTCTGCCTCTATCTGTCTATCTCTGTCTATGCCTCCATCTGTCCGCTGGCGCCTGTCCATGTCTTTCCCTGTCTACCTCCCTCTGTCTCCCTCTCCATCTCTCTGTCTCTGCCTCTATCTGTCTGCCCCTGATCCTGTCTCCACCTCTATCTGTCCCTGTCTCTGTCTGTCTCTGTATCTATCTCTGTATGACTGTCTCTCTCCCTCTCTCTGTCTCTCTGTCTCTGTCTCCCTCCCTCTCTCTCTCTGTCTCCCTCTCTCTCTCTACCTCTCTCTCTCTCTCTGTCTCCCTCCCTCTGTCTGTCTCCGTCTGTCTCCCTCTTGTCTGACTTGCTCCCTCCCTCTGTCTCCATCTGTCTCCCTCCTTCTGTCTGTCTCCCACCCTCTCTCTGTCTCCGTCCCTCTGTCTATCTGTCTCACTCTGTCTGTCACCCTCTGTCTGTTGCCCTCTGTCTCCCTCTCTCTGTCTTCCTTTGTCTGTCTCCCTCCGTCCCTCTGTTACCTTCCCGCTGTCTCGGTCCTTCTGTCTCCCTCTCTCTGTCTCCCACGGTTTCCCTCTCTCTGTCTCCCTCTTTCTCTGTATTCCTTTGTCTGTCTCCCTCCCTCTGTCTAACTCCCTCCATCTGTCTCCTTCTCTCTGTCTCCCTCCCCCTGTCTCCCTCTGTTTCCCTCTCTCTGTCTCCCTCCCTCTGTCTCCCTCACTCTGTCTGTCTCCCTTTTTGTTGCCCTCCTCCCTCTGTCTGTCTCCCTCTGTCTGTTGCCCTCTGCCTCTCTCTCTGTCTTCCGCCCTCTGTCTCCCTCCCTCTGTCTCCCTCCCTCCATCTCCCTCCCTCCGTCTGTCACCCTCTGTGACCTCACCTCAGCTTCCTGGGCACACACACAGCCGCACCGAGCACTTCACAGGTCTTTGAAAGACCATTTACTTGTTACTGAGGCTTTGTTATGAATTGCCTGGCCACAATAGAGCAGAGTGTCTAGAGGAATGCCTCTTAATTAGCAGCAGTTATGTACTAAGTGCCCGCGACACACCCACCATTTGCAGGCGACACAGTACTGTGTTGGGACACACAGTTTGGAAAGCTCTGTTCTAGAGTTTGGCCGGTAGCAGATGCCGGTATGTGAGAAGGGTCACTGTTACCTTTGCGTATGCCTGCTACCTCGCTGAGCCTTCACCTTCTAAGGGTTGGATTATTAATCTCGGGTAATTGTTGAATAAATATTTTTGGGCAAAGCCACAACAAGTCTGATTAAGACTTGCCATTCAGGGTGTTTTTTCTTCTCTGACCTCTGTAGAAATTTTTAATTTTTGCATATTAACACTTTTTTCAATTTTACTTGGTCCTGATGAATCGCCAATGATTCTTTCCAGAGAAAAAGGGCATGAGACATTTTGACCTCATGACCTTTATCACCTCCCACACCTTTTGAACCAAACTTCACTTCCTCATTAGTGGAAGGTCACAATTTGATTTCTATTGTTACTATAACTGGTGGACCCAGGAATAAAAAGTTGTTTTCGGGGACCACCACAGTATTTTTAACCCACCTCTGCACTATCCCCATACACCCGCACTCACTCTTGTGTGGCCCGTGGGGTTCTGCAGCGCCTACCCCAAAAGGAGCAAAAATGCCCTATGATGAAGCATGACACCTGTGTAAGGGCAACACTTAAAAATGTAGTTTTTACCCCCATAATGTAACATTTATCCTGAGACCCATCTATTTCCAGATCGTTTTTCCTCTGCCATATCCTTCGTCTATTTAGCCTGTGGCCCAATAGGCTGGATGCTCTCCTAGGAACAGTTACCCTTGAGATATTTTCTTATGTGTTCTTGGGAGCGTAGGTACTGGACATCTTTTTTTCTGCTCCCTGTGTCTATCGCTGTGAGGTGTATGTGGGAATGATGTCTGCCATTGAACGTAATTCTGAGAATGTCTGTGCACTTGTGACCCAATCAACATGAACTCGGTGTTGATCATTCTGTGATTTGTAGGGGTTACACTTTCAGACCTTTCCCATTTTGAGGCGAGAGGAATGATGTCTTGGTTTCACAACTAACATTTTGCATCTTTCTTCGTAGCAAATCTTAGGTAAGGTATTTTTGGGGGGGTGGTTTGCGATTGTGGTGTTCCTCAATAGTGTGGCTGTTTTTGCTGCTTTCAGTACTCTCCCTGGTGTGAGCTGAAATCAATAAAGATGCTGTTGAGTGTGCTGCTTGAACAGCCAAGTGATGTCCTGTTCCGGTATGCAGACAAAATATCGATATTTAAATATCGATATACAATTATATCGAAGTTTAAATATCGAAGGGACATAATATAGAAGGTAAGTAATATCGATAGATTTAATATCGATATTAGTAATATCGTATTTTGAAATATCGATGTCAGTAATATCGATGTTAATAATTTCGATGTTACTAATATCGAATTTTTTATTATTTTTGTGTATAATATGTATTTATTATGTTTTTAATTTATTTTAATGTAATTTAATTACATTTTGTATTTTAGTACTGTAGCGGGTTGTGGGTTTATAGGGGAATAGGGTGGGAAGTAATTTAATTATGTTAAATTAATTATTAATTAGTAGGAATTATACATTAATTTTAATTAATTGGTAATTAATTTTAATTAATTGGTAATTAATTTTAATTAAATGATTAATTGATAAATCTGTTCTGTAGCGGGTTGTGGGTTTATAGGGGAATAGGGTGGGAAGTAATTTAATTATGTTAAATTAATTATTAATTAGTAGGAATTATCAATGAATTTTTATTAATTGGTAATTATTTTTAATTAATTGGTAATACATTTTAATTAATTGATTAATTGATAAATATGTTCTGTAGCGGGTTGTGGGTTTATAGGGGAATAGGGTGGGAAGTAATTTAAATGTAATTAAGTAATAATGTTCTTTAATTAATTGTTGTGTTAATTATATAATTGTTAATTAATTATTAATTGGTAATTAAATATTATTATATGGTATTTTGTATTAATTTTTTTGGTTAAAAATATTTTGCTAATCATGTTTTTAATAATATTGTATTGGTATTTGTAAATGGCTTATATTTATTTAATAGTTAATATTTTTATCATTTAAAAAAAACATTTATTTATAAGTTTGTTATTTTGACCCCTACGCTATCCAACACTTTCGCTACTGTTGCACTCTCTGGAGTTGGATTAGTAATTGTTACCCCTACGCTATCCAACACTTTCCCTACTGTTGCACTCTCTGGAGTGGGAATAGTAATTGTTACCCCTACGCTATCCAACACTTTCCCTACTGTTGCACTCTCTGGAGTGGGAATAGTAATTTTTACCCCTACGCTATTCAACACTTTCCCTACTGTTGCACTCTCTGGAGTGGGAATAGTAATTGTTACCCCTACGCTATCCAACACTTTCCCTACTGTTGCACTCTCTGGAGTTGGAATAGTAATTGTTACCCCTACGCTATCCAACACTTTCCCTACTGTTGCACTCTCTGGAGTGGGCATAGTAATTGTTACCTCTACGCTATCCAACTCTTTCCCTACTGTTGCACTCTCCGGAGTGGGAATAGTAATTTTTACCTCTACGCTATCCAACACTTTCCCTACTGTTGCACTCTCTGGAGTGGGAATATGTTGCACTCTCTGGAGTTGGAATAGTGATTGTTACCCCTACGCTATCCAACACTTTCCCTACTGTTGCACTCTCTGGAGTTATAATAGTAATTGTTACCCCTACGCTATCCAACACTTTCCCTACTTTTGCACTCTCTGGAGTGGGAATAGTAATTGTTACCCCTACGCTATCCAACACTTTCCCTACTGTTGCACTCTCCGGAGTGGGAATAGTAATTTTTACCTCTACGCTATCCAACACTTATTCTACTGTTGCACTCTCTGGAGTGGGAATAGTAATTTTTACCCCTATGCTATCCAACACTTTCCCTACTGTTGCACTCTCTGGAGTGGGAATAGTAATTTTTACCCCTACGCTATCCAACACTTTCCCTACTGTTGCACTCTCTGGAGTGGGAATAGTAATTTTTACCCCTACGCTATCCAACACTTTCCCTACTGTTGCACTCTCTGGAGTTGGAATAGTAATTGTTACCCCTACGCTTTCCAACACTTTCCCTATTGTTGCACTCTCTGGAGTTGGAATAGTAATTGTTACCCCTACGCTATGCAACACTTTTCCTACTGTTGCACTCTCTGGAGTTGGAATAGTAATTACCCCTACGCTATCCAACACTTTCCCTACTGTTGCACTCTCTGGAGTGGGCATAGTAATTGTTACCTCTACGCTATCCAACACTTTCCCTACTGTTGCACTCTCCGGAGTGGGAATAGTAATTTTTACCTCTACCCTATCCAACACTTTCCCTACTGTTGCACTCTCTGGAGTGGGAATATGTTGCAATCTCTGGAGTGGGAATAGTAATTTTTACCCCTACGCTATCCAACACTTTCCCTACTGTTGCACTCTCTGGAGTGGGAATAGTAATTTTTACCCCTACGCTATCCAACACTTTCCCTACTGTTGCACTCTCTGGAGTTGGAATAGTAATTGTTACCCCTACGCTATCCAACACTTTCCCTATTGTTGACTCTCTGGAGTTGGAATAGTAATTGTTACCCCTACGCTATGCAACACTTTTCCTACTGTTGCACTCTCTGGAGTTGGAATAGTAATTACCCCTACGCTATCCAACACTTTCCCTACTGTTGCACTCTCTGGAGTGGGCATAGTAATTGTTACCTCTACGCTATCCAACACTTTCCCTACTGTTGCACTCTCCGGAGTGGGAATAGTAATTTTTACCTCTACCCTATCCAACACTTTCCCTACTGTTGCACTCTCTGGAGTGGGACTATGTTGCACTCTCTGGAGTTGGAATAGGAATTGTTACCCCTACGCGATCCAACACTTTCCCTACTGTTGCACTCTCTGGAGTTATAATAGTAATTGTTACCCCTACGCTATCCAACACTTTCCCTACTGTTGCACTCTCTGGAGTGGGAATAGTAATTGTTACCCCTACGCTATCCAACACTTTCCCTACTGTTGCACTCTCCGGAGTGGGAATAGTAATTTTTAACTCTACGCTATCCAACACTTTCCCTACTGTTGCACTCTCTGGAGTGGGAATAGTAATTTTTACCCCTACGCTATCCAACACTTTCCCTCCTGTTGCACTCTCTGGAGTTGGAATTGTAATTGTTACCCCTACGCTATCCAACACTTTCCCTATTCTTGCACTCTCTGGAGTTTGAATAGTAATTGTTACCCCTACGCTATCCAACACTTTCCCTACTGTTGCACTCTCTGGAGTTGGAATAGTTATTGTTACCCCTACGCTATCCAACACTTTCCCTACTGTTGCACTCTCTGGAGTGGGAATAGTAATTGTTACCCCTACGCTATCCAACAATTTCCCTACTGTTGCACTCTCTGGAGTGGGAATAGTAATTTTTACCCCTACGCTATCCAACACTTTCCCTACTGTTGCACTCTCTCGAGTGGGAATAGTAATTTTACCCCTACGCTATCCAACACTTTCCCTACTGTTGCACTCTCTGGAGTGGGAATAGTAATTGTTACCCCAACGCTATCCAACACTTTCCCTACTGTTGCACTCTCTGGAGTGGGAATAGTAATTTTTACCCCTACGCTATCCAACACTTTCCCTACTGTTGCACTCTCTGGAGTGGCAATAGTAATTTTTACCCGTACGCTATCCAAAATGTATTTAATTTTTTTATTAGTTTTACTTTGTTATTAATTGTTATTTATATTATTAGTAATGTATATAAATTGATTTGTAATTTATTATAGTTTCATGTATTTATAAGTTATTAAAATAATTATTTTAGAGTTAATATTAATGAAGTATATACTATGTATTATATCTTTATTATTATTAGTTTTTATTACATTATTTATTAATTTTAAATATTATAATATATTTTTAACTATGTTTATTACATTTATAAGTAATATTTTGTTAATATTTTATATTATTTTACGCTATCCAACACTTTCCCTATTCTTGCACTCTCTGGAGTTTGAATAGTAATTGTTACCCCTACGCTATCCAACACTTTCCCTACTGTTGCACTCTCTGGAGTTGGAATAGTTATTGTTACCCCTACGCTATCCAACACTTTCCCGACTGTTGCACTCTCTGGAGTGGGAATAGTAATTGTTACCCCTACGCTATCCAACAATTTCCCTACTGTTGCACTCTCTGGAGTGGGAATAGTAATTTTTACCCCTACGCTATCCAACACTTTCGCTACTGTTGCACTCTCTGGAGTTGGATTAGTAATTGTTACCCCTACGCTATCCAACACTTTCCCTACTGTTGCACTCTCTGGAGTGGGAATAGTAATTGTTACCCCTACGCTATCCAACACTTTCCCTACTGTTGCACTCTCTGGAGTGGGAATAGTAATTTTTACCCCTACGCTATCCAACACTTTCCCTACTGTTGCACTCTCTGGAGTGGGAATAGTAATTGTTACCCCTACGCTATCCAACACTTTCCCTACTGTTGCACTCTCTGGAGTTGGAATAGTAATTGTTACCCCTACGCTATCCAACACTTTCCCTACTGTTGCACTCTCTGGAGTGGGCATAGTAATTGTTACCTCTACGCTATCCAACTCTTTCCCTACTGTTGCACTCTCCGGAGTGGGAATAGTAATTTTTACCTCTATGCTATCCAACACTTTCCCTACTGTTGCACTCTCTGGAGTGGGAATATGTTGCACTCTCTGGAGTTGGAATAGTGATTGTTACCCCTACGCTATCCAACACTTTCCCTACTGTTGCACTCTCTGGAGTTATAATAGTAATTGTTACCCCTACGCTATCCAACACTTTCCCTACTTTTGCACTCTCTGGAGTGGGAATAGTAATTGTTACCCCTACGCTATCCAACACTTTCCCTACTGTTGCACTCTCCGGAGTGGGAATAGTAATTTTTACCTCTACGCTATCCAACACTTATTCTACTGTTGCACTCTCTGGAGTGGGAATAGTAATTTTTACCCCTATGCTATCCAACACTTTCCCTACTGTTGCACTCTCTGGAGTGGGAATAGTAATTTTTACCCCTACGCTATCCAACACTTTCCCTACTGTTGCACTCTCTGGAGTGGGAATAGTAATTTTTACCCCTACGCTATCCAACACTTTCCCTACTGTTGCACTCTCTGGAGTTGGAATAGTAATTGTTACCCCTACGCTATCCAACACTTTCCCTATTGTTGCACTCTCTGGAGTTGGAATAGTAATTGTTACCCCTACGCTATGCAACACTTTTCCTACTGTTGCACTCTCTGGAGTTGGAATAGTAATTACCCCTACGCTATCCAACACTTTCCCTACTGTTGCACTCTCTGGAGTGGGCATAGTAATTGTTACCTCTACGCTATCCAACACTTTCCCTACTGTTGCACTCT
Organism: Lissotriton helveticus; assembly: GCF_964261635.1. Lineage (NCBI taxonomy): Eukaryota > Metazoa > Chordata > Amphibia > Caudata > Salamandridae > Lissotriton > Lissotriton helveticus. The sequence goes on from NC_136063.1 coordinate 1,754,077,698, forward strand.
CCGGAGTGGGAATAGTAATTTTTACCTCTACCCTATCCAACACTTTCCCTACTGTTGCACTCTCTGGAGTGGGACTATGTTGCACTCTCTGGAGTTGGAATAGGAATTGTTACCCCTACGCGATCCAACACTTTCCCTACTGTTGCACTCTCTGGAGTTATAATAGTAATTGTTACCCCTACGCTATCCAACACTTTCCCTACTGTTGCACTCTCTGGAGTGGGAATAGTAATTGTTACCCCTACGCTATCCAACACTTTCCCTACTGTTGCACTCTCCGGAGTGGGAATAGTAATTTTTAACTCTACGCTATCCAACACTTTCCCTACTGTTGCACTCTCTGGAGTGGGAATAGTAATTTTTACCCCTACGCTATCCAACACTTTCCCTACAGTTGCACTCTCTGGAGTGGGAATAATAATTTTTACCCCTACGCTATCCAACACTTTCCCTACTGTTGCACTCTCTGGAGTGGGAATAGTAATTTTTACCCCTACGCTATCCAACACTTTCCCTCCTGTTGCACTCTCTGGAGTTGGAATTGTAATTGTTACCCCTACGCTATCCAACACTTTCCCTATTCTTGCACTCTCTGGAGTTTGAATAGTAATTGTTACCCCTACGCTATCCAACACTTTCCCTACTGTTGCACTCTCTGGAGTTGGAATAGTTATTGTTACCCCTACGCTATCCAACACTTTCCCTACTGTTGCACTCTCTGGAGTGGGAATAGTAATTGTTACCCCTACGCTATCCAACAATTTCCCTACTGTTGCACTCTCTGGAGTGGGAATAGTAATTTTTACCCCTACGCTATCCAACACTTTCCCTACTGTTGCACTCTCTCGAGTGGGAATAGTAATTTTACCCCTACGCTATCCAACACTTTCCCTACTGTTGCACTCTCTGGAGTGGGAATAGTAATTGTTACCCCAACGCTATCCAACACTTTCCCTACTGTTGCACTCTCTGGAGTGGGAATAGTAATTTTTACCCCTACGCTATCCAACACTTTCCCTACTGTTGCACTCTCTGGAGTGGCAATAGTAATTTTTACCCGTACGCTATCCAAAATGTATTTAATTTTTTTATTAGTTTTACTTTGTTATTAATTGTTATTTATATTATTAGTAATGTATATAAATTGATTTGTAATTTATTATAGTTTCATGTATTTATAAGTTATTAAAATAATTATTTTAGAGTTAATATTAATGAAGTATATACTATGTATTATATCTTTATTATTATTAGTTTTTATTACATTATTTATTAATTTTAAATATTATAATATATTTTTAACTATGTTTATTACATTTATAAGTAATATTTTGTTAATATTACATTGTTTTTTTATTAAAATAAAACGATATTTTCTAAAAAACGATATTTTTGACATCAATATATTTTTTTCGATATTTTTGTACTTACCTTGTTAGAGATAGGATCTCGATATTATTGTCCTCGATATTTTTGTAGGTAGATATTTTTGTGGTCGATATTTTGTCATAGATTCCCTGTTCCATGTTGATATTTGTTTCTCCTAGAATCAGGGCTTTCATCACTAATGTCTTGTCTGTTTCTTCTTCATTAGGCAAACCTGCCCAACTAGGAATAGGTGTTGCAGGAATTGCCAATGCAATTGGGGAAAGCTTGGCAGCATGAACAACCTGCTCAGGTTGCCCTGAGCTCTGCTAGTTTTTTTTTATCAGCTCTTTTGGCCTAAGCTTCAGCTATTTCATTACTTTTGAGAGTACAGGGTAATACTAGCTTTTTAATTCATCGTCATCTTGCCCACTGGTGGCTGTGTGTTACGTGTAGGTCCTCTTCATCTTACGGTCTAGGAGTGGTAGTTGTTCATCGGAACCTATCTGGCAGTCACTGAGAGCAGTTAAGATGTTACATTAGGTGACTAGTCTCATATTATGACTCAGGATTAATTTCTCCGGAGGCTCTGTTGTTGTTGTTGTCATAAATGCATTGGGCCTACCCCCTGCTGATATGTAACTGGTGCTAGCCTGATACGAAGGGCTGTCGCAGAGGTTTGCTGCTGTCGTGTTGGTTGGACTGTTGCATCTCTTGCCGAATCCACCTTCTTGATTTGCCTCGTCATTACTCACTTGGTGCTCACTTGTTTCTTTTTGCTCTTGTGATATGGCTTATGCATGCTTTTTCAAATAAAAAAAGAGATACAGTGGCTTCACAGTCCCTTGCACACGGAAGGCGCCACGCGCCAGTTTACTCTGTTCAAGTCCCTGGCCCACTCCTTTGATGGCACCGAGGGCTGATTTCCCGGATTTGTGGTACTCCAACAGTCGCACACAGTGCCCCCACATACCTATCTACGCCAATGGCAGCCAGACCTCGAGAGTGATATTCTTCTAGACCAATGGAAACAGCTCTGGCGGGATATTCAGCGCATATTTATAAGCATAATGCAGCAAAAATCAGCATATAAAATCATGACTCATTGGTATTACACTCCCCTGAGGCTCCAGAAGATGTTCTTGGGCTTCGCCCCACTCTGCTGGCACTGTCAGGTGGCCAAGGGCTCCTTCCTTCACATATGGCGGTCATGCCCTCTCGTTCATACTTTCTGGCGCGAGGTTCTGGGTCGTATTAAGGAAGTGGTCGGGTTTCCCCTTCCCAGCGACCCGGGGATAATCATACTAGGGCTCCGTCCAGTGTCTCCTAAAGCTATGACTCACACCGACTGGCACTTGATTTTGTACATCCTCACTGCTGCAAAACAGGTCATTGTGATTCATTGGAAGAAAACTTGTACTCCTCTGACATTGGTTTGGCTTACCCGCCTGTGGCATGTAATGGCGATGGAACTTCTTTCCCACAGATTTGCACACACAGAAGCTACATTTGAATGTACTTGGCAGCCCTTGATTTCACATCTCTCTCAGTTAAAGCACACACAATCTGTCCCTTCTCACTTGAGAGCCCTCCAACTCTTTGCTGATCCTATACTCCCAAGGGGGGAAACCTATGAAGAGGGGGGGAGAATTTGAACCCCTCTTTTCATTCCATTCGATGCCTCCATAGATTCCACACAAAGGGCCCTCCACCCTCTCATGAACTCCCTCTGGCACATTATGGCCTCTCCCCTTCTCTCCCTTCCTCTTTACTCTTCTTACTTTCCTTTCCTCCACTAAACTTCTGACAGGGGAGGTACGACTTCCTCTGCTGCTCTCTTTTCATTCCTTTCTTTGTTCTTTGCAGTCTAGCAGTTCTGAGGCTTCCCAAATCAGTTAGTTGCAGGCGCCGCTGACCCCATTATGCACTGCTGCTTATTGACAGGGCAAGTATAATGGGCATTTGTTGCCTCTAGGCGCAGTGCCCGGGTTCACGGGTCGATAGGTGCCTTGAGTGAGTGTATCAGGAGCATTGAATAGCGCCCTCCAAGAAGCTCTGCTACGCTTTGCATCCTTGCCTTTTTTAATACCTCTAGAGTAATGTGTTCATTTCCCCACGGCATCATTTGCTACCCGAGATTGTCCTGGCACTGACATATTGGCCGCCTGACTAATTTAGTCACAGTTACCTGTGCTATACATTCTATTTGACCCTCACTGCTGTTATGGCACTGAATAAGTGTTTCCGGCCCACCTTCTGATAGGATATCCACACCTGTTCTTCAGCACTATGTCCCACAGCCTGTATAATGACCTTTGTTGCTTGCTTTCTCTCAGCCGTCGCAGTACATGATATCATTTTCTTCCGCTGTGATGCTTTATAATGTCAACTGTCTGATAACTGCTATGTTGAATTTTCTTGTTATGTATAAATTCAATAAAAAAGATTTAAACAAAAAAAAAAGAGATATGTACAGGTACCAAAAGTAGTCGTGTCCTAACAAACTACTTTATGTACCTATGTTAAAGTCTAATACAGTGATTATTCTCTCAATGAGTAGCAGCTGTGGGCACACTAATCAGGCACTGGACGGGCTGGAGGGAAACTGCTGAAGTCCTCATTCGGCCCTGCTATATGACCCCTTGTAGGGAGCACCGCACCACCTCCCACACACTGTCGGAACTTTCCTAGGATGCTAAAGTTTTGTAAAAAATACAGCTGCCCAAGTGGTAAACAGAAGCAACAGATTTGGAAAGCGACCTTGGAGAACCGATCTCTTGTTTTCAGTGTGCATGGTTATGCAAGTAAAATATTTTACTGCTCCTGTAATTTGTTTTCAATTCTGAAGTTAGGTCAAAATTCTGACTTCATATAGTGTATTTTCTCATTTTGCTTCTAATTTTCCTGTGCTTTTTCATGAACCATATTAGAAAATGGGGTTCTGGTTGGCTGAAGAATGCACTCTGTCCAAGCATGAACCACAGTCCTAGTCAAGGTAAGCTAGATACACACTAAAAGATAGCCTGCGATCACCCTCTGAGAGCTTGGCACAGAGGAGTCAGGCTTATCTAAAGAGGAAATGTATACGGTTTTTGATAGACTGGGGCAGAGCTGAAGGAGTTTCACTCTGCGGAATTCGATGGAGTTACTGGAAAACTGTGCCAGATTCTGCCGCGTTCCCCGAGCAGGCGTAGAATGTCTTGGCCACCTGTATCCGTATTCACAAGACATGTATTAACCAAATTTCAAGAGAATTGTAATGGTCAACTACCAAATGACAGTATATACGTTTCGGTGTATTTTACTTTCAGGTCATTGGCAAATGGATACGTTGCCGGAGCACTAAAGCAAGATATAGACTTTGGCAGTCGGGGGGGGCTAAAGGACAACTCATCTCTCCCTAGGGCACCTCATCTTGCCACAGCGCACCCATCTCTCACCATTATAGTTTGTGTCTCCACTGCACACCTCATCCCTCCTGTGTGGATCTCATCCCTTTGCAGTGTACTTTGTTGTATCCCATTGCACCTCATTTCCCTGAGTGCACATAATTTCTCTCCAGTGTACCTCTTGTCACCGCAGCACACTTCGTCTCTCCAGGCATGTCCTCAGTGCACTTGGCAGCTTCGCAGTACTCCAGTTTCTCCTCAGTACCAAATGTATCCGCAATACTCCTTAGTACTGGCATTGCATGTATGTTCTCCTAGATGTATCTCTCAAACCCATAACATCTCATAGAATCTACTTGGTACACCATTCTTCTCCTGGGTACATCTCATTGATCCACATGCCACCTTGTGTATCTCCCTGTCCCTAACGTGTGCCCACTATCATGTTGCCCCTTCCACCTTTTGTTTTTCCAGAACACCAAACTCCGAACCCCCAAACCTTCAGAAGTAGTGTTGGTCTTTTTCAGCCGGTGCCTGGTACCACGGTCATCCTACCTTTACCTCCAATAATGACCCTCTTTGATGTAGAAGTTGGTAAATGTACTCACCAAACATGTATTGTTCCCCATTGTACCCCACCCAGCAATCTTCCTCACCTATGTAGGACTTGGAGGCTTCTACCATCAGTTAGTGCATGGCACTATGTACGCCTCCCATTAGCCTGGATTGAATTCCTAACTTTTTTAGAAACAGATGTCCTTGTTTGCTATCTGTAGCACCCGTGCCCCTCCCTATACCACCAGTTTGATTCCTCGCCTATAAGAACTTGGCAGCAGTACTCATGTGACTGTACCCCACTACCTGTTGCTATACCCCTGTACCATTTCTTACCTGTGCAGAGCTGCGCAGCCCTCTTAGGCTGGTACATGGTGCCTGTAGGCCCTTCCTCTACCCCCAATACAAGTCCTCTTTACACGACTTTACCACTTCTCACCTGTACAGAGGTGCTGTGAGCCCTCACTGGCTGGTACGCAGGTGCCTCTCGGGCCCTCTGTGCCTCCTTTATTGCTCCTCTCTTTAGCCCAGTACCACGTCTAACTACTGCAGAGCTGCTGTGAGCTCTCACCAGCTTGTAGCCAGTGTCTCTCAGCCCATCTGTACCATAGTAATACTCCAGCCCTGTGCAGAGCTGGAGTATGGGCTGACCAGCTGGTCCACTATGTCTCTGAGCCCCTCCTGTGCATATGGTACTACACCTCTCCTGTGCAGAGCTGGTGATACCCCTCACTGGCTGGTACACAGTGCTGCTCAGCCCCTCCTCTACTCTCAGTACTACTCCTCTCATATATAGCTGTATGTATATAGTAACTGAGTGAGGCGAGGGCTGTCGAGGTACATCAGTGGGGCACTGGAGAGGCAATGATGTGGCTGAGGTTACTTGGCTGCCATGCTGCAAAATATTCAACTATTTTATCCTTTGCACCTTTAGTCAGTCTATGGCACCCCAAGTTTGTCCCTGCTCATGGGTGACTTTAGATGAATTCCTTTACGGCAGAGTGTTGATTCCGAGGGGTTGCTTGAGTTTTGAGGTCCCGTACTAGTACCTCTGCACAGGGTTTGACTTCAGGGTTGGATCCTTTACAGTAGGGTGCCAGATGGAAAAGTGCATGCACCTGTCTGCGATGGCACATTTCAAGCACCTCAAACCCTAGGTGGTCAATGATTGGAGACTACTGAGGTGATGCAGTCCCTTTGGTGCCATGTTGGTATTTTGTGCTCCTCACAATTTAAAAATCCTGGCATCGGTATTGTACATGGGGCACCAAGAGCTACCAAAATGGGAGCCAAGGAGACATATTATCAGTTACTTGAACTTAAGTCAGTGCTGGCATCGGTGAGCTATATGGGAGCACTGCCACTAGGCAGACTGCAAGCTCACATGGCAAACTTCAAAGGACTCAAAATCAGGAAGACCCTGGTACAAATTAAGCACATGGATACTGATAATGAGCAAACCGGTAGCTAAGCTGTCCTGCTACAACATATTAAAACTTTAGTAATGCCTGATACAGGACAGTGGATGGAGACACCCGGTCTGGAAGCACTGAAAATTTAGTTGGCATACTTGGCACAGCTAAACCTCCTACAGATCCTTTCACTGGAGTTAAAGGGTAAAAGATGAACGTGCTTGGAGTGTAAGTGGGGATATAAAGCTGTTGGCGCTTAGACAGTCACATAAGAAGTGATACAAGGGTGCAGATTGTAGCGCGCACATAGCGGAAAACCAGATGTCATCTGGTACAGAGACTGGTAACAGGTGTGCAGTTAGGGACAGTATGAACACTTCAGATGGGATTCTTACACAGCTACGCCGGTAGCTAATTTTGTTGCTGTGGGGTCCTCTTTATTGTATGACAGATTGTGCCAGGGTTTATCATGCAGCAGGGACGGTCGCATCTGCTTCTGGTACAGCCATGGTGGGTACTGGGATGGTGGGTACCTTAAGGACTGAGAGCTGGTAGCTTAGTGACTGGTAAAAGTCAAGTTTTTCTGAATTAAGTTGCAGTATCCTTAACTTTCTCCGGAGGGCAGAACCAGCCTGCTACTTGCTCCTTGTCTTACTGTATCTTGTGATGCTCTTTAGAGGTTGTGGGAGCACGAGTTACCCATAGGTGAAAGAATATGGGGTGAGCACGCTGGCAAACTCTGTTCCGCTGGTGGTTGGTGGAGTTTTTGCCAACCACCACTCTCCAAGCGAACGCCACAAACTTTCCTGACAGAGCAGAGCTTACCATCCACTCTTAGTATTTGTGCAACACACACACAGTAACCCAATGAAAACACCACAAAAAGACTCCACACCAGATTAGAAAAATAGACAATAATGTTATGAGTAAACCGAGACCAAAATTACAAAAATCCAATAAGTAGAACCATAGTAATTAATTTTTAAAGAGTCAATTAAAATATGGTGCTTAGATTCACAAAGCGCCAACCAGGCACAATTGTTCACGCTTGACTGGAATATAAAGTTCAAACCAACCGAGATAGAACACATGTCAGATACAGGGACAAGCATAAACCTGCTGAGAAAAGTACCAAAGATGGAGGATACATCAATTTAGTAGACCTGATGTGAGGATCGAAGGAGGTGATGTGTCATCATCAATCTCTTGGATGTAGGCCATGCATCGGTTCAGAATTCAGGCAGTTGAAGAAGCTTTAGGAAAGACATACAATCCATCATCATCCAGATGTCTGGTGCAGTGAGCATGTGATCATCCCATGCGGTGTACATGTTGTGTCCTGATTGGTTGAGTGTTCCTTGCTACAAGTGGCATCTAACTCTGCAGTATTTTGCAAACGCATGCGTTTGGCCAAACATGTTTTATTGGGGCTATTCTTCTTAGTCCTGGTTGCGGTGTGACTACCTATCTGTGGGATTGATCAGGGTTTTTCCGTGTTTGTGCATTTGTCTTTGGACTAAGTGTCAATCAAACAATCAATCAGGGATTTGTGAAGCATACCACTCACCCACGAGGGTCTAAAGGCATACAGTGGGAGGGGGTGGGGGTTCACGCAGCTTCGGCTCATCCGAAGAGCCAGTTCTTCCTAAAAGCTTGCAGTGTGCGGGTTTGTCTGTTGCTGAGTGGGAGTTCATTCTACGTCTTGGCTGTGATGTAGGAGAAGGTTAGCTGCTCCGCAGATGCGTGGGACTTTGGCTTGGGTGAGATTGGCGGATCAGAGGCAACTCTTGGGTGCGTGGAAGGAGATTCTTTCATTGAGGTATTGGGATCGATGTTGTGGAGGGATTTGTAGGTTTGAGTGAGGAGCTTAAAAGTTACTCTCTTTTTGACTGGAAGCCAGAGGAGTTCTTGTAGGTGTTGGGTGATGTGGTGTGATCTTGGGATGCCAAGGACAAGCTTGGCTGCGGCGTTCTGGAGTGTCTGGTGTTTGAGGAGCACAGATTTGATTATTCTCGTGTAGAGGGTGGTCCTGTAGTCCAATCTGCAGGTTATCAGTGCTTGGGTGATGATCCTCCAGGATTCAGGGGGATCCATTGTAATGTCTTACGGTAGGATTACGGATGGTGTTGAAGCATGTAGAGGATACGGCGTTGATCTTTCAGTTCATGGTGAGGGAGGAGTAGTGTATGAAACCGAGGTTGTGAGCGTGGTATGTTGGTGTGGGAGGTACGCCAAGTGTAGTAGGCTACCAGGTGTTGTCCCATACTGAGGGCATGGATCCGAGGACAATGACTTCCTTTTTCTCTGAGTTGAGCTTCAGGCATCTGTTGCTTATCCAGGCAGCAATGTTTTTCATACCTTCCTTGAAGCTGTGTTTGGTAAATGCGGGTTCATTGGTGAGGGAGAGGATGACCTAGGTGTCATTGGTGTAGGATACTATGTTGAGTCAGTGTTTTCTAACAATGGTGATGAGAGGGGCCATGTAGATATTGAAGAGCTTGGGGCTGAGTGAGGATCCATGGGGTACTCCACAGCTGATCTTGGTTGGTTCGGAGAGGAAAGGTGGGAGTCTGATGCTTTGGGTTGGTCAGTGAGGAAGGAGCGAATCCAGTCGAGGGTGGTTGCCCATATGCCTGCATTGTGGAGTCTGGTGCTTGGTGTACGGTAGGACCCAGTAGGGTGAGGGCTTCTGTGTGGCCCTGGTCGAGGAGCGTGTGGATTTCGTCTGTGGCAGCTAGGAGGGTGGGCTTGTGCTGTGGTTGCTGTGGAATCCGTATTGGTAAAAGTCGAGGATCAAGTTGGCTTCTATGATGTTAGCTGGTTGTTGACGATCTTCTCAGTGACTTTGGCTATCTAGGGGAGGAGGGTAGATATCTCTGTAGTTCTTGAGGTCTGTCGGGTCTGCAGAGGGCTTCTTGAGGAGGGGCTTGACTTCTGCGTATTACCAGTCGTTGGGGAAAGGGCCTGTTTTGAGGGAGTAGTTGATGGTACATTGTAGTTTGGAAGGGATGATGGAGGCAACTCTGTGGGATGGGAAGGGGTTGGTGGGTACTCCTGAGTGTATACTTCTCATGGTCTTGGCGGTGTCTTCTATGGTGACAGGGGTCCAGTCAGTAATGGTAATCTGGGGTGTGATGTCTGTCTGCGGTAGAGGGTCATTGTCTAGGTTCTGCTCATTGTAGTTGCTGTGGAGATTTCTGATCTTGAGATGGAAGTAGGAGCCGAGTTTGTTGCAGAGGTCATGGGAGGGAGGTACTTCGGAGGATTCGCTGAGGGGTTTGGTGAATTCTTTTTAGTGTAACCCTACCAGTGACCTGTCAATTGGTAGGGTTGAGTTTGGGTTGCAGGGCCTGTCTGACCACGTATCTTTGACTTGGAGTTGATTGGTAGGTCATCTAGGATGAACCCTACAGCAATGATACAAGTTTGTGAGTGCATGCACGTGTAACATGACGGTCATTGTTATCACATTTACCGATCTTCTCATTATTACATGTACAGTTGCTACATCATACATTAACATTGCATTAACTGAGATTGACTTCATTATGCATGCAGAAGTTATGGCGTACATCGACAGTAAATTTATTAGTATTGACATCACTGTGCAGCCTTAGGTTACAGGATCCATTGTTATTGCATTTACTGGTATATCTGTGTGTGCATTGCTATTGTATTTATTGATCTCCACAAGTACATTTCCTACCATTTACTTACACAGCACCCTGCCTTATGGGCTACCTAGGGCCTACTATTAGGGGTGACTTATGTGTAATAAAAGGAGAGTTTAAGGCTTGGCAAAGTGTTTTTAATGCCAAGTTAAAGTGTCAGTACACAGTGCTCTCCCCCTTGGTAGCTTGGCACGAGCAGCAAGGCTTTATCTTAGAGGCGTTGTAAGTTAAGCATTTGTAACCACATACAGTAACCAAGTGACAACACTACAAATGGACACCACACAAGGTTTTATATCAAAAATAAGTATATTTTATATAGAGTTACCACAAGACCAATAAACGACAAAAAGAATCCACAATACTTTTAGAATTCAAGAGTTCTGGTTGAAAAAGGCTTAATTCAAGGTTCTGTGCGAGTCGGTAGCCCTGTCTGGCTACAGCGTTGTTGAAATAACACAGAGTCTAGCAAATCCAGCGGAACGCGTCAGTACGGGCCCACTCAAATGTCGACAGACTCTGTCACAGTACCTTTTACTTGAGGCGGCCGGCACAGATGTGCAAGCCAGTTCCGGTGTTCATCGCGGTGCAGAAAAGAAAGCGTTGCAGGACGCGTTGTCCCTCGATGCGGTGCAGGCAGCGGCCTGTTGACAGAGCCTCTGGATCCAAGGCGTGCTTTGCAGGGAGAGATGATGCTTCAATACGGTGCTTGCAGCTTGCAGTGCGGCGACAGAGCCGGAGTTTGGGAGCTGGTGTTTTTCAAGGCGGACGCTGCTTGATGCGGTGCCTACAGGACACCAGGCCGGTCGTGAGAGTCGGTCACAGCTCCCTGCCTCTGTAGCCACTGAAACAGCGTTTCCAGCAGCAATTCACAAAGGCTGGTGAAGTCCACTGGACCTGGGACTTCGGTCAGGAGGCAAGCTCTCTTCCAAGCCCTTGGAGATCTTTTGCACAAGTTGAAAGTAAAGTCCACAAAGTTCTTTCTCCTCTCTTTGGCAGTCAGGCAACCACTGCAGGCCAATCCCCCAAGCAGCCCTTCAGCTTGGGAATAGTCTCTCTTCAGTTTCTTCAGGTTCCTCTCCTCAGCAGAGGTTTTTTCTTGTAAGTCCAGAAGTGATCTAATTTCTTGGGATGAGGGTCCAAATACTTATACCCCAAAATCCTTTGTTCTCTGAGAGGAGCCTGTGCCCAGTCAAAACCAGTTCTGAAGCACTCTGTTTACCAGACTTCTCCTTTCCTTTCACAGCGCAGGGCAGGCACATCAGACGCCCCACGGGAGGTGTAGCCAGCATTGTGTAAGGCAAGTACAGTCCTAGAGCACTTTGTTGACAGTCTTCCTTCTCTTCTTTCAGTGTGCAGGGCAGAGACATCAGATGCACCACTGGGGGTGGAGCCAGCACTGTGGGGGCGGGTGTAGTGTTTTCGGGTTTAGTGTAGTGCAGTTGTGTTTGTGTAGTGTAGGGGTAGTGTTTTTGGGGTTAAGACAGTGCAGCAGTGTTTATGTAGTGTAGGGGATCGTGCTGGGGTAGTTTTTTAGGTTTAGTGTAAAGCAGTGGTGTTTGGGTAGTGTAGGGGGTCATGCAGGGGGTAGTATTTTAGGGTTTAGGGTAATGCAGTGATGTTTATGTAGTGTAGGGGGTCGTGCTGGTGGTAGATTTAGAGTTTAGGATAATGTAGTGGTGTTTGTGTAGTGTAGGGGGTCGTGCTGGGGTAGTGTATTAGGGTAGTGCAGTGGTGTTTAGGTAGTGTAGGGGGGCGTGCTGGGGTAGATTTAAGGTTTAGGGTAATGCAATGGTGTTTGGGTACTGTAGGTGGTCATGCTGGGGTAGTGTTTTAGGGTTTAGGGATTAGGGAAGTTCAGTGGTATTTGGGTGGTGTAGGGGGTTCCGCCAGGGGTAGTGTTTTAGGGTTTAGGGAACCGCAGTGCTATTTGGCTGGTGTAGGGGTTTCTGCCGGGGGTAGTGTTTTAGGGTTTAGGGTAGCGCAGTGGTGTTTGGGTAGTGTAGGGGGTCATGCCAGAGGTAGTGTTTTAGGCTTTAGGTAAGCGCAATGGTGTTTGGGTAGTGTAGGGGGTCATGCCAGGGGTAGTGTTTCTGTGTTAACCCCTTCGATGCTGATGACGGAGCGGTTCCGTCATCAGCATCGGTTGGGCTGTGCTGATGACGGAACCGTTCCGTCATCGGCACAGCCCTCGGGGGGAGCGTTCCCGCTCCCCCCCTGGGGCATCGATCCTCGTTTTGGTTGCAGGGGTGGCAGTGCAAGACTTTCCGCTGCCATCTCCGGGCCCCCCATGCTTCCTGGTGACGTCAGTGCGCTCAGCGCGCGCCGACGTCATCAGGAAGTGCTGGACGCGCTGGAAGCCATTTCTTTCCAGCGCGTCCAGCGAGCAGGTGAGGTTTCTGCTCTCCGGTGGGGCGGGGGGCCGTTTCTCGGTGCCTTGAGGCATCGGGGGGGAGGAAACACTGTTTCCTCTCCCCTGATGTCTCAATGCAGGGCATTCCTGGGGGAACGCGGGGTGGGTGGAAATGTGTTGATCCACGCAGATTCCAGAACTTTCCACCACAGAAATGTGAGGAAAATGCGTTTTTTTGGTCAATTTTTTAGATTTGCAAGGGATTCTGGGTAACAGAACCTGGTGGGAGGCAGTTGAGTCACCCCATCCTGAATTCCCCTGGGTGTCTAGTTTTCAAAAATGTATAGGTTTGCTGGGTTTCCCTAGGTGCCGGCAGAGCTAGGGTTCAAAAACGAAAGGTAGGCACTTTGCCAAAAAAGGGCCCGTTTTCACTGCGAAATTGCGGTGCGAACACGTTGCGTTTTGCGCTGTTTCCTGTTGCAGTCACTAGGCAGACCCAGGCAAGTGAGGTACCACTGGGTCTGGGTGTGGTGGACTCCAGGGCACCAGGCGGAGGGCCACGCAGCCCCCTCACACAATATAGAAAGCTTCGGGTGTCATTGTGTATCCGGGGTTGCCTTGGGGCTGTTTTTAACTGGTTCCAACTTAACGGCCTCAAGTGCAACTCGGATAAATCGGAGGTACTCTTCTTCGGCGGCAGTTCGGATCCAGACTGGCAGGAATGGTGGCCTGCGAATATGTTTCCTCCCGCAGGCTCCTCCCAGTTGGCCAAGAACTTGGGGCTGAAGATCGATAATGGCCTGACATTGCGATCCCAGATTCTGGGTCTTACTGGCACCTGCTTTGGTCTGCTCCGGATGCTTCGTAAGTTTCTTCCTATACTATCGGAGGAGCATAGGAAGATTACGGTTCAGGCCATAATCGGTTCGAGATTGGATTACGCTAATATTCTCTATCTCGGCCTACCGGAGTATTTGCTGCAACGACTGCAGGTGGTCCAGAATTCGGCAGCACGGGCCATTTTTGGACTACCTGGCCGTGTTAGAACCTCGGGCCTCCTGCAGTCACTCCACTGGCTCCCTATCCGGAAGCGGATAATTTTTAAGGCTCTGACCTTGGCCCATAAAGCCTTACATGCTACAGGAGCAAAATATCTGCAAAAAAGGTTAACTTTTTACCATCCGGCCAGGTCCCTGAGATCGGGGTCTTTGTTTCTAGCTGTGGTCCCTCGTATAAAAAGGGCACGTATAGGAGGTCGATCATTCAGACTGCTGGCCCCGCAGCTCTGGAACACTCTGCCAGTGACACTGCGTAGCACCTCAAATCTACTGGCGTTCAGGAAGGGCCTCAAAACTTGGCTTTTTACTTTGTAATTATAAGGTTCTACTACTAGCTTGGGATCTCCCTTCTTGTCTGCCTTTTTTCTCTGTTGTGTTGTGATACAGGTCTGAAATAAAGCGCCGGGATACTCTTTGAGTGGCCGTGCGCTATACAAGACAAAAATAACATAACATAACATAACATAACATTGTTTCCGTGGTTTGAAGGGCTTCATTGAGGCCCACACACTTTTAATTTTGTAGGGGGGTGGCTTTGCACGCGAAAGTGGCGCAAGAGGTTTGTAAATCTAGTACACATTGTTTTGTTTTACTTTGATTTCCTTTCTGTCTTGTAGAGCATCCAGAGTAAATATAACTTATTGTACAGCCAGTACTTTTCAACCCTACTCTCAATCGTCTTACCATAGTACTTCAAATTATAAATATTATTTCTATTGTGGACCGCCAGCTCCCCAAAAAAAGACGCATATAGATTTTTTAATTAACTTTTATTAAAACAACAATAACTGTAAACGTAACTTAAAGATAATAATATAATAAACAACTAGAAAAATTACTTTAATAAAACAATATTATAAACAAATTGTGATGTGGACTCCAAAAGACGTACGATAGGTAATCTGCAAATCAAAAAACGAAAATTAGAGTTTAAAATTATGTAGATGTGACTAAATGAGGTGAAACATTACAAGTTAAGGTAACACTACAATTTTACGTGTGCAGTGTGCCTGGTACATTTCACTTATAGTCCGGCGTTCAAGTGGTGGCTATATGGAAGTGCCTACTGCGTTACTGACACAAAAGTGGCACAACTGGATTGTAAATACGCCGATTTATTTCTAATGCATTTAATTGGAGGCATTGCATATCTTGGCCGCTGTGCTTACCTTGTATAAACACTGCGGCTACAACTTGAATTTAACTCTGCTTCTACACTTCAAAGTATATTCAATATGTTGCGGACAATTCCATTGCTGTTGCTCGATATGCAGTGATTGCTTCTGAAGGATGTTTGGCGAAGCAAACAAAAGGACATTTGATTAATCACCATAAACTGAGTTGCGAAACTCCTGTCAAAAGTGAATTTTAATGTGATTTCTTAATATTCCGTACCTAGACTGTTGTACCCCATTGACTCGCACAGTCTGGATTTGGAAGTTTTTCTTGAAAAGTCAGACGCAGATTTACAAGCTTCTTGCGCCACTTTTCCCATGTTAAAAGTGACACAAAAGTGGTGCAATAAGCTTGTAGATCTGTTCCTCAGACTGTTGTAACCTCTCTGTTGTCACTGCTCGGAGGTAATTATACATTTCTACACAATCAAGCTGCTGCACACTACCCACTCTCTCCTTTCACAGATAATTTGTTTTTGTTTCAGAAACTAAATTCTTTGTTCACCTAGTGCCATAGGCATGATTAAAAGATGGTGCTCTACGTTTCAAAGCAGGCTTCACTGTAGCCAACAGAGTTCACCACTTAAATACAGGTAAAGTTCTATACGGCATAGTGGACACAGCAGCGTCCATAACTGTAAAAAAGAAAAAAAATGATGGGAGAGAGAGAAAAAAGGACATTAAAACGTGGAAGAGACACACACGATGGGTGGGGGGCTGAAGCACCGTTAGCCTAATGGGTATTGCACGCCTGCTGCATACTGCATATTCTCTCCTTTCACAGATAACTTGTTGTATCGGAAACAAGCTTCTTTGATAACCTTGAGCCATTGGCGTCATTCAAAGAGGGTGCTCTACGTGTCGAAGCAGGCTTCTCAGTCGTTGTTACAGTGGCCACGCATCATCGCAGAATACACAAACGTAGAGCTTTGTAGGTTCATTTTGCGGGGGGTTCGTCAATTTGTAAAACACAACCTATAAGATAAAAAGGTAGCTAACATTGTTATAACAATATTCACAGCTCACCTTTCTGTCACCGGTGTTTTTCACCATGTGCCGGACATAATGCTCTACATCTAAAAGATAGTAAAAGAAAAAATGTATGATTGGTAATTGTTACCATCTTAATGTGCAGTTAGATAACATCGCGATTTCATACACGTTCCTTCTCACATTTACACAAACTATTTGTATAGGTAATATTCCGGATGTTTTGGAGATTATAAAAATGTTCCTGCTATTGAGAAAAAAATGTATACATGTAAATTGATACACTATATAGGAGTGCATTTGTCTAAATCGCTGCGTCGCCTTTTTGTATTTAGTCTGCTACAATCCTTTGACTCCCTCCAATGCGTACCCAGGCCTCACTGCTCACCTTTTCATGGAAAAGACACCTTCTGCATCATGTAGTCCCGATCTGCAACAAAGAAGTCTCATATATGGTGCTGAGTCTTGATATCTCTGTGGCTAATGACATACTCGTGCTCCCATCATCATCATCGCAGGTTCTTCACCCACTCAGTGCTTCAGGTACCACTAACTCAGTGACCAAAGAGGCCACGCATGTGGTAGTGGGCCCCCTTGTTCGGTAGTTTGGGAACAACTCTAAAATGGTGTACAAAACGTGCGCTCCGTCCTTTTTATAGATAGGGTCACGTGTGTAGTGAGAGATGCGCTGGATGGGTGTAGTGTGGGTGTATACCAACCATGAGGGAGTGTGTGTGTGCCGATCTGACAACTAGACCTTGAACTAACAAATCACTACAATGGAAATCTGGGCCATGTAGTGTTGTTGTGTTTTCCTGGTAGCGTAAGCGGAGTGGGCTGTACTAACGTATTCAGTCTCAATTAATTTACACCTCCTCTCGGGGCTTTTAAATGCTGGGAGGGGGGCCGCCCGGCTATGAGACACTGCAGGAGCTGGTCTTCGGCGTGACAGTCTCCAGAACCTTTGAGGGCTGTGGGCATAGGGTCAAGCAGTCTGCCACACACAATAAACTAAAAAGAAGAGAAAGTGATGAGAGATGATTTCTGACGTGTTTCGGCTTGAGAGCCTGGATGGATAATCATTAAATGGGGTCTGGCACTGAAGTGCGTACTTATTCAGGAAGAAGTCTTTCGGGGTCTTGCGAAAGCAAGTATTCTTTAATAATTCCCTATCGCTGCATGTACATGCAAAGATATCTCATTTACTCATATGTTAAAAACAGAAACTTTCAACACCTTTTTTTGATTGGTTGTGAAGCATTGTAAGAAAAGGCATTAGAGACCAATCCCTTTCCTTGCACAGATTTTGAAAAAATGTGATTGGCTGTTGTGTACTTACGTCTACCTTCCTCATGCTAATTTTGATTGGCTTTCTATTTTCTATGTGACGTTACGATACTGTCATCATGTATGTAGTCCATTTTGTGATGCACTTTAATTTACTATGCATTTCAAAAACTAGTTGTGGTAGGGTGCTTTTAACCTATACTATGTACTCTGCTTACGAGTTTGTTGAGTGTAAAAGTATTTAAACACATTATTCTATTTTCTATTCTATCATAATTGTGCTGACTTTTCTCCTTTAGCGTGCAGAATTATGTTCTTCTATAAACTGTATAACTTTCAAACCATCCTTGAAAGAAAAATGCTCATATTTTCAAAATATTTTTATTGAGTCTTTAATATTCATCATATGGGTGAAATGCAAACATTCTTTTACATTCATTGATATCACGCGTTTGACCACATTTATTTTATTTTATCATAAGCCCTCATTCCTTATGTTTACATTATATAAGTGTTACCCCATCATCTTTTTATAAATGTTTGGGCTTCTTTTACTTTCAGATATAGTAGAATAGAAGTGCTATGACAAACACTCCCTCACTACTTCATCTTTCTTTTTTTAAGTACATTTCATGTCATTATTACATTTAACAATCATGACATTTTAAACCACAATTATATTACTTTTTTTCAAAAAAGTGCTTCTGAAGATAATCCTCCTATTCTTCATGAGTGAAATTTGCAAAAAGCACTACTTAATATAAATACGTGTAGCCCAATTTCACACTAGAAGATAAAGAGTTTTGTTTTTAGTAAATTTTTCAATCATAAAGAAATACTTGCATAATAAAAGAAAAAAATGTTCGTTGTAAGTCAATCAACTGCAGTTGAAGGATCATACAGTTTAATATAAATTAAAATATGCATTAACAATATGATCCCTCTCTGGAAATGAAAGATAAATTGAAGATTATGACATTGCTCCTAATCAATACTTTGCACGTACTAATTCATTAAATAACCTATATTTCCATTCACATAATTTACCTCTCTTCGATATTGTTTCCATCCTCAGTAGAAATTCATCCAACTTCTCTGGAAAGTACATATGGTATTATGTATTTTTAAATATACATTAACAAAATGTACTGTCTGAGGAAATGAAAGATAATGTGAAGATGTTTCCGCAGTTCTAAATCATTCCTTTGCTCGTAGTTTCTTCCCCCGTATTGATTCTCTGAAACAAAACTAATCATCCCACGGGTGTGGTGTATATACTTTTTGGTTACTTAACAGTCTATGGGATCAATTTATTGCTCCTCCCACTATTAAGTCACGTTTTTCAGTTGACAGTTGTTCTCATTTCCACTGTTTTAGCGTGTCACGTGTTGATGTGAATGTGCCTCTTTCCATAGTTTTTAACTATTGTATAATTTCTAAAATTCTTTATTTAAACGTGTTTTTATTATTAAAGCATTTCTATAGGTTACTATTTTTTTAAATAGGAGTATTAACATTCATTCCCCTTTTTTCGACTTATTATTCTAGTAATTTCCCTTTTTTTAAAAAAATGTTTAATTCTCTTTATTACCGTATATTAATGTAATCATTCACTCAGTAAGCATTCCCCACTCACTATATATACCAGGGGTCTCCAAC
Source organism: Lissotriton helveticus (assembly GCF_964261635.1). Taxonomy (NCBI): domain Eukaryota; kingdom Metazoa; phylum Chordata; class Amphibia; order Caudata; family Salamandridae; genus Lissotriton; species Lissotriton helveticus. The sequence goes on from NC_136063.1 coordinate 1,754,096,612, forward strand.
TACTAGCTTGGGAACTACTGGTAGCTCACCAGCATTCTAAAAGTAGCTCTCAGACGTGAAGCCAAACCAAACCAATCTCAGAGATTCTGTGTATAGTAAAGAAGGTAGTACTGCTCATCTCACCACCCTTAAGAGTTACAGACAGCCAAAGCAATGGAAGGGCCTGTTCATAACACCCAAACACAAACTGTGGTGGCGTATAAATTAATCAATTAGGGATGTATAGACCTCACTATTCACCTGTGAGGATTTCCAAGCACTGGGGGAGTATGTGGGGTGGATTTGTGCAGCTTTCGTCATTCGAAAAGGCAGGTGTTATAGCTCTTCCTGAATGCTTTCAGTGTGGGGGTTCATCTGATTCTGAGGGAAAGATCTTTCCAGGTCTTGGCCATGATGTACAAGAACGGTGTGCCTCTTGTCTGGTTATGTCATTACAGAGGATTTCGGCCAAGGCCTCGTCAGAGGGGTGGGCCCCCCTCTGGGCCACCCATTAAAAATAAAAACATTCCCCATGGATTAAAAATAAAAACATCCCCCCCCCGGGGGATAATTAACAATAAAGCGGGCTTCGGGTTTTTTTCTTCTTTTTCACAGCATACGCGTACCTTACGCGTATACCATGACTTTAAAAAAAATAAAAACATTTTTTTACCTTGGGGGTCCTTGTGGGACCCCCTGAGCAGGCCTACGGGGTCAAGGTGTTTCTACCCTGCCCCCTTTGCGTGTTGTTTGCGTTTCTTTCGCTGCTTTCTTGTGCCTCGGTTCTACTAAAGAACAAGATGGCTGCCAACACTTCCTGGTTTGGACTGTTGACAGACAGTCTACAGCCAATTAGCATGCAGCTCATGCTCGTAATGGTACGCACACTATCCACGGACAGTACTCGTACGGTACTTCGTCCATAATTTATCTATGATTTTACTTTAGATTTTCTCAGGAAATACTGAACGGATTTACACCATTTAACAAAGAGCGTAATCTGCAAACCGAACTCTACCTTTTTGCCAAATTTGGTGTAATTCTGTTCAGCAGTTCGGGCTGTAGCCTTACTTAAGGGTCCCTATGGAAAATTGCAAGGCGAAAAAACGTTTTGGGACCCCCCTTTTTTCTCGGCCCCCGCTTCACGAATCACTCTGAAACTTTCAGGGATGGAGCGGAGCCGCGCAGGCCATTTTCGTGAAGAATTTCGCGTGTATTCGTCAACTGGCGCCAAAGTTATTTCAAATAGAATGTTGCAGATTTCCTATGGAAACAACGTCATAACTATAATTACCTACTGGGAACCGCCAGTAGGTAATATACATATATATATATATATATATATATATATATATATATATATATATATATATATTACCTACTGGCGGTCGCCAGTAGGTAGGTATAGTTAGGACCTACCCGTGGACGAATCTTAGCGAAATTCTCCAAGAAAATGGCCTGCTCGTTTCTGCTCCTTCCCTGAAAGTTGTGGGGTGATTCGTTAAGAAAAAAGGGATGTCCCAAAACGTGTTTTCCCCATGCAATTTTCCATAGGGACCTTTAGCCAGGGCTACAGCCCGAACGGCTGAACGGAACTACACGAAATTTGGCAAAGCGGTAGAGTTCTGTTCGCAGATTGTGCTTTTTGTTAAATGTTGTAAATCTGTTCAGTAGTTTCTGAGAAAATTGCAAGTAAAATCATAGTGATATCTAGAGATGGAGTTCAGCACGCGTACGGAAATCCGTTCAATTACGAGCGTGAGCTGCATGCTGATTGGCTGTGAACTGTCTGTCAACACTCGAAACCAGGAAGTGTTGGTGGCCCTCTTGTGCCTCGCTAGAACCGAGTCACAAGAAAACAGTAAAGCAAAGTTGAGAAATAAGGGAAGGGGGTAGGCTACAAACATTCTGACCCTCTAGGCTTGCTCAGGGGGGTCGTACATGGATGTTTAGGCTCTATTTTTTATTTTTATTTTTTTAAAGGAAAATCGCGGCGTACGCCAATGGAAACACGTACAATTACGAGCAAGAGCTGCATGCTGATTGGTTGTCAATACTCCAAAACAGGAAATGTTGGCAGCCATCTTGTTTGTCGCGAGATCCGAGTCACAAGAAAACAGTAAAACAAAGTTGAGAAAGAAGGAAAGGGGGCAGGGTAAAAACATTCTGACCCTACAGTCTTGGTCAGGCGGATGTACATGGATCTTTAGGCTCAATTTTTATTTTAAATAAAATAAAAAATGGCGGGGTATTCGTGCAGTACTTGTACGCGGTGGAATAGGTGAAAAAAAAACAGAAGTCCATTTTGTTTATTAGGTCCCGGGGCGGGGCAAATTACAGGGGCAATTTTTAGAGCTATATTTCTAGGACAGTATTTAAAACTTCCCGTTTTTTTTCCTGCATCAGTTGTACTCTCTACGCATGCGCAGCCTTGTTTGCAAGTGCCCTTTTTTTCTTTTTCTTCAAGTTTGCCAAGCAAACCTCTCCTGATTTTAGGTATTAAATTTGCCGCTTTCTTTTCCCGGGTCATGTGTATCATCCGATGCTATACTTTTGTAATATATTAATAAACATATTGTATGTATATTTATTTGAAATGTAGTGTCGAGGCGCCAAACGTTGATTACATACTCCGTCCAACCGCCATTTTAGTAGTTTTTCTCCGTTATTTTTATTATTACCTGTTATTTTCATTTTACCCTGTGCATATTTTCACTGTGATCGATGAGATTTCGTGCCACAGATAACACGGTGCTTGTCCTTGGTCTCCGATCTTATCAGACTTGGTAACACGTATAGCTAGAAACTAATTTGAAGGATGTAAGTCACAGGCATTACAACACGTGTTGGTCAACAAAAAAACATTATTAAGATTATGCATTTATCATGTGTGGTAAATGTATACTAGTTGTAAAAGCATGTGTAGAAAAGCGATATGCGTGGTAATGGTTTTGTGGTGACGATCACACATGCTTATGAACCGGGTCTGGGCGTGGTGGAGTCTAGGGTACCAAGCGGAGGGGCACGCAGCTGCACTCATACAATATAGAAGTAATATATGATTTTTGAAACTTAAAAAAATTTATTCCATAATTATCCTACATTAAGTCTTCTGCTAGTATGTTCATTAAATACATGAATATATGTTTTTAAACAATGAAAAACATTTGCATATTTTTTGTATGGGGCGCCGTACATGCCGTCACACGGAAGCTTTGATGTGACGTGTAACGTCAAAGCGTATTCGTAGCGTATGCTGAGAATGATTAGCAGTACAAACTATGGTGCAATCACTTTCTCACTGTCCAATCAGAGCACAGGGCGCGCTATGAGAATGGTTAGAAGTGCTGACTCATTGGAGATCCAATTCAGCTGTCTGGCTTATCCACAGTATCATAACGTTATTTTTTAACCTCTGTAAGTTTGAGGTTTGCATGAAATACTATGCTATAGGCAGATATGGATGTTTAGGGAGCCCTTATCTGCATGAAGGTTGGTTATTACCATTTACATATAGGTGTCTGAGGGAGGTAAAAGAAGTCTATGTGAATGGTGAGGATTGCACAATAGTACCAGATCACTACTTAATTTGTAGACACATACAATTGCATTGCTTTTGTAATCAAGATGTGGCTAATTTGGATTGAGTTTTGAAAGGTAGTCCGACACCTGCTATCATAACAACGTTCATTTTACTGGAAACAAGAGTTATTTACTTTAAAATAATGGAGATTGTTGTGCAATGTTAGGAGGAATCTGTTACATGATTACGGTGACTGAGCGGGTGGTTTGATTAAAAAAAAGTTGTGCTAACTCCTCTGCATGGGAAGCTGGATGTTTCCATTTGGCTCTCAATTTCGACCTTGAAAGCAGAGTGAACCAAATGAGTCGTATAACAGCGCTATTGTCTCAAAAAGAGGTCGCTCTAATATCTGGTACAGAAATATTTGTCCTTCATGTAGCAAACACCCGCACAGAAGTGCAGGATTTATTAAATACAGATGTGCTCTTGAATTTTGGGGAGTTAATTCAGAGTATCTTTAATGTGTCCTTGACTACGGGGTTTCCTTACTTTTTTAAAGTTATCAGCAGTGGCCTTGTGACTTCTGTAGAAAGTATATTTGGTGTCTTTTTGGGATTTTTTCATTCGATTTTTTCCAGTATCTTTGGTGGTTTGCACTTAATACTCGCATTAGTTACCGGTGTGCGTTTATTAATTTGCTTACATAAATATGGATGCACATCCTGCAGCAGACGATAATATGTCCCGACTGTTGATGCTTCGCAACCGAATGATTAGTTACTATGGAGCGCATGCCCTTGCAACGTTGAGTGCAGTTTATGGATTATCGTTTCGATTCTCCTTTTTCACATGCGTTCAACCTGTCTTCCATTGCCTGCGCTGTGATTTCGACTGGGCCCTGGATTTGTGTCTCTGCAGTACGGTGTCTCCCAACACAGATTATGACCAGTTGATGAGCCCCTTACTGGTTCATGACGTGCTCTGTTCTGGCGACGGGATTATGGCCTTAGCAGCGACACATGGAATAATGGGACATTGGAATGTTTTTGCAGCGGAGCTTGAGTTCTTGGCACACAGTTACATTGAAGATGACCCAAGTTTTCCTCCGATGGTGATAGAGGCTCCGGTCGTTGAGGAACATGTATGTTCATTCCCACTATTGAATTGGATGGCTGAAATTTTATACAGATGAAAACAATGACTTCCTGTTGGAGGATGTTGCTACATACTGTGCTTACACGCTGTTGGATTTACGACTCTTTGGTTTTTCTAAGTATTCTTTATTATTTAGCTACTGCTTTCTATCAAAGAGCGAATAACTTTTTTTTGGAAATGTGAACTTGAGTCTGCTTTTTAGGCTTGGACTGTGCGTTTCTAATTCGCCCACGTTTATATCACGTGCTTTGATCAAGAAAGGGTGCCGTGGGGCTGAGCGTTGCACTCACACCCTATTAAGTTAGCATGGGTGTATTAGAAGCTTATACGCTATTTTTGCTTTCCTGCGCTGCTTTGCACACAACACGTACTTGTGATATTGTTTAGAGAAGGCTGAGTATTTTGCTTTATATGAGAATAATTTGGTATGCTAGATTTGTAAACTGCCTCGCTAGTTTTGTGTGTATAGTGAGAGCATGGAACATCAAGGTTATCTTGAATACTGTGTCTGTTAATTAGAATGATCCTCGCACGTTCGAGTCATAATACATATGGAGCTGTGGCCACCTCTGATACTTGCGCGTTTCATATTCCATTGTGGAGGCAAAGTTACACACAGTTGGAGAACATTCGTATCTTGACAGTTTGTGGAGCACTGAATGTGATCCACTACTGCTGAGTACCAGAGGTATGAGTCTGCCCATGTAATCCTATGAGACTTTCTGTAGTTAAAAACTAATCTGCTTGGTAGGGAGGGTGAAATGTAGGTATATTTTAAATCTGTTTACCCTTGGCATTATAGGATGCTTTTTCCGTTTGTATTTCATAGAATAATAACAATGCTGAGAACCTTGTTTCTGATAATATGTTTAGATGAATTTTCTAAGGTACTGTGCATGAGATTATGGCGTTATAAATAAACATTTCAAAGTTGCATGTGTCTTTATTTACATCTTGTTTTGGACTGGTGTAAGACTATATTGAAAGAGTGTTTTTGTTATCCACTTTACTTCATGTAATCTAAGTCGCATGTTCTGGGTTGACTAGTCATTGGTGTTTTTGCTCTAGGGCGAAGAACGAATGAGTCACTAATTGCTAGTTTGGCAGGGGGTTTGTGTAGTAAGGTGGGTTTTGGAACACTGTAATTCACTGAGGTCCTAAGTCTTTATGCACCATTCTGTGTATGAGCAGAATTCCTGGAAGGGTAGTTACAACAAAAAGGCTCCATAAAGGGCTTGCACTTTGAAGATGAATATAAAATAGAAGAATAGTTGATAATCACAGCTAAGGAATGCAGCAATTGGATGTGTGTATGTGTGGATGAGGTGTAGATTGAGTGGAAGATGAAAAACGTGAAAAATAAGAAAGGTTGGAGAGATGCAAACTACCCACTGCATTGTCAGTGGAGTGGATCTTTGGATTTCCAGCTCATTATACAGATAGGGTGTTGGATTCTACAGTGGGAGCAAGAGAAACTAGTACAACAACTAAGGAAGAAAGCTAGTGCATAAAGTACACACAGTTGGGCAGATTTACAAGGTCGTGGGAAAAATTATGCAAAAGTGGCGCAAGGGGCTTGTAAACCTGTTGCAGTGTGTGGTAGAAAAGATGCAAGAAAGGACAAAAGTGTGCAAATTACCCACTGGTATTCACGGGTAGTAGTTACTAAGAAAGATGAATAAAGGGCCTGCACTTTGAATTTGTATTAAAGAAGAATAATTGATAAGCTTAGGCAAGAATGGTAGCAAGTAGGTGTGTGTATTTTTGGTTGTTGTGTTCATTGAGTGGAAGATGACTAAGGTGAAATATTATAGAGGTTGCAGAGATGCAAACTTTCCATTTCTTCGTAATGGAAGTGGGTGTTTAGTTTTCCAGGGCATATATATTTTCAATGAAAAAACAATAGGTTTCAGGCACATTATAGTTATGATTTAGCATTTAACAAAACCTTAGCAATTCACTGAAAAAACCATAGGTTTCACCCATTTTATAGTTAGCTGGACATTTCTCTCATACAAAACCATTGAAATTCCCCCATTATAGTTAATTCAGCTAACGCGCGTGCCCGTAATGCACTGCTGATAACGTCACATATTACATCACTCATCACATGATCAGTGACATGACTGATGACATCACTGATGACATCTCAAATGACATCACTGATGCCATCACTGATGACATCTCAAATGACAGAATTCCAATATATTGTGTTTATTTTTGACAGAGACCTGGCTAGGTGATTGCTCCGCACCTGACCTGGCCAACGCCATCCCTCCGGATTATAACATCTTCAGGAGAGACAGAGTATCGGGCAGAGGAGGAGGAGTAGCACTTATTGTGAAAACGAACACTCCCTGCTCAACCTTCCCGGTAGAGAATATTCAGGGATGTGAAGCCCTTGGCTTCACCCTACATCTTTCCCCTCTCCAGGCCTGTACCGGGATTCTTTTGTATAGAACACCGGGACCTACGGGACCTTTCTTTGATGAACTACAAGTAGCTCTTTCAGTCCCTTGTCTCAGATCAGATCACTGCATTCTTCTTGGAGATCTCAATGTCCATATGGACAATAAACTTGATCCTGACGCTATGAAACTTATTGATATTACGGCCTCGTTGGGTCTGTCTCCGTTCTTGCAAGGACCAACACATAATAAAGGCCATACCTTAGATCAGGTATTTTCAACGAGACCTATCTATGTATCTTCCATACAGCCAGTACTCTGGTCTGATCATGTTTTAATTTCCTTTGCTTTGCCTGTCACCGCCCGCACTCGGGAGAGAGAAGTAATAGAGGCCACGCGGATTTCGCGCCCTTTCCATCTGCTCTCGGTGGATATGTTATCGGAGGCTCTCAATACCTTTCCTTGTCCTTTTTTGGGCAATTTGGAAGATAATCTTGCTCTCTTCCAAAAATGGCTTATAGCCAGATTTGAGACCTTAATCCCCGAAAAGAAGCCTAAATCAGGTGAGCGAAGAGCGTCGGCCCCGTGGTTCACCCCCCAGCTGAGGATGCAAAGGCAGGATTGTAAAAGGGCTGAGAGAGTCTGGAGGCGGGCCTATGATCCGACTGAAAAATTGAAATTTCGAGCAGTAATTAAAGCCTATCATCAGTCAATCTGGGAGGAAAAAAAGGCCTATTTTGAATGCCGTATTGATGAGGCTGAAAATGTCTGCAAAGAAATTTTTAAAGTGGTTCAGGACTTTACTTCTCCTGCCATTTGTACTCCTAGTCATGCTCACGCTGATTCTTGGATAAAACAACTAGCCACCTTCTTTGTTAGTAAGATTACAACTATTCAAGCCTCTCTTTCTTACTCTTGCCCACTACTGGATCTGAGTCATTTATCTTCATCATCTCTTGTGGAGGGTCAAGGCCCTTTTCTCTCGGAATTTCCTCATATGGGGCTTAATACATCTTTGGATCTTTTGTCAGGTTTGAAATCTGGCTCCCCTTTAGACCCATGCCCGGCCAAACATTTGGGGAAAGTGGCGCCTGCCTTAAATGCCTTGTTAAACCCTCTCTTGAACTCCTCCTTGTCTTCAGGTGTGGTGCCACAGGCATGGAAGCGCGCCATGATCCTACCACTGCTCAAGAAACCTACCTTGGACCCCCTCATCCATGCCAACTACAGGCCAATCTCCCTTCTCCCTGCTCTGGCGAAAGTGACCGAGAGATACGTGCACAGGACAATTTCCAGTTTCATCTAAGGAAACGACCTGTTGCACGTTTCGCAATCCGGTTTCCGTGCTAATTTTAGCACGGAGACGGCTTTACTCGAGGTCACTGATGCCATCAGGGAAGTGCTCGATTCTGGGGGAAAGGCCATGTTAGTTATGCTTGATTTGTCGGCGGCATTCGACACCGTTCCTCACGATGGCCTCCTTGTAAGACTCTGGGAATGTGGCCTTCGTGGAACGGTGTGGAACTGGTTCAAATCCTTTCTGGCCGACCGCCGACAAACGATCTGGGCGCCCCCTTTCTCCGCTGATATGGCTCCGCTAGACGTGGGAGTCCCTCAGGGCTCCATTCTCAGCCCCATGCTTTTTAACATCTTCATGGCCCCTCTGGCGGCAGTCGCGGAGTCGTTCGGTGCCCAGATCATATCGTAAGCCGATGACACCCAGCTCCTATTCACATGTGATAGGGGCGGGTTGTTTAATGGCATACAGATTAGGGATTGTCTTGGTGCGGTCTTTGAGTGGTTTAGGTGTCATGGCTTAAAGTGCAACTCCGATAAGTCGGAGCTGCTCTTTGAAGGATGCGCTCCCGAACCTAATTGGAAATCTTGGTGGCCACAAGACATGTTTCCCCCTGACAATGTGTCTTTCAAGGCCAAAAACTTGGGAGTGATAGTGGACAGTGAACTGTCCTTTGGGCCTCACATCTCGTGTCTCTCTGGAAAATGCTTTGGCATTTTGCCGATGTTGAGGAAATTTCTTCCCTTAGTATCACTCAATCATAGGAAAATAATTGTTCAGGCCTTGATTGGTTCTCGACTTGACTACGCAAACGTACTTTTCCTGGGTCTACCGAAATATCTCTTGACCCGTTTGCAAGTAGTTCAGAACTCGGCAGCCCGAGCTATCTATGGACTCCCGAGAAGAGCAGGTGCCACTGTTTTATTGAACACCCTACACTGGCTACCTATCTCAAAGAGAATTCTTTTCAAAAGCCTGACTGTGGCCTTTAAAGCTCTACACGGCACAGGCCCCAAGTACATTGGAAAACGTCTTTCCCGGTATCTACCTAGCAGGACCCTGAGGTCATCCTGCCTGTCCATGATGACAGTACCTGCAATTAGGCGTGCAAGAATGGGAGGTCGGTCGTTTCGCTACCTAGCACCAAAGGCTTGGAACGATCTACCATTATCCCTGAGACAGGCTTCCAGTCTTCTTGCTTTTAGGAAAGACCTGAAAACGTGGCTTTACACTAAATAGATCTCTTTTCCTTTTTTTTGTTTGCATTTTGCTGTTGTGTGGTTGTTTTTACCTGCTGATATTCTTCGCCAAAGCGCCGGGATGATCCACGGAGTAGCCGTGCGCTATATAAGAACTAAATTAACATAACATAACATAACATAACATCACTGATGACATCACTGATGAAATCATCCATGTGAAAGAGTGGCAGACCTTCTCTCCTCCTAATATAACCTTTAATACACACATTCAAAAATAGATACTAAAATTAAACAAAAAAAAGGAGATACCAATACCAGTTACAACAACCTATTCGGTGATTCCAACATCTACATACACATCCACTCATCCACTAACAGTTCTATATAGTAACTTAAACATGTACTCACTCATCATATGTACTCATACACCTATACATCCTGTTACACACCAATATTCATCAATACAGTTACTCACACACATACTCACACATGCAAATAAACTATCAAACATCCATTTGTTTGCATATACAGCTATACACACACCAGTACACTTACTTTTACAGAAACGTACACATACTCACTCTCTTAAACAATCAGTTATAGAAACACATACTTATTTATACAGGAACTTTTTCAATCTGTCACTGTCATATATCCTTAGTTATATACATCAAGATTCACATACACTAGTTTAAAACATATGTAGTTACTCATAAAGACACTATTGAGGCAGTCAATAACTCACTAGCACACCCATACACACATGCATCCACCCGTACAGTCCTGCACACATGCTGTCTTCAAAACACATACAAACAGTGAGTCAGTCATTCATGCATTTGTGCCCTAAGTAATACCCGCCACCAAACCATACAGACACTCATTCTGATACTCAAAAAACCAACTAACAACCCATATAGACACTCGTGTAGCTACTTACCAACCCATGCAGCCACTTATACAGAAAGTGAGACACTGATACAGATATTTACATATTTAAACATTAGTCGCTAATACATGTATTCACTAAGATATACTTAATAAGTCAGTTATACAATGAAATTTACAAAAAAAAATCCATTAGGGACTTATTTATCTATTTATTCTTCTATCGACCTTTAGATATACATATATAAAAATATGTATTTTTTGAGAAAGACACACATTCAGTGGATGATGTCATCAGTTATGTCATCAGTGATGTCACTGACCATGTGATGAGTGATGTAATATGTGACGTCATCAGCAGTGCACTGCGGGCGCGCGAGTTATAGTTAGCTGTACTAACAATAACGGGGGAATTTCAATGGTTTTGTATGAGAGAACTGTCCAGCTAACTATAACATGCGTGAAACCTATGGTTTTTTTAGTGAGTTGCTAAGGTTTTTTAAATGCTTTTTCCTAACTATAACGTGGCTGAAAGCTATGGTTTTTTCAGTGAATATATATATATAAATATATACAAGCTCACTGTAAGTCTGCTCCCCTTCACTCACGGCCGGGTGCTGTAACAGCGGGTAACGGCACCACGCGTGTCACACTAAGACCAAAGCTCCGTTGCACAAAAAGTACATAGCACTCATGGGGACAAGTCCAATAAGTTTATTGGGCAAAACACTCTCTCAGACGCGTTTCGGCATCCACCTTTCTCAATTAGAGGCCAGCGCCACCATCAGGCAGTGTTTAAATACATCTGATCAACAAAATAAAGAAAGGACATCATATATGCATTACAAACCACCATTACTAAGTGGTGTGAGTCCAGTTGAAATCACTGTCATCCTTGCGCCCTGGATGGGCAACTACAATCAGTAATGCACAGAATTTATCATAATCAAGATATATATATATATATAGCTCACATACATTAATTTAATGGTTAACTATTGAAATGTAATACAATAATATATGGAAATCTTTTCATGCACAATGTGCTAGGAATTAGATGAATTCAAATCAGCATTAGTGATTAGTGATTAAAATGTTCTAATATTGTCAGTATTTCAAGAGTGCAATCATTTCTACACTCTTCTCTAAATTTATATTAGTGTCAGTACTTTTCAGGAAGGTTTTCAAAATAGACGCGTGTTTTGTGTATAGAAAATAAATCAATACATCACTTGCTAATATTTGTCATGTAAAATCGGAAAGCTGAAGACTATTAGGTTTTATATACCTATCTGATTACAGATGATCGTCATCTGTAGTCGTGCGAATAGGACACTAAGTTGTTGGTTTCAAAGTATGGCACATTTAGGTGATAAAATATTAATGCAATCTCATCGTGCTTGCCTCCCGATGGCATCAACACAGGAATCAGATTTCGGGTCTTGAGAGCTTGCAGAAAATATCTGGTTTGCGAAATAGATATCCAGTGAACTTTACAAATGTCAGGCAGCAGTGCTTCCCTATACATTATTTAACATGTTGTTGGCTGCCTTTAAATACTCCCAAATAACTTGCCAGTTGCAGTGAGTCCTGCAGGCGATGCAACACAATAAAATAATCAGAAAAAGGTAATAATATCTGCTCTCAATCTAATACAGGCGCAGATCATTTATCCAGCTAATTATGACTGCTAGACACCGTCTCTGCATTTTTACCTTCTAAATATTGGAAGCACATTGGCAAGTTTGTGAATGCCATTTGTATGCCTGGAAACTCATATTAATATGGACTTTAATTATGGGAAGTGTATACCTTTTGTCCCAACTGCATCAAACAACCCAAAATAATTATTTAGTCAGCTATATTTGAGTGCAGGGAGATAGATACATATTTTTTCTTCAACTACTAAAAAATAAAATCAACATTTGTCTCATTAGGTAGCGTAGACACAAAGGGGCTTATCTATTGGGATATTGCGCAGGGCAGCATAGCAAGTCACCTTGCTGTGCTGCTCTGCTTCAAAGTGAAAGGGCCTAAATGCACTTCATCTACGGCATATGGTAAATTTCTGCCTTTTCCCCCACCCTATAGCCATTTCAGCAGCCTAGCACCAATGCAGGCACCTTTGCACCATGGTGCAATGATGCCTGTGTTGCATGCAGGATTGTTTTTGTTCAGAATACCAGCTTCCATCACAAAAACAATCCTGGGAGGCCTTTTCCTCTTTCCATGTGTGCTGCAGAATGTAGAACATAATTGAACTGATGGAATTAAAATTCGCAGAATACAGTTCTAGCAAATGAACTTTCCAATCCTCTTCTTTAATGGGTATAGGGAGAGGATTCACACTTGTTCCACAGCATTCAGCGATGATTTACCAATACCTTTTGGAATTATTTTTAGGTGCTGCCACTTTTAGCTGCACTCATACTCCATCTTCCTTTATTCGTCTTAAGGAGCCTTTATTTTCTTTGTCTTTTCCTCTTTAGTAAATTTATTAAATTACTTTGTTCGTAAGAAAAAAATTATTTACATGTTTACCGTAAGCAAAGGTTTAAAATATGATCTTCGTTTAACTGAAACTTGCGGAATTTTACAAGATTTGGACAAGGAACCTATATTGTGGGAATAGGTTTCAAGTAAATTCAATCGGGAAGAGTCGCACTCGCCCATCATAGATTGCTGCTGGTCACTTATTAGACCCGTTAAGCATGCTTTTAATTTAGTGGTCATTTGAGTGTTCCAGTGAATTACCATTAGACACACTGAACCCTACTATACTACCTTTGAAGTTCCAGGTATCTATATTAGCAAAACTAAATTGAAATTTAAAACAAATCAACATATGATCACTAAAAACATTTCCCATAACCTCCATATTTCTAAGTTTACAGAAGAAGTCTGCCAAAGTAATTAGATAATCTATTACAGATCTCCCAGTTGGCGCCTATAAGTAAAATTTGCTGGAATATCCTTTTCTAATCTCCCATTAACAATTATGAGATCTAAATTTCTCAAAACTTCAAGTAATAGAGTTCCTCTTTTATCTGTCCTACTTTGATTCGGAAATTGAGTCTTGGGGATATTTAGGACACCATTTTTTTTTGAATTAGTGAACACCTTTATACTATCAGATGAGACTTTAAATGTCAAATCTCCTACTAGTAATAAGCACCTGCAGTCTTCACTTTCCAAACTAGAGGAGATAAAAACAAATAAATCATTCAATAGGTAAGAATAAGGTACATAAGGGTGCAAATATACATTTACGATCAACAGGGGATCCAAATTGTCTTGGTCATGTTTGTGATTTAGCTTAATCGCTTGCATTAAGTTGGAGGCGTGAAGAATTTGTTTATATGACCAACTAAGGTTTGTACTTAACAGAATAGCAATACCTCCTTTAGCGTGACCTCTATTCACTGGGAGCGCTGGTCGGCTTAGCACTGTATAATCTTCAGTGGACCAGTTCTTTGTGATCCAAGTCTCTTGAAGGCATATAATATCGGTGTTCTGCTCTTTTAAAAATGAGAGTGTATTTTTATTAGTGCTTAAGCCGGGGGCGTTCCAAGATATCATGCTAATGTCCTTGCTAGGAAGAATTCCTACCTTTGATGCCTAGGGATCTATTTCTATTTATGTGCACTTGCAAGCCAACTCCATTTCTTATCTTCGTCCTCTACAGGGAGCACATGCTGAATATTTGTCTCTATGTGTAGAGAAATCCTTTTACCTTCTTTACCAAGAAAGACCTGTAATGTGCTTTCTCTCTCCAAATAAGGTTTGACCCATGTGGAGGTTTCTAAATCGATGTTAGACAGCTAGTTTTGGGCCACTTTTTTTAATGCTTGTTCCACATCTGGAATTAAAACATCAATGCCACAACAACTTAATTCATCACTATGTACCATATTAAAGTGTGAAATAGCTTTGGATATATATGTTACTCTTGCACCCCTGAAGTCATTATATTTTTGAACCTCAACCAAGGCAACATCATTGCTTTCAATCAATTGAAGGCCTGGAATTCCGGCAAAGCAACCCAACAAAAAGGTCCTATTCATATACGGTTCAAGGTCAAAAATAAATTAAAAATCCAGAGTATTGGGGTCAAGTTGTGAAATATTAACAAAATTGGTCACCTCAGAGATATTTTCATGTGGGTTAGAAATAACGTTATTACCTGAAGAAGAAACAAATAAGGAAGCATTGGGGTTCAAAGTATTCTGGACAGTAAGGGATACATTTAAGACTGTTATCACTGTGTCTTGTGAAGGTTCATTTGGAACCCTTGAATTCGGAAGAGAGGAACAGTGGCCCAATAGATTGCCTTCTAATTGACCATCTTCCTTCTTTAAAACATTTAAGTCAAATTTTGTAGGCATCTTTGGAGTGGGATTGGGGTCAAAGCATAACCGCTTTTTCCTTTTTCTTTTTCTTACAGATGGTATTACTTGTATTCTTAGTGGCCGTTTCTTGAATAGATGAACAGCCAACTTTTGGAACTTCCTCTGTAGGTTGCTTAGAAGATTTTATGTCTGTTTTGAGGAACATGGGAACACCTTTTGAAATGTACTTGTATTTATTTTTTCTGACTTAACCTGCGGGCAGGACATGGACACAGCCCTTTTATCTAATGGCTCCTAATCAAAAAGCTGCTGTAAAAAGGATAAGTGTAGGTTATCTGCTGGATTCTTGTTTTCTTTCCATTTGTTTTTATTTTTCCAGCTAAAAAAAGTCTTTCCAGACTGAATGCCAGAGTCCCGCATTTTAACGTTTGAGGTAGAGTTAATTGGTAATGAATTTAACTTGTCTTAGTTATCCTCCAATTGTAGAGGAGTATATGGAGTAGATGGTCCCTTCCCTATATTAGACGTACAGGAGGGAGGGATGCAAGCTTTGCCTGACAAAGATTTTTGTTCAAAGGCTATACACTTTGTCAAGGTCAAAACATAGTCCAGAATGAAGTAAGAGTTACTTACTGATTTCTCCTATAAAGCTAAGATAGAGGACAGGATTGGACTACGTTCTAACAGATAGGCCAAGTTCATACAATATTACTGCTATTATTGTTCTGCTCAGTCATGCTTCTGATCACGCCCCGATATTGTTTTCATATGCTGGGAAAAGGCCAAATCTATTTCCCAGATGGACACTTAAAAGGTCTATGCTGTTAGATGCTGATATAGCTAGGGCACTTGAATCGGCCACTGTAGACTATTTTGGTGATAATATCGCTTCTACGTCCGTTGATTATGTTTGGGATGCCTTTAAAGCTAACATCAGGGGCATCCTACACAGTCTTATCTGTTCTAAGAATAGGGCAGGCGCTCGGGAGCTACAGACTTTGGAGGGAAAAATTATTTCACTGAGAAGGAGCGGTCTCGGATAAACCATGGGTGTACTGATAGGCTCTCTCAGGTCAACAGGGACTTGGAATATGCTCACCAGGAATATAGGGGAAGGTTAGATCATAAATGTAGGGCACAGTGGATGACAAAAAGTATGCAGAACTTTGAGTATGGTGAGAAGACAGGAGCACTCTTGGCATGGAAAGCAAGAGTACACCACACAAAAAATAACATTAATGAATTGGTAATAAACAAAAGCAGTTAAAAGTCAAGGAGTGTGGAGGACATGCAAGCCTGTCTTCACTCTTTATTCTCAGAACTATATAGGGAAGAGATTGTGCCTAGCACTGATACACTTCAAACTTGAAGAGTAAATCTCTACCAACTTTAACCAATGAGGGACGTGGAAGCTTAGACACCCCAATTACTGGGATTGAAATTAGAGATCAAATAAGTATATGTAAAAATAACAAGGCAGCAGGCACTGACGCAATCCCTAGTGAGATTTAGAAATTACACATCGATGAATTATTTCCGATAATGGGTATCCTATTTAACACAGTGTATAGAGCGGAGAGTCAGCCCCCGAATTCTTGGAAAGAAGCAACTATTGTATTAATATTGAAACCTGGGAAGGACCCTTTAAAAGTGGATTCCTATAGACCAATCTCTCTGCTGAATGCAGATTATACGATCTTTATGAGTGTTCTCGCACAGAGATTGGTCAAGTTGGCTAAGCTAAGACGTAGGCTCACTAAAGGAGGGTTAGTGCTACCAGATATTAGTTGGTACTCTGTCGCCTTCCAATTTAAAAACATGATGTTACTTGTAAAACCGGAAGAGACATCTTGGGGGAGATTATTGGGGGAAATGGCGAGGTCAGAGGGGGTTTGTGGAGGTGGAGGCTTTCTTTATAAATTTGGGGCACCTAGGTGTTTCAAAAAGGGTCGACTGGAAGTACTTAGGCCAGCCCTTATTCTTTGGCAGAAGGTCAGATGTAGATGGGATAAAGGGTATTATTCAGACTTAGCCCCAATTTGGGACTCCGTTATGTTTGAGGGATAGCCTTGCAATCCCATTTAAAAGCTTGGGTATTACTACTTGGTCGAAGCTTTTGTTTTCTGTAGGAGTGTATCCCTAGGAGGTTTCAAGAGCCAAGGTTGGAAGCGGCCTTTCTAGATTTAAATATCTGCAAATAGCCTCCTGGTATGCATCAGGAAAGGAAGATATACAAGGAAATTCGGAGATGGAGCAATTATAACAACAAGTACATATCACAAGAAAGGAGGTTTCTATTTGGTATAAGAAGTTCTTGGAGATGGAAGATTCAGAACATCCCCTGCAGTATGCAGTATGGAATCAGTCGGCTTTTGAGCCGGTGATAGAAGATCTGTATGAACATTCCTTGAAGCTCCTGTATGAAAATGTTAAACCAGATAACCTAAAAAAGAACCATTTGTTTGTTATCAACAGGCTTTATTATACCCTGCAAAGATTTCCAAGTTTGCACTAATATCCGCCCAAAATGTCCAAGGTGTAACTTTCTGAATGCTAACGACATTCACATTTTTTATGAATGTCCTGAACTCAGATTCTTTTAGAGGGGGGTGGAGGATGTTTTAAGCCACATTTTTAAATTTAAAATCAAGGTTAATCTTCCGTTGGTAATATTTGGAGATGACGGAATGCTTGTGAAGAATCCCCCGCAGTAATATAGAGGCCTATTGTTAAATTTGATATTTATAGCCCGAAGAGAGATCTGTAAGAAGTGGAAAGATCCCCTGCCCCCATCGTGTGAGGACTGGCTAAAAGCTGCATTCACCATGGCACGTGTGGGCCAGGAGGGAGAGACTGAGATTAGTATGAACATCTGGCAGACCTTACTTTCCTGGGGGTAGGGAGTTGCATCTGGTTTAGCTCTGTCCTGGTACTAACTGGTCCTGTGATTACACCATGCCTCCAACGAAGGGGGTCGGCCCGGTTTGGCTATGCAGCAGCCATAGGGTGCACAGGTATAAATAACAGCTTCTCTTTGAGAATTGCAGATGCTTATTGGTGAGATGACGATATATATATATTTTTTAAATAGTTAATTCCTTCAATCCCTTGTGTTAAAATGTATGTTGACTGAGGATGTATCCTTGTAGATGTTTGTGTATTCCACTCTGTTTGAATTGATGAATTCTGTCTTCATTGGATGCTTCCATTTGTGTCTGCTGTAAATTAGTTTTAAAATATATTGCCTGTACCTTACGTTTGTAAGTGCTCTCGTTTTTGTAAATGTTTCCCTTTGTGCTGATAGTGCTATTACCTCCCATCATTGTATTTCATGTAATTCTTTTGTAGTACCTGGTAATGGTCATGTGTGGTGTGTGTCTTCATGGCTTTGTTGGGGAAAATGTGAGCTCTACGGGCTGTAGTACGGCTGGAGCAGTTAAGGATATACATTTTTATGGACTGGAAGTGACTTAGACAGGTGTACTGCTTGATTTATAAAGCAGAAATGTGCAATGCATGTACAGACTAATTTGCAAATGAGAATGTAATTTGTGATGCAACCTATATATTAATAGGCTGAATCACAAATTGTGCAATCTCAGGTGGTCATAAAATTATCTGTCTAATGCATATTAATTAGGCATCTTTCAGTTTGAAACCTCCAGTGACCGGCTGCAAATGCAGGGATTGGAGCCTGCACGTAACAAAATACATCTGTCCCTGCTTTTGCTGTTCCAAATATAAAACTTTTTTTTTTAAGTAGCCCACGTCTATTATAGGAACTGGTGCTGCTTTAAAACAGTTTCTCATTTGGGAATACATTTGTGTATATATGATGGATGTGAGAAGTTGGGTTGTTGGTTGAAGGGAGTGCCCCTTTTCAAGCAACCACCACAATCCACATCACAGTGAACCACAACATGTATCAATGTCAGGATTACGTTACAGGCAATGCATAAAGTAGTTATGCAGCATACAAACAGGAATAACGCTAAAACACAAAAAAAATTGCACACCAATTTAGAGAAATTGAGTAAATGTTTATGAAGTATTTGACACCAATACCACAAAAATTCAATCAGTAGAACTAGAGCTGTGAATAGCCACGCAGGACTGAGTCAAAGTCAAAAGATATGGCCAGCCGCAATGGAGCGCAGGTCAGATTGGACCCATTCAGAGGTTAACATCGGAATAAGAAAACATAGTGAATTTTCTGAGAAGGTAAAGTTCAGCGGGGTGGTGTCCCAGTAATAGTGTCATCGCCAGTCACGGTGAAGATTTCTACATTTGTCACATTTTTGAAAGTCAAAAATCTTCAGCAGGGTGAAGCTGGAAGCTGTGGCCGACAACAGTTCAAGGAGGAAGGCTACTCTTTCACTGAGGGGCAGGTGAACAGGAATTGCTGCTACAGAGATGAACATAGTTGGAGTTTCGCAAAGTCAGGCCGACCAGAGTTGCACCTTGGGCAGATAGGCGAGCAGGTTGGTCCCGATCTTCCCTTGGTTCTCAGAGCAGATTTTAGTCAAAATTTTCCAAATCCTTATTTTGGTAATCCCGGGCATCTTTAGTACCACCACCAATGGTAAAAGACTGGAGGGGCACCACTTGAGGGATTACTACTCACTCAGGCTGGATCTAGGTGCAGGTTCAAGATGGAGGTAGCCTGTTCTGTCCCTAAGCCTCTGAACATGAGGCCAGCAAACTAGACCTTGGAGTCACTCTGGTAGACCCGGGTGCAGGTGATGAATTTGGGCAAAAACAGCAGGGGTTCAAGCCTCTGAGGGTTCAAGGCAGCCTCCAGGCAGCAAAGCAGTTCTTCCAGGTGCAGCAAATCCATCTTGTGGAGTAGACAGTGTCAGAGTACACTCACCTGACCTGAATAGGCAGGTTGTGCTTGAGAGAAGATTGCCCAGCCTATCCCCAATTAGTCAACCCACAACACGTGACTAGGAAATTAGTGTTGGTAGTTCCCCTTCCTGAGGAAAGGGGGTTGGAGGTGAGAGAAATAGAAAGGAGAAAGGATGGTCTGTCTGGTGGAGTCTGGGTATATACGAGTAGGATTTGTCTAGTATTCACATTCCCTGGTTACAATGCTCACACCCTTTATGGTTTCTTGGACGTCTTTGTAGATTGGAACTGTTACACGCACAATAAAATAAGGAAAAACAAGATCAGTGCCATGTAATAAAAAACAATAGTACTGTACATATGTTGTGAACAAACAATACTTTTCAAGTCTGTGACCCATTCACTAAGCCTTGTTGTAGTTCTGGGTTGTTCTCTATTAAAGGTAGAGAGCACAGGGAAGCATTGTCTTTGAAGAGTTATCCCCATTCAGATCTCATAACTGCTCTTTGATATAACAAGGGATAAACATTTCACTCTAAAATATTAGCAGTTTTTTTTCTCCAAAGGTTCTTTGTTAGTCAACTACAGTTTTTGCTTGACTTATTGGGAGAGTTCCAAAACAATCAGGAGTATTTGAATCTATTGTATAGTGCACTGACCTTGTGTGGGCTGCAGATTAGGTCCACTGTAACATCGTTCTTCATTTCAAGTGTGGTGATGTGGTGAAAAAGCTGCTGTAACCAAAGATAAACTATTCTCACCTGGTGCTGGAGCTAGGGCGAGGTGAACAGGTAAGGAGCAGGAAGTGGCAGGCTTGAATCAGGTCATGAGACTCCTCTCTCAGCAAAGAAGAGTAAACCAAGCCGAGGCTTGAAGACTTGATATGGAATTTACAGCCAAGATGGCTGCAAAATCTTGATAGTGTGCAAGAGCTCACAAGATCTCAAGACTCAAAAAAATATCAGGAAAGCAATTGGCAAGGGGGAAGGAAGGAGACCACAATAATAAGAAATGTTCCATGTGAGGACATGTGAAGTAATGTATACAATTGTGGAGTGGCTGATGAGGCATAGGAGGGTAATTTGTATATCTCACATACGCTAAGGGAGTGGCGGACAATCGTTTGTGGTGGAACATATGAGACTGCTTGGTGTGATTGATGGAAGTTGTTCCATGACTGCCTACGTTGAGGTTTGTGGTTGTCTCATGCAGACCGCATAAGCGGAGCAGGCCTTAACACACAGCAGGTCACAGAAGGAGGCAGTCCTCTGAGTCCTTTCTCAAGTCCAGAAAGTTAACTGAAGAGTGGGTCTGAGGGTTCCTTTTTATACTAGGTGCCTTCTTTGAAGTGAGAAATGTTTGCTTGAGTTTCATGATTCCACTACCCTGGCTCCTAGCCAGGGAAATTGAATCATGGTGATTCAGGGGTGACAAGTCCTTTGTGTGAAAGCAGAGCACAGCTAATTCAGTTGTAATTGGGGCTGTCCCAAGTTTGACCGACATCCTGCCAGTTTATGGCCCATCCAGGTATGCCTTATCCCTTTATTGTGGCTGTCTGGAGGGAAAAACAAAGTCCAACTGCAAACTACAGCTAGTCATGTGACCCAGCATAGGCAATAGACACCAAATAGTTTGGGGCAGGAAAATGCAAACTTTCTAAAAGTGACATTTTCAAAATTGCAACTTAAAATCCAACTTTACCCTTAAACAGGATTTTTCATTAACATTTCTCAGACATAAGACCTGAAATGCTTACCTGTTCCCAATCAAACTTCTGCACTTATTAAATGTAATAAGGCAACCCAATATTATCTTATTTGAGAGGTAGGCCTGAAAGTAGTGGACAATGAATGTAAAGTTTTTCACTACCAAAATATGTCAAACTTAAAAGTACATATCCAACTTTTAATTATAATGCACCCTGCCCCATAGGCTACCTAGGGCCTACCTTAGTGGTGGTTTATATGCACTTACAGGGGAGTTTAACGCTTGGTAAGAGGTTATGTTGCCAAGTCAAATTGGCAGTTTAAAACTGCTTTCAGGTTGTAGTGGCAGGATAGAGATGTTTTAGAGTACTACTCAAGTGGGTGGCACAACAAGTGCTGCAATTCCACCAGTATTATTTAATTTACAGGCCATGGGTATATGGTCTACACCTCTAAACAGGACTTATAAGTAAATTAAATATAGAAAACAACGTAATCAATTGTACCATGTTTAGGAGAGAGAGCATAAGCACTTTAGCACTAGTTGGCAGATATAAAGAGTCCTGAGGAGAGGTGAATGCATAGGGTTTAGAGGAAGACCACCCCAAGGCTGACAAGTCTAACAATGGCACTTACGGGTGATATGATAGCATTTGATGGGCATATGATTTCAGCCCTTGGATATATGAACATACTTCTGGAGTATATGAAGGGGCATTGGAGAGACCTGATGCCAATTTCTGAGCATATGCTACCAATGTTATTGTACGTGAGAGAAATTGTTTGACCATAGGCATGAGACAGCCTGTGTTGAGGGCATCTCTTTACTATGGTGAAGTAGAATCATTTGCACCTTAAATAATATTTGAAAAGACATAAAGTTGTTATCAGTTGAATGCCGCATTTAGAGCCCGTCTTAGAGTCATGTAAACGACCACCTAAATATTCCGAACTCTTGGCTTCCTAAGAACTTATACATTGAAACAGAAAGCCTCAGAAAACTCTGCCAATGTAAACAACTTGCCAGCAGGCCAGCTGCAGCAGGAAAAACCCAGGAACATAGTTTGGGGCAGGTGATGGGGTGGAAGACCGCTCTAATAATGTCAGAGTAGGCCTGCTGCATATCAGATTGGTTGTCTGCAGCAACTGTTGTAATTCAGCAGCGATTAGGTTAAGCATTGGCAGAAGACATCCTGAATTTAGAGATTATCGTGTCCGTTTTATGGAATCCATTTTGTATTGCTGGCAGCCATCTTGTCTGCCATGTGCTTGCCATGTGCTCTGTCCTACCTTCCTGTCAACTGCTCTTGAAATCTGCCCAGAGACGAGATGTATTTAGCCTTTCCTGTACTGCACATGCTCAGTTGAGCTTGCAGCTGTTGTCAATTTATATCTGTCAGGATGTGTTTACTAGAAACTGGACACTGTTAGCTCCTCCTACTTGTCGACCCTGCATTTTCTGTATGACCTTATATGTACCTAAAACCAGCACTCTGTGCTTGTACCGCCTTCTTTTGAGCCCCTGTGTGGGTATAAAAGGACCATGCTCCTTCCATTCAGTGTGCTACATCATACATTACCGAAGGGTGCTGTGTGAATATAGTACCCCCTCTTGTGGTTAATAAACTCTGTTTTTTCTATTCCAGTTTCTGTGCCAACTTCTTCCTATTGGTCCGAGGACCCTGTGCAAAGAAGGGAGAACCCCTAGCACTGGTAGGCCTTGCTGAGGCCCACCACATCAAATTGGCATCCAACGTGGGGCTCATCGGCGACTCGGATGCCCGAATGACTGGTCGTGACGAAGGATTGAAATCTCGCTTTAGACGTGATCACTGCCAGAGAAGACCCGGCATCCATGGCATTTTTCCTTTCTTTCTGATCTGACCATCCAGGTGGCGCCGGTCCTCGACTGAGATCTCTTCTCTTGATTCCCGTGCAGTGACCATTTGGTCGATTTGAGAACTTGGCAGTTTGACGCCTTTGATTGGTAAGGTAGTTTAGTAACACTTACTGCGGCTTTGTCTGTAAGATTTGTTTGATAATTATATATGCATTGCAATTCATATAGGCAGGTAATGAGGAGAATTTTCTCTATTTGAATAGATTTGAACGGCACATCGTACTAAAGGTACCTTAAGTGCTACTTGGATATAATACTGCATATTCTGCACTATTTTTGGCATGCCTATTTTTAGCACACTTTGTAGGTTGTGTTGCTTTTGTAGCGGTACCAGTTTTAGACTTGATGAATCACAACCGCCCCCCCGGAGGGGACGCCTAATAGGGACATGTATATTAAGTATGGTATTTCTTTAATAATGTACAGCACGTTATGGAATAAATATACTTGTAAAGATCCTGAGTTGCGTTGGCCTGTGCACGGGTCATTTGATTTGCGTAAGATTCAGTATGTGGAGCAACGAATGTTTAAGCGAAAGGCTAGGCAAGACATGTTTGACTGTGTGCGAATGTGGGAGAAAAAAGTGCGTGAGCGAATGAAGCATGAGCAAGCCTTGATTGAAAAAGAACAAAGAAAGACTATACATGCGAAAGCATTGGAAATGAAAAACAAAGTAATTAAAGAAATTAAAGAGAGAGAAGATAGGGAGCGCCACTTACAGGTAACTGGCCAATACGCTGTTAGGCAACCCCTTTATCCTATCCTTAATAAACCTCAAGATGATTTTTTGTTATTATATCATTCGCCACTTCCGTATATTTTCCCTTCCGCTCCTCATCAGTCAGATGAGGACTCTTCTTCAGACCAGGACAAAGCTAGAGAAACTCGCTCAATGTTATCTGCTGAGCGTGCATCTCAGGTTAGATCTGCTGCGCGTAAAGCCGTTCGTAGTACTGCCACTGCTTCTGAACTTTTAGATAGCATAAAAGGTTGGCAGGAAAGGGAGCAAATATATTTTACCTATATATTTGCCGCAGAGGTTATTGAATGGTTTAGAAAATATTCGGTACAAATGGAGCCTGATGATGTAGCAGCTGCTTGTAAAAAACTACTTGAAGGTCTTTTTGTCTTCTCCCAGGTGGCTGACACAATCATACACTTGGTTAAACTGCGTGTTGAAGCAGCCAGTTTGCGAGAGGAGAAAAAGGCAGCAGACGCAGCTGCACAAACATCCCACGTCAGCCTGGCACAAACTTCTACTCCTGAAACAGATAAGAATGTTGTAATTCATGTGAAACCCATGCGGGAAGCCGCGCCTTTATATGGTTCTCCTAAGGAAACGTGTACAAATGATGATAAGACTTCTGTAGATGCTAAAGGGTATTTTATTTATAATTGGGTTTACACTCCTTGGAATAGAGCAGATGTCATGGCCCTTAAAAATGCATTGCCTGATCCGCGAAAGAATCCAGCAGCCTTTTATGAGGAAGTTGAGGGTGCCATTAGCTCTTGTACTATGACTTTGCCAGATATTTATTTGTTTTTCGGATTGATATTACCCCCTGATATGTGGAGAACTGTGCATTAAGTTGATGATCGTGCAACTTTTGAGGCGTTATGGACAGACTTAGAACAAATGGATGTAGAACGGGTGCCTTCACAGAAACCGTGTAAATTAATATTACATCTCCCTGCTGTTATATTAGTTAAATTAAAGAAGATCATTCCCCCTAAAAAAGATAGATTGGACTGTGTGAGCGTCGTGTAAGCAGAAGGCCGATGAATCAGTTTCAGATTTCTTTACACGCTTTGAGGAGGCATTCTGCAATTTTAGTGGCCAGTCATTGACAGATGACACGGGTAGGCATCTGTTTGTAGATAAATACATCACAAACCTTTTGCCAGGAATAGCTAGTCGCCTAAAGGCCAGTGAGAGTTCATGGACTACCTCTTCTCCGGTTTCTCTTTTAACCATGGCTCAGTATTATGAGCGACAAGAATTAGAAGCTAAAAATAATGAGGATAAAAAGTCTAAAGAGTTAAAAACAAAGGTTATGTTGTCTCAAGCTTATGGCCCGCCTTCTAGAGGTAATGATAGAGGTGGACGTGGATCTTATGGTTCGTCCTTGCCTTCCTATACCCGTTCGAATTTGTCTGTTGACCAGTGTGCGTACTGCAAGAAATTTGGACATTGGATTTCTGATTGTCCAGTGCTGCATGCTCAGCAGTGTCCACGTCGTCGGGGACAGATGAGAAGTCGTTCAGGATATTTAGGGCCTAGAGGAAGCACGAATGATCATGCTAGGTTTGATGCTAATACACGTGGGCAGGATGGGTTTAACACTTTTGATAGACGGAACCAATACCAAATGTCAAACTATGTGCCGTCTGATTTTCAAGATTCTGCTTATGCATAGGATTGCCTAGGATGGGGTAAGGAATCAGTTGAAGTTCCAGTAGATCAGAAGAGTCCCTATGTTACAGCACATGTTTTGGGTTCTACTGATCAGTTTCTGGTTGATACAGGAGCTACTTGTAGCGCCTTGTCTAAACAATTGTTTCCAAGGGCTCCCCTGTCTGGCTTAACCATTACATCGATAGGTTTCGATGGAACTCCTTCCCTTAGCCCATTATCACAACCACTTGCATTCCATGTTGATAAGTTCACTGCTCCATGTCCGTTTTTGCTTTCTCCAAACACACCAGACAATATTGTGGGTCTTGACATGCTCAATTATTTCAGGGCCACGATACGATGTTCTCCGGAAGGAGTACGGGTTATTTTGAATGACAACTACCCTGTGACTGAGAGATATTGTATTGTTAAAGAGCACATTGCATTAGCTTCACTCCATAGTACTTTGTGGGCTACTTCAGAAACGGATGTAGGGCAAATGGTTATTCCACCAGTGCATATTAGTGTCAAGGAGGGTGCTTAATTAAAATGGCGGTTCTGAAAGAAGTCTCTTACAATAGTCCGATTCTTCCCATTTTGAAAAAAGATACTGACACTAGGATTTACAGATTTATCATTGACTTGAGAGAAGAAAACAAGATTGTAGTACCACAGTACCCTGTAGTTTCTGACATAACGTCACTACTTACTTTGGCTCCTCCAACAGCAACTACATTCTCTGTTATAGACTTGAAGAATACTTTCTTTTCGATCCCTATTCATCCTGAAAGACGATATTTGTTCGGTTTCACTTTGAATAACCAATCGTATAGATTTTGTAGAGTTCCTCAAGGCTATACTGAGAGTCCTAGTATTTACAGTCAAGCATTGAAGAGACAACCTGATTCCTTTCCTTTGTCTGAAGGAGTGGCTCTCATACAATATGTCGATGACATCTTGTTGGCAGCTGATACACCTGAGCAGTGTGAGAAATGTACTTTGTCTTTACTTTCTTTCCTTGCTACATACAACCATAAAGTGTCATGGAAGAAACTGCAATATTGTAGACTGAAGGTGATCTATTTAGGACACCTTCTGTCTAAGGAGGGCGGTGCACTGACACCAGATCTCATTCAAGCAATTTTAGACACACCAGTACCTTTCACACAGAAAGATGTCCGTGCATTCATTGGTTTGACTTCGTTTTGTAGGCAATGGATATTAGGGTTTTCACACATTGTTAAACCCCTGCTAGCGCTTTTGACTAAAAACACTCCGATTCCCCTTCCATGGACAGATGAATGCCCAAATGCTTTTCGGCAGTTAAGACAAGCTCTTTGCTCTGCACTAGTGTTAGGCACACCAGATTACACGAAAGTTTTTACACTCTATTTACATGAGAAAGATGGATGTGCATTGTCAGTTTTAGTACAGACACACGGGGCATACGTTTCTGCAGTTCTTGATCCTGTTGCTCTTGCATTGCCTGGGTGCTTCCGTTCAGTTGTGGCAACAGCTGTGTCCATACGTCAGAGTGAAGGGATAGTTTTGTCACACAAACTGTTGGTTCTAGTACCACATGCCGTAGATGCCCTTTTGAATCAGACTAAGACACAACACTTAACTAGTGCTCGCTTGACAGGATATGAATTGACACTGTTAGCACCTCATATTACCTTGAAGAGGTGTGCGACACTGAACCCAGCCACTTTGTTGCCATATCCTGCGACTCAGTCCCAGTCAAAGGAACCTCACGATTGTATATTTCTTACTGAGGAACATACAAAGGGTCGCATTGATTCACAAGATACGCCCCTTGCAGATGTAGATGGGGAACTGTGGGTTGTTGGGTCCTGTCTAAAGTTACCAGATGGCACGACATCAGCTGCTTATGCAATTACCACGCTTGAGACAGTAGTGGAAACATCTCGCATACCACAGAAGTCGGCTCAAGCAGCTGAACTAATAGCTTTGACACGAGCGTGTGAACTTAGCACTGACGTGTGTGTGAACATCTACACGGATAGCCGCTATGCTTTTGAAGTGGTCCACGATTTTGGCCTACTCTGGAAGGAAAGAGGCTTTCTTACATCCCGCGGGATGCAGATAATGCACGGAGAATTAGTACATAATCTCTTGACTGCACTTAGATACCCAAAGAAAGTTGCTATTATGAAGTGTAGTGCACACAAGAAAATCATTGACAAAATAGGACAAGGCAATGCCTTTGCAGATAGCGTAGCTCGTGAAACTGCGATGCATCGAAGCACTACATCCATGTACGTAGTGAAATCACAAGCTGAGCGTTGGCATGATGCTAGAGAGGAAGTATTGGATATACAGAGATCTGCCTCTGTGGAAGAACTTGAGCAATGGTTTAAAGAAGGAATGTTAGACGATGAGGGCTGTTGGCGTAACAAAGAAATGAATAAGTGGGAATTGCCAGCAGCGTATTTACAACCTATGGCACATGTTGGAGCTCTAGCAATAACTAAATTGCTTACACAAGTTTCGGAGAATCCTAAAATTGCCAGCACAGCTAAAAGAGTAGTACAGACCTGTTTGATCTTTTGGCAGTATAATCCTGGAAAAGAGACACAAACTCCTACAGGAGGGTTTGCTACACCGACTGCACCTTTTGAAGTTTTACAGATGGATTACATCCAACTTGAACGCTGTAACAATCTAAAGTATGTCCTAGTGGTGGTATGTGCCTTCAGTAAATGGATAGAGGCATACCCTACGAAGAATAATACAGCGCTCACTTCAGCCAAGGTGCTTTTAAAGCGACCACATGATGGTCAAGGCCTTCGACAGATCCAGCAGCTTGGAGCCGAGGTGGCGAGGACCCGAGCAAGTGCTTCTGGCTACGAGGACAGCAGTTCGAGTGATGAACCGGAAGAACTGGGACCACAGCACACACTGCAAACGTGTGTCGCCTACCTTGGTGCAGCCAAGGACCATGCTCCTTCCATTCAGTGTGCTACTTCATACATTACCGAAGGGTGCTGTGTGAATATAGTACCACCTCTTGCGGTTAATAAACTCTGTTTTTTCTATTCCAGTTTCTGTGCCAACTTCTTCCTATTGGACTGAGGAAAATTCATTGTTGCTAGAATCTGCGTAGAGGTGGATGAGCAGACAAGCTAACAGGGAGAGCTGAACCAGAACTAAGCAAGGTTCTGGCTTTGCTCTGAAAGCCTGTTCACAAAGGATGACTTATAAATATTTGGCATCTAATTCATGCAATAAACATTATGTAAAGTTGCTTCCAAATTACCAAAAAAAAGTGTATTTCTTTAACATCCTGAATTGTTTCACCTTAACACATCATACTCTCTTGTGTAATAAGAAAAAGGAGGCTTGGTGAAGAAAAATAATTGCCTAGAATCTCTCAAATTGATGAAGTTAGGAAGCTGAGATTGTTTCACATTGTGTAATTCATCCACTACATGGGCATCTTTTTTTCTCTCCCCTCCTTACATCAAGGGTCATTGCTTTGTCTTTAATTCTTGCTTTGTGAAGTCAAAACAATGGGACAGGCAAAAGCCACATCCATTTGAATATCCAGGAGGACCTCATTATGAGTCAAAGACAGGCACCTGGCTTGAGCCTGCCTTGAGATTTTAGGGGCACGCCCACCTCTAAAACGAGGTCCGGCATGGTAAAATGGCCTACTCAGTTGTGTGTAATGTGAAAGCAAGACCTCAGGCATGGACCTTTTTGGGCTTATGCCTGTTTACTTGCTCGATATCTGTATGATGCCTGCACAGTGTTAAGTGTGAAGGATCTCAGATGTAATTAAATACTGTCCCTGTTGGGTTCCAAAATCAAGTCTTTTGAATTTGAAGGGAAAAATGCTAGAATTCCCAACTAATCTACAACGCCTTCAGGTAATCCACAACAGCAATGTTTGCATATCATTTTAAGTCCATCTTGCATTCCATAATATTATTTGTTTTTCCATATTTGTGTTTCTGTAGAGGTTTCATGTGAACGGAGTCACCTTTAGACATCCAGGTGAGTTTAGGTTGAGGGTGAGTTTTCAGGGCATAAGTGAAAGCTCTGTTAATGGATCTGAAGGTAGTGTAAATTTCTCACAATGCAGGTAGTGGTGTTAGAGATCTGTCTTTAGATTTCCTGCACATGCAATCCTTGGCCTCTATGTAGATCGCACAAAGAAATGGTCATATGTGTGCCAATTTCCATTGTGATTTTATAGGAAAGTGAGAGAAGGCAGTACAGAGCTGTAAAAATATTGACTGTGCCAAAGGGAAATAAAATGAACTGCCTAGAGCCGAGTTGGTGGGTTCTTTTCGTGGAGACATTTAGATAAATGAGGAGATGAACAGAAGTACATGCAAAGGAAGAAAGTGACAAGATGATGTGAAGATAGAAACTGATTTGCGGGATCTGTGGATGGACAATTTCAGAAATATGTAGGGAGAAAAAGGAGCAAACGTTTAATATAGTGTTAGACAACCAGAGAAAGTGGCATAAAGCACAACAGAAGTGATAGAGACAACTCCCCTTCCAAAGATCTTAGCAATGATTACTCAGTCTAACATTTTCAGAACGGAAACATTTTGAATTGCAATTGTTCACAACAAATTATCACGTTGGTTCCCCTCACAGGCATTGGAGAACAAAATGAATCAGGCTTGATTTTAGGCAAATGATCAGTGATGTGCTACATGTCTCAATGCTGTAATATAAAACTCACAGAGAGACAACCAAATACTGGCGAGGAGGCATGCTGTGTAAAGTATAGGATTTTATTTTCAAGCCACACCCCTAATTATGTAGATCGCCCTTCTTGGAAAGGATTCATCCATAAACTTCTTTGCCAATACCCCTTTTAGTGATGCCCCAGCATTTTTCTCCCACTTAAAGCACTAGCTGCCTGAGTGATGACCAGAGTCTTCTGATCAATACATAGCATTGGCCGTTCAATCCCATCTATAGCTGTGGGTGTGGCACTTGGATACCTGGGACACAATGCTTCAGCCTATGAAGTCAGTCCTTAAATGATGTGTTCCCCTCCACAGCATCAGTTTTCCTCTATATGAGTCCCCTTGAGTATATGAGAAGTATTAAACATAGAATCAGCATGCCAAGACGGATCTTCAAAGCCCCCAGCACTGCCCCACTTACTTCCCTTTGGCTCTGTGTGGACTGCCCCTCATCTGACTCTGGAGTTATACAGTAAGTCAAAGTGTCATTGATTGTGGTGGTTTTAAATCTACTGCCAAGTCACAGTCAAATGTCAAAGATATCATGGTTGTCAATATCAAATCTTTTGCTATTGGGGTATTATTCCTAAGTGCACTGTGCAGTATCAGGATTTTTAATGAGATTTGGTAGCAGTGCTTCCCTCATTACAGAGTTTAATGATGCTTTATTGCCAAGCATGTAGATGCATATACATTTCAAAGTCAGTGGACTATTTTTACTGCTCAGTATGTGTACAAGGGGAGGACCTCAACACGGTATACATCCTTTACAACGCAACTTTTACCACGCAGTGCCTTTACGACGCAACTTTTACAACGCAAACCTTTACAACGCATTGCGCTGGGGGGCGCTCTAGGATAGGTAATAGATTTAATGTACTATCCAACACCTTCCCTACTATCCACGGGGACTGGAGTTGGAATAGTAAATTAAACTATTCACTATCCAGCGCCCAAAAGCACTATGCGTTGTAAAGGTATTCGTTGTAAATACCGCGTTGTAAAGGCATGCAATGTAAAAGCATGCGTTGTAATGTCATACATCCGCTCAACACACCAGCACCAAGGTAATTTACACACATCCATCAACATATACATACATCTGGAGACAAATACACAATTGCACACAAAATACTTCCATGCATACATACATCCATATGCATGTTTACACTGCTGATGCTGTTCTGTACTTATTCTCTGAGGGAGGGAAGTTTGTCCTCAAGCTGGCCCTTCCATATTTATGAAGCATCACTCATACCCCATGTTGTGTACTTCTTTGTTGGTGTCATGAGGTGCATAAGGCCGTGGATTCTAATCATGATGGTGAGCATGCAGTGGGTGTCCCCCTCTTCCTTGAAGACCTATAGGAAAGGTTGTCACCTCCCTCAAAGAAACATGCTGAATAGTTCTATGTATGCTGAAGTTATGGAAGGGTCAGACGATGGTACTTAACCCCTTCCACGCTCATGACGAGCTCAGCTCGTCATGAGGTACGCCTGTCGTACGCTCATGACGAGCTGAGCTCGTCATGTAACGCATTATTTGCGATTCTTTAGCGCACCGCGGTAAAACGCTTAGCGCGGAAGGGGTTAAATGTCAGTTTGTGTACAATTATCTGTATTATTTTTCTTTAACACCGCAATTCTAACCTTGTTTTCATGAAAAATATTTAAGAATAGTCTAGATATTTCTAAAACACTTGTTGTTGCTGTTTTATGTTTATATTTCAAAGAAGGGAAATATTGTATTATGATGATGTTCATCATTTGTTTTACTTCCAGTGGCATGAAAATACTGAACAGATCAATGGTCACAGTTTTAATCCTCTTAAAGTAGCTTAGTTTAGGGATTAAAACTTTCATTACAGATATCTTTATATAACCTCTGATCCTACTTTCTCCTTTGCATTCTTCTAAAGGCCCTTCTTTATCTGCTGGTCATGGGGCAGTGGTGGGGTTGTTGACACAAATGCTGACCTTGCAACTATTACATTCTAATGGGGTAACCCAATAAACTTAATATCAAAAGGGAATGGATCACTTGACCTGAGTAAACAGGGTTTGCAACATTCATGTATTTTCAATTTTAAAAAAACTCATTCACGTGCTCAAGTCGTATATTTTGGTTCTCTGCCCTGTGTATTTAGAAATGTGATCATCTTTGGGTTTCTCTTTTGTTGTGTGCTACCCCTATCCGGAGATGAACCACTGTTATTGGAGTAGTGATCAATGTAAATTACTGTATGTGAGTAACTTCGAAGATACATACATACAAAATATTACCAACCCCTTCCTTCCAAGGATACACTTTTGGAAATGCTATTTAGACAACATCATCCTGATATGGGAGGGTGACAAAGAAAGTCTAATTGACACAATATAACAATTAGCAATAACCACTGGCTGAGACATGGCTGAGAACAGAACACCAGTGAAGGTGTCTACAAGGTGTCTACAAGACAAGGTTCGTTCTTTATTCTTTAGTGTCCATTTGACAGGCTGATGCCAGCAGGGCGAGGGGAGCGGTGGTCCACCGTAGGAGAGACCCTGGGTTAAGGGGTGTCTGCGTTTCTTTGCACTCTTTCCTAGAGCGACCGTCTTTTGATATACTTTCATATATTGCGATGACTTTGCTACTTTCATAACAAGAGAATACAAAAAAGATATAAAAGTTTTTTCGCTGGTGAAGGAGAACATTTCGAAGAAACGGTCTAGAGCTTTGCAGGAGATAGAAAAGAATGTGGAGAACATTGGACATCTAGTTTTTGCAACCCCCTGGGAGGGGCATGAGAGAAACTGTAACCAGTGCAATGGAAAGAACACGACATTTGGTCATGCTGTTGCACTATATTGAGGTCTATAATTACTAGTTGGGGCTGAAATGTGTGGATTGACTACCTTTTCTTTGTTAAGTTATAATTTGTTTTAATTTTGCATATGGCATTGTAGCTAGCAGTCAAATTAGGGTTCTTTTCCATGTACTATGAGCTTTTAACTCATTGCATTAAGACAAAATTTGACTACCCTACATTTTATCCATTTTCATTATGCACATGTTTGGATTAGCAGCTAATAAACACAGCTTTACCAAATGCATTAAGTAAAAGAATCTTCTTTTGCCCACTAGTTTTGTTGGACATTACTGATTAATTATCTAACATTGGTGGTAAGACAGTTGTGAACAATTGAAAGGCATGGCGGCTGAACTTGAGCCACAGTTTCAAGCAGCAGCCCAGGCCCATTGTTGAGGCCCGTCCTGATATACAATGTATTTATTGTGCTAACTGTTAATGTTTACTGAAAAAATAATAAAAAGATTGTAAAAAAAATATGAAGTAAAACATCAATTAAATAATAAGAAACAAATGTACATTTAACTAATTTTAGTTGAAAGAAATAATGTATACATTAGAACAACTTAAAAAGTCAGCCAAAAATGTTGATTTGGAGTGATCAGGTGTACCTTTTCTGCCCCAATGTAGACAAAAGTAAGGAAAGTGTTGGATTTTGGAGGGGTCAGATTTACTAGTCCCACTCCAATGTAAATATTATAAGAAACGTGTTGGAATATAGAGGGGTTGGGTTTACTTTTTCCCCTTCAACCTGGACAGCAAAAATGTTGGAATTTATAGGGATCAAAATTACTGGTCTCAATCTTCAAGCCTTTAGATCTGCCCTAAAGACTCACCTCTTTGTACGTGCTTACCTGTAGTAGTGCTGTTGTAATTTTCTGACCTTTTTTTGATAGGCGCCTTGACACCTTCGGGTTGAGTATGCGCAATACAAATCGCTTAATAAATAATAAATAAATAAATAAATCCAATGAAACTAACAGTAGCCAAGGCGCTGGACTTTGGAGGTGTTAGATTTTCTATTCCCTTCCAACATAAACAACATCATGGAAAGTCTTAGACTTTTGAGAACTCAGGTTTGGTATTCATACGCTAACCTGAACAACAATAGGGAACGTCCTGGAATTTGCATGGGTCAGATTCACTATTCTTACTCCAATTTGAACTACAGTTGGGAAAGTACTGGACTTTAGAGGAAAAGGGTTTATTATTTCCACTGCAAACTAAACAACAGTTTCTAAAGCTCAGGACTTTGGCAAAGTCAGATTTAGAATTGCCTTTCCAACGTAAGCATCAGTAGGGAAAGTGTAGGACTGCGATAGGGTTGGATTACGTACTTGTACTTCAATGTAAAAAAACAGTAGGTAAAGCATTGGACTTTGAAAGGGTTGGATTAACTATTTCGATTTCAATGTAAAAAACAGTCGGGAAAGTGTTGGACTTTGGAAAGGTTAGTGTCATCTTCTTTCATTAGGGGGTTGTCTTGGAAAGTTCCTTTTTTCCATGGCTACCCCACGCTTTTTGCCTGGTTTATTGTGCCACTTTGACTGAAAGTGTACTGGGTTCCTGCTAAACAGGTCCCTAGTACTAGTGTTCTTTCCTTAAACTGTATGATTGTTTCACAATTGGCACCCGTTTAGGATCCTTGTAATTCCCTCGTAAATGGTCCCCCGGTACCTAAGGCCTTGCAACTGAAGAGGGCACACAAGGGCTGCAGCACAAATTGTGCCACCGTATTGGACCCATCACCAAGTTCATGCAAACTATTATTATAGCCTGCTTGTCTTGGGTCAGAAAAAACAAAGAGTCGACATGGCACACATCTCTCTGCACCGTGCCAGCAAAACACTGCATGTGGTAAA
This sequence comes from Lissotriton helveticus, assembly GCF_964261635.1. Lineage (NCBI taxonomy): Eukaryota > Metazoa > Chordata > Amphibia > Caudata > Salamandridae > Lissotriton > Lissotriton helveticus. The sequence continues at coordinate 1,754,131,708 of NC_136063.1, forward strand.
GAGAAGGAATTTCTATGGCAGGCCTTATAGCCCAAAGGCAGGGCACACTTTAACCATGCGTGGGCATATGTTCCCGAATGGATGTACCCCAAGGTGTTGGTACCAAACACCTTGTTTTAATTAACTCACACTAATATCAGTACTGGATTTATTAATAGATGCACCCCGGGAGCCGCATAGAGGTGCCCCTTCAAAACCTAGCATTTTCTTGTGTGTTGACAGACCGATCTCGCCCAGCCAGCCACCATTGACAGGTGTCTGACCTCCAGGAACAAAGCCTGCACTGGTCGGAGGTGTTCACAACTCTTCCACACAGGATGTGCAGTCCAAGGCTCGAAGCTTCAATGGCACTGCCACCTTTGTTACATGACCCAGGCCTCTCCAGATAGCAGAGATGTCCACCCCAATTGTCCTGATCCCATGTTTTGGTGGCAAGACAGGTGAGAAAAATTTGGAAGATTAGAAGGTGTACCCACATCCAGCCAGCAACGCTCCTAGGACGGGCCAGCTGGACCCCACTTTTCAATTTTGCCCATCTTGGTTTGGATGGAATGGGCATTCTAGGGTCAGGATTATGACCTCTTCCTTCAGGAAGTGGTTGTGTAGAGGGTGTAGACACCCTAACGATAGGTGGTCTATTGGCTGCTACCTGTCACTACTCTTAGTGCCCTTAAATTTATTATTTAGGTGCCATCCCTGTACATGAGAACTCAGATTCAACCAATCGTGAGAAGAAGGTCGAAGCAGAGTCACTGCCTGGCGAGAACTGCACCAGACCTGTGGAGTTTGGAGCGAACCCCACCCGTCCTCAGCCCTCTCGTGACAATTGTGACAGTGTCATCATCATGCTGTGAGCTGGAGAACTATGAAAGACTTGGTTTGCCTGCCAGCAATTTGAAAATCACCTACAGTCCCCCATGAGTAGAGAAGCTACTCCCCTGCGGTCTGTAAGCACCGGCAACCTGAGTCTGGTCCACAGCCTTGAAGCTCCCTGGCCCAACTGATGCCGCAGACAACCAGAAGTAGGTACTCCTACTTTGGATGGTTGGATCTGTCTTCCCACTCAGTGTGAAGACGCCAGGACCAACTGGATTCATGTTGTACCAAGCCCCAGATTACCGGATGCCCTCCACCAAACACCAATAGTAAGAGTCCAGACCAGATCCTCACTGCACCAGTACCAAGCAGCTGTCGAGGAAGATCAGCATCACTGAGACCCACTTTGAGAGTGGCCCAGCTGCCTACATTTCTCCTCTGCCAACTGTTTGTCCTGACCATGAGGTGCATCTTTGTGCACCCAGCCGAGCTGACCTAACCACTCTACACCTGAGCCGCCCAGGCCAGGACACGAAGAACTGGCTGTGCCCCCATGCTCCAAGATCCCTTTTGACCTAAGCTGCGATTTGTGAGCGCTCAGACTTGTTCACAAGTCTCCCTGTGCAGCCTAGTTTTGGGTGGCCCCTCCATCACTAGAGTACGCCAGCTACCAGCCTCACCGTCCATTAGATTGCATTGTGCATAAAAGCGCACAGGTTTGAACTCTTTACTCACCTGTGAATATTGCTATCGAAATTTAACTTACCTAGGAACATAGTTCTTAGTTTTAAACATATATAAAAAAGTGTTCTTTTTATAATTTGGTCTCAGGTTTATTCCTTGAGTGTGAGTCTCATTTATTGCCTATGTGAGTACAACAAATGCTTAGCACTAATCTCTAATAAGCCTAAATGTTCGGCTACACTGCCACAAAAGAGAGCTTAGTATTATCGACTTTAGCTTCCAAAAACCAGTTGAGGACCCACTGGACTCTCTGCACAGGGTAGTCACTTTGAAGTACACTCTATAGAGAGACAGCTTTCTACACTTACCTCCTCTTTTTCCTGTATTCTTTTGTTAGCCTTAGGACTCTGACATGTTACCACTGCTGACTGGTGCTAAAGTGCATTTTCTTATCCCCTAAAACATGGTGACATTGCTGTGTACACAATTGACATATTTAGTTTACTTGTAAGCCACTTGTAGAGTGGTATGCAATATACCATGCACCTGTGACCTACATTCTGCTAGAGGGCCTGCAGCACTGCTTATGCCACCCACACAAGTAGTTTTTCAAATGAGTACCAGGCCTGTCATTTTACTGTCACTTTAAGATAGAATCTAAAAACACTTGGCAAGCCTTAAACTCCCCTTTTATTACACATACATCACCCCTAAAGAAGGCCCTAGGTAGCCCTACATGCAAGGTGCTGCCTGAGAAAATGGTAGGCCATGTACGTTTAGGTTTCACATGTCCTGGTAGTGGAAAACACCCAAATTGATTTTTCACTACTGTGAGGCCTTCGATTATTAAATCTTCTTTACTGGTAAGGTTGGATTTAACATTACTATTTTAGAAATCCATCTTTAAGAAGGTAGACATTTCTCTGCTCCTAAACTTCTGTATGCCTTGCAACCTGTCTCAAATACACGTCTGGGGTGGGTGTCAGTTACACTTTGTGCATTCTGTCTAGACAGCCACAAACAAAGAAAAAGGTGGTTGTGACAGAAAACTCATCTGCATTTTGATAGCTCTTCCTGGGCAGAAAGAGAGGTGGAGCTGGCATGTATACCTGAATCGGAAGTGTCCTGTTTCACACAAAGGGCTGATCACCCCACACTGAAAGTCTGGAGACAGAGTGGGGAATAAGGAGGACCTGTGCACTTCAAGGGCCTGCTTTGAAATCACCCCACTTCAAAGGTGACACTGGGTATAAGTACTAGTCCTCTGACCCTACCAATACAGTACACTTATGGACCTGTGTAGAACTCTTCCAGAAGTAGAGACTACTGCACTACAAGGATTGCTACTCTTCTTGACTTGACTGCTGCTCTTGAAGAACTTATTTTCTGCTTTGCTGTGCTGCCCTAAAGCCTGCTGATCTCTGCCCTGCTGCAGGCAAATACTGGATCCCTCCAACTTGAACCCAGAGTAACTCCAAATGCCTGATGGCTTGCCCCATATTCTGAGGATCTCTGGGCCAATCAACGACTATCAACAACTTCCTTCAACCCTGTAACAGCACCTGGAGTCTGCCATCCTTGAGTCCCACCCTGCTAAGGGGTGTGAAACTAGTCCTGGGCCTTTGAAAGGTGACTTCTGCTATACAGGACATCACAATCTACACAGTGATGACTTTGCACTGATCGGAACTGACAAATTACCCTTTGACACCGATGCAGGAAGTGATCAACGACATTGTTTTGACAGACTGCACAGCCCAACGAAGACAGACATAGCAGCTCGACCATGATACAGTGTCTGCATCATAAAGAGGTTTGTTGATGAAGCCTTCATCTCTGGTGCGGATCGAGACCGACGCATTGAGTATTCAAAGTCGACTCCATCCAAGATCCTTTTTCAGCGGGACATGCAAGAGTTCTGTAGCCTGCCTGCCCTCCATCGTGGTCTGCCTCAGCTTTTGATTTACCCCAGTCGAACATGCTCTAAAGCAATCTCTAAGCACTCATTTTTTACTTTATTCTTTAAAAATTCATATCTCCAGTTCTACTTATTAGATTATTGTCCTTTTTGACTTGTTTTACTCATAAACATATAATATGTTGTACCAAACCTGTGTGGAATAATTTTGTGGTGTTCTCATTGTGTTACTGTGTGTGTTGCACAAATACTTTACGAATTTCCTGTTTAGATGAGCCTGACAGATCCGTTACAAGCTACAGAGGGTGAGCACATGTTATATTTTAGTGTGTATCTAGCTTACTCTGACCAGAATGGTGCTCCCTACTTAGACAGGGCACATTTACCTGCCACCTAGAGACCCCCTTTCTAACAGATACCTTTTGGGGGGAAAGTTATGGAGGGGAATGCTCAAGGTTCCCCAAATGTGAAAAAGGGCTCAACAAGGAGGGTAGAAACGCCTAAGCAGTTAAGGGGAAAAAAATCTAATTCTAAATGTTATTGTTTCTAAATACCGTGCATCATGCATTTTTTCATTGTCTATATTGCCCTGGAGGTGGACTTTAAGTAGTTATGTAGTGACTATGAAAGTATCCTTTGAAGATTTCATTTGATTCAAAGCCTAATTTAGATTTTGGTGGAGAGGGATGTCTGCCACACAGTAGGAGATGTCCTGTCCAGCACATCTGATGTGTTTTTGACATCAATGTTAAGTGAGTGCAGAGGATGAGACATCCACTACATTCTGTAGGACGTCCAACATCTGCCGAACTCTACATAAGTTCCCAACATTTTTATCATAATGAAGCTGTTACTGACCCAACTGCACATTTTCTCTTCCACTGGTACAACTAGATATATATTTTCCATTGTAGCACTCCCTGCTTCTAGACTGTGACTACCCATCATTTCTCATTGTACTTCTAAGTATTAAAGTAATAGAATTGGAATCAAAAGATTTAGAGACTGTCAATGAGAACATCACTTTCAGTACTGGTTATGAGCATGTGCATTTCCAATGTGTTTGCAAGTAGATATCAGTGCTGCAAGGAGTGAAAGAGAACCACAATGTTTGTACAGTAGAATGAGCACATAGGCTGATGTCTGGTAGCAAGTTTCCAGATTTAATTTGAGCTGTTTCCATAGGAAAAAGTGGATGTGATATGAGGCTTTAACCTCAGGCACGTACTTATTGGGTGGAGCCTGCTTTCTGATCACAACTGCTGGGTGCCCAATTTTAGCATTTTTCTGGGGTCAGATCTAGATGAACTGTCCATGTTTTTCAAATGGAGAGAGAGAGACTGACAACAATTCATACATCAATACAACTACGATTAACAAATACAAAATCATGTCAAACTTCTTAGCAATGTCACTGCAGCTATACAGGGACAACTGATATAATAAAGTCAGTTTAAATGACTCCTACTCATTTTCTGATTCCATATATTCCTGGTTGCTTCCTGCTACTGAATGCTTAACAAGAATAGGAAAAGTTATGGAAATGTAATTGATAACCACAAGTGCAATAGTACACAATGGGTCTCTCTCCATGTGACAAGGGTGTTGGACCTGACCCTTTTTGCAGAGTCCCAACCAAATATTTTGCCTTCACCCCTCCTGGTTTTTTGTTTTTTGTTTTTATTGGCATTAGGACTTTGCCACTGCTAACCAGTGTTAAAGTTCTCCCTCCCTAAAACATGGTAAAATTTGCCAACACCTGATTGCCACTTTTAATTTAGTATGAGGTACTTTATGGCACGCAGTTCCTGCACATTAAACATACCATTAAACATACCATTGCACCATGAGTGCCTAAGGCACTCATGGTGCAACCCACTAAAGGGACAATTTAAAACATGTTGCAGGCCTTTCCTTGCAACCTTTATTGGAGTTTAGGCTGCCAATTCAACCTGACAAAATACACCATTTGCCAGGCCTAAACCTTTATTTTTAATACATATAAGCCATTCCTAATATTGTATCATATTCGATATGGGTACCCCAATGTAGGCCAGGTACACATCCCAACCTTTCACCTATATTCGTCCCTACACTACCTACATAATGGGCTGCTAGGATTGACCCTTTACCTAGTTACAGAACTGCTTACTGAACGTGGGGTTTCCCTCAACATTAGCCTCATACATTATGCATGAAGATCCTTGGATTCTTGGACACTCAGCAGGACTACCATCTGCATAATAACTATGTACAAGGTTAATTCCCGACGTCATCTTAAGTCCAACAGTGGCACAGCAAGGTAGAACCCCTGGGGATAACTTCGGGTATATACACATCACATCTTGCTGAGAAAGTGAGAGGAGATCCGGACTTCCAAGCTGACACACTGACACAAGATACTGAAACCCCTGCATGCAGATACTTCAGCTCGCAGTGTTCTGACATCCCTTGTGGGGTATCCAACCCGAGACCAGGACGAGGTCCCACAGTTTCTGACTTCAGGTAATGGGTGTTGACATTATCCTAAAGGGATTCTTGGCTTAACACCTACATACATGCTAGGTACACGTAGGTACATCTAGTTAGGATAGCATAGTAGGAGTATGCATTTTTATTGTCATATATTTTATATTCTTGCCTGTATTCATGATTATAGCAAAATGGTAGAAATCTACCATCCTTTTACTTTCTTAGTGCTTCTAATCATTTATATCTGTTACTGTCCAATGGTTGTTTCAGCACACCTTTTTTACACTAGAATAATGACTGTTCAATAAATACTTATTGAAAAAGTTCCATACCGTTTATTCTCTGTATCTCTCTGAGACTAAGTGAGGACGAGTGGCTGAGCAAATTGTAGTACACTGTTTCCAAGGTCTTGAGGGATCAGGGTTGTCATGTTTGATAGTTACCAAGCACTATTGCCAACTATTTGCCTGCCAAAAGGGATAGCTCCCTCGATAGAGGATTGTACTTCTTAGGGTACATTCTTCACTGCACTATATATCAGAACACATGGTATCCCCTCATTAGCCGTAATACTGGATGTATTAAGACAAATACAGAACAAATATGGAGCAGAACCTGCTCTGAACTTAGGATGAAGTTACTAAACAACTTTGCCAAGGTATCTGCTATATTATTAGCAAACATTAAAGGGGAAGCAGCATCAGTGGCAATACTCCAACGCCTGAGAGATTTCACTCCTTTACTGCAGGAGACACAATTAACTAAAATAATAGAAACTGTTTATTCTGAATTAGGTAGAGATAGTTTGGGAGCTAGACTAGTAAATCCCCAACTATTGGGGGGTACAGATAAAGACTAGGCAAAGCAAACACCAGTTTCTTCAAAGAAGACATGGGAAAATAGCAAACAACAAAAGAATATTGACAATAGATATCAATCCAGAGGTGAGCATCCTCAAAAGGAGCCCTCTGAAAGGAGGTATAACCTTAGAAAGAGAGACAACATTAGGAAACCTGATAGGTATCAGGATACTGATACTTGTTCCTCTCGTTCCTTTCAGGGTTCATCAGAAAACTCGGAGAGGGAACGACGTTCAGAACACAGACAAGAAGAGCGTACAGCGTCCAGAGACTCGTAACGCACTTCAGACTATGCTTCAAAAAAAGAAGAAAAGCCTAACACAAAACCTCAACTCAAAAAGAAGGAAGTAGCAGATCTGAAAGTTAGACATGCTCAGAATTCTGAAGACTCAACTACTGAATGGGAATGGGCTCTGACGATGCTAGACAGCGCAGCAGAAGTAACAATAGCTCACCAGAACCTGAAGGAATTTCTGGTGACAGCGTATTTGAGTGAGTATATTACGGTGGAAACACCCAATACTAGGGTAAGTGTCCCACATAGGTTACATGAGATAACACTCCGGAAGGAAGGGGACAAGCCGAAAAAGTTAAAGGTCTCTTTTGGGAGAACCTATCATTTGGCTATGATATACTTTTAGCTGAAAGGGATTGGCCGCATGCTATTGCTACGGATTGCCCAAAGGGAGAAATGGTTGTTTTTCCAGCCTTTTCAAATCTCGTTCTCACACATTTAAAACACACATAGGCATGGGAGCGTCAGTAGCCCTGGCACTGGCTCCGGCATTATGTGTTGGGTGGGATGAAGAATCAACTCACCCCGTGATACCACTAAAATCTACTCCAACTTCACAGAGACATTATCCAATAAAACAGCACGAACAATCACAATTACGTTTCATTATGTTATTAAGCTGGATGCTGCAATCATTGCATGTAGGTTATGTACCTTGGTGTTCTATCAACAGTACATCACTATTTTCTGCATACAATCTAATGGAAAAACAAATGAAAATGGCACAGTGGGGAGCAAAATATACAATGCTGCTTATTGAAAACTGGACAGATTAGCCTTTACTGTGGCAGAATCACCGTCCACAGAATGGGTAATCCCTGGCCATATAACATTACAAGTCACAATATTCCAGTTTCAGTAATGCCTAGAGCACAACAGGCAGGCAGAAATGAAGAAATGGGTAGGGAATTTATAACGGAATCTTGGGAATTACTTTACAGATTTCGATGCAGAAGTGGGGATCGAGAAGTGTTTCTAAGTGGTATAAATTGCGAGATCGCTTTGAGTGGATCTCTCATATGCCAGGATATCATGTTGCGCGGGGCCTGCAATGGTTCGGTAGCAAACCTATCCTGCCACTTGAGGGGTACCCCAGCAGCTATGATTACTCTGGTATTCAAGGTACTTTCAAATGGAAATTACTTGATGTAGAATGATCAAGGTTGTTGTGGCATGCTTCCGGGCATCGCATATCTAGTAACCGTGAGCTCCAGGGTTACTTGCTGTATGCAAGCATTGTTTCCACTGACATATGCAGTCAGGGAGGCACTGTTATGACCTTCACTAAATGTTTCAATTATACAGTTTGATACTCTAAGCAGAATGAAAGCCATGCTTTTACAGAAAACCGTGCGCTTTACCTCCGCCCTGGAGACATTTGATTCAGAAAAGGGGGTGGTGATGAACAGAGTGCCTGAATTAAGCAGACCACTCTTACCCAGTCCAAAGATCAGGGCTTGATCCATCACCGTTTTTTAGCTCACTGCACCATCCCAGCTCAGAACTTGGCTATATGCAAATTAGTCTGTTCCTGTCCCAGTGCATGATGGGAACAGGGCAAACCAAACTACCAAGCCAATTCTTATACTGGGAAGGAAACAAGCTTCCGGGGACCGGTTTCTGCCATTTCAGGCGTCGTCGGCCCGGCTTGCTTGAATCCTGATGGTGCAATGAGCAAGGGACTCACATCTGAGTATACCCTTCCACGCTTATGGTGGACAAAATGATTCAGAAAAGGGGGTGGTGATGAACAGAGTGCCTGAATTAAGCAGACCACTCTTACCCAGTCCAAAGATCAGGGCTTGATCCATCACCGTTTTTTAGCTCACTGCACCATCCCAGCTCAGAACTTGGCTATATGCAAATTAGTCTGTTCCTGTCCCAGTGCATGATGGGAACAGGGCAAACCAAACTACCAAGCCAATTCTTATACTGGGAAGGAAACAAGCTTCCGGGGACCGGTTTCTGCCATTTCAGGCGGCGTCGGCCCGGCTTGCTTGAATCCTGATGGTGCAATGAGCAAGGGACTCACATCTGAGTATACCCTTCCACGCTTATGGTGGACAAAATGATTCAGAAAAGGGGGTGGGGATGAACAGAGTGCCTGAATTAAGCAGACCACTCTTACCCAGTCCAAAGATCAGGGCTTGATCCATCACCGTTTTTTAGCTCACTGCACCATCCCAGCTCAGAACTTGGCTATATGCAAATTAGTCTGTTCCTGTCCCAGTGCATGATGGGAACAGGGCAAACCAAACTACCAAGCCAATTCTTATACTGGGAAGGAAACAAGCTTCCGGGGACCGGTTTCTGCCATTTCAGGCGTCGTCGGCCCGGCTTGCTTGAATCCTGATGGTGCAATGAGCAAGGGACTCACATCTGAGTATACCCTTCCACGCTTATGGTGGACAAAATGATTCAGAAAAGGGGGTGGTGATGAACAGAGTGCCTGAATTAAACAGACCACTCTTACCCAGTCCAAAGATCAGGGCTTGATCCATCACCGTTTTTTAGCTCACTGCACCATCCCAGCTCAGAACTTGGCTATATGCAAATTAGTCTGTTCCTGTCCCAGTGCATGATGGGAACAGGGCAAACCAAACTACCAAGCCAATTCTTATACTGGGAAGGAAACAAGCTTCTGGGGACCGGTTTCTGCCATTTCAGGCGTCGTCGGCCCGGCTTGCTTGAATCCTGATGGTGCAATGAGCAAGGGACTCACATCTGAGTATACCCTTCCACGCTTATGGTGGACAAAATGATTCAGAAAAGGGGGTGGTGATGAACAGAGTGCCTGAATTAAGCAGACCACTCTTACCCAGTCCAAAGATCAGGGCTTGATCCATCACCGTTTTTTAGCTCACTGCACCATCCCAGCTCAGAACTTGGCTATATGCAAATTAGTCTGTTCCTGTCCCAGTGCATGATGGGAACAGGGCAAACCAAACTACCAAGCCAATTCTTATACTGGGAAGGAAACAAGCTTCCGGGGACCGGTTTCTGCCATTTCAGGCGTCGTCGGCCCGGCTTGCTTGAATCCTGATGGTGCAATGAGCAAGGGACTCACATCTGAGTATACCCTTCCACGCTTATGGCGGACAAAATGATTCAGAAAAGGGGGTGGTGATGAACAGAGTGCCTGAATTAAACAGACCACTCTTACCCAGTCCAAAGATCAGGGCTTGATCCATCACCGTTTTTTAGCTCACTGCCCCATCCCAGCTCAGAACTTGGCTATATGCAAATTAGTCTGTTCCTGTCCCAGTGCATGATGGGAACAGGGCAAACCAAACTACCAAGCCAATTCTTATACTGGGAAGGAAACAAGCTTCCGGGGACCGGTTTCTGCCATTTCAGGTGTCGTCGGCCCGGCTTGCTTGAATCCTGATGGTGCAATGAGCAAGGGACTCACATCTGAGTATACCCTTCCACACTTATGGTGGACAAAATGATTCAGAAAAGGGGGTGGTGATGAACAGAGTGCCTGTATTAAGCAGACCACTCTTACCCAGTCCAAAGATCAGGGCTTGATCCATCACCGTTTTTTAGCTCACTGCACCATCCCAGCTCAGAACTTGGCTATATGCAAATTAGTCTGTTCCTGTCCCAGTGCATGATGGGAACAGGGCAAACCAAACTACCAAGCCAATTCTTATACTGGGAAGGAAACAAGCTTCCGGGGACCGGTTTCTGCCATTTCAGGCGTCGTCGGCCCGGCTTGCTTGAATCCTGATGGTGCAATGAGCAAGGGACTCACATCTGAGTATACCCTTCCACGCTTATGGTGGACAAAATGATTCAGAAAAGGAGGTGGTGATGAACAGAGTGCCTGAATTAAGCAGACCACTCTTACCCAGTCCAAAGATCAGGGCTTGATCCATCACCGTTTTTTAGCTCATTGCACCATCCCAGCTCAGAACTTGACTATATGCAAATTAGTCTGTTTCTGTCCCAGTGCATGATGGGAACAGGGCAAACCAAACTACCAAGCCAATTCTTATACTGGGAAGGAAACAAGCTTCCGGGGACCGGTTTCTGCCATTTCAGGCATCGTCGGCCCGGCTTGCTTGAATCCTGATGGTGCAATGAGCAAGGGACTCACATCTGAGTATACCCTTCCACGCTTATGGTGGACAAAATGATTCAGAAAAGGGGGTGGTGATGAACAGAGTGCCTGAATTAAGCAGACCACTCTTACCCAGTCCAAAGATCAGGGCTTGATCCATCACCGTTTTTTAGCTCACTGCACCATCCCAGCTCAGAACTTGGCTATATGCAAATTAGTCTGTTCCTGTCCCGACCGGTATTAGGGCTCCTACATCTGGCCCTAAATTTGCTACTTTTCAGTATCAACAAAGGTAAACTTAGACAAAAAGTCTAAATATGTGAATATCGAAAAGTAGTAAAGTTACACTTTTGGTCTAAGTTTACCTTTGTGAATGCTGAAAAGTAGTAAACTTACACACAGGTGTAAGTTTACTTTTGTGAATCGCGCCTGTCATGTTTTGACTTCAATTAATGTAATGTATTCTTATCTTTAATGGTAAAGTTACATTTTAAGTCACAATTTTGAACATTATACATTTAGACAGTTGACATTTTATTTCCCTAACCAGTTTTGTGTCTCTACCAATTCCTAGGCCACATGTCTTCATCCCAGACAGTGGGACACAGGGGCTACAGGGATAGAACAAGCCCCAGAGGCCTTCCTGTAACTGCCCTGCTGACCTACTACAACCAGATATTCTGGAATCTGCAACTGGACCTTCCTGAGCCCTGTTGCTGGCCTCGGCTGGAGTGAATTCCTGATCCCCAAGAGGGAACTCCCTAGGCCCTGGATTGCTGGCTAGCAACAGAGTGTACTCCCTTCAGCATAATTGTGAGTTAATCAGAATGCATGCGGTGCACTGTAACTCATTCCAGCACTGGCATTGCAGCCCCTGATCGTTGGCCTCATTGCAAGTGACGCAGTGTTGTGCAACTCAATACAGAATCCTTCATCAAAAGCCTCAAAACTCCTTTTCGGAACCAATGGAGCACAACACAAAGCGTTGCATCAAGGGCAAAAATTACAATTCTCCGCAGGATTAACATGGTCCCTGTATCTGGCCTGCTTCATCGCCATCATTGTGACTTTGTCCCAGTCCAGTGCAACCAGAAAACTGTACTTGGCTCTTTATGCTTTTAGGGGCAATATCTACCTAAAAATTTGAAATTTCATATATCCTGTTCAACTTATTGGAATTGTGTTGCTCTGTTATCATTTTATTTATTACAATGTTCTCTATTTTTCTAAATTGGTTTGGGATTTCTTATTTTTTGGTGTTTTCACTTTATTAGTGTTTATGCGCTGCAGAAATACTTTACACATTACCCTAAGTTAAGGCTTACTGCTTTGTGACGAGATACAAGAGGTTAAAGCACAAGTTAATTTAGTGATTTTTTTGGGTCACCCTGACAAGGATTGTGGTTGTTGTTTGAGTTGGGCTTCCACTCACCTCAACTAGTGACATGATTTCTTACATTGCTGCTCAGTGGTGGGTTCCAGGACTTGTGTTTATGCGTGTCACTCCGTGATTTTGAGTAACACTAAAATCCCTTATAAATAATATCACACCAGATTTGACCTCTCTTTTTGTAAATTATTCCTACTATTTGATTTAATTACTTTTTTCTTTTTCCAAATTTAAAATGTTCCCTCATAACCTTTTGTCCTACAATCATGTTGAATCTGTGCAATGTTGATGGCCTCATCAAGATGGAGCTACATAGCCTCTGCAAGGAGAGGGGGGTGAATATGGGGAGGAAGGCCACTAAAGAGGATCTCCAGGTAGCCCTCAAGTCCTTTGAAGAGATCAAGAGGATGAAAGCTACCCTAGAGAAATAAAACTAGGATAACCCTGAAGATGAGGAGGAAGAAAAGGGATTGACCACAAGCCCTGGGCTGCAGATGCAGGAGTAGGAGGGCCACTTGCCCACATGAGTGAGGCCCTTTGTCAGGGCAGAGAGCAATGTGTCGTCCCACAGCCTCTCCCCTCAGGAGCCGGCAGACAGGAAAGTTGAGAGGGAGTTCCAGCTACAGCTGGTCAGCTCAAAAGGAAGAGGCTTCTAAATAGAGGCCCTTAAAGGAGAGAATAACTGAGATGATAGGGCCTTGAAGAATTAAAACTGGCCTTGGAGAATTAAAAAGCTGTGGCTGAAAGGGTATTGGCTGAAAGGAAACTGGTATTGGATCATGAAGTGAGTCTTAAGAAGCTCTGCATAAAACCAAAGCAGGCCTCAAAGTGTAGTAGTAATGGTGGCAGCAAATACTGTGCCCAGTAAAGACATGAATGCACATATTACCAAAAAGCTGGTGCCTAGCTTACTTGTGGAGGATGTCATTGATAAATGTTTTTAGCTTATGAGGTAGCAAAAAGGATGTACAGGAACCTAGAAGAGGACTGGAGCAGTCGCTGGAAATATATACCTACAGTGAGCAGGGATACTTTGCTTACACTAGAAGTCGAAGACCAGATAAGTTATGCCCCCAGGAAAACTATTCTTATTACTACAGTTGGGCTCACCCCAGAGAAGTACTGCATGGAATTTAGGGACAGAGAGAAACTGAGAAACCAGTCTTGGGCACATTTTCTTTTTTATTCCAGTAAGGCATTGAGTGGTTGGGTGTGGGGTAGTAAAGTGAATAATTTTTATGGGTTGTATGATATGATGCTGAGGGAGCACATGCTTAGTACTTGCTTTACAGAGTTGTGCCAACATCTGAAAAGTGCAACGACTTTGCACTTGGAAGACCTTACCTAGCGGGGCTGGACCCCACTCCTTCCTTCCTGGCATTACCTGAACATTTTGGTCTTTGCAGTGCCTGCCTCCGGCAGGAACCAGCAGGGCTGACGATCTTTAGGGGTGCAAAGACTTTGCGCTGTGTGATCGTGCCACACCTTGGTCTGTGCATCTGCCTTTAGATTGTGGCCGACTGCACATGCCACCTCTCCCTGTAATGACTTGGGAGGGCAGGTGGTTCAGTGGTGGTGCAGCAGGCTGCAGGCCTGATCCCATTCACCAATGGCTAAGGACAAACTATAGACTAGGGGGACTCAGAACACTCTTGACAAGTTTTCCCATTCAGGGGTGAGATTAATGTTGTGGGGTAGCCTACTGCCGGTGTCCAGCTTGCTGATCAATGGAACGGGTGGCAGGAGTGGCAGATGAATGAATGACTGAATGACTACACATTTGTATAGCGCATGGCTACCCGGAGGCATCCCAGCGCTTCAGTGACCCATTCATTTCCGGTGGTTTAAGAAAACAAAAAGGGTTTCAGCAGCTTCCTAAACCTGAGATGATTCGCTTCCTGTCGGATGATGTCAGGAAGCTTGTTCCAAAGATTTGCGGCCAGTAGTGAGAAACGCCTGCCGCCCATGCGGATTCTCTTAATCCTCGGAGTCGCCAGTAGATTCCTATTACTGGATCTTAGGGTACGGCAGGTATGGTAAGGCCAAACATAGGTTGGATCAAGGGTGGACCATCCTTAGTCATAGCTTTATGTACAATGGTCATAGCCTTGAACTCAATCCTCTGTTGTTCTGGCAACCAGTGTAATTGGCGCACCGCTGTTTTGGCCGAGGTCGTTCGTGGGATGTCCAGTAACATCCGTGCCGCACAATATTGTACTGTCTGTAGGATCTTGACTGTCCCCTGTGGGGCCCCTAGGTAGATCGCATTGGAATAGTCACAGAATCAAGGACTGTACTAGAATCCGCCTCGCCTCAAACGGGAGGAGCCTAAGGATTTTCCTAAGTAGTCTGATCAAGGCATAGCAGGTGGCTGCTACCTTCCGGGCTTGCACCAAGAAATTCAGAGCTGGGTCCAGCCACACTCCCAAACTCTTAATTTGCCCCTTTGGAAGGGGGGCCTGGCCCAGGCTACCCGGCCACCATGCCTCCACCGAGGAGGGTGCATTGTATCCCAGTAACATGACCTCTGTCTTTGCTCCATTAAGTTTTAGGAAGGATTCGTCCATCCACTCACGGATTTTGCTAAGACAAGAGGAGAGGTTGTCGTAGGTTGAATCCTGCCCAGAGAGGGTGATGACCAATTGGGTGTCGTCCGCGTAAGTCACCAGTTGCACCCACCAGGGAAGCACCACCTCAGCCAATGGCCTCATATAGATGTTAAATAAGGTGGGGCTGAGGGATGAGCCCAGGGGGACGCCACCCTGGAGGTGCATCTGGGGGGAAGCCACATCGTCCTCAAACACAGGAAAAGTCCTATCGGAAAGGAAGTAGTGCAGCCACCTTAATCCAGTCCCAGTGACTCCTATATTGCTCAGCCTTTGAAGCAAGATAGAATGGTTGACGGTATCAAAGGCCGCGCTGAGATCTAGAAGCAGTATTGCTGCACAGCTTCCCATGTCCACGATTTTTCTAGTTTCCTCGACTACTGTGATGAGGGCGGTTTCAGTGCCCTGTTTACACCTAAACCCCGTTTGTGTGGGGTGTAGGGAGTTATTGTTTTCAAGGAAGGTAGTTAGCAGGGAGTTCACATGTTTTTCGGCAAGTTTACTAACGGTGGGTAGCAGGGAGATATGTCGATAATTTGCCCAGTCTTCTGGGTTCAAATGAGGTTTTTTCAATAGTGCTCTTACTCTCGCCTGTTTCCACGAGGGTGGCACTACTCCAGCTGCCAATGAGGAATTAATCACCTGCTGGATAACTGGAGCCACAGTATCTGAGACTAGATTCAGAATAGTGGGAGGCGCAGCGTCTACCGGGGATCCTGATTTAAGGTTACCTAAGAGGGATTGAACCCTCGGGCAATCGAGCAGAATGAATTCCTCACGCCTGATCATACCACACGGCGGAGGGTAAAGTGGCCCCATGGTAGTCTGCTGGAATGATGAATATATATCTGCCACTTTCGAGGCAAAAAAACTTGCTAGTTCCCTACAACGAGTATGAGCGAGTAGAGGATCACTGGTAATACAGGGGGGAGTGACTAGGGATTTAAAAATTTAAAAAATTTCCCTAGGAGCGCTAGAGGCTGACATAATCTTATCCTGGAAATAGTTGGACTGGATAGCTTTAATTTCATGCTTATAGTTGCGCAGTGCCATTCTATAGCTGGGTGAACAACCTTTACAACGAAACTTTTACAACGCACTACCATTACGACGCAACTTTTACAACGCACACTATTACAACGCATTGCGCTGGGGGGCACTCTAGGATAGGGAATAGGTTAATTTACTATCCAATAACCTTCCCTAGTGTCCACGGGGACTGGAGTTGGAATAGTAAAATAGTAGATTAAACTATTCACTATCCAGCGCCCAAAAGCATTATGCGTTGTAATGGACTGCGTTGTAATACTTACGTTGTAAAGGCATGCAATGTAAATGCATGCGTTGTAACGTCATACATCCTATAGCTGTCTTTGCTGGCTCCTGTATAATCTTTCCTCCATTTCCTCTCCTTCTGCTTGCATATCAGTTTAAGGGCTTTAAGTTCAGGAGTGTACCAAGCTTTTTTGTTCACACCACTGAGATGGGAGAGTTCAGTTTTTGGGAGGGTAAGGTCCAGTGATGATTCTAGCCATTGATTATAACGGGCATTAGCTACTAGCGGATCAGTACTAGCCTTGGGCCATGGTTTCCTTAAGGTTAGAGATCCATTTTTCAGTTGATAGTTTGGACCAAATGCGGCTAACTTTCTCAGTTATGTTAGCATGTCCTAGCTGTTCCTGGGGTGTCAGGGCAAAGAATAGGAGAGTGTGGTCGGACCAAGGAACTCTCATAGAATTGACAAAGTTCAATGTGTCCAAGTTGATGTAACAGTGATCAAGCATGTGTCCTGCTTTGTGTGTGGGCCCTTTGACGATTTGCTTAAGGAGCACCTCCAAACCGGACATCAAATTTTGACATGCCAGGGAGTCTGGCTCATCTAAGTGAATGTTAAAGTCCCCCTGTATAGTGAAATTGGGGGCATTACTGGAGCAATTTATTACGCTATTGGGCAAATCGTCGCAAAATTGGCCATACGCCCCTGGAGGCCGGTACAGCAGTAGTCCCGAGAGCATGCATGTCGGAGACAGAGTGATTGCAAACATCATGCTCTCTGCGCCAGAGATGGCGACCTTCTCCGTTCTGCAACCCAAGGTATTTTTATACAGGATGATGATGCCCCCCACGACCGTCTACCCGTTCTTGTTTCAGTATTGCATAGTTAGGGAGCAGAGCTCGAACAATATCAGGCACTGAGCTGTCATTGGTCCATGTTTCCGTCAGGAAGAGCACATCCAGGTCTCGTTCCTCCAGAAGCAGGGAAATTTCGGTTGCATGCTTAGGCAGTGACCGGCAATTGAGCAATGCCAATGAGAACGGACGCATTTTGAGTAATGCGCCCCTGGGGTCCTCTGGTGCCAATAAGTATTTGCAACCAGTACAGGGCCTCAGGTCCCTCATGTTAATGTCTTATCGGACACATTTTTAGTCCTCCCTCTCTCTTAGTTTAAGTAGTTGCTCCCTACTGTACCTAATCTCATGCCTTTCTTGCCCCATGGGTGCAGGGGGGCTGGCCCCTGGGCCCGATCTGTCCCGGACGGGCCCAGACGGGCTTACCTTAGGCGCTCCTTTGGTGCGTTGTTGGAGCACCCGCTGAACGCGTCTGCTGCGCGGGAGCATAACCGTCTGTTTAAATACTAGCGCCGATTGCCTTGCGCCTCAGCAACTAGACTGCACCCTATCCTGGGAAAGAACCTCCCCAAGATGGCCGCGCTCCTTCAGCTTCGCCTCCTAAGATCGAGGCCCGACTCTGCCCCTAATCGGCTAAGTCGCGTGAGTGAAGGTAGGTTTAAAAATGCCCCAATGCGAAAGTAACAGTCAAAATAAAATTTAAATGAGTATTTTTAAAAACAGTGCTCAAAATACATAATTCACATATAATTGCGCGCAATCTCCCGGCTTCCGCCTCAGGAGAATGAACGGGATACAAAATCAGAATTGACTGCAATCACCCAGGTCATGGAAACCTTGGCGGTCTGGATTGGAGCCGTTGGCACTGACGTGAAGCTACTCCAACAGGACCTGAGCCAGGTTGTAGACAGAGTCACCGAGACCAACGGCAGGGTGTATAAACTGGAAAACTCAGTGAAAACACTGCAACGATCCCTAAATAAAATGATGATGACAACCAGAGATCTTGTGTCCAAGGTGGAAGATGCAGAGGGAAGGGCCAGCAGGAATAATTTCTGCTCTGTGGGCTTCCAACAGGGTTGGGAGAACCCCTCCCAAGAGAAATTCCTGGGAAAATGGTTGTAGGGCCTCTTACCACCCAGTGATTTTCTTCATGCATCATCATAAAATGGTAACATAAGGCTCTGGCTTCCTGTCCACCTCCAGGCGCCCCCCATGCCCAATGATCTCAAAGCTGCTCAGCTACTACTACTGAGATGCCATACTTCACTAGGCCTGCTCTGAGAAGATCTGCTTGCTTTCCAGAATATTAGGCATCTGGTCAGGCAGCAAAGGAAACTGAGGCCCATGGACACCAGATATCTGCTTCTTCATCGTATGAAACTTAAGATGATCTTTCAAGGCCAGACTCTCTTGTTAGAAACTTTGAAGGATGTGTGAGAGTGGACTGAGGAGAAAAGGCCTCTGATGCAGACTGCAGTCAATCCCGCGAGGGTCTCAAGGCACTGGGGGGCGCTACTGATCGAACAGCCAAGTCTTGAGTATCCTCCGGAAGGCAAGAAGGTCTTGGGTCTGTCGTAGGCTCAGTGGGAGGGTGTTTCCTGTCTTGGCGGTGAGGTGGCCGGTGGTTGTACTTCAAATGCGTGGGACGGTGGCGAGTGAGAGTTCGGCGGAGCATAGCTGGTGGTTGGGGATGTAGAAGGAGAGCCGTCTGTTGAGGTAGGCTGGGCCAGTCTTGTGGAGTGCCTTGTGTGCGTGGGTGAGGGGCTTGAAGGATAGCCTCTTGTTGACTGGGAGCCAGTGCAGGTTTCTCAGGTGGGGGCTGATGTGGCTGTGGCTGTGGCGTGGTATGTCGAGGATCAGTCGTGTCGAGGCGTTTTGAATGCGTTATAGTCGTTTGATGAGCTTGGTTGGGGCTCCCGCATAGAGGGCATTTCCGTAGTCAAGTCTGATGCTTACGAGGACCTGGGTGAATGTCTTTCTTCTATCTGTTGGGACCCATCTGTAGATCTTGCGGAGCATGCAGAGGGTGTTGAAGCAGGAGGAGGAGACGGTGTTGACTTGCTTGGTCATTGTGAGCGTTGAGTCGAGGATGAATCCCAGGTTGCGTGCGTGGTCGGTGGGTGTCGGGGCTGCCCCCAGTGCTGTCGGCCACCAGTAGTTGTCCCAGGCTTAAGGGTTGGAGCCAAGGAGGAGGACCCCCAACTTGTCTGAGTTCAGCTTCAGGCGGCTGGTCTTCATCCAGTCGGTATGGTCCTTGGTGAGGGAGAGTATCATCTGTGTGTTGTCGGCGTAGGAGATTAGGTTGAGGTCCTGCTGTCGAGCTACATGTGCGAGTAGGGCCATGTAAATTTTGAACAACGTCGGGCTGAAGGAGGATCCCTGGGGTATGCTGCAGATGATCTCAGAGGCTTTGGAATGGAATGGGGGAGGCTGTTGCTCTGGGTTCTGCTGGAGGTCTCGCCGTTGTCCAGCAGGGTCCTGATGTCGTCGGTGGCGGCGATGAGGGCATTCTCGGTGCTGTGATTGCTGTGGAACCCTGACTGGGAGGGGTCCAGGATTGTGTTTTCTTTAAGGTATCAGGTTAGCTGTCCGGAAGTTCTTGAGGTCTCTTAGGTCTGCCTTAGGATTTTGAGTAGGGCATTGATCTCAGTGTGTTTCCAGATCTCTGGGAAGGTCGCGGTCTCGAGGAAGAGATTGATGACGTTGCGCAGATGGGGGGCAATGGAGCTGCTTGCTCTGATGAAGACGTGGTGCGGGAATGGGTCTGGTGGAGAGCCCGAGTGGATTGTGCGCATGGTCTTGATGGTGTCATCGATGCTCACACTGGCCGAGGCTAGCAGGGGGTTGTGGTCGATGGTGTGCGGAGGGTCTGTTGTGTTGCTGTCTGTTTGGCCTGTCTGGGTGTTGAAGCTGTCTTGGAAGTCTGCTATCTTGCGGTGGAAGAAGGTGTCGAGGGAGTCACACAGGGCTTGTGACGGTGTGATGTCGTTGGTGTTGAAGCTGGGGTTGGAGAGTTCCTTCACGGTGGTGACTCTGCAGCCCAGGACAGCATGCAGAAACTGCTGCCTTGCCTCTGAGCTCCCCCAGGAGACAGACTGATCTAGGCCAAGGAGAATTATGAGGGCAACCCCTGTGGGTATGACCAGGACTAATCAGCGGGATGCTGAAACAATTGCATTAGAGGAGGAGAAGTGAACAGACCGAAGGTTCGTGCAGAGGCAGCCCAAACCTGAGAATTGATATAGCCAAGACATATCCTACTAGGTACAGGTCAGTAGTGCCTGCATTATATGGAAAGGCCTATAAGCTGTGACCACAGCAGTGGGTTGCTGAAATCTCTGACTACTCTGAAGTTGGATATCTAGGCACTCTGGCCCAGTGTGGACTACACTATATCAATGAACTCTCCCTCTTTTTCTCTCTGTTCTTCTTCTGGTTTATCTTTCTTCCAGTTCCCTTCCACATTGTGCAGATGGGAGTTGTAGCCTGGAGAAGGGGGGAAAATGTATGTGGTACAAGGAAAGTTTAGAAAGTTTAATTTACAATGGGACTCAATTGTTTTTGGTTTGCAAATGGTGCATTGGGATCTGTACTATGACGTGACATGACAGATGCTTCATGTTTTCGAAGTGTAGGATAGGGGTGGTGGGATCACAATGTGGGGTCCTATCATGGAATGTAAGAGGTTCCTAGACCAGATCAAGCATGGGGTGGTCCAGAGAGTAGTGAAACTCTGCAACCCCGATATCCTGCTCCATGAAACTCACATCACGGGATACTAGTACCCCTTCTTAGCTTTTCAAAGGTGTTTCATGCAGGATTCAGTAGGGGATCAAGGGGAGTTGGCATTCTCTGACAAGGTGCTTTAGCAATTAAATTTCACCAGATTTGGCAGGATTCCCTGGTCAGATGACTGTGGATGAGCAAGCTACTACACAGAACACCCCTTACGATACTATGCGTATATGCCCCCCATGTCTGTAAGTGATTTACCTGGAAATTGTCTGGAGGCTATTGGCATAACTCCCCCTGGATTTAGAATAATAGGAGTTGACTTTAATCATGTGATAAAATAGGACTGGGCTCAATCAGGGAAGTTGGGTTCTTCCACTTCTGAGGTGACCGTGCTGGTGAGATTCATTATGGCTCTGGGACTTGCAGCTCTTTGGAGTGAGCTCAATCCCCATGAAGGGAGAGACACCTTTTTCTTGGGGCCCTACAGATTCTTCTCCAATCTGGATTCCTTCCGAAAACCAAATTCCGACACTCATCATGAGGCTGATACTGAGATCCTGCCACTGGGACTTTCAGACCACTCACCCAGAGACCTTAAGCAGAGAATGGGACTCCAAGCCAGCACGGTCGGTGTGTTGTTTGGATTGATGGTTGGTTGATAGTGGACCAGAACTCAAATGTGATTTCACGGAGTTCATTGACTCATTTGTCTGTTCTAATACAGACTTAGAAGCCAACCTGAGTACTCTATGGGAGGTATTTGAGGTCACCCTATGGGGAAAGATCATCAGTCGTCACACAGGGTCTAGAGAAGAGGGCAGCAAGCATTCACAGATTTGGAGGTCTGAGTTTTGGAGCTCGACGAACAACTGCACTCTCCTTTGTCAACCTCCTCTTTGCTATTTGCTCTATACTGCAGTAGACACTCAGACAGATACAGTTAGAAAATACAAACAGGCTTGGAGAGCAATGCATATTCTCATTTACCAATGGGGCAATAAGGTATTCAAAGTGCTACACTGATTATGCTCAAACACGCTCAGCAGGACCATTTAGCAGCCATTGAGACAGGACCATGCTTAGGGGCAACAACACTACAACTTCAGGATTTGCCTCATACTATGCAAACTTATATGCAGAGGAGAGACAACAGTCATGTGAAGACATGGAAGGTTTTATCAGAGGCCTCCCCATACTGGAGGATCACCTTTCAGAGGGTAAGCTCTGTGGGGCACTGGAACAGCTAATTGCTGAGAAAGCCATAGGGCCCAAAAGGTTCCTGGCAGAGATCTTTTGGCTACACAGCACTAACCTAATTCCACACTTTAAGGTTTACGCTGATGGAAGCTGTGACATAGGTTTTTTGCCTCGGATCTCCATGTGGTGGAGATAGTGGTCATTCATAATCCAGACCGTACAATAAAGCAGTGCTCGTGCTACTTTCCTTTCTCCTTATTAAACTTAACAACAAAAGTATTGGCCAATCCTTTTGATTTTATATGATGGAACTACATGTTCCTTCTGCTGGAGAAACAGAATTGTGTCCCAAGGTTCTACCCGTATGTCATACTCTTATATACTGACTTAATTGCCTGCATCCGGATTGGTAGAAGTACCTCAGACTGCTTGCAGGAATTTGCCCTTTCCCTGCTTCTTCCACTAGCAATAGAGCCTTTGGTGCAATGGATCAGAATGGACACTCAGATCCTGGGGTTTGAATGGGCACCTGGAATAGAAGAAGAGATAACACACTACTCCAACGATAAGATGGTGCTCTTGCATGACTGCACTTGCAGGTCCTCCACACATTTAGCACCTTTTCTGTCTTACTGATCAATGAGGTAAAGTGCCCTCTGTTTGTCATTGGGGACCACTTGGTGGAGTTGCATGGGTGTGGAACATCTGACGTGCGAAGGGAGGGTTTTGCTTCTTGGAGGTCTATGTTACCCTGGACCCAAAAAAGAAAGGCAATACAACATCCAAACCCTGCTGCATAGCTTAGTTGCAGATCTTTCATTCTGTTGGCATTAATCCTGCCTCTCTTGGGCTTTTTGGCTGTCTTTAAAATAATTTCACTTCCCTGAGTGCTTTATCAGTTGCAGAATTACCCCTACACACTCCCCATGAGATTTTCTACTAGACCGAGGGGATCCTGCAGGGATGTCTATGGAAGGGGAGTGTAGGTAAAATTGTGCTATATAAAGCTTACCAATCCACATACAATGGAGAGATCATGATGGTGGACATCACCTCCTGCTATAGTGCTGCACAATTGAAGATTCTCCATGAGTAGAGGCATGATGCTGACAATGACCCTGCTTTTGCCTCTGAATGATGGGTGATGTGGGGTGTACCATTATTACACCTCCTTATGGGTGTACACACACACTAATTCTCCCCTGGCCATGATAGTAAGGTTGACAACCTGTCAAGATACAACAAAGTCACTAGGGTGGAAGGGCAGGCTCTTATGAGGGACCATGTTGTGGGTGGGGAACCAGCTACCTCCGGTGACACATCTGACAGGATGATGTCCTAGGAGCATGATTCGAATATCTATACCTGGGGACATAATGCAGGGACCCGTTATGAAGTAATTTGGAATGCTACTGGCTGAATTCATGCTTCCAAGTGCCTTTTTGATTGATACTTCTCGTTACTATATGCTTTAGCATCTTATGTGGGTGGTTTGACTGATCCACTGGTAGCAGGTCCCTTAGAGACTAAAATACACGGTAGGACCAAGGAACACATCACTGTTAATGCATTTTCACAGTTTTGGCCTGGGGGTCGTACCTAGTCTCACTTGGCATGGAAGATTTGGAGGAGGCCCTGGCTACGCCATGGGAGGCATCAGTAGCGGCACAGTTCTGGATTATCCAGGCACACTACCTCCATCATATATATTGGATGAGATACAGGCTGTGGAAGGGGGGCTGGTGACATCACCAAGGAGTTTATGCTGCTGGGAGTACTGAGGAAACTTGTTATGCACATTATGGGATTTGTGGGCTATTTAACCCCTTCTGGGAAGGGGTACTTTCCACAATGGTAGAGGTGCTAGGCTGGCACCTCCCAAGAAACAAAGCTGGCTCTTTTTTTATATACAGGTCGATTTGGACTGTGACAGATATCAGATGGCCCTGTTGTGTATTACCCTGATGGTGGCCAAAATAGACATTGTGAGACATTAGATGGATGAAGCCCCCCCTTGCCCTGGAGGGGTGGAAAACAGGGTTGAACCATTGTGTGAGCCTAGAGGGCCCGTATATGCAGCCAGAGTCTGCCAGCAAAAACATCTTAATAACTGGGGAGATTGGGCCTATTATATAGGGATCCTGCTGGAGCTTAGTGGGAGCCGGCATAGGTCCTTAGATTAAGCAATTAGAACCTTGCTCATTACAAGCTCAGGGGTCAGGTTTTAGTGGTAGCAGGGGGAAGCTGGGTGGATGGGGAGGATGGGGGACTACTATACACATATTATGTATGTAGAGTTTCTGAATCTGAGAATACTGTATATTTGTGACCTTGACTATGGAGAAAATGTAATAAAATTCTTCCTTCCCCAAAAAATGAAAACACTTGCTGGTGGGACCGCTACACGGTTGGGCTTAGAGGGAAGTAGCCCCAGGAGAAGAGGATAGAGCATGTCCTAGTCTCCTTTAGTTGGGAGATGGAC
This sequence comes from Lissotriton helveticus, assembly GCF_964261635.1. Taxonomy (NCBI): domain Eukaryota; kingdom Metazoa; phylum Chordata; class Amphibia; order Caudata; family Salamandridae; genus Lissotriton; species Lissotriton helveticus. The sequence goes on from NC_136063.1 coordinate 1,754,156,362, forward strand.
TGAAAGGGTTAACTTGTGATCCCTTCCCTAAGGATGGGAGTGACCACTGGCAGTAGAACACAGTAAGTGGGATCCCTGTCACTGTTATGTGATATACAGGTGCCAGCCAGACCGTAGTGGTGGAAAGACTTGTTTATTCAGATCAGCACCTGCCAGGACAGGTGTAGGGTAAGTGAGATCCTTGGGTAGCACTTTGTCCACCGTATGGCTCTGGTAAGCTAGGAATGGGGCAGGGAAATAGAGCTGAGGAGGGTCATAATTAGTCCCCAGATGCTATTTGACTGCATTCTGGAAAATGAGTTACCACCGATGTTAGAAGAGCTGTGAGGGGCAGCCATCCAGTGCTCCCTGAAAGCTGTGGTTTCTGGGAGTACAGCTCCAAAATTACAGTACGGAGGCCCAGACAGAGGGGGAGTAATTGTTCATCTGTGACACAAGGTTTTGCAGGGATATGTGTCATGTTGCTTTTAATTACATCTTCAGTTATGCATAGAGGAGTACTCTCTGATGCCAGCCAAAGGTCTAGGACCTGGGGAGGCAAATGTTGGGGAACAGCTATTCAATCCAGCAGAGGCCAACAGGGCTCAGGCAAGCCCAGTTACAAATCCAGACAAGTCTAATGCAGCAGGCCAGCTGGGCAATTGCAGGGAGGCCTCTGTAGCTTGTTATGTCCCTGTAGCTTCGAACTGGAGGTCAGCCAACTGACCTTTCAAGTCACTCAGTTTAGCCAGATATGAAGAGAGCAGGTCTAGTCCTCCTTGTCACAGAGCAGGCCAGGCCTCAATCAACAGGGCAGAACTTTGGGGATCAACACAGGCCTCAGGCAGCAGAATGGACCCCTGAGGAACAAGGCAGGCCTCAAGCAGCAAGATAGTCCTCTGGTAGCTGTGGACAGTCCTCTCAGGAACAAGGCATGTCTGAAGCGGCCCTGGTATTTCAAAGGCCCAAGAGTGTACTGAAGAGTGGTTCTGAGGGTCCATTAGTTATATCTGAAGCCAACCTTTGAAGTGGGAGTGACATCCTGGCTACCCCCACATCCGATTCTTGAATGTTATTCCCTTTCCTTACCAAGGCTTCAAGTAGACTGGGGTGATAAAAGATTGGTGCCACATTGCTTTGTTTGTGTGCTGGAGGCATACCTTTGAACTGCAAGTGGAGGAGGGAACAGCTCCACTCCACCCATCATGGCGGGAAGGCCTATCTTGCAACACATAATTCCATTTTGCCTCACTCTCAGGGAGTAATACTCAAAAGCAAACTGCCAAGCTCTTCACTGTCATGTGACTCAGGACACAGGTAGCAGGCACCATATGGTCAGAATTGTAACTTAAAATCTGACTTTACCATTAAAAAGGATTTAAAATTACAATTCATTTCAGTCCAAACTAAGGGTGGGCGTAGTTCGCGAAGTAGCGCTACGCGAAGGTACGTGAAGTGCACTTCGCACTACGTGAACTTCACGTAGCACTACGCGAGCTGCATAGTAGCATGTTCGCACTGTGCAAGATGCGTTTTCAATCATTGCACAGTGTGGACAAGCATCCTGCACTGTGCATTCATTGAAAACGGCATCTTGCACAGTGCAAGCTGTAGTTTTTTGCCGCTCAAGTAGATTTTTACTCGAGCGGCAGCTTTCTCAACGCAGACTGGTAGTTTCTCATCGCGAGCAGTCGCGAGCATGTGCGACCACTCGCAATGAGAAACCTGACCTCCCCGCGTTGAGAATCTCGCTGGGATGTCATTTTGCTTGCTCGCGAACGCGAACATGACGTTGAGGACCGCGAACAAGCAAAAAATGACCGCTGCGCTACGCGTGTTCGCACTGTGCTACGTGCAGCTCGCATAGTGCAAAGTTGCGCAAACTTCGCAAACTACGCGAGTGTAGCGTAGTGCTTCGCCCAGGGTTAGTCCAAACTTGAAATTCTTATCTGTACTGAATAAAACGTTAACACGTTTTAAATTTAATAAGGTAACCCAATTTTATCCAATGAGAAAGATCGACCATATAGTAGTGAAAACCAGTTCAGGAGTTTTTCACTACCAGCACATACGAAACTGAAAAACTCATGCCCTACTTGCATCACTGAAGGTTCCACCAAAACGACCCAACACAAAACCCTGCAAAGCCTTGCATCATTGATGAAGACCTAATTGAAACTTAGTGTCACAAAGCCTTGATGCATAGCTGAAAGCTTCAGTCAAACCAGTTTGAAGCAACACAAAGCCCTGAAAAGCCTTGCTGCAGAGCTGAACTCTTTATTGGATGCAATAGCAAGATGAGCAAAGCCTTGTACAGCCTTGCCGTGGATCTAAAAGATCACTCGGAACTGATGCCAAATGATTCAAAGCCTCGTAAATGACCAAGGACATAAGGTTCAACTCCCACCGGCCAAACCTTGTCCTGTACCCAGCCTGTGCTCCATTGCAGTCAGCCTGAACTTGTGACTTTGTCCTAATCCACTGTGACCAGATACCCACAGATACCCACAGCTAGTGCTTTCGGCACTATTTTTATTTAGAAATTTGAAATTCAATAACTCTGGTTCTACTAATTGGATTTTTGTATTTCTGCTATTATTTTATAATTTGAAATTCACTCTGGTTTTCTAAATTTATTTGAGACGTTTGATGTTGTGTTTTCATTTTATTACTGTTTCCGTGCTGCATAAATACTTTATAATATATTTCCTCTAAGTTAAACCAGACTGTTTTCGTGCTAAGGTTCATCCTGACAAAGACTGTGCATGTTATTGAATTACATTTTCACCCCCCTCAATCAATAACCCGATTTCATCCAATTTCATATGTCTGGCCCATAGCGTATCAAATTAATATAATTTCATTGATACAGTGAGAACCATATACCATGCGTTAGTGTGTGTGAACTGCAGCATATCATAATATGAATAGAAGTTAAAGAACATACACAAAATTAAAATCAGAACATGTTTTTCACTGGCAATAACGTAAGAAAGGAAATATAACTTCCTGCAAAGCACCGAATTTTGCCCTTTATACTTTACGTGTAAATCTTTTTTTCCAGCTACATTAACAAGATGAGGACAGTGTGCAACTGCATCTAATTTTGATAATGCATGGTAATTTCTTCAGCAATTTATGAAGAAAAGGTTATCCTGACACTTCTAATGAGCGTCTTTTATTTTCCCGTCTTTGCTCTTTTTGTGTCGTATAGCAGTTACTACAAAGGACTCATTGATCAAAACATTGACTTTAGAAAGACGTATTGTTTTATGTAATGTTAAGAAACCATGTATTTGATTCCTGGCATAGTTGTATAAATGTATGTGCTAAGAAATGATGGAACAGAGTGTGAAAAAGAAGCATCAAAATAAATATCTTGCTTCTCGGCCACTTATTCTTGCCCTTCTGTTAGCAATTGTAAATGGTCTGTGGGTATACTTACTATGTGGTAGTGAGTTTGGTCAGTACATGTCAATGTCAAAAAGTATTGGACATGTCAAGTAACAAAGGATAATTAGGTGTAACCAGTGTTATCCCTCTCATCCTGTTGTAGCCATAGAACCTTTGTTGTTGTCCTTGGTTTCAGCGGTCAAGAAGGCTTTTTAGTTTCTATAGTTTCTTCTCTTTACCCTTCTCAGACCTCTCGGCACCAAGTAGGAGGTAATGCAGGGGAAATAATTAACTCTTAGATGTCACTGATGAGTGAAGATTGTGTTGGGTCAGTTTCACTTGCACACATGTTTGATGAAGGATGAGACTAATGGTCTAATGTTCAGATAACAAACCAGCGACATGTACATTCATCCTTGGTTGAGTAGGTGCTTTGCTACTGAAAAACACATATTCTGCTTTTGAGTAGGAGTGCAAAATGACCGACGTGATAGAGGGAATACAACATTAAGTTTATATCAAGAAATACAAAACAATTACGATCATACACAATTGTTCTCTTGACAATTGCACATTTTGAATGAAAAATGATACCGACAAGGAATCCCATATTACCGGCTTGGTAAATTAACTTTACTCATTGTACTTAACCTCAAATATGACAAGATTTGGCTTGTTGAAATCATTTATAGGTGTGTATTTTTGGCACAACATTCCTTTGTTTTTCTCCAACGCATAATTTTGACACTACGAGTGCAAAATCAATATTGACTAATATACCCAATGCCTATATTTGAAAAGAAGTAGTTAGTTTATTCTGCAACTTATTAAACTAAGCTGTAAAGTTTTAATCAAATGTTTAAAAAAAATGCTCGACCCATGATTTGCAGTTGAAAAGTCTTTAATTTGTAAATGTTTTGTAAATTGGCAAGTGGTGTGCTGCAAAAATCTAACTTGTTGCAAATATCTTTGACAATATCAATGTACAATGAAGTGGCGGCTGGTGAACTACGAAGAACGAGAGGCTTACAACCAAATACTAAATTTGCCTCCACGAAGTAGCACAGCTGCAACATGCATGAGCAGCTTATAGAGACTAGATATTTACTTAGCATTCTGAGACTTGTCGTCCCAATTTTATATTGGGATAACTTATAAGACTACAAGTTCAAGAATGCAAGTAAAAAATCTGAAATGGATAAGCTGCTCAGGCATGGTCCTTGGAAACTTGAGAATTCTGCATTCGGTCACATCCTTGTGACTGCTTGAAAATGTGATTGGGGAGTGTACCACGTGCAGCACCATAAAGACGTACGGTCGTGCTCACGGCTGGGACTGCCGTATTTTTTTTCTGGCGCACATTGTTCCTCCCTTCTCCCCATTCCTCACTTCACTGTCACATCACTCTCAGCCAAAGAGGGGCAATGGAAATGCAGTCTTACAGCCCCCACTAACATTGCAGTGTGGTACACAGTCATGGGATGGTGCATTGTGTATTCCCCTAAACTGCATCATCTGTTCCAGCAAAGCAACAAACTGCAGACTGCAAGGACATTTTGTGACAGGAACATCTAATAACAATACCATGTTCACCATTGCCAGCATTAGCACTACTGGTGCCCAATGCAACAATCTTTTTTGGCACCCCCTCTCCCGTGACCTCCTGCTGAATGGATTCCCTCACAACCACCCTCCAACATTGCCCCTCTTCTTTCCATAAGCACTCTCTCACATGCATTTAATTTGTTTTGTAAAGCTACTCATCTCAGTTTACGGTGTCAGAGCACCTTACATCACACATATTATAAGGAGAAAATGAATGATACGGCTGTAAATCAGGCTGTAGGAAATGTTACCTAACACAATGAGGGCTACAAGGTGTAGGCGTCACATGATATCCATACTAGTAGGCAGCATATATGAAGATTGTTTGGTATGGAGAAGCACACATTTAGGATTTAAAATGTATCACATCAGTTGGGGTTGGCTTTACTAATAAGAATGTATTGCTACCCAAACAAACATTATGATAATGAAAGACTGGGGAAAAACATAACATTCTAACCTATACTTTGCAGTTTGCATGCCGCTATTTGATGACAGTTTAAAGGTCACTGTGCTATATTAGGATCCTAACCTCTCAAATGCGACATCATTATTATTGCTTGAAAAAGGCTGATACATAAGGAACTCAGCAGTGGGTGCTTTAAAACCCATAAGTTATTACTAAGCATGGCACCAGAGCTCAACACCAGGTACGGTAAAGCCAGCCCTGATATTCACTCATCACAAAGTTAAATCATTTTTAAAATGGTATTCAGACATGAACACTTAGCAGACTGTACAAACGTCTGTTGAAGCAGCAGTACATTTGTCCAGTGTGATAATATCATGTAACGTAATCATTGTTAAGATTGCCGACGGACAGTGAGCTCCTCCAAGTGAGCGCTGGGTTGGTGATATCTGCGTCTAACCCTGCCATCCATGCCCTACAGCCCCTCCATTATTCCATAACAACACCTGGGAACCGCAGATTATACTCATTGGCCTCACTCAACGTCCCTCGGACCATCGGACATTGGATGTGATTTCAGCTTGAGGAGAACATCGGGTGCCCAGCGATTGACGGATGACTACCGGGAGCTACCATCGACTGCTGCTCTCTAGACTGTGGTATCCGATCGTATGACACCGACTCCGGCTAGGGCTGCTGGTGGCTGGTCATCGTTCCGCCTGGAGCTTGGACTCGGGTGTGTCCCCTGGTGCTGCAAATTCGGTGCCCTTGGCTCAAGAGCCTGCTGCCTGCATGGGGATGAGCCCTGAGCCGGGACCTCTGTGTATGGGAACCAGGAATCAAGCCTCCGGGAACCTGGAACCAAGACCCCGCTGAGTTCCCTGGTACCTGCCACCCAACACCTTGGGCTCCTATGCCTGCAGGGGGCTGACTCCCGGAACCCTTGTAATAGGTATCCTGGGATTTGGGGTGGTACCTGGCTCTGGTCGAGCCCCTGGAGTGGGCGCTCACCTCCGGGTGCTCCCCAACTACGGACCGAGCACAGACCATGGTGAAAGGAGGCTGGCCCCTGGAGACAACGCAGCATCACACTGGTCTGGGCTGGTGCAGCAATCTTCTCGGCTCCTCTGGAGCATCTGGAGGTCTGCTGCAGACGACGTGGAGAGGAGGGACCTAGTTGAGGCCTCCGGTCTTCGGCATTGGCTGCACTGCTTTGCCGGGTCGGGAAGGGGGGGAGGTGAGTCCCCCGTTGTTCTGGGATTAGGTACCCTATTTTGGGCAGTTATTGCCCCAAGGGCACTCAGCTCTCAGCGGGAAGATGGCGCCTACCTCCCTCAATAATGGCCAGCAAAAGAAGACTCAACAAGCAAAGCAAAAGCTGCAGCCATCTTTATTATTAATCAATCCTCTGCCCAGACAAGAGATACCACAAATGACAGAAAATTAAGGGAAAGAGTATCCCTATGGAATATAAACCTAACGAAGAAGGTCCACCATATTATCTCCTGACTCAATGATAACACCCTTTGATTCTTGGTATTGATTCGCTGACACTCGTCCATGTCAATGCTCCTCCTTGGTGTCCGAGGAGGCGCACTAAATTTGTTGTGATAATCGAGAGTCCTGGCTGTTAACACTAGTTGCAAGGGTGACACCTGTATTTCAAATGTATTTGAAGTGGTGCCTGAGATGCTGCTCCGCCTTAACGATTGAGGACCCCTATGATGCCTCTACTGCGCGGCACAGAACATGACCCCGATACCCACTCTAGGTCCAATTAGCATCGACTTCTACTGGTCCCGGCCTACCCTGTCTTCACCGAGGACCGAAGCGTTGAAGCTGGCACGGCCTCTCAGCCCCTGTCCCTACCCTACCCTCGACGACAGCGGCTTCGGACCATCTCAAGTACGCTTGGGCCCCTGCCCAACGCTCCAACAGCCGGCTCCATCAAGACTAGCTTCACCATGAAACACATAACACTGCTGTGATGGGGTTACCTTGCCTCTCTGCCTTTAAGAGGCCAAGTCAGCCACTATAGTTCCCCTCACCTTGGTATGAAGAAACCCACCCCATCTGCTATGTAACTGACCCTTATCGTTCCATGAGTGACCCAACCGAGCCAACATGGCAAGTCCTGGCCTGACCGCTAAAGCCTAAACGGACTAGGTCCTGCATAACTGAAAAATAAATGTATACCTTACACCCCTGCACGTTCCCTTAGGTCAAGCAATCAATTCCTATTATGTGTGCCCCACGCAAAGAAGGCCAGGCACGGAGGTAGAGCTCTTTCTGTGGTTGGTCCATCACTATGGAACAAGCTCCCTCTAGCTCTCAGACAGTGCTCTGAACATCTGCTGTTTAGAAAGCAACTCAAAACATTTCTGTTTCAAAACGAATCCATTCTTCGTCTGGTTTCCCCTCTGACTGTGTTTTGCTGTGTTTCCTAGGGCGCAGAGATACTCCTCCGGGAGTCGATTCCAGCGCGATACAAACCCGCAAATAAATAAATAAATAAATACACTCTGGTTTACCCCCAACCTCTCCAAAACCGCCACAAAATCCTTCAAGCAGTCCATCCTGAAAAGTAATCCTGAAACACTGAACGGCACAGTCATTAATGACTTCATTTTCTACTCCAGAAGAACCTCCTCTTGGCGCAAAACCATTGGTCCGCTCTTCAATGTACACACAACCAAGAACATTCTATATGGCACAAAGCTTTCAATAGCGCTCTTCCCAACCCTACGAGCTGACCTCACCATTACTCTCTACAAAAACGGCAGAGTCTTGATCCAAGCCTCGACCAAAAACCTGAATACATTTGCGGACCTTTTTACCCTCCTCAAAACCCAATGGCAGGGTAACCAACACCAGCCCCGACAAGCCTACGACCAGCTCTGCTAGCGTGAGTAGCCACTCACAAACCACCACTCTAAAGTTTTCCAACACAGATCATCCTAACCACACAAGCACGCCTCCCGGCCCTGCCAACACAATTGTTCCAGGGCCTTTGGTCCCCCAGCTGGCTCCCCAATACGACTGTGTGACTGGTATGCCTCCAAAGACCAACAATACAGGTCGAGCTAGCCCTTCCAGTCCACAAACCACCCAACACAGATCATCCTAACCCCTCTAGCACAACTACCGGCCGTACCAGCAGAAACGCCCCAAGACTGTTGGCACTCTCCCCACTAGCTCCCCACTCTGACTATGAGACTAGTATGCCTCCAATGACCTACGAGACAGGTCAAGCTAGCCCTTCCACCCTATCACCGACACATACCGATAGAACTGCTCCTGAACCATTGCCACCGGCCCTTTAGCACATCCCTCATATATGGATTTTGAATCCCTACATTCCAGAGCTGCTAAACTAACCCAGAGCATTCACGTTTCTATTTGGGATCTAATGAACGTCCACCACCTCGCAGAACTCTCCCTCGCTAACCTAATACCCCAGCCAAACTCCAACCCCCTGCATATCACCGAGTTCCCTAAACACCCTCTTCTGCTATCCTTGAGACATCTTCACCCTCGCAAGCAACCATGCCACCTCTCAGAGGAGAAAACCCTTGCCCGTGTCCTCTCAAACAACTCTAACCTTTCCACCCCAAGTCCGCTACACCTCACGGAAATAGAAATCCTTGCCATCCTCCAGGACTACAACGCTGCCCCAGCTACCCCTTATCCACTTGAAGTGGGTGCTGAACATGCTATCGGCATGGTCACTCAACCCCAACAAACCAGCTACACTCCGTAACAGAACTGTGGTCAAAAGTAATCTAGCGCCTGTTCACCTGTCCGTCTAAACTCCAGACACTCCTTCCAACCCTCGACTGTCTGGTGGTCTCTTAATGAACTGCAATCCTAACAGAATTATGGATCAACGCATCCTCATCTCCATGCCTGGACCTACTAGTCCCTCCCAACTATAACATTGCAAGGCTGGACAGGCTATCTAACAAGAAAGGAGAAGGCATCGCCTGCATCTACCGCTCTAATCTTCTTGTCACGGAACTCCTGGCGGATGCCACTGAATCCTGCAAATATCTCACCCTCGCTATTTGCAGCAATCCCACCCAACTGTGCAACCTGCACATCTTTTACCACCCCCCCAGTCATGAATGACTCCTTCACTGACCACCTCATGGAAATGATCACAACTAAGATTTCCTCCAACACTAAAGATATTTTCCTTGGTGATTTTAACCTGCACTGGAACGATCCCAAGGATACACATGTCAACGCCATCAAAGACCTCCTGGCCGATCAAGCCCTGACCCAAATCTGTTCACTCTCAACTCCCTCGAGAGGGGACACTCTTGATTGGATCATCTCTAAAGAATCAGCAGTCAAGCTTATCTCTATAGACCCATGTGAGTGGTCTGACCACCATGTCATCACCTTCCTACTACCTGGCACCCACAAGACAAGGGCACCGCAACAGGTGATTCCCAAACGCTAGATCAAGGACACGAAGAACCTGGACCATAGGGAACTTGAGGCTCGCTGCAAATCTGACCTCGCCCCCTCGCATATCACAATGGTCAGTGACCTCAACGACCCCTACTCTGCGACTATATCAAACATTCTGGGTGATCTAGACCCACTAAAACTGAAAAGAACCCAAATCAAAGACAGAAACCCCTGGTTCGCAGGATCCCTCAACAATGAGAGGATATCCCTCCAGCAATCTGAAAGAACCTGGAGGCAGCACCCCTCTGGTGCACATCTAAATCTTCTCCGGCCAGGCTAGAAATGCCTACAACAAGAACATCATCAACAAAAAAAAAGAATTCTTCAGATCTGAACTACGGAAGGCCAAGAACAGACCCCGCAAGCTCTTCGAACTGGTCAAACACCAATCTAATACATTGGCCAAAACATCGAGAGAAACCCCCAAGTCCCTAATATCCTCTGAGGAATTCTCCTCCTTCTTCGCTGACAAAATCATAGCCTTAGGAAACAAACTCAGTCCCACCACACACTCTCAACTCCTTACGGACCTGCCTATTACTGCCGCAATGCCCCCACATATTTCACCAAAACATCAAGCTCACTGGACCGACTTCAAAGTCTATGACGAAGACTCCATCTCTAAAATCCTATCTACCTTAAATCCGAACAACTATTTTAATGACCCGTTCCCCTCCAAATTCCTAGCTGCCATTGCCCAATCAATTATTCCTAGCTGGACTGCAATAATTAATGCCTCTCTCCGGAATGGATCGATGCCTGACTCTCTGAAAGCTGGCCAAATCCTCCCAATTTTTCAAAAGTCGTTGCTAGAGCCTGCTTCCCCCGACAACTTCAGACCCATCTCCAACATACCCCTCCTAGCCAAAGTGCTGGAGAAGTTTGTGCAACAGCAGCTAAGTCAACACATCAACAACTTCCACCTACTTGATGACTTCCAATGCGGATTTAGACCTGGGCACAGCACTGAAACCACCATGCTCCACATCGTTGATGATGCCCTCCAAGCCCTTGACCAAGTCAAAACCTGTCTCTTAATCCTCCTAGATCTATCCTCGGCACGGTCAACCATGAAACACTACTTGAACGCCTCAAACTCAGGAAGGGATTAGAAGGCTCTGTTCTAGAAGGGTTTATGTCCTTCCTGCATAACCGATCATAGAGATTCCTAATCAACAGCAACCTATCTGCTTCCTCCCCGGTCATGGTTGGAGTCCCCCAAGGATCAAACATGTCCCCCAACTTCTTTAACCTTTACCTAGAACCTCTTGCCGAAGTACTTCGCACTGCCAATATCTCCTACCATTTGTATGCTAACGACCCCCAGTCTACATCAAACCTCATCTCTCGAGGAGATCCTCTCCCTGAATGAAGCCCAAAAAGTGACTGTCCAATGGCTCGCCTCCAATCAACTCAAACTCAATGCAAAGAAAACATAATTTCTCCTAATTTCCCCTCCTAAAACCAACCCTGAGATGCAAATATGGATCAAGGCTATCTTAGCCTTAAATTGCCCACCGACCATCGTGGACTAGGCCAAATCCCCAAATCCCCCTGGACAGCAACTTGTAAATGCAGGACTACATCAACTTGATGGCCAAATCAGCCAGGTTCCCCCAGAGCTACCTAACGAAATTGAAACCCTTCCTCGATGCTCCTGACCTAAAAATGGCAGTCCAAGCACTAGTTATCTCTAGACTGGAGTATGGCTGTGTAAGGGAGAGGGTCTTAAGGAGGACAATAATGGCCAATAGTCGTTCGTAGGGAGTGGTTCACTCAGTCTCTGAATACACAATGAAGATCAAGAAGCGAGGTCCTCAAGTTTCTTTCACTTGGTCCGGGACTTCTTAACTTGGGTCCGCAATCTCGGCGTCATGAAAAACAAGGAAAACACAAACCGACCATTACTGTCACGTCCGAGTGCTTCACTGAGAAGGAGGGCGGGAAAGGAGGAGTGATGAGTCACCGGGGCCCGACACTAAACATGATTATCGTTTTCACTGCCATCCGGTTTTGGCACAAGAACTACTGGCGAACACCAGTTGCTACGCGACGGGACGATTACACCCGAGCGTAACATGTTCTCAACTTCATTCTGAAAGGCCGGACGTCTAGCTTCTGGGATTCGGTACGGTTTTCGTTTCACCACAACGCCAGGGGGTGTAGGAATGGTGTGTTCGGCTAGGTGTGTTTTTCCTGGTTGGTCAGAAAATATGCTTTTGTGTCGAAGAAGGAGAGAAAGAACCTCGTCTTTTTGTCTCAGGGAGAAGTTCTGATTAACGGGGGTATCGCATACAGTATGAGGAGAGGGAGAAGCGGAGGCGACCGTGGAGACCGATTGAGGGGGCTTCCCTTACCATTTCTTCAATAGATTGATATGATACATTTGTTTTTTTTGTCCGGATACCTGTATCAAATAAGTGGTACGCCCTATCCTTTTAAGGATCTTGAATGGTCCCTGCCATTCTTTCCGCATCTTGTGTGTGGAGCAGGGTAGCAGGACCAGAGCCCAGTCCCCCACATTCAGTTCCCTCCATTTTTTTCCTCGATCGCAGAAGGTCTTTTGCTTGGCCTGGGCCACGGCTAGATGGTCATGGGCTAGAGTTCTTAGCTTGGGGAGACGAGTCTGTAGCTGACGCATATAGTTCAACAGTGCTTCCGCTTCTTGAGCCCCTTCACTTTCCCAGCTATCTTTCGTGATCTCTAACAAGGTTCTAGGTTTACGACCGAAAAGCAGCTCGAATGGGGAAGTCCCTAGGCTGGCCTGAGTCTGGCTACGTAAGACAAAAAGGGCTAGCGGTAGTAGCTGGTCCCAGTTTTTACCATCCCCAGACAATAGTTTTTTTTAGGGTGAGCTTTAGGGAGCCGTTGTAACGCTCAACCAAGCCATCTGTCTGGGGATGGTAGACAGACGTCTTTATGTGTTTTATTCTCAGTTGGGCACATACTTGCTTCATAAGGCGGGACACAAAAGGAGTCCCTTGATCGGTAACGATCTCCCTAGGGAATCCCATTCGGGAAAACACTTCCACTAATCTTTGGGCTATTGCCGCAGAGGTGGCTACCCGGAGGGGAAACGCCTCCGGATAGCGGGTGGCATAATCCACCAACACAAGCGCGTATTGGTGTCCTCTACCTGACTTGGGCAAAGGACCGATAAGGTCCATACCGAGGCGGTCAAATGGAGTGCCTATAATAGGCAAAGGGTTCAAAGGTACAGGGGGAGGTACGTAGGGATTTCGCTTTTGACATATCCTGCATTCTTGACAGTATTTTTGTATCTGGGCATACACCCCTGGCCAAAAGAAATGCTGCAGTATGGCCTGTCCTGTTTTTTCTGCCCCTGAATGACCAGCTAAAAGATGGGCATGTGCAAAAAACAGTATTTGCTCTGTAAAGCTTATGGGCACCAACAACTGTGGAGTCGCATCAGCCTTAGCCAGTCTATAGAGCAGACCGTTTTTCTCTATAAACGTGGGATAAACCCGGGTAAGGGGGTCCTGATCTTCACGGGCTTTGTTCCATGCATTAGCAAGGCTGGCGTCATTTAACTGTGCGGTGCGAAAATGGGTATCTCTCGCCCAGGGTTCCGGTAAAAGAAGATTGTTATACGTTGGCCCCAGGGGCTGTAACACTTCTAACATAAGGGAATGGAAGGGGGGATTGTCGGTCCCTATGATGACTGGTTCTGGGAGCTCGGATAAGACCCCTACTTTCACCACAGTCCCCCTCCCTGAATCGCTATAGAGAGTGACAGTAGCTAAGGGGTATTCCCTAATATCCCCATGCACACACCTGATGTGAACCGAGTGGCATTGGATTAGATCAGACTCCTTAATTAACGACTGCTTTACAATGGAATGCTTACAGCCTGAATCAAGTAGGGCTCTCACAAGAAAGCCATTGATGGTCACACTTACATAGAAGGTGCTCCCTGTTTCTTGTGCAAAAAGAATGGAGCGAGGGGCATAGCTCACGTCCATGGGCTCGTCTTCCTTTTCTTTCTTTTTTCTGCAAAAGCGAGCTATATGGCCCCATTCACCACAATCATAACATTGGGGTCCTGAATTCACGGGCATATCCGCTCTCTGGAAACGGGGACGAAAAACCTCTGGTAGCCCCTTTACTGTTTTTTTGTCTGTCTTCGTAGTAGGTATGATTTTTTGTTGTTTTTCAGGTTCTTTACCAGAAGGACGCCCCTGTGCTCTAGTATAACAAGTGGCCATTTCTATGGCGTGTTCGAGCGTAAGACCTGCGTGTTGTTTCAGCCAACGCTGAGTACCATAAGGCAGGGCCTCCAGAAATTGCTCGAGGTAAATCTTCTCCATAACTGCATCCATGTTGGCTTCGTGTGGCTTAAGCCAAAGGTCAGCGGCTTCCTTTATTTTATAGAACAATGTCTTAGGCAGGTCCCCCTGGGCTCCCCGTTCTTGGCGAAAACGCAACCGATGCGTTTCTTCGTCCACCCCTAGGCGATCTAGGATGTACTGTTTGACAACAGCGTATGCACAACTACCATCACAATTCACCATTTGGTACGCTGCTTGAGCTTCTCCAGTCAAGAGGGGGGCAAGATAAAATGGCCATCTGTCTCCCGGCCATGCACTCGCCCTGGCCGCTCTCTCGAAGTTTAGGAAGAAGGCCAAGGGTTCGTCCCCTGGAGCAAACTTTTGTAGGGGGACCACGGTACCAGGAGGGGGTGCGGTTGGCCTGCCCTGTCCCAACACAGTCAGAAGTTGTGTCTGCCCCTCGGCCAACCGGAGCAGGCTTTCGGATTGATTTTGCATGGCTTGAGTAAAGGTTGTACGGTCCGCCTCTGCTTGTGTGGCAGTTTGTCCGACTGCCCATTCTAGTTTCTCTTGTCCCTCCTTCATCTGTTGGATGACTGCTTCCATCCTGTATCGGGTGGTGGCTCGCTCCTTCACCTCCTATCTGGCTCGCCACTTGTAAGGGAGAGGGTCTTAAGGAGGACAATAATGGCCAATAGTCGTTCATAGGGAGTGGTTCACTCAGTCTCTGAATACACAATGAAGATCAAGAAGCGAGGTCCTCAAGTTTCTTTCACTTGGTCCGGGAGTTCTTAACTTGGGTCCGCAATCTCGGCGTCATGAAAAACAAGGAAAACACAAACCGACCATTACTGTCACGTCCGAGTGCTTCAGTGAGAAGGAGGGCAGGAAAGGGGGAGTGATGAGTCACCGGGGCCCGACACCAAACATGATTATCGTTTTCACTGCGGTTTTGTCCCAAGGAAACAGCGTTACTGGAAGTGAGACACACAGTGGGGGTACCGGGTCCTCCCTCAGTCCTCCCTTATCGGTTCCCACCCTGAGAAACAAACAATCCCCTCAAACGGCCCCGTACCTTGTCTAGCCACACATTCCCAGAAGTGTGGCAGGGCGGTTCGTGGTGACGGTGGCCTCCAGGCGTGTTCCCTTCGTCTGCTTCTCATCCTGGAAAGGCGTCTGCTTCTCGTCCTGGAAAGGCGTCTGCTTTTCGTCTTGGAAAGGCGTCTGCTTTGCGTCCTGGAAAGGCGTCTTGAACGGCAATCAGCTCCCGATTCCCTTCTCCGGCTTTCGCGCTGTGTTGTCCCGGGAACTTCTCTTTATCCGCCCCCACGGTTGTTGATAGGTCGGGAGCGCCCGACGTCAGAGGAGCGGAGACTGCCTCCACCGGGGAGGTCCAAGCTGCGTTAAAGGGACCGTAGGGTTCCTGAGGACGGGGCGGAAAGGAACAACAGTTAAGGTCCCCTCCCCGTTCCACGCTGACTCCAGAGGCTTCGTGACAGGCTGTTCTACCCTCTTGGGTTTACCCAAGATCTCCCTGGCACCTTTAAAAGCCCGCCTCAATGCGGCCGCCAGGCTACTTACCGGCACAAGGAAATTCAACCACATTTCCCCACACATGAAATCTTTGAACTGGCTTCCTCTTGAGGCAGGAATACAGCTTAAACTAGCATGCATTACACACAAGGCTTTATACTCAAACTCCCCTGCATATCTTGGATGGAAACTTGTGATTTCTGGAGGAATCAGAAACACCCGGTCTGCCAGAGACCTCCTGCTGCAACCTGCTCGCTTTCGAAAAAAAAATGCTTTCTCTGGGGCCGCTCCTAGAATATGGAACTCTCTCCAACCCACCATCAGAAGAATCCCTTCTCTGTCTCATTTCGAAAAGGATACCAAAAGCTTTCTTATGGGTAAATTCCTCATTTAAATTTTGCCTTCAACCACCACTATGACCCTGATATACGTCTGGCTATTGCCTTCCTTCGGATTACCTAGTCACCCCACCAAGAAACCTGTGATCTTGTCTTGAGTAATTGTAAATGTAATCTGTAAATATGTGGCCTATCTCTTATGTGTTCTGCACCCGCCACATCTGATACCCTAACGGGTCAAGTTTGCGCTCTATAAAACACAAAAAAAAAGTAACATTTTTTAACTCATTTGAATTTGTGGTGAGTGAACATGGCGCAGCAATGCATCAAAGATGATCAGAAACCACTCAACGCAAGAATGCTCTCAACTCCACAACCTGTTTCAAGGCCCATTTTTTTGTTTGTTTGCCCACACACACCTTAATCACCAACTTGCAGCAACAACAGACTCTGAGTTCCTTCGTCTACAGCCTAGTGTGCACCTCACACATTTCTGAACTCTTCCCAGGATTAGGTGGGCCCACAGAGACTCGTTTCCATCCCACCCTGTGACGAGTTTGGAAAATGGGTGGCTTTGCACTGGTGCACAGTATAGTCTTGCTGATTGACAAACTGCTTTGGGAATCCCAGGGCTTTAACTTCAATCGCCCAGGCTGATTTTAGTAAGCTAGGATGCACTGTTTCATAGGAGACAGTGGCATTGCAGTCTTGCATGGTACAGATGACAAGGCCTGAAATGAGGTAAGCCCTGTAAATCCTGCAATGACAGACACATGGGCACTAGTGCATGTGTCTTTCTAAAGAGCCTGCTTTTGCCTGACACTGCAAAAGTGAGGGTTAGAAGCCCAAATACATTTGGAACAAGTAATAGGTAACGATTGAAGCAGGGGTGCAGCCCACTTTCCGTAATAAAGCACCCGCCCCTGATACATGCCCCCTTTCATAGCAGTCTGTAATGAGATGGTCAGTGGAATGCAACTGCAATTATGGATGCAAATCAGTTCCTGAATATAACTCCTCAAAGTGCCCATGAAGGACAGCGTCCAATTTGTGAAGATGGACATTGGTGGAGTGTTAGAAAGTGATGTATTAGTTACGGTGGATTGAGGTCCACAAAAAATAAGGGCATTATATTGTTAGGTCCAGTAATTTAAATCTGAATTGGTAGCTATTGCACAGGTAGGCAGGTGTAACATTAGAGAAAATGTGCATTTACTAATACCAAACCAGTTAGAAACGTCTAAAACACAACACAATATAAACCCCACACTTACTTATAAAACATGAAGGATAATATAATGAGCAACATGGCACCAAAACAACAAAAATCCTATAAAGGGAACTAGAGATTTAGGGCTGCATTTATCAAACTTTCCTGCAGTGCAACAAACCACCTTGCTTCATAGGATGAAAATGAAAGCACAGCAATATGATGCATTTAATATTATACGGTTCATTTTTGCCCTTTCCTTGTGCTGGTGCACAAACTGCGGCCTAGCACCAACACAGGGACCCTTATGCCATGGTGAAAGGGTGCCTAAGTTGCAGATAGTATTGTTTTTGTGCAGAAAGGGACACCGTCTTGCACCTCTTTTTGTGGTTGCTGCAGAATGCAGTATAGATGGAAGGAGGAAAAAACTAGGAGAAAAAAGATATTCACCTCATTATGCTTCCCCTCAGGAGGCATACCATTTTGATGCATATTCAGGTCTTTCAAGGTGGCTCTGCACTGCTTGATAAATCTTACATAGTGGATGCAACTGCTTGATAAATGTAACCCCATGTTTTTTTGAAGATTTAAGTTAAAATAGCAAAAGTTATAATGCTGGTCAACTGGCCATAGGAGATAAAGACTTAGGCAACCTTTGCAGTCTGCCTTTGATGAGGCCTGAATCTGGTACAGCAACCATGTTCGGCCTGGATTAAAGTTTTATCTTGCGGCATAGTCTTTTTTCTGGAAGTCAAAATTTGTCAGCGGGGTAAAGCAGCATGTCATAACCAAGGAGGGTTTCATGACATTGGATAAGTGTTGGATGAGGTCCTGATAAAGCCATTAATTTTGTCTGTAAAAGCTGGGAGCGGGATTACTCAAATGTCATGCCCCGGGAAATCCTCTCAACTGTCAGACACTTTAGGTGCCTTCACCCAGTCAAGATTTTTACTTTTCAATCTAGTCTCTTTTTCAGGTCTCAAAATCCCCATCTGGGACAAGGCTGTGGGCTGTGTCTAATGAGGGCCCAGGGTGCCAGATACCATCCCACTATCTCCCTCTGAGAATGATGTTTCTTAAACCAAGCAAGGTAGCATCTTAGGCAGATCGCTTTGGCAGGTTTGTTCCGTTTCTACAAATGTCTTGAAGTCCAAAAATATTTTAAGTCCCAGGCTTTCTGGGGTGATAAGAGAAGGCTAAGTACCACACTGCCAATGATCTTAGGTCCTCGGGAACAGCATTTGGGGGAACAGACTTACTCCAGCAGAAGCCATCAGCAGTTCAAAGTTCAGCAGTGATTCTGTGAACATATCTATATTTATTGCAAAGAAATACATAGGAAGATCAAATTGTCCATAAAGCCTGCATATATTTCGTTCCACTGGACTATCTTAAGGCCTACATAGAAGTAGTGTGAACAGATAGCATTTATTGTGGAATGACGAAGTATAGTCCAATTAAAAAGTGCAAACAGGTAAGACGCTTTAGAGGAAGTGGAAGTAGTGACGAATATGGTAGCCCATACTAATGAAGTATATAAATGAAAGTATAATCCCATGATTAGTATATGTCCCATAGATACATTGGTGTAGGAGTTTGTCTTCTAGGCAGTAAGACAAAATAAATGTTGGCTGTATGGCCAATTTGCTCCTTTCATGTGTTTCTGTGCACTAAATATGAATAAATTCTAAGCGAAATCACTGTTGAACTTTGTCGGAATACTGTACATTTCTATGCACCATTACCATCTTTTGTATTTTCTTCTGTTTAGCTGGTGCCATTGTGGCTTGTGGATTATATCACAGCAGTAGCATGGGGTCTATACAGTCATCGTAGGAGCACCCTTTCATAAACAGGACCCGATTCACAAAGAGCCTCTGCAGTTTGGGCCAAAGGCTCCTCAGTTGTGGCAGGATCTCTGCACTCATGGTGGGATCTTCTCAATGGGTTACTGCAGTGCAGAGATCTCATGACGGCTGTAGAGATCCCACAATGACTGTGGAGCCTTTGTCCTGAGCGTGAAGACCCATTTGGAATTGTGGCCTCGGTGTATACGGGTGCAAGTAACACACACCCATATGGTGAAGTGATCATTGGCTGTGCAGCAGTCCTTTCCACAGCTGCCACTATTTTGCAAGTACTAACCAGGCCTGCAATGCTTAGCATCCAAAACATGATGAGATCAGAAGCATTTGGCACCACACATTGAAGACTGCCCTATCAGGCCTCTTATGCTGACATAGTCACCGGATCACAGCCTGCTACTTCCACCTCTCTTTAACAGTTCCCTTTACCAAATCCTCTCTCTCTCTCACACATCTTTCAAATACTTATTAAGAACAGCCAAAGCCAGGGACAGACAGACAAATCACATGCTTTACACTTGTTTCATTTGTGTGTTCACAGTGGCTCAGTCAGCACTCGTTTTGGCCCCAGCAATAACAGCAGCATTACCAGTAATGCAGCTGAACAAAATGTGACTGCCAGCCATTCTTCCCTGTGCTTGTATCAAAGAGCTTAGCTACACTTCTTGGTTACCAGTTTATCGCTAGGCCTTGAAGCCGTGACAAATTGCCATCAGAGTTACAGGCCCAGATCTATTCTGAAATGTTTGAGCTTTAAAAAATAATGTAATATTGATGAAAATAAAAAAAAAATGGGAAGGAAGGATCATGAGTTTGCATTGAGCATATTAATGCATGCTAAACCAAATAGCCTCCTGTCCAAGCATTAATCAGGCCCAAATTGGCTTTGCTTCCGAAATTGGATAAGATAGTGGCACATCGAGGTTGATATGGCTAAAGGAGTGGAAGTGTACCATTTCAGGCCACTTATCCTGACCTAAGTACAAGCTCAAAGCATGCATGCTAATTGGCTTAATAGAGAATGAAGGGACATATATAATAATGAAACAAATGGTAATGGTTTTTAATCCTTTTATGTATACACCAAACATTGTTTATGATCTGAATATGAAGTTACTCCTGTTTTAGACACATGTTCATAGTTCCTTTTATTTATTTTTCTGGCAATCGCTTATTGTACATTTGCAGAATGTGGAACATTTGAGAAGAGCATATCAGCATATCTTTTTGTTGAACAGGTATTGCAAGTACATGTACTTGTACGTTATGTGGGTAGAGTCTTTAGAAATTCTGTAGGTTTTAGCACCCCATCAATTTCTTTCCAACCAAATTCACATGGATTTTTCTCTACATTTGCATGATCCAAAATGTTAACACAACTTCTGTTCAAGTAGAATGTTCTTTTAATGTGTCCACGCACATACTATGACGTCAGTGGAAGGTCACTTAGTGGAATTGATCTCTTAAACTCACTGTACCGAAGGTAGCCAAATGTGTGACGGTGAGAACTTATTTTCCACACACGCACAAGTTATTTTTGTACGTCTTTAAAGTCACATTCTTTTTCTGTCTCAGCAAATCCTTTTAGAGACTTCACAGGTTCAGCAAAGCTCCAAGCTATTTTTCAACTTGGCTCATAGTGTCATCACCCATAGCATTATGTGCCTAGATAAGAACACCGGGCATCTTTGGGCCAAGTTTAGTGTACAGCATATGAAATGGTATTAAGCGTCTTTTCTTGCCTGTTCCATAACATATCCATAAGTCTGGCAATCCTTGACTTATGAACATTGCAACAAATCTAAGTAGCACAGTAGTAACATTGGTGTCATTTGAGAGTACAATGAATCGATTGCAACCATTTTGAACAGCCCACTCAACAAGTGGCACAACACAAAGATCATATTTCATCAATTTGCTGTTAAGTTCTTGAACAACATGGCCCGAACCTTTTAAATATTTCTCTGCAGGAACCAACTTCTCACTGGCAATCATTTCACTAGCAATAATTGGAAATTCAGTGTTCACTGAAGCATGAGCAATGTTTCACTGAGCTAACAACTGGTCGATATTAATGACCAGAATGTATCAAATTGCACAGGTGTAGGTGTCAAATTTTTGATGCAGGTAAGGTCAATTGTCCCACTTGTAGACATTCCTCCGATTTTCTCACATTCTTTGACAGATAGTTTGAGTTCGTGTAAGGTGCAAACTGACTTTGATATCCATAGAACAGTCTAAATGACCTCACCCGAGTTTTACATGGATGAAATGTCGACCATTCGTAATTGTGACATATAGTTCACAACAACAGCAGTTTTCAATTAGGACACCTTTTCGAATTGGAATTCTTCAGGTGAAAGTTTGTTTTCAAGCTCTCTGTGTTTGTGCTTTACTGGCTTGGTTGCAGCATTGTTTGAGGGATTCTGCGGAATCACAGAGCTCTGTGTGAGATTATAGAACCCTAGTACGCAGAGAATGAGTCATCCTACCACCTGAGTACCCATTAGCCCTGGACCGATTAGCTATAGTATCTTACTTGCCCTCCTACTCACTCAGAGAGAAACAAGGTATTAGACACCCAAGAACACAACACTCCCGACCCTCTCAGGAATCATGGTTGCACAACACACCCTTTCAATCTCACAATCATACTATTCCACAATAAGATCTGACAGAGACATGAAAAAAGTTTGAAATGTTTATTTTAACTATCGTGCTGTAGTATGCAGTATACTTGTCACATTCATTAAGACACAAATACGGTCAGCATAGTAGGTAGTCCACAAATCATAAAAGGAGCTGCCTGACCCACCTACCCTTCAACAGAAGCAACAAGATTATATATCAGATCTCTGGGTGTTGGTATCAGACCTCGTACCTTAGGCTGCACAGATGCAGTTCTACATCTCAGGTGCAGTCACAATGTCTTCCTTGGAAAGGTCCCTCTAAAAGTGTTGTTGCCTATCTGTTCATACCTATATGACAAAAGTATGTGCTCCCAAACAACAGCTGCATTTGATGATAGTGCCTGACCAGAAGAGAATGTTGTTTGACCATATCCATGGTGTAGAGACTAAATCCCAGGAAAGAACAGAACGAGATATTAACAGCAGGTTGTGTGTGAAAGTACAGTGTGGCATGAAGCAACATATGTTTGTATAGTAAAGTGCGCAAATCACAGGGCACTATGCAATGTGCTCATGCTAACATAGGGAAAAAAAACAATGGGTCTGCATAGGGCATATGACACCCTCCGTTTGGTCGGGATGGTTGCAACAAAATGACAACAGAAATCAATTGATAAACAGAAAAAAGGTTTCAAAATAGTTTGGAGTCAGTATACGGACAGTCTGATACGGACTATGGCCAAATTGGAAGAAAAGATTTTTTGTGGAAGATGTATCCAATTACAGTGCATCGCCGAGACCCTTGATAAAGGATGCCAAATGAAAATATAATGATTCCAGTAAGAAATCTGAGCCTTCCAAATTAGAAATGTTAACCATCAGTTGAGCAGGTTGAAGGAGCAAACATGCTCCTCATATCCAGTAGACAACAAAACCATCAAAGGACATCCTGTGTTGATTTAGATGAAACTGAGATCCAGAAGACGCTGCGCAGTTACACAGAGATCACCTCCAGCTGCAGGCCACACGTCGGCTTGTATACAAGCCACATACCCAAGGAACAGTTCTGGTTATGGGCCATTTTCGGACCCACCAACAGTTCGAAATCCAGGGCAGCGTGAGATGGTGTAGACAGGCAGACATCCAGAACCCATTGAATGGGGCACCAGATGCAATGGAACACAGGTTGCACATAGGTGAAGTAAGCATAGTGGAAGGTTAGACATAATTCGACATCCAGAGCATTTGAGGGCACCATTTCAAAATGTTTTAGCACTACCTCATGGTACAGTTGCAGCGATGCCTGTCCGGGAAGGGCAACAATGGAGCAGCCATCACTGAATAGCAGGAACAGCACAATGATTCCCAAAATGAAGACAAGCATCCGCAGGAACCCACTGTACATGCTGGAAAAAATAGAATGTATAAAAGCTGGGATGACAACAAAAATAGTTTGAAATTATGTTACAAGGCCAGAGCCCACAGGTTCACAGGTTCATAAAAGTGTGCCATGCTTGTTGAATCAGACACAATAAATATTTGATGTATTAATTCCCCAAAATGTAGGGGGAGATTTGTGTTTAACAATGGCAGTATTTTACTAGATGTTCTTGCCACCTGCAATTCGAAGGTCTCATGTGCCGAAGTAAGAGTCACTTCTTGTTGAAACAACAACGCTTAGAGTCTGCTTAGCTTTTTGAAATATGTTTTCAGAGTTGGTATGAAAGGCCACAATGAACTATGTACACTCCCATGTGGAGGGGGAAACAGGATGTTGTTGCAAGAAGTAACCAACCGGGAAACCAGCTCCACATTTAGGCTTCCTGCTGTCAGACCTCTACAGTTGTGGTTATTATGGACAGGATACCTACCATTCATAAGCAGTGTGAGAGTGGGAAAAATTGGGAATAGGATTTCCTTTCAAATTACAAGCCATAATGGGGCAGAAACATTACAAGCGCCATGCATTGTTCCTTGTCAACAAAACAAGGGAATGACTGACAGTGGAGTCGCACCTTTCTCCTGTAAGAAAAATGAATCTCTCTGCTCGAGGACAGTTATATGTAAAGGGCAAAGGCCATAATTCATGTATATAGCTTCTGCCAAGAGGTTCATATTTACCTATTGGGAAGTGTTTCATGCAGGTAGTGAATTGAAACATCGCGATGGGCAATGAGATAACCCAGTGTATCAACCACACCAAAGAATGAGTTACAGCTATAGTGAAAGGAAGTTGTTCAAGTTTCTGTATGTGTAGCAGTGTAACTAGCGTCTTTCATAGCCATTGATTGCTGTTTACTTTTCAAATTAAATGGTAAGCACAATGCGCTGCAATTTAAGTAATGCCAAGTTAAGCGTCTATTCTTAAGTGCTTGCAGTGTCCAGTCAAACCAGATCTAAGTTGATTCTGATCACGATACAAGGTAGCCACTTCATTCTGTACAATATCAATCACAGATGACACAATATAATCTATGGTATAAATACAGGATGACAATCTGTTAATACTGTTGTCTGCAACAGCAAGTAATTTATCTAAATTATCCTGATCAATTTGACGTAAACATACTGCAGTTTCCAGTTTCAACATTTCCAAAGTTTATTATATGCAGCACAAACAAATCATTATGAATGTGGGGATTTTGGACCCAAAAAGAAATCAGATAGGTGTATATCTTCATATAGGAGAGAACGATGTTGTTTCACGGCAGACAAAGTGGAATGTTTTAACCATTGCTGACATAATTTACCTACAGAATAAGTAGAACAGTATTGTAATATGGGGTTTGTGGATAACGTGGATCAGATCTATTTAATTTGAACCCAGAAGTAGTGAACACAAAACAAGAATGATAAACATTTGTGTTCAAAGGCCATAATGACCACCCAGACGGAGCTATTATAGAAGAATTAAATGTGCCATTAAATGTACCGTTTAGTGTCATACTATTTAGTTCAGTATCATGTGTATAATATTGCCAATTATCAAAGAGGGCCAAGGATGGAAAAGTGGGAGTATTCAATTATTTAATCTTAGCCAACCCAAGACAAGTAGTTTGTAGGACTGTGTCATTATCAAACATAATTAACATAGGTATCAGACAGAATAGAGATTCTGTACCTTGGACTTGCTAGGACATAGTGGCCCATACTGATTTCAAGTCAATATTGTCCTTCCAGTATTCATATCCTTTCAGGGCATAGTTATCAATAAAAAGGGATGCATGTACCAACTTGGTCTGAGGAAACGTACATTTGTTTTGAAAGAGTGGGAACCGATTGGAAATAGTATGATGCTGGGTCCGAAAGATCATAACCGGTGAATTAGGTGTACTTCATCTTTTGTGTTTCGGAACTACCCTGAAATGGAGTTGGGCAATGTTACCACTGAGTACAATTATATTGGGGACGTTGTCCATTAGCTCTGTGCAAAAAATAGTGCCCATATTGTTGATAACAGAACAAATCGGCATAGTTAGCAGAATTTAACTACAAATCATCAGTGTCAAAGACAGTGTAATATTGAAATTCTGAAAACCTGGAAAGTACAGCATCAACATCCCAATCATCTGATTGAAACCCAGGCACTATCAAAACACCCATGGAAACACGGAATAAGTATGGTATCTGCAAGGTCTATGTAAGACCGAATACATAGAATGATACTTTATTCCATACAATTCCATCAGTGAATGGGACCGCTGAAATGTTAATAAGGAACTGGTCTTTTTACATTTTATGATCATTGAGTTCTGGTTCCCTTTCATGATGTGCAGCAGGAAGGCAGCAAGAAGCACTGGAGTGGAGTAGCATGGCACACGGCAAACGGGGCGTGGGGAGAGGATTGACTCCATCAACGGTTTGACGCTGCCCGCAGCCATAACTGTAGCCATAGCAGTAGGCACCTGCAGCAAACAGGCAGCAAACAGGCAGCTCACAAAACATAGAAAAACACAGAAGCACCACCCGAAGCACTACCTGAGGAGGTGAGGCGTTGAGCCAGAGAAGGCAGGGACTTGTGCAGGGACCAGCGCAGGGAGCTCCTTAGTGGGAGCCGGCAGGGCTGGCACACCAGATTGAGGCCAGCAGGTAACAGTAAAGAACCAACGGCCGCAGCAAGAGCTACCCTCCCACCTGTGGAAGTGGCCCAGCCAGGCAGGGTGCGGTTTGCAGGTCATAGGGGGCTCCTATAAGTCCTCACCTTCTTGAAGCATCATTGAAGCTACATCTAGCTCCATCTAGCCTCCCAACTCACATATCTTGCCCAGCTTCTCCCAACTCACCTATTTATCTATCAGTGAGCTGACACTACCCCATTAACCCTGCCCGCCTCCCCAACCACCCCAGCCTTAGCTCGGTCCTAATGGTGTAAGAAAATAGCTGGGGGCAAATCGGACCCCTGCCGACATCGATGTTGCTGCACAGGAGTGGGCAGTTGCAGGTGGCCATGAGCCACAAGTCACCAACCTACATACAGAGGCCTTAAAGCTCAGAGCACAGACCTCAGAGAACCTGTATAGGCATCAATTTTCAGTCACCAGGACTCCATCTCTTCCTTACTACCTAACCTACCTAACCAACCAACTACCTGCTATTACAGTCACTGGATGTACTTCCTCCCTCCCTCAACACAATCTGGCTAAATAAGAACTGGTAAGGAGCGGCGTGTCTCACTTGCCATCGCTTGCCATCACAGTCTCAGAGTAGCCCCAGTAAAGGGATGGAGATGCAGGAGAAGGAAGTCACAACCCACGACCCTGGGGGTCACAAATCTACTTTGGATTCTACATTTTTAACACAATGTCAACACCTTTAGAGTAATCCCACGCTTCATGGTTTTTAACTGCCCTACTTCATGACTATCGTTGCCTAAGCTACCTGATGCGGCTATACACAAGACCAGGAATTCAAAAACCAATTAATAGATACATTCAAGGGCACAAAAAAGGGCCCAAACAAGGGTAGATAAGGGGACCAACTAATATAAATAAAACCCCCCAACAGAGTAAAAACAATTGAAAGAACATAAAACATGGAAAAAAAACGGAGTGAAAATGGCACACGGAGCACAGGATACAGGATACAGGACACAAAACATAGGACACAGGGAAAACAGGACACACATGGCACACAGGATAAACAGAACCAAAAAACAAACACAAGCACTTCGGAAAACCGAAGGAAAAAAGGGACACTAATAAATTACTTGCTTATTCCTTACCCAACATCCGCAGTTGCAAGGCAGACAGGCAGATTGTCAGTCTCAAGAAGTCTCAAGAAGTCTAGGGCGGGGGAAAGCATCAAGGGTCCCACAACATCATAGGGGTAACATGATTGCGCAAAACAGAGAGTTGCAGAAAGGATGAGATCAGGCAAAGTTAGGCAGACTCCAAAACAGCCTCAAAAGTCATGGAAGACCCAGAAACCAAAAGAATCTATAAAAGTAGTAGAACAGGACGCACCCCAAAAAAGTCCATTAACCTCACTGATTCTGACACCGTTCAGGAACTTAAGGAAAAAAGCTCCAGATTCTTCTTTCTCAAAGTCCCTGGTCCCGCCATGTACTCAACACCCAGAGAAGTACCAGATCTTCCAGCACCAATAACTCCCCAAAGGATGGCACATAACGTCACAACAGAAGAGAAGCAAAGCGCTTCTATAACAAACACACCGGACCCAAAAAGCCAGGCAGATATGGACATGGTCATCTCTAAGAGAGAACACACACAGTCAAGGATCTCTACCCAGAGAACCCCCCTGAGGGCCAAATAAAAAACATTAACGTTGCAACAATAAGGCCATAGACGAGCCCCAGCCTGCCATGGAAAAGAAGGGAGCCATGGAAGAGAAACCAAAAATGTAAACGTTCATTTACCAAACCAGTGTACAGGCCTAAAACGTTATTTAACTTCACTCCAAAGCCTACAAAACTACAGAAAACTATACAAGGACCTACAACGGTGGCTCAGATCCACAAGATAAATGCAGATGAAACAAAAGACCTAGAAGATTCAGAAGACCTAGAAAAGTCATGGCTGAGAACGTTAAGACTCACACCTAACGCGAAGCCATCGCAATATATAGACGCTAAAGAGGTATTGGGCAGATATGCCTATATCTTCCCAATGCAAAATAATGGAGAAATACCTATCCCTTGTAATTACGAAAAAGTAACTATAGCTGTCCTAACATTGCAGAATACCAGCCAAGCAGTCACCAGAAATCATTTATCAAGCTTTGAATCAAAACCAACATAAACACAAGATAAACCACCCAGTAGCACATGTAGCTACCCCAAGCTCTTCAGAACTTTACTACATACACTTCAATCCTCAACAAAAGCAATCATCTTGCAATTGGACAAGCTTGACATTCAAATTGATTTAATAAATATAATAGCACTACATATCGCAGGGATAAATACTAAGCTAGATAACCTTAACAAAATAATAACAAGAGCACAATCCAAATTCTCATTTGAGCAAAGTCCCTGCGCTTGTGGGCCAATCATCGACAAAGTGAGCCTTATACCAACTCTCTTAGAACAAATAATAGCTGTAAGACAGCTAAGCACATCTTACATCAAGCATACGGGTGCTGACAACAAAACACAAACAGCAACTCCTATGCAGGCGGAAAAGAAAGAGGACGACAAGGAAACCAAAACGCCATCCGATTCACAAAGACCTATGGGAACGAAGGCAGCACCCACAATGACTAAGCTTGGTGCTTCAGCCACACCACATTTGGAAGAACATACTCCAATTAAGCAAACAAAAAGACAAAAAAACGCAAAAGGAAAGCCAGAAACAAATTAACAATTGGAGACAACAAGCCGGGAATTAAAATATACATAATATTTAGTACAACCAGAGATACAAACTTAACTTCACCAGGACATTGGTGGAAAAAACTGACACCTCAAGTGGTAACCACAAAGACTGGTATATGAAGATGGACACTCGGGAAGATATGGACCAACATAAATTGAGAGACACCAACATCCACAGTATGGTGGAGCCCAGACCCAGTGGAAAAACAGCAGTATTCACTTGGGGGGCTTTGATCACTGTGCAAGAAAAGGGACAACAAAAACCCCACAAAGCAGCAACTAATCAAGGGGGGCTTCGATCTCAGCACAAGAAAAGCGGCGAACAAAAGGCCACAAAGTAGCAATCAAATTGAAGAGACAATGGAACTTGGAAAAAGGCAACAAGGTAGAAACACTGAAGCCTAAAGAGCAGACAGTAGGAACCTCAAACAAGAAAGAAGTGCCTAAATCACTGCTCAGCACTGACGCAACAATCAAGGATTGGACTAAGCAATGGCTAACAAAAAAAGTGCAAGGTAGGATTGAAACCAATGAGCTAGAGATCAGGGACTAGGCAGAAACATCCTTCCAAGACAAGGATCTCAAGACGACACCAATATTGGCATTCAAGTCACAGTCTCCCAGACCCAAAACATCAAGGCATCAAGCAGCATAAAAATCTTAGATTTTACATACAAAACCATGAGAATGCAATCTTAGCAAAATGTAATCTAGGGAATTGGCCAAGGGCAATCACCTGAGAAACCAAATGAAGAATCCTAGAACACGAAATAACTACAAGACAGATTGAGACAAATCAAAATAACCTGTAATCACCAATAACCTTAGCACAAAACACCACTGAGGTCAGTATGTACCATCATGGAAACCATAGACTGCAAAAGTCAGCTGCAGCGGGAAAAAACCAAGAAGACGAAATTAACAAAAATACATAGCAGTATGGACTATCACTGCAGCAAATATCATTTAAACCAGAATACGAGTCCCAGGGGCAGCACCATTTTCTAAACAGGGGCAACATACTAAAATAACTAACCAACATCCCAGCATTAAAACATCTAAAGTCAACCCACCTCCTAGCCATGGAATTTCGCCAGAAGGGAAAGGAAAACCTCAACGAACAAATGCTCACCACATGGCAAACAGTGGAAGTTGCCCAGCTCATTAAAACCAACAATTTGATACATGGGGAATAAAGCCTTCACAACCCGCTACACCACGTAATCCGGGCTTGCTTGCTGGAACCCCATCCAGAAGGTAAATGTAGGGCCAGGACATTTAAAAAAGAAAACAACAGGTGTACTCAGTCCTTCAGAAAGCTAAAGGGAGAAGGCCATACGGCCTAATGGGGCTCCCATTGACAAAAAGGCAAAGATAGAACCCAACAACGATCAATGGAGCTGGCTTCCAGGAATCCTGAACAACGAGAAAAACAACTGACCAGCGCGTAAACAGGCAGGGAACTGGAAAAACGAGAATGCACACCTTCTCTCGTGGAATATAGGTGGAGCGGAAAAAATGGCTCGAAAAAGGAAGCCCCCCTCAAGTTCAATCAGCATGTTGCATAATTGCCCTTCAGAAGACGTGGGCTCTGGAAGAGTTGCCTCTTTAAAGATTTACACAATTTAAAACAACAGCCGAGAAACACAGAAGACACAGTCGTCCGGAAGGCAGCCTAGCAGTCTATGTGTCCACAGCTATTAACATCCAATCTGAGCAGATAGTCCTCGCTGGAAAGAACGTGCAATTAATAAAATTCTCGCTGTCGACATAAGAGAAACCAAGAACTGTACTATTAATGAACACCTATGCACATCCAACGGCACAAAAGAAAAAAGCCCGCAACTCTTTGTTAACAGCTTTCAGACGTTTCAGAAAAGCTCAAATAAATCCAAACTATCCCTCAGAAATGCAACTATTGTATAATCCTCGGATTACTCACAAGAATATTCATAACACACAGGAATGTAAAGTTGTACATTCTGCAAGGGGGAAATATGAGGTGTAACAGTGTTTTTCATTTTGAAACATTTTCGTTTTTTATAAGGTAAAATATTTTTCCTGTTAAAAAAACTTCTTCCTCTACATCCAGCTTTCTTTTGGGAGTGTTCTTTCCCATTCCAACCTGCAAAACAGATTTACTCCTACCCTTGACAGAAGTAAGTCTAAGCTCATTTTGAGAGCTGGAAGCTACCTGAAATGCCACATTTTTTTAGTGTGTGCTTGTTTGTCAACTTTCCCAGATACTTCCAACTTACACTAACCGCAAACATGCCCTAAACCCAGGTTTGCACTGATGGAGAATTTACCACCCTGGGGGATTTTCAATGTCAGAAAAATCCCATGTATGAACTGAATGCCTTTGTCAAGGCATGTATGTGTATACTTAAGTTTTACTGATATGTTTTGTTTTTCAAAATTGCTCAGCATTTAAGCAGTGGAAAGATTACGGTAAACATTACATTTTAGGCTTGATTAAGAGTAGAATGTTAATGAACAATATTCTGATTTCTGGAAGCCGTGCTAAATCAGAGAGAGTATCTACTACTAGAATTACACTGAAGGATGGTAGTGTGGCCGAATTCTCTGTTCTGATGTTTCAGTAGATTTATCACCAATCCCAGATAAAAGTGCAAGTTGACATCACGCCTCAATTCTATAACAGATCCTTGAGCTACAAATTAGAGCTCAGTTAACAGTTCTTTTTTCAGCTTTGCAGAGTTGAACCCATTCTGCAATTGCTGTCTGTTGAAACAAAACTTTAAAACCCCTTCAGCGCTCATGACAAGGTCAGCTCGTCATGGGTGTTACCTGTGCTGCGCGCATGACGAGCTGACCTTGTCACGTAACGCGGGATTTTTGAAATCGCGGCGCAGAGTGGGAAAACCGCTAGCGCGCATGCGGTTAAACAAAGTCTGTATCTTACTAAAATTACCCTATGTCACCAACACACATGCTCTGTGCCACACACATTTCTGAAATCCATTTTCACTACTTTTATGGCCAAACCATCCATTAGAAACCAGTGCTCATCTAAAAATGAGGCTCATTAACACTCACACAGCCCACGAGCATACCTTGGAAGCCCATGACCGTTCCACCAACAAAAAACGCAACAGTATCTGTCGAACTGAAATTTGGTTCTGAAAAAAGTCAAATGCCACCATTGATGATTCCCTTCATATAGGACCAAAAGGCATCCATAAAACCAGACAGGTTACGAATAGACCAAGTTTGAACTCTATGTCTAACCTGAAATGCAGCTCCCAAATCCCAAAATGCTGGTCCTTTCTGCCAAACCTTTGGATTTCACCATCAACCAAAGACCTCACCAAGACACCTCCCGTAAACGGCTTCATTCTATTCACGTTAACAAAACTAGAGCCATACATCCCTCATCCTGACCTCAGAAAAGCAGTGTAGGACATAGGCCACACTCACCTTTGACAGTGCAGCACTCCACTCTCAGGATTCCTGAAATTAAATTTAGCTCCCCTCAAAGCCAATCACCAATTTGCATCTGAAGTCCACAAAGGTGTTTGAAGAACAGGTTGTGCAAACCCAGCACTGCATCTCGGTCCCCCTGCTACATGAAAAACAGGCTGTGCACAACAGAAGGTGCGAGACACACTAGAGACATAGCTATCTTCTTATGTGAGATCTCCAAAATTTAAAAGACAAAGGGGCATATTATCAAGAAACAGCGTTAAAATTATTGCTGATTTAGCGGCAGGAAACTGCCGCTAAAGCGGCGATAATGGGCTTGATATTATGCCGTTTTGAATTCTCATAGAAACCCATGTTCTGGTGTGAACCTGGGCTTCTATTGGAATTCTCAAGGGCATATTATCAAGCCCCTTATTGCCACTTTAGCTGCAATTTCCTGCCGCTAAAGTGTCGATAATTTTAACGCCCTTCTTGATAATATGCCCCTTTGACACTGAAACAGACACCTCATCCTCAACCTGCAAGCTCCAAGCATTTTTAATAAACTCCAAAAGAATCTAAATCTTATCCCTAAAGTGCTATCATCTGGAAGGACACTAAAAATCTCACCTTTTCAATTTACACTTAGCAAAATAGATATGACTATATCTGAAAAACTGGTTGATGTAGCTTCCCACTGTCAATGACCAATGTTATTGTACTTTGATATATTTTATTTGTGATACACTCTGCTGCATTTGAGGATACCTATCTGCCACACAAAAAAAGCCTTTACTAAGTACAAAATACAGTACACTGCACAAAAATAAATCACTGCTTTCCTACAACATTCAAATGTGTATTCATCCACTGAATCATTAACCCGAGCAATCTTTCATTGTCCGTGCTATCCACTACCCTCAGGCTATAACTCAATGGGGCATATTATCAAGAATGTCGTTAAAATGATCGCCGCTTTAGCGGCAGGAAACTACCGCTAAAGCAGCGATAATGGGCTTGATAATAAGCCCTTGAGAATTCCAATAGAAGCCCATGTTCACACCAGAACATGGGCTTCTATGGAAATTCACAAGGGCATAATATCAAGCCCATTATCGGTGCTTTAGTGGCAGTCTGCTGCCGCTAAAGCGGCGATAATTTTAACGCTGTTTCTTGATAATATGCCCCAAAATTCCAAGACAAATTCCAAGAGCTCACCCTCAGCCTGCAAACAGCTTCCAGACAAAGCCTGATTATTGGCAATTTCAACCTCTACGTTGATACTCTGGGGGAGATTTATTAACCTTTTGTGCCTTGTTTGCGTCACAAAATCTTATTTTTCTAATTTACTTTCCAGTGCTAAACTTGTTTAGCGCTGGAAATAATGTAAAGTAATAAGAAGCACTGCATAGCGCAGCTTCGCATTACTTTGCACCATGGGGGCGTGCCAAGGGCAGTCCATGAAATATATAACACAAATTGCCAGAACCACAAAATCTCCACAAGCTTATTAAGAGGGAAAAGATCAATTTATTGTGATCAACCTCGACATCCTACTTAGTGTCAATATTTTTTATCTTTTTCAAGTTATGACAAGCTATATGACAGAAAACAACAATACATTAAATATTTACACACCTATATATACTTTGTACATACATGAGAAACAAATTCTTTACACTGTACAAAAAGAACATTCCTTGCATCAAACATTACAAAAAACTAAGAGTACATCACAAACAACATTAGAACAAACATTACAATCCAAAAATGAGAAAAATAGGACAAAACAATCCTAGGGGGAATTATAAGCAAATGAATGGCTCTTAAACAAATCAATACTGGACCAGCCGGTCCTAGTATCGTGGAGATGACATTTTATTCCACCCTATCAAAGTGCCCATGTAACCACCCAAGTTTTCTCACACTAAACCCACTTTACTAAACACAGTAGGTTGGGTTTAGCGTGAGAAAACGGCTTTCATTTCTCCTTCCTTTTCCGACAGCACGCACACAAAGTGGAAAAAGCTTTCCCTTGTGTCTAGGCATAGAAATTTGTACAGGAAGTGTATCCTTCCTGTACAAAACCAATGCTGGACTCACACACACAAACACACACCCCCTAGCGCTATGGCGCTAAGGTGTGTGGGTGGCGCATGGCAGCAGTAATCAGTGCCGGCGCAAGGGAAAGTAGAGGAGAGAGCTATATCTTTGAAAATATGGCGCTCTTCTGCTCCCTCCCTGTCGAAATGTTCATAAATACCCCCCTTTGTATTCAAAACAAGCATTGAGGCTCTTTCACAATTGTAATAACATGTTTTTAAACACAGTTTTACATTGCAGGCTCCTATAATTTCTAATCCCGGTATATAAGAGATGTTATTCTTCAGCATTTTATGGTTCTTAGTTTATCCACCTCACAAGCATAGACTACGCAGTCTGCTTCTGGATTCCACCTCATGACTTCCAAAATACTAATAGAATTCGGCTCACTGAGGCATCTCTGTGGATGCATGCAGCTCTGGGACGCAACCAGGCAGAGGGCGGCCAATTGGCACAAAGAAGCATAACACCTAATGTTGAGCACATCACCAGGTCTGTACAACCACTGCTGTGTTCAGATTACTGATATTCCACATTTCCATGCCTGCCGTCCTCCCCCCAACTCATAAGCCAGGCTCTACATTAGTTTGATCTTAGATCAAACACATTTTGCAGTTTAACATCATATATATACCTATTTACTAACCTCACTAGCTTTATCTGTTTCATAGCATTACCAACAACTCACTACCTCTAGCCCAGTGCACATTATTGAACAAAACTAATACTTAAGATGTGAGGGTGAACTGGGAGTAACCCATCACCCTATCCTACCAAGGAAACCCATTGTTCGGAATCCAAAGCTAGCAAGCCACATTCTATGGAGTGTCCTCCCTACATGCTTCTACACAAAAGAGGTGTGCAATACATAGCGGGCCGTGACACATTTATGTCAATGTTTATGCCAATAGAGCACACAACAGGTTGATAATATTAAGCTATTTATTGAAAAAATAGGTGCACAAATCAGCATTTTTACTGTTTAATTTAATTGCCAACGTTTTGGCCCGTTCTATTTTACATCATTTCACAGTTTGCATACGTGGATAGCTCTTCGATTCCAGACGACTACAGAATAATACGCTTTAAGTACGTGGTGATTTGCCTTTGTGCCTAACTTAATTATCAGGCATTGATAATAGGTTTTGATGAAACCATTTCAATTGAAAAATCTTTCATTTGGTAGAGAATAAAATTAACATGGTTACTTTTGCAAAACACATTCGTGCATCACTAACCGGTGAAGCATTTTGAGCTTCCATTTGCATGTAATTAAAGCATAGTTTTGGACTTAAGTAGCACCATAGCAACTATGATTTACGGATTAATCTACAGCTTCTTGGTGGTGGAAGATCTTCTACAAAGAAAAAGGATGTTTATAATACACTTTAAATGTGATTCATTGATAATACTATCTTTATACCATCTGTTTTTCAAAATGAACAGAGTAAATCACGTCCATGTCTAATGCTAGTTCAGCAGCACTGGATATCTTTGCAAACAGAAGATGAATTAACAAAACAAAAACTCAATTTTCTAAGGTCTTGACCCAGGTTTGTTATACATTTAACTTCAAGAAGACAGACCTAGAAAAGAAAGCGCAATAAACAAAATGCTACAAATCATGTTAGTACTTAAAATACAAAAATGCAGTGCTTAACAGCCTATGTGGACTGTGTTGTAGGATTTCACAAAAGATTATAGTGGAGGCCACACAGCTATTTACCCTCTATCAAAAACAGTATTTTAAGTCGTACATTTGTGCACTAGTAAATGTTGTGAACAGGGAAATCCTGCCGCTTGGCAGATAATTCAAATAAATTATCTCTTCTACAAGAAAATCACAGTGGAAATGTAAATCTGGTGATCCCACAGTAGCTTCTGATAGGTGGTAAATTTAACTGGATTACTAAAGCGCACATTGCTGCCCATAGCAAATTGTTGTGCAGTCCTCACTTTGAGGAAGGTGTATGTGACACATGGGCAGAGGATCTTGAAGAGTTGAGTTCACAGAAGCATTCAGTTGGATTCAACAATTAGTATTGCATTTCTTTGATACAGCCTCTGGAAGCACATAAGAGTAGGTCCACAGCGGGAGCTCAACCACTGATATGCCGTTTGTTGAGCCAATCTTTATGAATGAAAATATGTAGTGGGGAAGTTGCATAATTTTTCCTTACTTAGGGGCATATTTATATTTATGACCAGTGGTGAAGGGCAGTGCCACAAGTCACCTGGCTGCGCTGCCTTGCGTCACAGGGAAAGGACAGGAATGTGCTGTATTAAAGGCACACACCGCATTCCTTTCATTTCCCCTTGTGCTGGCACAAAAAGAGCTGCCTAACACCAAGGCAGGCACCCTTGCACCATGGTGCACCGGTGCCTGTCTTAATGCAGCATTGATTTTGCTCATGAAGGGGCACCTTCCTGAAAAAAAAACCGATCCTTAGAAGCATATTGCTCTATTAATCTGTGCTGCAGAATTCAGCACACATAAAACAGGAAGTAATGAGGAGAAATAAAGATGTCTCCTTGTTACGCCTCTCCAGGGGAGGCATATATGTTAGGCTCATTCAAAGGTTTACATGGTTTGGTAAATGTGGATATGTGTCAAAAACCATGGGGGTTACCCATGGAATACCTCCCTTGTGCAAAGTAATGCAGCGATTTGAGCTGTGTTGCATTACTCCATATTCTTTAATCCATTCAAAGTCACACGAAGTGACTTTGCGCAGCTTTAAAAATCTGACTTAGGGTTTGAGTCACTGATCTGTCACTTTGCATGGTGCAAGAGCGATGCAAATTAGGTCATAAATAAGGCCCTGATTGTATGAGGTTTCCACAAGAATTGTGGTTTTTTTTGCGTGCTATGTGTAGGCAGCGATCTGTGAAAATCAAGACTGTTGGAATGCTTCTCATAGAGAGATTCCAATTCTCATCAATTGTTCGAGAGTATAAATGATCTTACCTACCAGTCCACCACTACCTTCCATTGACCACATTTTGTACATCTCACAGCTAATTTTAATAGCCCATCCAGTGTCAAAGTTTCCATGAGACATATCCTGCATATGAAAGTTATACAGTTGATATAATCAAACAAAGATTAGCACAGTAATCAGATTCTACACAAGAATACGCTTGCATGAGGACTTTATAATAGAACTCTTACTTATCCCTGAATCATTACATAAAAGGGTAGACCCAAAAGTACTGGGACCTGGGTATTCAATGTTACAGGGAAAGTGGTCCCAGTATACAGTAATTGTATACTGGGACTAACATATTCTATGGACACCGAGACGCGGTGATGCAGTGTCTTGTCAGCATCTAGCGGCTGCAAGTACACGCGCTGAACGTGCACGCTTATTTAAGCAGTTTCCCCGGCCCGCCGGCACTCTCTGTGATCAGCTCCTGAGGGTTGACAGTTCTTTTCCCATGATTCAGGCACAGGGTGTCTTTTTCGAGTTTACTGAAACGCTGAGGAGCGACTTCATGCCCTCACATGAAAAGTAGTGTGCATACCTTTCTACAGGTTATAGCGCGCTCTCTGGTACTAGGAGCCTGCAGGCCCCCCTTTTTCCTTGACTCAGCCCCACATTTAGGGCGGCTTTCTGGTGCCCCACTCCCCTCCCGCCACACGTCCTAGTCCTGAGAAAGACCCCATAGTAAAGTGGAACTCAACCTACGCTATTCAAAGGTCCAAACATCGACTTTTGTACTTTTACCTACCCAAGAACAACAGATTATTGTTGCTGTGTTTTATCATATGGGCATAGTTAACAACTGTTTTTATGTGGCTAAATGATATGCCTCTGTGACGTTACCTATTTATTTTGTGACCACACTAATCCCTTGACACTGTCTACACAACTTTAATCCTCACAAAACCAGTTACCTTCCCCACTTCTTCCCCCTTTTCTCCGGGCTCAATGTTCATACCCAATGAAGAGATTTTGCATATATGTGCTTTGATGAGGATGTGAATAAATAACATCTCTCACAAATTCAATGTATAATTGTTTTCGTTTGTAAAGTACAAATCATTTTTGGGGTTCTCTGTAGTATCCCTGAATCATGACAGCAGAAGAAATGCCAATATCAATATCATGACTGTCCTCATAATGCACACGTTTTTACCACAACCTGAGAAATGTCAGTCTCCAATCTCTGCCACCATCACGATTTGGGCAACTGCTAATCCTCCTGAATGTCCTTTGCTCACTAAGAACCAGAAGCTTGCTTACTTTCTTCCATTCCTGCCAAAGAGGATTGCGTCAATGAGGTAATCAGCAGTGCCACTGGCATTTCTAGCAGACAGAAGGAGGGCAGCAACACCATTATTTGTGGTCTTGTGATAAGCTTTGCAGCTGACCTGGCAGAATTAGAAGTCTTTCAAACTATGCACTATCATGCAATTTATTACATAATCACCATTAATTACACTCTAATTATCAAAGCTTATACCTGACGAAGATGACCCACACTTATTTCTATCCTCAAACATTGCCAGCTGTCTCAAGTGTGAGCTAAAATCAGCAGCCCAATCTGAAAAGATGGACATACTGGTAATTTGAAG
This sequence comes from Lissotriton helveticus, assembly GCF_964261635.1. Lineage (NCBI taxonomy): Eukaryota > Metazoa > Chordata > Amphibia > Caudata > Salamandridae > Lissotriton > Lissotriton helveticus. The sequence goes on from NC_136063.1 coordinate 1,754,195,029, forward strand.
GAAAGGGCATTCTGGCAGCATAGTTTCTATCGACATGGCAATACCCGAGAATAAGCATCATCAACAGGAGTAGTAAGAGATAATGAAGCGTTGTGTGATGGGGGAGGAGTTACCTACATTAGCACAGGCAGTGACATCCTGTGTTTCGCTAACGAGTACTCATATATCCATGAATTTGATAGAATTTGGGTTGGAAAAGTGGAATAAATGCACTTGTTACAACTTTGTGCAAAAACTAAGGGGCATATATTCACAAGGGCTTTATCTCTGCTTTTTTGGCTTACAAAGCCAAAAAAGCAGAGATAAAACCAGCGCCCTATTTACTAGAGGGTGCTAACATGCATAATCGCATGTTAGTACCCTTTTTCCCAATGCCTCCCTTTGCAACTCCAATGAGATGCAAAGTGGGCGTTACTGGGCGTACCCTAGATGGACTACCTTGCAATGTTTAAATCGCGATATTTACAAGGCAGCCAACATGATTTTAGCACACAATAGATTTTCGAGAAAACTGCTGTTTTTGCCAAAATCTAACGTCTACTAAAATCCTGACTTAGTCATCCCTAACATAGGGGGTGGAATATGCTGATATGTCCCTGTGGGGCGCATCAGCAAGGTTATCGCCCTTTTCCAGGGAACATCGTTGGAAAACCACAAATGTTCCCTGCAAAAGGGCAATGATGTTGCTATTTCTGGAATTTTTATCGCCCTGGAGAAACGCGTTGTTAATAATGCGCTACCAGGGCGATAAATACCAGAGATAGCCTGCGATAATATAATTATCGCTAAGCACGGCCAGCGATAATTATCGCTAGCTGTTGTTAATATGCCCATGAGAAATGTATTTTCCTTTTATTGGAGCAGTCCTCAATATATACATTTCTGTATTTATTGCATTCTATGGGAAGCTCTCAGGTTGAAGTGATAACACAGAAAAGCTTGTTAATGTGTAAACATCTCCCTGTAATGGTGTCCACAAATGATTTTTCTCCCATCCAGTCAGACGATTTTGGGTCAACAGACCCGGATTTTGCTTGTGAACCCAAAACTGATGACTAAGCATGGGCGTAAAATCCGCTCCGCTCGCGGATTTTTCGGATTTTCGGCAAATTCGCAATCCGCGAACTCTCGCGAATTTGTCAAAAATCCGTGAATCCGCTTGCGGCGGATTTTTTGCTTGGTTGCGGCGCGCGGCGTGGTGCACGGCGTTCACTTTCCGTCATTAAGCGTTTGCCGAGTTGTTTTTCTCGATCATATTTTTCTAGTGCCGCGCCATTTTAGATCTTGCTGCGTGATCCCGCGGGAGTTTGGCGCCCGCGAATACGTAATCACGGCTTGCCACCTTGCACAGCACACCTCGCGAGAGTTCGCAATTGCGAACACGTAGTTGCGGCGGAAAGGAACAATCTCGCACTCGCGAAATAGAGATTTTGCAATTCTGCACAAGAAAATCACCAGCAAACAGGATAAACCTTCAGAAAATTATGGTTTTTATCAGAATCACTCCTCAGGTTGACATTTGCATGGCCTTTTTTTTTGCAAGGAGTCCATTTTTTGGGGGGGGGAGGAAGGAAGTGCCCCACAGTCTCCAACTTCCTGTTCCTGTCCAGCAGGCTCCTCCCAGTGCTTTGTCCATCTCCTGGTCACTTTCATTTGGATCTGGAGCTGGAAGGATTACTTTTTGTGGGTGCTGCTGGATATTTGGATTTGAGGCCTTTTTGACTGTCTTTGGATCACTTTTGGATTAGAAATCAACTTTCACAAGTAAGTTTGTTTGGGGCATTACAGTTGCTGCAAGTACAATTTTGGAACTTTTTCAGAGCATTAAATAAATTATATTGTGGGTAGCCACAGTATCCAGTAGGACCAGGGTTGGTTAGGGGTGCATGATACAACTGTTTTGTTGAATTTAAATACCATTGAGGCCATGGATGGGCTGGGATTGTGCTGATTTTTGTCGTTTTTTTGGGCCTGCTGGTGTGGCCCTTTGCCCAGGGGTGGTGAGTGTTGCATGGGCCTAGTCTTTCTGTGGGGTGTCTTCTTGAATTTAAACATCATTGAGGCCATGGATGGGCTGGGATTGTGCTGATTTTATTGTTTTTTGTTGTTTTTTTGGGGCTGCTGGTGTGGCCTTTTGCCCAGGGGTGGTGGTGCATGGACTGAGTGTGCCTGTGGTGTGGTCTCACTCCCTTTAATGTAAACATCATGGATGGCATTGGATTGTGGTGATTTCTGGCTGGTTTTCTGTTTTTTGGGGGTGTACTGTTGATGTGGACTGGCCATGTGGGTGGTGGTGGTGGCCATCTTGAGTGCTGGCTGGTACATGCAACATGTGCTTGGGGTGTAAGGGGCCATTTTGAAGAGAGGCAGTGTCTGAGGCCTGCACTTATTTTGCCTACTTTTCATCCATTATGCCCAGGGGTAGTGAGTGTTCATGGGCCTAGTGTTTCTGAGGGGTGTCTTCTTGAATTTAAACACCATTGAGGCCATGGATGGGCTGGGATTGTGCTGATTTTATTGTTTTTTGTTGTTTTTTTGGGGCTGCTGGTGGGGCCCTTTGCCCAGGGGTGGTGACTTGCATGGGCCTAGTCTTTCTGTGGGGTGTCCTCTTGAATTTAAACACCATTGAGGCCATGGATGGGCTGGGATTGTGCTGTTTTTTGTTGTTTTTGTCGTTTTTTTGGGGCTGCTGGTGTGGCCTTTTGCCCAGGGGTAGTGGTGCATGGACTGAGTGTGCCTGTAGTGTAGTCTCACTCTCTTTAATGAAAACATCCTGGATGGCATTGATTGTGGTGATTTTTGGCTGTTTTTCTGTTTTTTTGGGGTGTACTGTTGATGTGGACTGGCTTGGGGTGTAAGGGGCCATTTTGAAGAGAGGCAGTGTCTGAGGCCTGCACTTATTTTGCCTACTTTTCATCCATTATGCCCAGGGGTAGTGAGTGTTGCATGGGCCTAGTCTTTCTGAGGGGTGTCTTCTTGAATTTAAACACCATTGAGGCCATGGATGGGCTGGGATTGTGCTGAATGTTGTGTTTTTGTCGTTTTTTTGCGGCTGCTGGTGGGGCCTTTTGCCAAGGGGTAGTGGTGCATGGACTGAGTGTGCCTGTGGTGTGGTCTCACTCTCTTTAATGTAAACATCATGGATGGCATTGGATTGTGGTGATTTCTGGCTGGTTTTCTGTTTTTTGGGGGTGTACTGTTGATGTGGACTGGCCATGTGGGTGGTGGTGGTGGCCATCTTGAGTGCTGGCTGGTACAGGCAACATGTGCTTGGGGTGTAAGGGGCCATTTTGAAGAGAAGCAGTGTCTGAGGCCTGCACTTATTTTGCCTACTTTTCATCCATTATGCCCAGGGGTAGTGAGTGTTGCATGGGCCTAGTGTTTCTGAGGGGTGTCTTCTTGAATTTAAACACCATTGAGGCCATGGATGGGCTGGGATTGTGCTGATTTTATTGTTTTTTGTCGTTTTTTTGGGGCTGCTGGTGGGGCCTTTTGCCCAGGGGTAGTGGTGCATGGACTGAGTGTGCATGTAGTGTGGTCTCACTCTCTTTAATGTAAACATCCTGGATGGCATTGGATTGTGGTGATTTTTGGCTGTTTTTCTGTTTTTTTGGGGTGTACTGTTGATGTGGACTGGCTTGGGGTGTAAGGGGCCATTTTGAAGAGAGGCAGTGTCTGAGGCCTGCACTTATTTTGCCTACTTTTCATCCATTATGCCCAGGGGTAGTGAGTGTTGCATGGGCCTAGTGTTTCTGAGGGGTGTCTTCTTGAATTTAAACACCATTGAGGCCATGGATGGGCTGGGATTGTGCTGATTTTATTGTTTTTTGTCGTTTTTTTGGGGCTGCTGGTGGGGCCTTTTGCCCAGGGGTAGTGGTGCATGGACTGAGTGTGCATGTAGTGTGGTCTCACTCTCTTTAATGTAAACATCCTGGATGGCATTGGATTGTGGTGATTTTTGGCTGTTTTTCTGTTTTTTTGGGGTGTACTCTTGATGTGGACTGGCTTGGGGTGTAAGGGGCCATTTTGAAGAGAGGCAGTGTCTGAGGCCTGCACTTATTTTGCCTACTTTTCATCCATTATGCCCAGGGGTAGTGAGTGTTGCATACTTGCATGGCCCTAGTCTTTCTGTGGGGTGTCTTCAATGTAAACATCATGGATGGCATGGGATTGTGCTGATTTTTCTGTGTTTTGTCGATTTTTTGGGGTGTATAACTGAACTGATGTTCCTCTGTCTTCCATTGCTTTTAGGTGCACAAACTCAAGAGAACCACCAGTGCCAGGAAGAAGTCCTGCAGCGGTGTGTGTGTGCAGCATAACGTCACGCGACGTCACGTCTGGACACAGACAACTCTGCAACTCGTGCAACTGCTGCCTGCTGTTCTGACCTGCTCTGAAGAAGATGGCCCCAAAAAAAGTTACCCGTAGCTCCTCTAGCAAGAAAGGTGCCAGTAAGGAGCAGAAGAAGCAAGTTACCAAGGAGACTGGTGTGCCGCCCGCCCCTTTTTTTGGGAGTAAAAAAAAAAGTATGCCTGCAGCAGCAGCGGGATCTGCTGGGGACCAAGCTGGCAGCAGCACCCCCGCTCCATTGGGCTCAGTGCCACCACCACCACCACGCCAACTTAAGTCCAAGCCCTTGAGTGCTGCAGAGGCAGCCAATCTACTTGTTCAATCACCATCGACCAGTGATGTTGGCTCATCGCAAGAAAGCAGCAGCAATGTCCCTCAATCAACACAGGTTGTTGTAGCTCATCTGACGAGTGTTGAACAACCACAGCCGCAACAACAATCACATGTGCAAGTACAAGCCCAAGTACATGTGGAAGGAGAGGCAGCGCAAGGAGATGCGCAAGCAGAGGTGCATGGAGGGTCACAAGTGCCCACAATAGTTGTTCCTCCCGAAGTAGGGGCACATCAGGAAATCGACAATCAAGGCGAGGTATCATTTGAGGAAGCCACTCCTCCTGATGATCATTCATTGTCTTCCACACCCCTAGAAAGGAAGAGATCAAGGGTGGTGTCTACATCTTCTTCAAGCACACCTCCTTCTGATGATATGGATCAAACTTGGGAACCAGCACCACTGCCGTCTGACAGTGAGGCACACCATGATCTGACAAAGGTAGTTAAGCGTAAAAGGAAGCTCGTCCAAAGTCTCAGAGTTATGGAGTGTGATGAGGCTCAACAAGAAGTGGCGGATACTGCTGCTGATGAAGACTCTGACAACGACGACCCAGTCATCATAAAGGTCACTGCAGCCCCAGCGGGCATGCAGCAAACAGACATTTTGACCCTAGCCCGAAGAGCTGCTGAGCGTGATGATGATGATGTTGTCGATGAGGAGGCAGTGGAAACACCACAATCATTGGAGTTAAGTAGTACACCAACTCGTCCCGCTTCCATATTTCTTTCTGGCAAGAAGGGACCTCCATCCACCTCGACCTTAATTAGTGGCGGTGAAAGTGCACAACGTACAAAAGTTGGGCAATCCAGATCCTCCACTTCAACTGGCATTAGCTTCATGACCACCACCACCAGTATCGCCGCCTCCTCCAGGCCCCACAGACACTTCAAGTCCCCAGTTTGGGATTTCTTTACTGTTTGTCAAAAAAATCCAAAGTTTGCCATTTGTACCCTGTGTAAGCTTGCAGTTAGTCGTGGTAAGTCAGGTACCAACTATGGTACCGGAGGCCAGAGAGGTCATCTTAGGAGACAGCACACTGTCCAATGGTTTGCGCACCTAGATGCGATCAAGGAAGCCCGAATTCAAGAAAACGTTGATGTTGCATCTGATGATGACGAGGAGGAAGAAGACGTGTCAAACACTTCCCTTACACCCAGTACCCCTGTCAGCAGCACACCCAATGTGAGGCACACTAAGAGTGTTGGAGCGAGTGAGACACCAACGCACAAAAGTTCACCAGCGAGCAAAATTGGGTCAACGAAGTCATTATCAGCCCGTAAATGCTTGGTCCAGGGCAACATTAGAACCATGTTTTCTTCAGACGTGCCATATGAACGCAACCACCCACTGACGCGTCTGTATAACACTAAGCTGGCTAAAATGCTAGCTGTGGACCTTCTCCCTTTTTCTTTTGTAGAAGCGGTAGGTTTTCTAGAATTAGTGGCAACGCTCTGCCCTAAATGGAAGGTTCCTAGCCGGTTCTATTTTGCCAGAGTTGCGGTTCCAGCACTACATGAAGATGTGCTGGAGGCGATTGGGGCAGCTTTGCAGAAGAGTGCTGTTCACACAATACATCTGACAACAGACATGTGGACCAGTGGCGCAGGCGCTGATTACATGTGCATCACTGCACACTGGGTCTCTTTTTCAGGTGTTAAAGCAAAGCTAAACGCAGGTGTTGACCCGGACCAAGTTTTCAAAGCTGCTCGGAAACATGCAACACTAGCCATGTTTGGCTTGGAGAAAAGTCACACATCCGAAAACATTTTGGACGAGTTTAACAAAAAGGTCTCAAAAATGCTATCCCCAAAAAAACGCCAGATTGGTTATGTTTCCACGGATAATGGCGCCAATGTAGTTAAGGCCATGTCGCTGGGTGGCTATTTCAGAGTGCCGTGTTTGGCGCACTGTATCAACCTGGTAGTTCAAAAATTCTTGAGTGATAGAGACAGTGCGGCGTTTGCGGTAATGGCCACCTGCCGCAAAATGTGCAACCATTTCAGCCATTCTTTTAAGGCCCGGAAGCATCTGAGGAGGCTGCTACTTGAACGTCGAATGCCAGTGAAAGCACTCATCCAGGAGGTGGCAACACGTTGGAACTCAACCTTCTACATGCTTGATCATCTGTATGAGCAGTATACGGTACTCGATCACTATTTCTTAACAGAGGGTACATCTCAGAAGGAGGACCTGCGGATGGCTGCGGCGCAATGGAACATAGTTAAAAGCCTGACAGACATGCTTCGTCCTTTTGAGTTCTTCACGCGTGCAGTCAGCCAGGAGGACTGTAATTTGGGAAAAGCTATCCCATTGTTGTGCATGCTGGAGCACCAACTGATGGCGGTGTCTTCTGAGTTTGAAAAACATGTAAAAAAAAAAGACCCTTTTATTTTGTCTGAGAAATTATTAGAGCGCCTAAGTGGTGATGAACGTCTTCAAAAGATCAAGTCAGAACAGCATTACATTTGTGCTACTATTCTGGATCCACGCTACAAAAAGGCGCTGGCAGGCGAAGCATTCTTTCCTTTTACTGATGAAGATGTTCAAAAGTACAAACATTGGCTAGCCTGGTCAGCCAAGAGGTTTGAAAAAGAACGGCAGGTTATTGAAGGAGAAGCCAGTACATCAGCATCAGCATCAGCAGGCCATCCCCAGTCACAAGAATCCACTTCTGCACCTGTGGCTGGGGCACAAGAGACCTCTCAGCCGTTAAAGACACCGGCAACTGGATCATCTGCACCACACACAACAGTAACAGTGGCTGCTGTAGAGGATTGGCTAAGTTTGCTTGGGTATGGTTCTCGAAAAAAAGTCACAGGCACAGCAAAAAGTAAGCAAAGTGGAGGAACCGCTGATGACCTTGAGTCGATGGTGCAGGACTATCTGAATGACTCAACAGAGGTCTTTCTTAATGATGAGCCATTGCAGTATTGGCATGGCAAAAAACAATTGTGGCCACAGCTCTCCAACCTGGCTATAAACTACTTGTCTTGCCCACTCGCAAGCGTGTCTTCTGAACGTGTTTTCAGTGCTGCTGGTGGCATTGTAACTCCCAAACGGAGCCGCCTCTCGCCCAAAAATGTGGAGAGGCTAACAATGATCAAGATGAATCAGCACCTCATACCACCAGATTACAAAGTACGAGAAAGCACGCCGCATGAAGACGAGGAGGACAGCAACGTAGATGAGGGAATTTGTTCTCTGTTCGGTGACGCTGACCTCATCCTGCCTGAATTCGCAGAGTATGATGACGAACTCTTATTCTTATTCCCTGACAGCGAGCCCTGAAAATGAGACAATGAATCAATAACTTTCTTTTTCATCCTTATTCACTTTTATTCCTGTGTGTCTGTCTTTCTTTGTTTTGCACAGTTAATTTAATTCAAACTTTAATCACCTAACCACAAAAACAAGCCCATCAGCAGAACTGTCTTCACTTGTTTGCTTATTGATTTGAAGGTGCCGCAGTCTACATTCCTCAGGTTCACAAGTTCAGAAGAACATGCTCCTCTATCCTCCTCCTCCAGACTGCGATTTCCCTCAAAGCAGAGTGCTGGATTACGCCCAATGAAGAAAGACTCAGCACTTGTGGGGGTGTTCTACTTCTTTGCGGGTGAGTTGACGGCTTTGGGCCCATTGCTGTCAAGCTCTAATAATGGATAAAAGTGTTTTGGACCAAATATGAGGTGGAAATTTCTTGCCGTTTTTGCTGACTTGCTTGCCTTTGAGGTGCTCTTTGGCGGGGTTCCGGGTGTTTGTGGGTGAGTTTTGGGGTCTGGGAGCACTGCTGCGACAGTCTCATCTTGATTGCATTTACTTTTCAGGAAATCCGTGGTGGGAAACAGGAGTTATGATGATTGGTGACCTAGCTGCACAGCGCGTTTGGACGGAAGGCCGAGAGATATTGTAAGTATGAGATTTAGCTTTTTTGCTGTTTGGGGGTGTTGTCGCGTGCTTTTTTGCGGGTGGGTTGGCGGGTCTTGGCTGGGGCATTCCTGGGAAGGTCTAATACCGGATAGAAGTGTTTTGGACAAAAACTTTAAGGAAAAGCGTTTTTTTTGCTATTTCTTCTGACATCTTGCTCAATGTAGCGTTTTGGGGGGCTTCCTGCTGTTCGTGGGTGGGTTGCGGCCGGGGTCTCTGTCGAAGCACTGCTGCGACAGTCTAATCTTGATTGCATTTGCTTTTCAGGAAATCCGTGGTGGAAAACAGGAGTTATGATGATGACCTAGCTGCACAGCGCGTTTGGACCGAAGGCCGAGAGATATAGTAAGTATGAGATTTATCTTTTTCGTTGTTTGGGGGGGTTGTCGCGTGCTTTTTTGCGGGTGGGTTGGCGGGTCTTGGCTGGGGCATTCCTGGGAAGGTCTAATACCGGATAGAAGTGTTTTGGACAAAAACCTTAAGGAAAAGCAGTTTTTTTGCTATTTCTACTGACATCTTGCTCAATGTAGCGTTTTGGGGGGCTTCCTGCTGTTCGTGGGTGGGTTGCGGCCGGGGTCTATGTCGAAGCATTGCTGCGACAGTCTAATCTTGATTGCATTTGCTTTTCAGGAAATCCGTGGTGGAAAACAGGAGTTATGATGATGACCTAGCTGCACAGCGCGTTTGGACCGAAGGCCGAGAGATATAGTAAGTATGAGATTTAGCTTTTTCGCTGTTTGGGGGTGTTGTCGCGTGCTTTTTTGCGGGTGGGTTGGCGGGTCTTGGCTGGGGCATTCCTGGGAAGGTCTAATAACGGATAGAAGTGTTTTGGACAAAATCCATAAGGAAACACCTTTTGGCACTTTTTGTAAGTTAGGGTTCGTTAGGGTTAGCCCTAGCAGCAGGATTGCATGTGTTTCGGGGTGTTCTATTGCAACGCAGTTCTGGGGTTTTAGAGCACTGTTGGAGCGATGCTGGCTATGGATACTTTTGCTTGCTTGCAAGTGGTTTGAATACAATCCACGGTCGGTAAGGGTGTATTTGGGCCTACTGTTACTTTCAAAGTACGTTTTGTCACCATTTTTCTGCTAGGCATCGTTTTTGGAGATCTGATTGGGGGTCTTCTACATTTTTGCGACTGGCTTTAGTAAGGGTCTTGGTGGGAGCATTGCTGGGAAGGTCAAATTGTGTTCTAAAACACAGTTTACAGTACACCTACCTTGAGGGGAAAGATCCGCTATAATATTTTGGCCATACTTATTTATCCTTAAAAGGGTGACTCAGACAGAGCACGCAATTTCAAAAATATTGTACTGTCTATTAGGGAAATCAAAGTGTGACTTTTTGCACCACACAGCGCACATACCTTTTATTTATTTATCAGTGGTATTGTAATAGCACTTCCTGTTTTCCGTTCAATAATTACAGGCCGGGATTCAGTCAACATCCGCCAGGCAGGCAGTGGACAGGGTGTCTTCTGTCAGTGGTCACCAACATTGATGGACGAAGCGTCAGCTGGAATGGAGGAGTGCCGCTAATAAGAGGAATTGTTTGCTGCATGCAACTTACTTACCAAATTCAACAGAACAACTCCAACAACATACAGAATACAGATACAGTATCCATTGTTTTCTTCTATGAGTGTGACTGCATGTGCTTAGCTTTAGTTTGTACCAAAAGATTTCTTTATCTTCAATTATTGTTTGTCCAGGCTGTGCATTTTTTTTCTTCTCTCCACAAAACCTACCCAAAAAGAAACCCCCATTCCCATCCATTTTCCAAACCCTAACCCTCTTCCCCCGGGCTGTGTTGTTTTGTTTGATGTCTGACTAAAATGACATCAATAATTCCACACACTTGCTGGGGAGGATAAGGTCATAGCAACAGGCTGGCGAAGGAATACGAGGATATCTTCTAGACTTACTCAGCTTCAGTACTATTTCTTCTAGTAGTAGGAGCCAATGTCAAATAAATTCAACGCAAGTACTAGTTATACTTGCAAGCAAATACTTTACCATTTGTTAGGCTACATTATGGCACTGTTCTAGTGTACTGTCACCTGCTATATTCTCGATCGTACCGTAACTGTTGTAATGCTACAGTAAGGACAAACCAGGAAACGTTTTCTTTTTTTCCATAGGCATGCAACTGCCACTGTGTCACACCACTAGTACCACCGCAATGAGGAAATTTCACCCGCCCAGGATTGCCAACGTTAATCCCCATTTCACGTGGAGCCAGCCCTGGGCCTAGCCCTAATTTCTAACACAAATTACAGGTAAGATAAGCGTTTGGTGGGAGGTAGTATAATGGAGTATTAGGACTAGACGAGAGATTGACGGTAGTACTACTAAAGTCCTACGACTGTTCAGGAAAACAAACTTACTGTTACACCTCCGTCCCCCACCCACCAGACTGAAAAGCAGTAAAAAACAGGTATGGTCAGATAAAGTTCAAAAAAGTATATTTATGTAGCCCTAACAAAATAATCTCCCTCAAGACCCTCCCTAACCCCAACGATTGTCTTTGAAAAGTCCCAAAAAGAACCCAACTCCCAAATCCCACCCCCCAAAAGTCTCTAAAAAAAGGGCAAGGGACACTCCACTACTGGAGGGTGCTGGTGAATTTTGCGGCCAGGGCATCATACTCCTTGCGGAGGGTGGCAAGGTCGAAGCGGAGGCCCTCCACCAAGTTCTTGTACGTAAGGACCTCCTGCTCCAGGTAGGACATTCGGACTCCTAGGCGGCGCTGGCGTGCCTTGCAGCTCCTGTGGGGGGCAGCTGGTCTTTCTGCTGCTTGGCGGTGGCGGTTGGCTTTCTTAGCCCGGCTCCGTACCGCTGGAGCACTGCGCATGCTGGCGGCCCGTGGGGTCACGGAGGAGGATGCAGCAGTCCCAGTCGAGGATGTTGTGGTGGTTGCACCGGTCGACTGCGTGTCCTCCTCCTCCTCCAGGGCCACCAGCCGCCGATATTCGGCGACAGTGGCATCCAGCCTCCGTTGCCGGGCCATTCGAGCCTGCTCCCTCCGTGATGTTGATTTGGAAGGAGCAACTATATGAAGAAAGAAAGACATAGTCTGTAACCAATGCTCCTTAGCATTAATAACACAAAGTGAATGAGCCGAAAGTTGGGTCACAGTACAAGTAGCAAATTGAAAGCACAGTACATAACTATTGAGGACAGTATCTATGTAACCTCCCACTTCTGCATCCTTGCTCTAACATTAGTGGTAGTTTAATGAACAAATTCTGCGACCACTATGGACTTCCATTACAGTCGACTATGACAGTACCCCAGTCTTATTCTTCTTCTTCTCTCTTGTTTAGGAAAATTGGTACGTTATCTTATGCAAGCCGGCAGAATGGCAGCACAGTGAACTTGCACCTGAGAAAAACAGTTGCACACCATGATGAGTGAGACACACTGGCGTTACTGTACCGGTCCAGTACATGCAGGTGGTGAAGCTATTACTTTTCTATTACGGGTGGCACTGAGAATACTCTGTTACAAGGGCTACTGCTTAATTAATTTACCTTTCACCCTACAGTGCAAATGAGTACTAGAAAAGGAAAATGAAGAAGCTAAATAATTTGATTATCTATCACTTCACATGGGACGTATTTGATGACATATGGGATGACTTTAGGTGCTTTGCTTAATATTGAGTGAACAGTGATACACCCACACATGAATGACGTACTACAACTAAACTAAAGTTATTAAGAGAGGTACGGAGTGTCCACCGTAATAACCGGATATATGATGTGCTTGCAGTTGCAATACAAAGTACTGCTACTATTCATGGTAGTATTGAACACATTTACAATTTCTTTTCCTTGCCTTCCCTACACTGGAACGGACGTGCGGGTGCGGTGGTACATGCTCTTCAAGGTAACACTTAGTTCATCCAGCGACCATCTACTCTCTCTAGATACACATGTGCTATCTAAGAGTCAGAGAATACCATTCTCCAGGCATCCATTCATTCAAAGTATACGCACACATACAGTTTCTGTTTCACCCACCCAGGCTGCTGTCCTTCCACCCATCCTTGCTTCATCATTGACCCAGCCATGCACCATACCATATTCTTTCCTTCCCAGCCACCTCGGGGGCCAAGCAAACACATATCGTTCTTCTTTGCCAGCCATCATAAAATTTCGCGTCCCACTTACTTACACCCTTCTTTCGCTTTTCGTTCATCCCATCCATCACGTTCATCTAAGATCTTATTGGGATTCTTCTCACCAAAAACCTCACAGCTAAGTCGGAGTACATTTCGAGGAGGCTACTACCTGGTTGATTTGTAATACACCTGTGCAGAAAGCACACTATGCAGTCTTCAATCTCAATAAGTAAGGAATATATAGCTTACCTGTTCCCGCCACCACAGTGGGAACCCCCACAGGACCGTCCGCCGGCTCTTGCACCGCTTCCTCCCCAGAGTCCTCCGAGTCCTCGCCCAACACCGCCACCTCCGCGCTGGCCCCGCCACCAGATGTTCCACCTACAAAGTACATTTAAGAATGTTAGAATACACCACTCACTACTATATAATATTTGGTCTAGGAGTAATAAAGAAATGTTAAAAAAACAGAATACAATGTAATAATTTGTGACTGTCTACTCTAAAGTAAAAATGTCCCTTTTTCCAGGGAAGGCTGTTGTCTTGCTGCACTTTTATGCACAACTGATGAATGCTTGCTTTTTATTTTTAACACGCACCACTTTTTCTCCTAACAGACAGAAGCTTGACTTCTAAGAACACGAGTCCAGGATCAAGTTCAAACCAGGTGAGAGCTCGGCTCGACCACAGGAAATGTGTCCAATTAATCGTCAGCACTAAGCACTTTTCCGTTTTCAGTTAAATAGTTTTATGACAAAGTTGATTTTAATAAATGTGTTTACCTTTAATAAAGCTATTAAACTTAAATAGACTCTGTGGTTTTTGGTCCTCCAGACTAGAGTGGATGAGCTAAAGGTTTTGGAATTTTTGCAAGCATGAGTGCCTCTGACACTTCTTGAATGTGACTCCGTACTCTTGTCCTGCGTAGGATAATCTAAAGATCATTGGGGATCAATCATCGGTGACTTCGGGAGCTAAATGACTCTGCCACACTATCTAGTCAGTAAGGAGACAGTGCATAGAGCTATTGCTGAATAGAATGGGAGTACAATGGAATTGCCAAATGTCCAATCTTAGTTAGCTACACATACAGACTAATAAGAATAATCTAGTAATACCACATGGAGTCATATTCGAGGCAGGATAAGAATTTATATCCAGTCTACAAGAAGATCAAAGACGATTTAGAAAAAATCGAATGAGGAACGCTAGGAAAAAATAGGTACTCTTTATTAAAATTTAAACTTACTGGGGCCAGCAAAGGAGCCCTCGCCTGCCCGATCCTGGCCTGCATCCTCCTCAACAGCACCCTCCTCCTGTGTCCTCTTGCCCTTGGGGGGAGCTGATGTACAACATGAAAGAAAGAAAGACCAGAAAACATGGATGAGATTTGTCAACCAAATCAAACATTTCAAAAGAACAATAACAAAATATTTTGGAGAAATAGCAAATAGATAGACAACTATTCCACGGGATCTATCTCATGTGGTATACTACGTTATTCGTATTGCCTGATTTGCGGACTGTTGACTTAGAAAGTTCCTATGTAACTCAATAAACAGACTACTAAAGAGGTTTGCCTAGGCCTGGCAGGCAGCAGTCCGCAGCACGCGAAGTGACAGACAAAGTCCATCCTGCTTGCAGATCAGTGAATACTCAAACTATCAATCCACCGACCACCGCCACTATTTCTTCTTATAGCCATGTGTCTAAAGGAAGGACTGGACTTCAGTCTGTTGGGGCTGATTTAGAAGTCCCTTGCGGCTCATTTTCCTCCATTGTTGCATGACTTTTGTGACGCAGCGGCAGAACAAAAGACTCGCCATGGTGTTGGTGCGGCGTATATATGCATCACGTTGTAAAGCCCTGCGCCATCAGGGGGCGTTCCGGCGCAAGGGAGGGCGTACCTGCGCAGGAACGAATCCTAAAAGTGGCTGAGGGAAATCTACAAGATGTCAATCAGTCACTTTTAGGACAATGATGCATGACTCAAACCCTGCGCGCTTGAAGCCGACGTACGGCTTGATGCAGCATTGGGGAGATAGGGTACCCCAGAGCATTGCTGGAGCTGCGCCATCGTTGGCACGCAACTCCAGCAATGCGCCGCCTTTACGGCACAGATGCGTAAGGCTTCTGTGACATTTTGGGCCAATGGGTGGTGGTGGCATGGCACACAATTACTGCCGCACCCCTGCTACTTTGCAGGGATGCGCCGGTAATTGAAAATATGACCCTTAGTGTCTAGCGTTACGCAGTTCTTATCTTTACACTACACTCATACATAATTTCTCAGGCCAATGAAATGAACACAAAATACAAAACAAATAAGCATAGTAGCAAGCAAGGCTACTGAGAAGGAGAGCAGTGCACCTGAAATGCATAGAAGATTTTGAAATATAATTTACCTACAATGTAATCGGCAGCATTATTGCTCTTGGTAAAGAACAAAGATTTGCAAATGACAGAGCCGGATAAAACAGAGTAGTGATGAATAGCTACTACTACTCACCACCCCGGGGACCTCTACGCCGAGCGCGTCCAGCAAGTCCCGCTCCCGGTCCATGACATCTGTCCAGCGGTGGGTGGCCTGGTTATATGTGCGCCGGACCCCAGAGAGCTTAAACATGGCCCGGCACACCTTCTCCCACCGCTTCCGGTGCTCCCGGATGCCATAGCCGGTTGCGATCTTGCCGCCTCCCAGGATCGTCTTGGGGAGGCGGCGCTGGACGTGGAAGATGAGTGCGGCCACCTCCTCCGCGCTAAAGATCTCCCGTGGCACCACTTGCTCCCCCCTCAAACGCCCGCACGGGAGCCGGGCACGGGGTGCGGGACCCTTCCCCTTCTCAGGGTGCTTCCCGGCTCCCTTTACCATGGTCTGGGCAGAAATAAAGTTAAATGATAAAGAAGAAATAGAATAGTGAAGAAGAAAAGAAAAGAGTTTAAAAAAGTAGTTTAAAAGTAACTAAAAGCAGCAGAAAACACAAAAATATAGAGCTAGAAAAATAGAGGGATAGATTAATAAGTAAAATAGATCAAATAAACTTCAAACAAGCAAAGGATGGCAGAGATTCAGAGAGGATACAGAAAGCATGCCCAGAACCATAGCAATGAATGAGAAACAAGATGGCCGCGCCCGTTCACGACCGCGTGGGTAAGTTCGCGCGAGATTTTCCTCGCGAGCACGCGCGAAATTGTACTAGCGAGCAGCACAGTTTGCGAGATTACACATAGCGGCCGGAAACGGAATTACGTCACGCAACAAAGATGGCCGCGCCCGTGTACGACCGCTAGGGTAACTTGGCAAACGTATAGCTACAAGCGCCTCGAGAACACGCACAAATTCACGCGAACATACACGTCGCAAAGAAAAACTTAGTGTATTCGCAAGCATTCGCGGCTTCCGAAATCGATCTCGCACGGATTCGCGCCCCAAAAAACGCGCGAAATTGCAGAAAAAACGATTTTTGCTAAACTGAAAGCAATGAGCAGGTGCAAAAGTTCAAACTTAACATTAGTAACATTCACTCTAGTGCTTCCTGAGGGGCCCCTCCAGAGTTTGCAACTATTCTATGACCCTGCTATGACCCAAACAGCAGGCTCATAGAATAGCTACAAGTAGACCATAAAGGTCCTGTGAAAAAAAATTGCACTGCAACAGAAAGCAAATTACAGATAAGGAAGGAAGCAGGTGCCAGCCAGACTGGAACTTTCAAAATAACTGACACATTAATCAACCCCAAATTAATTCATGGCAGTTGAAGTAGGGGAGGTGTGCTTTCTTTTTTCAACCCCCATAAACTACAGTGATAAACAAACCTAATGGGTGGCAGTGAGGATGTACCAGAGGGTGGCATGGGTGTCCCAGATGGTGGCAGTGGTGAAACAGAGGGTGCTGTGAACCTGTGATGATAAACCAGACATAGAAACAACATAGTCGCGGCTGTTGCGAGCCGAAAAGTAAGTTCGCAATTGCGAAATTGTCCCAAAATCCGCGCGAACGCTCGCCAACACAAAAAACGGGAAAATCCGCAAATCCGCGAGAGTTCGCGTATTCTCGCGGATTGCGAATCCGTAAATACGCAAATTCGCGTACGCGAGATCCGCTAGATCCGCCCATGCTTACTGATGACAGCAGAAAAAGCATCCTCATCCATCAGAAGTCTATTACTTTATAAAAATGAATGCATGGATGGTCAGTGAACCTGTATTTGCCTTGGATTAGATGTTTCTTGTTTTTTAAACCTTTTTAACCCCACTTTGAAAAGTTTTTGTTTAAACATGATAATTTCTTTATACTATTGAATATATTGACATCTCATCAAGGAAAGGAGTTTCCTTGAGTAAAGGTCTACTTTCATGCCAACCTTGATGTAATATTGTTATTTTTATTTCTTTTGTATTGTATGACTTAGAAAGGGGAAAGGTCATTTTTTTAAACTCCTTCTTTGCACTCCTGTCGGATCACAACATAACTTGTTGTGCCAATTCCAGATTGGATGAATTTTATGGGGGAATGTGTTGTGCAAATTCATTGAACAGCGATAAAAAACACAAAAAATGCCATCACAAGGGAACCTGATTAACAAAAGGCCCAACACAAGCCCGTCATGCTCCTTTGTTGTGGGTTCCCTGACCCTATAGAAAGATCGGTCAACTCCAAACTATTGAAAAGATTTAAAAAACATAGGACCTAGGCAAAGGTGGTTATCTGTCTGCAACTTTTTGGGTGCGTAGCCATCTGAAAACCAGGTCCTGCTGTCAGACCCTGAAACCAACCACCAGTTGGCCAACAGGAGTGAATTTGAAAATATTAACTGAACAAACAAATGTTAAAGTGAAGTTATTGTTAGATTTTATTATAACACTTAAACATAGGTTTAATGAGTCCTCAGAAATTCATTGAAGTCAACTCAATTAAAATGTAGTTATGGTTACAAATTAAAAACTGTACAACTGCCAAAATTTGAAATGTATTGTTAGTGCCGTAGTTCATAACCCGTACAACAACCATTCAAATTATATCCTACACTTCAAAAGCACCAACATTTGCTTTTTGAAAACCAAAACTTTTTCTTCTGTGGAAATTGGCTCAGTGACAAGAAGATCAGTGCAGAAGAAATGCAGAGAAGAGGCTGAAGGTGCCAGACCACTGACTGAATTTCACCGATGTGGTAACAAAGAAATATTATTGAAATATGATAATTGCACTCTCGCTGAGAAGCTGGGGCAACTGAAGGAAATACAACTCTTGGACAAGCATCTGAATGTGCAGCATGAACAGCAGTTCATTGTCCAGAAGTTAAAGAAGAAGGACATTGCAAAGACTGCTACATCTTCTGAACCCATGCGGTTTACATGCCTGCTGAAGAACATTTGCCTGAACAGATTCTACAGGAAGAGACATAGGAAGTTATGACACTGTGGGAAAGAACTGTATGTGTAACAGAATAATAGCCCATGGTGAGCAGAACCGTGATGCTTGGCAGAAGTAAACTCAAGAATACCAGAAGACTTGTAAAAATGTTATTTCCTTCAATTATCCATATTCTTTAGTCCCAATGTTTATTTTTTGCTCACAAATACTAGTGCATGAAACTAGCATTCTCCCCCCAATTAAAAGTAAAATAAAAATTCAGACAACATTAGTCTAGGGCACACTTTAATGATCCTAAAAAATCTAAAAATATATGTTGTTTACTCAGTATGTGAGCAGGCGAGAGAAAGCTAGTGACCGACCACCTCTTAGCATGACCTTTGGCCATGCTTTGTGAGGTTTGGCAATAGGATCTATGCTCCAACTAGAATGTGTGCCCAACCTGAAGTGAGTGGAAATGCAACACTGCACACAGAAGGTGCCCTCAGGGCTGTCCTGCAGCCTGGCCTTTATGACTAACCTACCTCTAACGGCTAGCCTCAGATGCATCTGACCTTCAGGTTTATGTAGCAAGTGTTGGCAACAGGCATTGACAAGTCATCAGTCCTGAGGCTAACCCTTGGAGGGTGGTCAACCATTGATTTATAGGACTGAAGAGCAGCCAATACCCATTGTCCATGGCCTTCGGCCATGCACTGCAGGAATGGCCGTAGGGCCTGCTATTGGTCAAGGCCGACCTCAGTCATGCATCGGTTAGTCCTATGGGTGTAATGTCCCCACTGAACTACGCATTTAACAATGAACAGCAGGTGTTGGCCACAGGGCTTGGCTTCTGTCATACACAGCGACGTTGACCACAGTGCATGCTCTTTCCATCCAAACCATATATGGCCAATTAACTCCTGCTGCACATGCCCTTCAACAGGGCACAATGGGAGGTGGCTAAACGTCTTGCCAGATGCCAGATCTTGGAACAACCCTGAGTGGGTGAGTGCCGTGAGAGTTGTTTGTAGGATGTCAACTGCAACATGGCCCTGTAGCCAAACCTCTAGGGCCTGTGACCATGCTCTGCAGGAGATAGAACAGGACCCTGAAACTAACTTGCTGTAGGATGCCATTTATAGGGCTTGTACCAGACACTTTGGTCTTTGGTCAGGCCATTTCTTTTTTTGCATTCATGGATACTCATGTAGTTCCACAAATGATGGGCTACTTCATGCCAAGGAGCCACTATGCTAGGGCAAGTTTCTTCAACCTAGATACTCCGTTTAGAGATTTCAAATTCTGTCTATATCCATGAATACTCAATAGGTGATGCGTGGGTCAGAGAAGCTTGCCATTAGTTCTCCTTACCCAAACAAGAAGCTTGCCTTAAACTCACAGTACCATTTCAGGATTCATGTATCCTCAACTTCTTTTTCCTCTGGGTACTATCTTTAGTTGTTCTAACATCACTATTGTTCATTGTCTCTCAAATTATGAACCCAGGACACCCTGTCTTTAGGATTAGTAGCTCAGCATCTTTACCTTTAATAGAAGTACAAGCTTAATGAAAATGTCTGAGAGAATGCCTGCTGAAATGATGAGGGCTAAGATCCGAGGATATGCATCGAGCAATGGCAATCTGAATTAGAAGAAACATATTAGCAACTTAAACTCTACGTGCAAAAGCCATCTGGAGATATTCATATGAACTATATTTGGAACTCTGGGCATCATTTGACTGCACCTTTGACAAGATGTATAATATCTGCTCTAGGAAGCAATTCAAAGTCTATCCTATGCTGATGACACTGTTTGCTCTGATCTTACATTTATTGGCTTGCAATGCATGTTACATGTTTAGCCTGTTTTAATAAGCAAAGTATCAAAGAATCAGCATAGGAAGGACCAAATTAATGTTGTTTAGTACTTAAACAAGAAATGTTTTTTAGCTGAGGACCTGAATGACACCCTTTAGAAATTGCATGAATGTAATGTCATCATGGAGTAACTTAGTGTAATATTCTACACTTGCATGCCATGTCGATACAGACATCGATCTTGCGAGAGTGAAATCAGGCGCACTAAGAAAAGTCAAGTAAAGCATGGGCCGTAATTCAATTTCAATGCCAAAAGAAACATAAGTTACAATTTGCTAGTCTGCTACTGTGTGGGTGCAAACTATTAAATCAGAAACGTCTGAATAAAATTAAAGCAGCTGTCAGACCTGCCATCTTTTAGCGTGTTTCTCTTGTCTTTTTCCCTTCTGAACTCCTGTTGTTGATGGTATGCTGGACTTTGTTTTTGCTGGTTTAGTGTCTCTGTGCCTTT
The DNA here is from genome assembly GCF_964261635.1 of Lissotriton helveticus. Lineage (NCBI taxonomy): Eukaryota > Metazoa > Chordata > Amphibia > Caudata > Salamandridae > Lissotriton > Lissotriton helveticus. Next base: position 1,754,215,449 of record NC_136063.1, read on the forward strand.
TAAAGGTGTCTCAGACCTGCCACTGCAGAGTCTGCACAGAGTTTTTACTCCCATGTTGAGCTGGCAATTGCACCCACTTGCTATACCCTAACTTTCCCTTTCCTTACATGTAACGCACCTGTCAGGTATGCCCATTGTCTTCTTCCGCGTTGGGCCTCTCGATTCAGGCCTTTTCATGAGAAAAAGTACTGCTTAGTTGGAGTGCCCTCCTGGCAAACACCCACAGCTCACTCGAAAGTCTCAATGTCTCAAAACAATGCACCAGTGTCTCTTCTTTGTGGCAGACACTACAAATGATGTGCTCTTCATTGATCATGGGCACAAAACATCTCGTGCAGATCCAAGCACTACTGAGAAACAACCTCTCAAGATCAGCAGCACTTTCAGACTCCAACACTCATTATTTAGTGTCAGAGGACGCTCAAGCTGCTCTCTCATGGGCACCAGAATATAGTGCCTTTCCGTCGGAGCAAAGGGAAAAGAGGTGTGCGTGTGGCCAAAACTCGGGCCAAGGGCTCAAGGGACTGTACACTGTCAGAGGTTTCCAGCACATAACAGGTAGAAAGCTCAAACAAGCAGAAGCTCTCATTCTGTGGCAAACAAGAAACCAGCTTTTCTTTCTGCAACGCCTTCCGATGAAGCAAATGCCTTGCTTGGGAGGTACCATTGACGGCACACTGATGATCGCTGTCCAGCCTCGCGACTTTCTGGTTGCAGGAATTGTAGAGCCAAGAAGCCTGTCATTCATCTGTAGCGGTCACTGATGGGGAGTGGGCTTAGTCTCGATCACAGGTCTGCAGGGTATCACTCTTCCTTTGACTCTGGAAGATCCCGCAGAACCTAGTGATATAGGAAATGTAACACAATTGTTAGTTTCCTTCAAATCAAGCACAAAAAACAGTTCATGGGTTTTAACAAGGGGACTGCAAGCAGGTGGCCTGCAATCTGCAGGGGAGTGGAAATACGCCATGGGAATCTAAATGGATGTCCTCACACAGTGGCATTGTCTAATGGGGTAAATAAATATTTTTCTCAATGATTAAGCCTAGGTGTTCCTAAATTCCTTATCTAGAACATCTCAAATAGAGAAATGACATAATACAGATTATCAAGGACATGAAGAAAAGTCCATTTAAAAAATGTGCATCAAGTGCACTATGCAATACAAAGGCTAATGATCAAATGTGCAGACAAAAAGACAAGAACTAGAGAGTCCTGGTATTTGCATGATTAGAACACATCTGATCCCACCAAAAATTAAAGCAGCAGGAACAGAAGAGAACTGAAAAATTAAAATAGACATTGAAAATTCGTCATGTTCAAAAGGTATACTTAAGATATCTCCTATCGAGATGGAAAACTTGTCTTACTATAATATTGGGTCAGTTAACCAGTCTATCACTACCCCGACAGTCAGTCTGAAAAAACATTGAAGTAGGCCTGAGGAAAATTCTTGAAAACCAGTCTGGTCATACAAAAGGGAATTATACATAACATGGGAGGGTCCCTGATACATCACTGCAGTCTAGAAGTGTGAACATAAACAATACGCCCATAATAATAAATGGGCTGACTGGTGAAAGGAATATGTAAAAGGGAAATGGAACTAGGACACAACTAAAATCCCCAATAACTAAGCATGATGCGACATCGGTCAGGGGAGAAGCAACAAAAGAAAAATCTATAGGAAGAACAAGAGTTTGCTTGGGTGCCTCAGGCATGTGACACAGCACCAAGAGTACGGGGATACACAAAAGACCAAAGTTACACAAATTGTAACTCTACCGCTGGCAACTACACCATATACGGTAATCCTAACTAATGTTCCTGTTCTCTCTTCAGGGAGAAAAAAAAAATGAAACCTGGTTTCCTTTCAAGGGACAAAGCCATATGCTATTTGGGAAACAGAACATGATTAAGCAATGCAATATAGAAATTAGGCCACCTTGAGTCACAGATCTATAATTCCATCCTTAGGTCCAATCAAGGATACATAAATGTAGGGCTGCCTGTTCCTTTAAGGGAAGGGGCAGTAAGTGACTAACAGCAGGTGACACACTTTGATCCTGTATATCTTTTTAGTTTTCTTCAATATCATTATAGCCAAATTTAGGCATGCACTGGTAAAAGTGCTGCCTGTCTTCCTCACAGTATGAAAACCATATCTGTGAAATGTATCATTATACCAAATCCATCCAACTGTTGTGCAACGATACGTATCGTCATACGGGTCCTTTCACAACACAGGGGAACTTGTAATAGTAACAACATAAAACAAAACATACACACAAAAAAATGCACATGTCAAGCCATCAGATATACTTGCTGTATATCAAGCACAAAAAAAAAGCACAGACAAAACAATAGCATATGTGAATAAGCGGTGACACACAGCACCATGGCTCATGTACTTTATGCACTGTAAACCTGCAGCCCAAAACCCAATATTTGGGCCTGTCTAAATTTGTCAGGTCTAAAATCCTTACCCTCCTTTTGACAGTAGAGCACCAGGCAGTGGGAGTCTGCTGTCAAATATAACTTTGCTGTCTCTCTTCTAACATACAGGACCAGCTAAAATATTTCACGATAGGGCCAAATACACAAACAAAAACATGAACATTTCTTTCCAAAGAAATAACACAAAAACACATCTCCTTTCAACTAACCAAACTCACGTGTCTTGTCAGCCTTAGAACAATCCATGAATTATCTGTAGGCAGAAGCAGAAAAATACACAACACAAAAAAAAAAACATTTTAACATACACAAAAATAAATTTTCATTACTAAACTGTTACTCTCTTGTCAGTTCACTTCGCAACATCAAGCCACCTTATTTTTACCGTTCTAAAAAGAAATGGTTACACTGACACTCCATATTAATTTGGCACCTATAATTTCCACTGTGAAAAATAATTCCTAATTAGCAAATCATTTTCACTTAGGCCTGTAGCCTGTAGCCTTCAAAATGTTGGAAAAGGGCTGCATCTTATTTTCTATCTAAGACTTAATGCAACACTTCGTTTTCTGTCAAATAAACACAACTATCAAACATTATTAGCGTGGAGACACAAATGTATCAGTTCTGCAGAGCATTTAACACGATGTTTGGGACTTTCAAAGGAACCCCTTTTTATTTTCCCTAATAAATTAAGTTCTTTCATTTTATTGATGTTCTCACAGAGAAACCAGAAACCCCACCTTTAGAGGCTCGTTCAGCAAGGTTATTCTGCATTCCTCGGAGGCAAAGTCCTAATTAAAAGGTCACAAATGTCAACATGACAGCCTTCTCCATTGTTTACAGGGAAACTAAAAGATAACATCTCAGCAGCGTGGCTCGAGCCAGCCTCTGCAATTCTCTCAGCCCTCAGCTTCTGCCACACTGAAGCTGTCAAAGCCAAAAGGCCTAACTAATTTCTCCTAACCTGTAATAATTCACTCTATTTTGAAAAATAATTTCTCTTTTTTAGGCGCTAAAATTATCTCTATTCCCAGATTATTAAACTACATTTACTGTGAATAATTCATGAAACCTAAAAACACACATACCAGTTTTTTTTTTTAGAGTAAATGCTTGTTGCAATCCTATGGTACACACTTCATCAGTCTTAAATGAACAAACTTTTCCGTAGGCCTAGCTGAAGCTAGAACCTTCAACCCTGATATAAAAACAAGCCTTTGTACTGGCACATTAACCCACTGAATCATAAGAAGGCACAACCTGAAAATATATATCAAAACCTAAATGTATGCATTTACTGAAGCCTGAGACACTTTAAAAAAGTACTCTAAATGAAAGCAAAATGCAGTTTAAACAGTGCTTTTACTCAAAATCGACTTTCATATTTTGGGCATTAAAAAATGAATATCCTAAAATTTTCTTGCATAATATGTATTACTAGAATGTCTATTACATAACCCTTGAGTCAGGCATTTGAAAATAATAACTTATACTTTATAAAAATGAGCTTGCTTGCGCCTATGCCAAGGGGAAATTATACACACGAATGCTTGTCATTTTAGTGATGCAACATAACTTAAATCAAATTTTAATGCTAGGAGGTCATAGTATGAGTGTTAAGCTTTATAAATAATAAAAAACGATTTTTGTAGCACTTATTTTTAATAATTATTTTTCATTCATTCATTCAGTCTTTATTTCGGCCATATGGCCATAAAAGATATGCAGCAATAGTAAAACATGTACAATCATGATAAAATCCACAACAATAACAAAGCAACACATGCTATACATTTATAAAATCATTCATGAATATTAAAACTACCAAAGTTACATTTTAAAAGATTTGGGATTAACTCGAGGCCTGTGATTTCAAAATGCGAGTGCGGGTATGCCAGACATTAGTGAGGAATTTTGCCAGTACAAACACAGTTAAACTCGAAACATCGGTTTTTAGAATTCTATACATTGGCAGGTACTCTCTACAACCAAAGTTCCTAATAAGTGGTAAAAGCCAGTACTTCCTAGCTTTCATATAGATTGGGCAAAACAGGGCCACGTGTAGATCACTCTCCTCCGCATAAGAGCATGTCGGACACTGCTTAGAGAGGGGCGGGGTTGTCCAGGAGCTGGTAAAAGATCTGAAGGGCAATGTTCCATATCTCCATTGGAGAAACAGCTTCCTGGCCAACACGGGGGACATAGCGTCCAAGACCCTTTCCAGCCTGTAAGAGTCCTTGCTCAGCATGAATGCAGATGTTAATGATCCCTCCTTCTGGCCGTCCATGACAGATGATAATTTCTGGTTGTGGAAGACCTTGACCAAAGTTCTGCGTGGGATGCTTAATGAGGCGTTTGCAGGGTCGGACCAGAGATCGGGGAACCCCAGTGTTGTGCATGATTTTTGGATGTATTTTACCCAGGGGATTTGTGAAGCTTTGGGATGGGTTAGAAGCTCACTCAGTTCCGCCCTATAGGCACATAGTTCCTCACTACTCCACAGTCTTCGCCAGCTATTGGTCTCAGTCCCAAATCCAGCCTCAGAGGAAGGAGCGGGGTGCTGGCCGGAAGTGCAACTATCTGTCTAATGAAATGATTCTCAGTTGCCGACAAACTACGAGTTGATGTGTGTCCCCACAATTCCGCCCCATACATAGTGGCGCCCCTAGCCTGTGCTTTATAAATCTGTATGAGCGGTCCCAAAGGCCGGTATGTCGAGCTCTTCATCATCCGCACAATACCCCCAGTGGTCTGCACTAATTTGAGGTTAGCTCTAGTCTGATGTGGCCCCCATGACATAGTCTCATTCAAGGTTACACCTAGATATTCAAAGGTGGAGACTCTCTCAAGCCTTGATGCTCCCATTAGTGGGTTCGGGCGCAATTTCTGACCAGGATTCAGGACCATAAATTTAGTTTTTGTGGCGTTAATTTCTAGACCCCTATCTGTACAAAAAGCCACAAAAGAGTCAAGGATACGCTGAATCCCCATTGGGGTTTTGGACAGGAGCAGGGTGTCGTCTGCAAACATAATTGCAGGCACCCTGGTTCAATTTTGGGGCATCAGTGTTTTCAGTACCATTCAGGTGGGCGATTACCCCGTTGACAAAGAGGCAGAACAGAGTCGGTGCGAGCACGCAACCCTGCCTAACCCCCCTGTCAACGGGGAATCGGTCCGTCAGTTCCCCAGACTTCCCACACCTCACTCGGGCATAGTTGTTGTAATGTAATCTCTGTAAGATTATCAAAATGTCCGCAGGTACACCCATCTCTGACAGGACACTCCAAAGTTTACCTCTGGGCACCAAGTCAAAGGCGGCCCTTAAATCCACAAATATTGTGTATAAACTGCCGCCATCGAATATCGCTGCCCTCCAGTAGATCATATTTAATCTAAAAACCAGTTTTTTTCATAATTATTAATTTTTTCTTCTAATAAAACCAATTATTCCTTTTTGTGATTGTTCTACATATAAGAGCCCGCTGCATCCCTTGCCTATCATTTAGATGCATTAACTCACAAACCTAAACGCATATGCCAAACTTAAAACGCGTCACATTCCTGCGTCACATTTTTGCGCCACATTTATTTAAAAGGACGGTTATGCAAAAGTCCACCCGTGTTTAACTGGAAAAGTGCTGGCTGAATGAACATTCCTATCAAATATACTGCAGCTGAAATGTTTGCCTATGAACATCTAATACAGTGCATCTAAGGAAAATGCTGTAAATTTATTTATTTTTGTAAAAATAGACAATTTTTTTTTGGGGCCTTATTTATATCTATTGAATGTTTTTCCTAATTTTATCCTTTAAGCGTGTAATGGCAGTTTTGTATATGTGCACAATTGCTCATTCTACAAACTAAAGAGCAACACATACCCATCTTAGCACATTACATGTTTCATTTCTGTATCTTTTACTCAAGTTTCTACTCAACATTAACCAACCAGCATTTTACTTAACAGACTGAAAACATCAAGAAAACCAACAAACACACATTGGGTCCACTCCATACACAAACAGAAAGGAGGTCAAACACTCAGGACACACAATACAGCGCGCTTTAGCTAAATAGAGCTCATAAGTTGGAGTTCCAACCGGAGGTATCAGACATGAACCCTCCAATCGGGAATCCCTGTTGTAACTTAAACAAAACCAAATACCAAATTTGCTATGATTAGGCATCTGCGCTCACTAACCAAGCTTCAAACTTCAAGGGGCTATCTCTATCAATACACTCGCAAATGTACGAGACCCTCGGTTTTTGAATATTGCAATGTTCAAATAAACTAAGGACCAAAGAACTAAGAACCAAGGACTGGGAGCGACCCACTTATACTTCAACTAAAGCAGATGGAGAAAAGTCTCTTCATTACCTGCCTACACAAATTGCAATTCGCATATACAAACCTATACAAACCTATCAAAGCTATACCAAACAAATAGTTGTCCAAATTCTAACTGCCAAGTTTTAACTGCACTAACAGTTTCTTTTTTTTAAAAAACCACTTACGCCAAAAAGGTTCCTCAGTCAGGAGTGACATCTTTTGGAGAGTTTAAGTCAGAAAAATCAAAAATATACTGGGCCGCAGAGACAAAGAATCCCCCAGAACCTCTGTGCACAGAGTACCTCTTTTAGTAGATTTCTGTCTTGCCTGCCCCAGTAGATTTCTGTCCTCTGACAAGATTACTCCTCCAGATAGTCACTTCTTGATGACTCCCAGCCAGTCTGAATATACCTGTTCTGCATTTAGAGTATTGGGAGGAGTTTTCACTAGCACTTGAAGAGGTGGTCTGATCTGCACAATGCTGTCTCCACCTCCTATAGTGAAGCTGGATTAGAGAGGACTCAGAGACTTTCTTCCTTAACCCTTAAAGGGAAAAGCAGTATAATTATTGAGGCCCTGACTCCAGAACTTGAGAAATCACTTGGATAAGGAACCCCCCAAGAAGCAGAGCTGGAGAAGCTGTAAGGAGGATCTACAACTTTGCTGTGCACTTTTCTGTGTTGGCCTACAGTGGCTGCTTCTGTCTGAGCAGTGAAAGGACTGGATTGCACTTTCTGCAACTCATTTTCCAAACCTTCTCCAAGTGCTTGAGGTGGAGCTTGTCCCATGTTCAAGAAGACTCAGGAACAGCAAAGACTTCACAATCCTCTGGGTACCCGAATATGGAACCGTGTTTCAGCAGCTACATTGTAAAAAGCAACTCAATGCCATCAATGACACCGCTGCCGGCTGCTCGACCTGTTGCACTGTAGAGAGAACTGCCCCACTTTGCACTGCAACCCTGGTCTCACCATCAAAGCCAACCGTGGCCACCACTGTATCTCTGCTTGCACATGACCTTAGGGCACAGCACTTTGCACCGCCTCACATTGACGCATGGTATCCTCAACGACGCTGCTCCAAGTCAACATCGATGCCGCTGTCTGCACCATGGTCTGAGGGCACCACTCATAAGTTACTTAATGCACTGCCTCATCCCAAACTGCAGCCTTGGCCTACTGATGCCATCAGCTCCAGATTATCTGCTGACATCGCTTCAGCAATGACTCTACCACTGCTTGAACGGTGATATACCAGCACCGCGACAAGCATCACCCCGCTTCGTACCACTGCCCTGTTCTCACTGAACAGTGTCACTGAGCCATGGCATGCCTGCACTGAGGCCTGAGGGCACTGTATGCTGCACCACTCCACTTCATATCCCAGCCCCAATGTCTGGCAATGCCAGCCCTCTTAACTTCAACTTCACAAGGCTCATCTTCAGATCTCATCGAAAGGCCCATGATGCTCTGCATTTCCGAGGCACTGTTTGCTGGGCTTCCCCACACCATCACAGGCCTGTGACATTGTCATCAGCCTGAACTGTTGGATTTGTTTGCTCACAATGCCATGAAAGCCCCGGACGGCAGACACCTGGCTTCCCTGGACCATCTCACTGTCCCCTAGTGAGACAAGGGTCATATCTGCATGATCCTCACCCTCCTCTGGGACCCCACTCCCCTACTGTTGCTTCAGACAACACCTTAGACTGTCCACTGGTGGGTGGATGGCTCACTCGGGCATTTGGGACTCCCCTTGATGTGGACAAGCTGTTCACAAGCAAAGCACTTATGGGGCCCTATCTCTGCAGGCTTTGCTGAAGAGACCCGTCATTTCCTATCTCCTGGGAGGTGGAAATCTTTACCCTGGGTACTAGTTTGGGGCCATTTAGAGAACTATTTTGTTTTACCCTTGTACCCCCACTATTCTGCTGGGGCCCCTGCCCACCTTTGTTGGAGTTTCCCATACACCTTCTTGTGGACCCTGGTACTCATCCAGCAGTCTGCCTCCATAGCAAGCTTACTGGGGTCAGTGAGCTTACTATCTGTCATGTGCTGGTGCAGCTCAGCAAAACATAGACTAGACAAGCACTCCCACACAATCAAACTGTACAGCCCCCTGAAAATCTGTCACATTACTACCCGTCACCCAATCATCCAGTGACCTTCAAAAAGAATCAACACAGTCTAACCATGTCTAGGAATCAGTTTTCGTACTGGGTATAAAATGATCCCCGTACATATCAGGAGAGAGACCATATATAGTGAGAAGAGCCTCTTTCATGTCAGTGTAGGTGAGGTTGCACCCTTACCCCAAGCCTACAATGAGTCCCTCCCCCCTTCGGAGAAATGAGGCCACAATCCTGCTCCTCAATTCTTCTCAGGATCTCCATTCATGTGGATAGATGCCTCATAACCCTGAAACCACCTCTGTATGTCATCACGCTTCTTGTACCCCTTTTCTACATTCTTGGGAATGTGTACTATTTTATCTGAATGCACCAAGGAATTGCTGCCATCATCTGAGCTGGACCTACTCCACTGATCGAGTTCCTTTACTTTAAGCTCATGATCTAACATCATTCTTTTCTTTTCCATTTCCAGCTTGAGCCTCTCCAGCTTCATTGCATCTCTGATTGCTCCCTTCATGTCCTCCAGGTCCTCTGGGGACAGACCACTGCTGCCTTGCTTGGCCTGGAGGCCCCTTAACCTCCAAAAAGCACTTCCACTCTAGAAATAGGCTCCTCTGCCTCCGAACTAAGCTCTCCACACTGCCCACTAGTATTTCTGGTTGCTCCCAGGCCCTGAGTGCCTTTTGTAGCTCCTCCTTCCTGGTGATGCCTCGGATTTGGACTTTCAGGTTTTTGCAAATTTTCTACAACTTCTTCATGTTGTAGGTTTCCAACATTTCCTCCTCAAAAGCCACTTATAGGGATGCAACTGATGATGCTCGTGAATCAGGCATGATGCAGTAGAAAGTTAAAGTTCAAAACAAATAGACAGATCAAAAAAAGAACTAAGAGAAAATAGTATGTGGTATGTAGTGGTCTGCGACATGGTATTAGTGTACACCAATCTGTTGTGTAGTTCACACTAATCTGTAGGACCTGCGTGTTTGTTAGATAACATAAACTTTGGGTGAGGTGCCTAGACTGATTCCGAGCACCCCCACAGGATATGTTGGCCTAAAGACCAGCTAGCTCACAGTGGTACCCATAAGCCCCCCCCTAACTCTACCAGGGAGCAAATGGTTTTTGGCAGCCACTGCACATGACAACCCTGACCCCTCAGGGCTCCTGGAAACAAATCATAACCATTAGCTCAATCACTCGTGCAGAACTATATAGAGAACACACACTGGGAAATTTTCAATATATTTATTTACCAAAGTTATTCTTGTATAGAATACATGTGCTGCAATAATCAGTGGACAGAGCAGGTGAAGCACCAAAAGAGTAAATAGTAGATATAGGGGCACATGCATCAAGCATACATTTTGCGATTTTAAAATAGCGATTTTTACCGAATCACTATTTTGGAATTGCACAATGCATTGCATGTAAGAATCATGAAATATTTTGCAAATCCTTTATATTACCTAATTGCGATTTGGTAAATAGAGAATCACTATTAGGTAATATGACTGCATTAATTCCTAAAGGAATAAATTGTTTTGCATTTGGTAATTTGCGATTACCAGATTGGTAATCGCAATTAGCGAATATAAACCGAGGGTGCCTAGGGGCTGAGGCCCCCCCTGAATCACTCCCAAATAAGAGAATGTGCACATGTAAAGCACACACATGCCCTCGGGGCATGAGTGCGCTACATAGAACTTTGAAAAATGTATTTTTGTGCATTTTTCAAAGTATACACATGGTTACCATCAACTTGAAGTTGATGGTAATTAGTGTTTCCTAAATGCACACTTCTCAATCGATAATTGCGATTCCCTATTTGCATTTGCAATTTAGGTAATTGCAAAAATTTGAGATTACCTAAATTGAGAATGTTAAGCCTTTGATGCATTGGAAATGACGTTTTTCCATTCGCAAATGCGCCGATTATGCGAATCGGCACATTTGTGAATGGAAAATGGCTTGATGCGTCTGGCTCACAGTTCCACCATGGTTCATGGTGCTATACAGTGTAAATATGCTAACATATAAACAAGGCAATAATCAGGTATGCTCCTTCTATGCAACCCTACTCTGAGTGTACCTAGAGTGTGTGTAGGTGTAAAGCCAAGAATCCCCCCAAGAGTGACCGTCAATGGGCAAAGGGTAGAGGCTCTCAGAGGTGCTGGAGCCAGTGACCTCAGTTCGGTGTCACCTAGTATCGGAGGAGCAAGTAGTCCCTGTTGCATTCCACCAACTACTGTTGTAGACAACTCAGAGCGCCAATGTAAGGTGCTGCAGGTTCCCTTTGAGTGTGGGGGATCTCAAGTCCTTTGAGGGTGGTTTTGAACCCTACCATACTTGTAGATTGTGTGCTAGATAATGACCTAGATCACAAGTCCTTGCAGAAAAATGTGGACCCCAGGTCTTATTTGGAGCTGCTTGGGTTACCAGAGTGGGCATGTCTGACCAATCGGCAGCTGTTGCTGCTGTAGGTAAGAGCAGTGGGGTGGTGGGGCTGGGTGGGGGGATATCAAGAGACAAACATGAGGGAAAATTAAATAAATAGTTAATGTTCCCTCGTGGTCATCTCTTGAAATTCCATCCACCTGGCCCCACCGACCCACCGCTCTTACCTGCAGCGGCTGCGGCTCCCCTTCTGTCAATGGCAGCTAGCAAGGGTGATCAAAAGTTCCTAGAGCTTGAAACAGTGGCCCAGGTGCCTGCCAAGAGAAAGGGCAAGGGCTGTGGGAAACTCACTCCTGAAGTTTCCATGGTCCAGGAGGAGGCTGACCCCAAGGGGGATGCCCCGGAACCTATAGGTGAACAAGTGATTGAACTGGGTGACCCATTGGCAGCAAGAAGGGAGTCCCACCAGGGAAGACTTCTGCAGGGAGCAGACAGATTCCCTTCTATGGATAGTTTGTGGCAGCAGGCTGCAAACCAGGCAGTTGGTGAGCAGTCTTGATCACACTGGATCTACTGGGAGAATGGTCTCCAATACAGTGAGCCTAGGCTTCACTGAGCCTGGGTCAGCCCATGTGCTAGTGGTTCCCGAATACTTTAGGACCTTTCTATTGGGTCTGGCTCATGACATGCCTTTGGCAGGACATTTGGGACAAGGAGAAATCCTTTGACAGGATTGTCACCCACTTATTTTGGCCCCAAATGTGAAGGCAGTCAGATGCACATTGTAAGTCTTGCCAAATTTGCCATGCAAGTGTTAAGAGTGAGAGGAAGTATAAGGCTGCTCTCCAACCTTTTACAGTTGTAGGCCCCCCATTTCAAGAGGGTAGGGATGGACATTGCTGGGCTCCTGGACCCAAGACAGCCATCGGCAACCAGAACATCCTGGTCTTGCTGGACCATGATACCCAGTACCTGGAGGCTATCCCTCAAAGGACAATGGCGGTACCCGTGGTGGGACGGTCATTAATGGGGACCTTTTCCCGCATGGGGATCCCCAGAGAGGTAGTATCTGACTGGGGTATCAATTTCATACACAAGTATATGACACCATGTGGGAGCAGTGTGGTGTGTCCTACAGGTTCACTCTTTACCACCCCCCACAGTAATGGTTTGGTGTAGAGATTCCACCAAACCCTGAAGGGCATGATCAAGGGTCTGGTCGAACCCATGAAGCATAAGGGGACATCTTACCATGTCTTCTCTTTGCTTCCAGGGAGGTGCCACCGAAGTCATTAGGGTTCGCTCTCTTTGAGTTATTGTATAGGCACCCTGTGAGAGGACCTCTCAGCCTGGCGAAAGAAGGCTGGGAGACTGCTCAGAGGAAAACTTCCCCGGATGTATTTAACTACATGCTGGAATTTAGAAACCAGACTTTGTGCTTCAGGAAACTCACTCAGGCAAATCTAGAAGCCAGCCAGGAGGAGAAAAAATGTTGGTACAACCAGAATGCCACTCTGGTAGAGTTTTAACCTAGTCAGAAAGTATGGGTTATCTTATGGCCCCTGTAGAGCCTGTAGAGCCTTGCACTCTTTAGGACGAGCAGGCTGGGCCTTTTGAGATGGTGAAGTGCAAGAGTGATGTCACCTATCCTGTGAACTTGCTCACCAACTCCAAGGCGAGAGGAGCAGAGCCCGAAACCTGAAACCTAGAGGTTCAGAAGTACACGCTCGTACCCGCTCGTGTACCACCTTTAACCCATTCCTTTTTAGCGCAAACCTATCCATTTGGCAATTTTTCACTCGTATTGACCGCCCACACCTGTGGCCTCAGAGACCCGGCTACCGGGTCGTAAATATCACCGGTACACCGATCCGCACCATCACCACGCTATTTCAGCCCTGAAGAGTCACAGGCTTGGTCCTGATGACGAAACACGTGTCGGCTGGTGTTGTTTTTGTAAATATGAAGAATTCCATCTTAATAAAGAACTGATTTTGTACCACCAGTGTCTTTCTCCTTAGGAAAACCTGAATAGTATCTATACTGTATATTTGAAAATGTGCCCAGTATTTGTTGCATAAGTGCAAGAGTGATGTCACCTATCCTGTGAACTTGCAGACTCCAAGTATCCCTTTGCAGTTCCCCCTAGCGAACTATCTTAAACCTCACTCTGAAAGGTCTGAAGCAAGCATACGTTTGGTGACATGATGGGAATGAACCTCTCCCTGACCTCCTGTCTGCCAAGGAGCACCATGGATCAGAGGAAGGTGTGAACCTCTCCCTTTCACTGACCCGAGAGCAGCAGAGTAACTGCCTTCAGGTGTTGGGCAGTTTGCCATGCTGTTCTTCCTGACCGCAACTGTCCCCACATGTGCACCCATGATATGGACACTGGGGACAGTCGTCCTGTGAAGCACACAATGTACAGGTTCACTGGCAGGGTCAGAGCCAGCATCAAAGAAGAGGTTTCTAAGATGTTAGAGTTAGGGGTGATGGAGCCCTCCAACAGTCCTTGGGCCATGCCAGTAGTCTGATTCCACTCCTGAACTTTGGTTCTGAGTAGACTACAGTAGGCTCAATGTCATCACCAGGAATGACACACACCCTAAACTTGTTTTTCCTTCCTGTGCCCAGTTCTCCTGCGGCCCCCACCAATTTTTCCTGCCGCTGCGTCCCTGCGGCCCCGCCCACCTGCAATCCCATTCGCCATGGAAGCCGTGCAGCAGTGAAAGGAGCGACCTATGACCCTGCTTGCAGGCAGGTCGCTCCCCACACTGCTGCACGGCTATGCCTGCATTGTTTTTGCCTAATCTTGTATTTTTCCCCAGTGCCTAACTTGCTTTCTTGCACAGACTTGTTTTTATTCCCCTGTGCATGTACTTGCCTTCTTGCCCAGATTTGTTTTTATTCCTCTGTGCCTGTACTTGCTTTCTTGCCCAGACTTGCTTTAATTCCCCTGTGCCTGTACTTGCTTTCTTGCCCAAACTTGTTTTATTCCCCTGTTCCTAACTTGCATTCTTGCCCAGACTTGTTTTTATTCCTCTGTGCATGTACTTGTTTTCTTGCCTTAACTTGTTTTTCCTTCCTGTGCCCAGTTCTCCCACGGCCCCCGCCTGTTTTCCCGCCCCTGTGTCTCTGCGGCCCCGCCCACCTGCAATCCCTTTTGCCGCACCGCTCCCGCCTCCCAGCTGCTCCTCCCTCCCACATCCCCTCATATGGAAGCCGCTACGCGGCCACGCTCAGCGGGCAAGCCCGTCTGTGCCCGTCCGTGCCTGGACCGCGCCCAGTGCCAGGACCCCTGGACACCACGAACGCCACAACGCCCGACACCGCTACAATGCCAGAACCCTTCACGCACTCAACACCGGACGATCACACACCTGCTTCCTGGCCGCCCCAAAGCGCACCCACGAAGCTTTCACCTGCCGGAACTGCAGCTTCACAAGCATCCACCCCACCCTGCTGCCGACCAGGAAAGAACCCAACCACCTCAGATGCATCCTTCTCAACATCCGCTCTGCCCGAAAACATGCCATTGAACTCTGGGACCTACTCGACTCAACCTCCCCAGATGTCACCTTCCTGACGATGACCTGGCTGAACACCGCCTCTGCACCCGATATAGCCATAGCTGTCCTGGAAGGCTACAAGATCACCCGCAAGGACCGCACCAACAGAGCGGGAGGAGGAATGGCCATCGTCCACAGGAACACTCTCATAGTCTCGACCAACACCGTCGACACCCTCAGCACCGCCGAACACCTGCACTTCCAGATCCACACCGACCCCAACACCACCCTCAGAGGGACCCTCATCTACAGACCGCCCGGATGCGGACCACAGTTCAGCGACTCCATTGCCGACTTTGTCAGCACACACGCCCTCGCCTCCATGGACTACATCCTCCTTGGGGACCTGAACTTCCACCTCGAGAACAATGACGACAACAACTCCACCACCCTGATCGACAACCTAGCCAACCTCGGACTCGTCACAACACCCACCCACTCAGCCGGTCACACGCTTGACCCCATCTTCTCCGCAAGCCCCATGTCTCCTTCAACTATACCACAGAACTGCACTGGACCGACCACCGCTGCATCCACTTCACCTTCAAGAAACCCACCATGCACCACCGCACCCAACAGATGCCTCACCACTGCTGGAGCAAAGTCACCGAAGACCAGCTAACCACCACCCTCGCCCAGAGCCCACCCGCCGACTATAGCGACCCCGACACAGCCGCCCGCAACCTCAGACAGTGGATCAATGACTGTGCCAACACCCTCGCCCTGATCAAGAAACCCTCCAACAAACATACCAACAAGAAAGCCAGATGGTTCACTGAAGACCTCCGGGCCTCCAAGCAAACCTGCCAAAAGCTGGAGAAGAATAAGATCTGGTTCTGTGAATGAACACCGGACAGCCACGCCGCCCACAAGAATGCCACCCACAGACACCATCACCTCATCAGATCCGCCAAAAGGCCCTCCTTCAAAGGCCGCCTAGAAAACAACCCGCACAACAGCAAAGAGCTCTTCAACATCACGAATGAACTCTCCAACCCAAGCTCCAACAACAACGATGTCCCACCCTCGCAAGACCTGTGCGACTCGCTGGCCTCCTTCTTCCACCGCAAGATCGCAGACATCCACGACAGTTTCAACGCCATCCCCGCCCCGACAACCTCTGAGACCTCCACCACCACGACCACCATCCACACCAACCGCCTGCTCTACTGGACCAACATCAATGACAATGACACCATCAAGATCATGAATACCATCCACTCCCGATCTCCGTCAGATCCATGCCCACACCACATCTTCAACAAAGCCAGCACATCCATCGCACCCCATCTCCGGAAATTCATCAACACCTCCTTCGAGACAGCAACCTTCCCGGAGAGCTGGAAGCACGCCGAGATCAACGCCTTACTCAAGAAACCCAAGGCGGACCCCAAACACCTTAAGAACTTCCGGCCCATCTCCCTGCTCCCATTCCCGGCAAAGGTCATCGAGAAGACCGTCAATGAACAACTGACCCGCTACCTCGAGGAGAACAACATCCTGGACCCTTCCTAGTCCGGGTTCCGCAGCAACCACAACACCGAGACTGCCCTCATCGCCGCCACGATGACATCAAGTCCCTGCTGGACAACGGAGAAACGGCGGCCCTCGTCCTCCTGGACCTGTCAGCCGCCTTGGACACGGTCTGTCACCACACACTACAAACACGCCTCCGCAACGCTGGGATCCAAGAGAAGGCCCTGGACTGGACCACCTCCTTCCTCTCCGGCAGAACACAGAGCGTCCGCCTTCCCCCCTTCCGCTCCGAAGCCATCAAGATCATCTGCGGCGTACCCCAGGGCTCATCCATCAGCCCAACTCTGTTTAACATCTACATGTCCCCACTCACAAAAGTCGCCTGTCGGCATGACCTCAACATCCCCTCCTACGCCGATGACACCCAGCTGATACTCTCTCTCACCAAGGACCCCCACACCGCCAAAACCAACCTTCACGAAGGAATGAAGGCCGTTGCTGAATGGATAAGGAACAGCCGACTGAAGCTGAACTCGGACAAGACGGAGGTCCTCATCCTCGGATCCAACACTTCGGCCTGGGACGACTCCAGGTGGCCGACCACACTGGGAACCGCTCCAACACCCACCAACCACGCACGCAACCTAGGGGTCATCATCGACTCCATCCTCTCCATGACTAAACAGGTCAACTCCATCTCCTCCTCCTGCTTCAACACCCTCCGCATGCTCCGTAGGATCTACAAGTGGATCCCCACTGAAACAAAAAGAACAGTCACCAAGGCCCTTGTCAGCAGCAGGTTGGACTTTGGAAACGCCCTCTACGCAGGAGCCTCAGCCAAACTCCTGAGATGGCTCCAACACATCCAGAAAGCCTCTGCACGCCTGATCCTCGACATCCCTCACCGCAGCCACATCACACCCTGCCTGAGAGACCTGCACTGGCTCACGGTCAACAAGAGGATAACCTTCAAGCTCCTCACCCACACACACAAGGCACTCCACAACACTGGACCAACGTACCTCAACAGACGACTCAGCTTCTACACCCCCACCCGCCAGCTCCGCTCCGCCGACCTCACCCTCGCTACAGTCCCCCGCTTCCGAAGAGCGACCTCAGGCTGCAGATCGTTCTCCCACCTAGCCGCCAAGACCTGGAACACCCTCCCCATCCACCTACGGCAGACCCAAGACCTGCTGACCTTCAGAAAACTCCTCAAGACCTGGCTTTTCGAGCAGTAGCAGCATTCCCAACCCCAGCGCCTTGAGACCCTCACGGGTGAGTTGTGCGCTTTACAAATTATACGATTGATTGATTGATTGACACCCCATCCCATGCCTGATGAGCTCATAGATCGGTTGGGAGCTGCCAAGTTCTACCGTACTTTTGATTTAACGTCTGGGTACTGGCAAATTGCCTTGACTGTAGGGGTCAAGGAGAGATATGCATTCTCAACACCTGAGGGGTGCTAGCAGTTCTGGGTGATACACTTTGGGTTGACGAATGTCCCCGCCACCTTTTAGAAGTTGGTCAACATGTGTTGGCTGGCTGGGGGATTTCAGTGCCGCCTACCTGGATCACATTGCAATGTTATTTTCCAGCTAAAAGATCATTTGCACCACCTCTGGCAAGTGTTGAAGGCTCTGCAAAGGGCAGCCCTCATGTTCAAGGCCAGTTAATGCCAGACTCGGCAGGGGTCTGTGGTATACTTAGGACACCAAGTAGGAAGCTGCCAGGTGGCACCCCTATAACCTAAGATTGATGCCATTCTGGCTTGGGAGGCGCCAAAGACCCAGACAGAGGTAAGAGCCTTTTTAAATCTCACCAGTTACTAGAGGAGATTTGTTAAGGGCTATGGCACCATTGTTGCCCCTTTGACTGAGCTGACTTCCAGGAAGCAGCCAAGGAAAGTGATCTGGGCTGATGCCTATCAGACCACTTTTGATGCCCTGAAGGCAGCCATTTGCTCAAGACACTCAACTCTCCAAATAATTAATCATGCGGACAGATGCTTCAGAGCATGGTGTGAGAGCGGTGCACTCACCATTGAACAAAGTGGGCCTAGTCCAGCCTGTAGTCTTCCTTAGCAGGAGACTACTCCACAGAGAACAGAGGAGGAGTGCCATAGAGTGTAAAGCTTTTTCTGTGGTCTGTGTGCTGTAGATGCTAAGACCCTTTCTATTTGGGACTCACTTCTGAGTTTAGACAGACCACAAGCCACTTAGATGGTTTATTCAGAAGAGGGGGGAGAACCCAAAACTGTTGAGGTGGTCCATGTCCCTGCAGGGAATGAACTTTACAGTGGAACACCACCCTGGCACCCAACACGCCAACGCTGATGGTCTGTCCAGGTTCTTCCTCCTTAGTAAAGAGAACCTCCAAGTAGGTGGGTAGTTCGCCCTACTTTCAGCTGAAGGGGACATGTGTTAGACCTGGCATCTTTTGGCCTTCTCACCTGTTCTTTATTGTATGTTGGACTTTGCTTTTGCTGGTTTCGTGTCTCTGCGCACTATTTTACTGCTATTCCGTTCAAACCTGCAAGTGCTCCTACTGTAAATTGTGCTATGATTGGTTTTCCATGATTGGCATATTTGATTTACTAGTAAGTCTCTAGTACAGAGAACTGTTTGTGCCCAGGGCCTATACCTCAAATGCTACTGGAGGGCTGCAGCACTGGTTGTGCCAGCCACACAGGTAGCCTTTCAAATATGTCTCAGACCTGCACTGCAGTGTCTGTACTCAGCTTTTACTGCCATGTTGACCTGACAAGTGCACCCACTTGCCAGGCCCTAACCTTCCTTTTCCTTACGTGTAAGGCATCAATCAGGTAGGCCCAGGCACCCCCATGGACAGGGTGCAGTGTATGTGAAAGGTGAGACATGTACTCGTGTGTCTTACATGTCCTGATACTGAAACACTGTGGATTTAGGTTTTTGACTGTTGAAAGGCTATCTGTTCCATAGGCTATCACTGGAGCTGCACCGTAATATTTTAAATGAGTATCTTTCAAGTGGGAAAAGATTAAGATATGGAGTTTAGGCTCTTTGAACTTGATAACACATCTTTTAGTAAAGATATTTTTTTTAATTGTGTATTTGAAAATGCCAAGTTTAGAAAGTGGGCATTTTCTTATCTAGCCATCTTGCGTGCCTCTGCTTGTTTGCGTATTCAGTTGAGGTGTGTCCATTCTTTACTGGGTGACTACTAGCCAGGCTGAAGAGACATTTTCTGCATTTAATGTGGTGGGAGGAGTTTTTATCAGTACTTGAATAGGCTGTCTGCTCTCCACAATGCTGTCTCTACCTCCTGTAGTGAAGCTGGACTAGAGAGGACATAACTGGTTTCTAATGAACTCAGAGACTTTCTGCCTAAAACCTCAATGGGAAAACCAGTATAAATAATGAGGCCCTGACCCCAAAACGTATGAACCAGTTTGGACTAAGGAACCTGCCAAGAAAAAGAGCTGGAGAAGCTGTGAGGAGGAACTACTACTTTGCTGTGTGGTTTGCTGTGTTGGCCTTCAGTGGCTGCTTCTGTCTTGGACAGTGAAAGGAGTGGATGGAACTTTCTGCAGCTTATTTTCCAAAGTTTCTCCAAAGGCTTGAGGTAGAGCTTGCCCCCTGTTCAAGAAGTCACAGGAACAGCAAAGACGTCACCATCCCCTAGGTACCCGCTTCTGGAACTGCATGTTTAGCTGCCATAAAGGAAAAAGAAACTTGATGCCGTCAACTATGCCACTGCCTGCTCTGTGAGATCACCATCCCGCTTTGCACTGAAATCCTGGTCTCATGGATGCGGCAGACTGGCGACACCACCAAGCCACTGCCTGCACCTTGACCTGAGGGCACTGCACTTTGCATCGCATCACTTCACATAGCCGCCCCGGTGATGATGATGCGCCCCCCGACATCGATGCCTCTGCATACACCGTGGCTTGAGGTCATGACTCGTAAGTTAGTCGATGCACAGCCTCGTTCCACAACGCAGACTTGGCCAGCACCATAAACTCAAGATTTTTTGCTGACGACAACGCTTCAGCAGTGATGATGTCGCTGCTTGCACCATGACCTGCCAGCACCATGACGAGCATCGCTCTGCTTTGCACCACAGCCCTGATCCCACCGATGCCGCTGCACCTGCAACCTGAGGAGACGCACGCCACACCACTGCATTTCACACCGCAGCCCTTACGCCTGATGATGCCGCTGCTCCTGACTTCAACCTCACGGAGTTCAACCTGCAACTCATGTGACTTCAAGGGCCCAATGACACCTGCACCGACCTCCAAAGCCAATATATGCCAAGGCCGCATTTCGGATCTCATTGCAAGATCCATGACGACCTTGCATTTACAAGGTACTGTTTGTGGGTCTTCTGGCACAGTAGCTGGCCCGCTATGTCACAGTCAGCCTGAATTGTTGCTTTTGTTTGTTCACGACACTGGGATAGCCCCGGAGGGAGCTATTGACTTCAACAAACTGAAATTTAAGTCTATTTTTGCTGTATTTATATTTTGAATACTGTATGATGGATTTTAATAATATGATCTTGTTTTACACAGATAAATACTATCTATTTTTCTAAAACTGGTGTGGCGTTCTTTTGTAGACTTGTCACTGTACTACTGTCAGTTATATGCAAATGCTTTACACATTGTCTCTGAGAAAAGCCTGACTGCTCATGCTAAGCTACCAAGGGGGTGAGCAGGGGTTATTTTAGAATTGCAATCCAGTTACCCTGACTAGAAGGAAGCGTCCTTACTTTGGACAAGATGCATACCTCTACCCACTAGACACTGCAATTTCTAACAGCAGCCATAATTACTATTTATAAATATCGGTTTAGACTTGCTCAGCGTATTCCAAGCTGTAACATCGACTAGCTCTCTATACAGTGGCGTCACTATGGGTGGTGCGGGGGTGTGGACCGCACCGGGTGTCACCCCATCATGGGGTGACACCAATCTGGTTAGTTATGCTGGCTGGCTCGGGCGCTGACTTGGTGTGGGGGCACCATATTCAACGCTTTAAAAGCACCGGATGCCGCATACTTTGTCCCTGCAATAAAAATGACAACTCCACTGATTAATGTTCTTCCTGGAGAGAGTCCGGAGCCTTTTCTACTGAAAGTATTGACAGATCGTAGGGCAGAGGTTTAACATGCCTGCTGCAAAGTGCGTATCCCATTAACATCACAAAGGGCATATAATAAATAAAATAGGTCAATGGGTTACCAGTTTGGTCTGAGATCCTTTTCTTACTTTCAGTTTATAAGTTAAAATCTTAATATAGAGCAGTGAGCTATTAGCTGCCATCACAAGCTGCATGCAAACGGCAAGGAAAATATTAAAGCAATATCATTTTTGCCCAGACTTTCGTTGTCCTAATATTGCAAAAGGGTGTCATTTGGGTAAAAATCACTACTTTTTATTAATGAAAACCCCTAACAATGATGTTAAATTTTAAATTCTAAATTCGTGCTTTTCCAGTTCAAGGACTGTTAAACTATACTGCCTACCAGTATAGATGACATGTGACTCCTACCCCTTGTAGGTCTCTGCCTTATGTAACATTTCCTATATACTGATTTTCACAGCGATGATTGTCCCTGTGCAATGCATGTGTGATGTAAAAAATTTTGACATCTTAAACTGGCATGAGTGGTGCGTGCTATAAAACGAAATGAATCTAAGAGATAGTGGTTATGGAGACTTGAGGGGCACTATCAAATGGTGGTAGTGAGGGAATCTGTGGTAAAGGTGGTCATTGGGGGGGGCGGCAACAAACATTGTCGCACAGGGCGCCACCAGTGCTAAAGCCGGCCCTGGTTAGAAATGTGGCAGTGCAGGCACACAATCAGATTCAGATCACGGCACTCGCATTACTCCCAGACAGGGATGTATGTCATTACAACGCGGGCTTTACACCACGCTACCATTACGACGCAGCTTTCACAACGCAAGTCGTTATAACGACTTGCGCTGGACGCGCTGGATTTAGGAATAGTATGATTTACTATTCCAACTCCAGCCCACGTAACAGTAGGGAAGGTGTTGGAATAGTAAATCATGCTATTCCTTAGTATATAGCGCCATCCAGCGCAAGTCGTTGTAACGACTTGCGTTGTGAAAGCTGCATCGTAATGGTAATGTGATGTAAAGCCCGCGTTGTAATGGCTGTTTCCCCCCAGACAGTCCCCAAGGCTGGCCCAAGAAGAGACAGACAGTCACACACACACAGTGTTATTAAAAAGGAGAGCTTCAGCTTTAAAGAGACGTGTCAAGGAGCGATCTCTAATCATGATTTATTTCAGAGCTGGTGTTTGCTACAATATTTATGTGTGACTGCACAAAATGTTACAAAAACAAGCTCTCTTACTTTGGCTCTTTCTTAGAAGGTTTCACACTGATCTGTTAAACATGGTATTGGTACAAGAAAAAAGAGAAGTCTAAAAACAATGATTTTCCATTTTAATTCCCATTGGAAACTGTTCTCTGGTACTGAAAAAAACAACTTGGCAGAAGATAGGTTTTTATTCAGAAGGAATTCTATTACTTATGGTAAATCTGTTTAGCAGGTTTAAGAAATATTTGTTGAAATAAGTCCTTGGTGTGCTTATGAAGGGGTAAAGTTTTCAGAAAAGGTACTGATATCTGGACCGTTATGCACTAAAAATAAAAAATTACTTGCTGAGGGATCATTTTTTCCAGTCAGTCAATGGGGTACTGCAAAACCTGGTATGGTACTGCCGTAATTGACGTTCTGATTGGCCAGCCGTACATTTTCATGAAAATGCTGTGGTGGTCATGTCAGTACTCTGGGAATTTGCCATCTGTGTCCACTGGCGGACTCGTAGCGGAGGAGGTCCATGCGGTAAGTCGTGAGGGGGTGACACCATGAGTTACCCACACCGGGTGACACCAACCCTAGTGACGCCACTGTCTCCATCTGGTGCGCTTTGTACATAATTATTATGCAAAAGCTCTTTTATGAGCATACAGCTGATTGCGAGCCATCACTGCAACCCCACAAATACCTGTTAGCTATCAATTCTCTAAAAAAGTATGCAACCCGGCTTTGAGTTGAAGGTTAGGCCGAATGTGTTATTCTCTTAGCATTTCATAAAGTACCTTATTGACCCTTCATAGTTCAATCAGCCACATATTAGAGAATCAGATTAGTAATACTATAACTACGACAATACTTATTGAATTACTTGAACCCTCGTTATAATAACACATTACTAGAACTCTAACAAGAAGGGACTTAAGAAACTGTGATTACGTATATTGCAAGCTGCGTAGAGGTCCCAACTCCCCCCTCCCCCCATTGCATAAAGATTCTTCTATGTCTGGAATAACTTTGTATAGCAAACAGGGCCATCTATCCGTCCAACTGGCCGGCTGGCCACCGAAAGGTTAGAGTTATAGCCTACCCTTCTGTATCTGAGAGCTGGTATAAGGTTTTCGTGGACAAGATGCAGAAAGTATACACTCCTCTCACATGTAAGCACTTGCAAGACTAACACCATGACAACTAAAGGCCTTATCTGCAATCCATTGATGTGACTGGCATTCTAAAATTGGCGGACTCTGCATGCACCACTTTTTGATGGATTGCTGGCATCAGCCTAACTGACATGCTGCAATTTCGGACAATAAAGCATGAGATAGTGTAGGTGTAAAACTATATAATGCTATGAATGGCGTTGCTATGAATCTGCTATTCTGTGCCCCCGCGCCCCTGAGAAAACTGCAGTTCTGCACTAGAAAGCCCTCTGCTGTTCCATGCATTAATAATATCTTCTGAATGTCTGCCAACATTGAATGGCCTCAGGCATGTTGTTCTTCCGTTCTCTCCTTGGCTTCAAGCTCTGTGTGCCTCAAGGAGCTGCCTTTCTTCTTTTCGAACTTTATGACAGCTGCAACATCGGGTGGCCTCTCTTCCTTCTTCTTTTTCCTCTCCCACCTTTTGGCAAAACGTTTAACTACTGCAGTAACAACTGCGGATATGTTCCCACCTAGTGAAAAGCAGTGCAAAAGCTGAAGATGTGGTGGCAGTCAGTTATACGCACTGTTTACAAGGTAAGCCTGTACAACTAGTTGAAATTTGATCATTTATAAACCGAAGTTGTGAACATATGAACTGATATCATGCATACGTGTTACAAAACTGTGGGCCAGATTTAAAGAGTGGGGAAGGACCATTAAGGTGTCGAGGACATTTCCTTGGCCACCATGACGAACTACCATCCGCCAAATTTAAAGGCCCCAAGACAATTGACCTTAATGAAGTATTAACTGTCTTCGAATACTTGGTATATAGACCAAAATATTTCGAACCAATGAGAAAGAAAAGATCCTTTATTGATAAAGAACATTTTACATTTTCTTGCTGGTCCACGCAATGTGTAATATTCTAATGTACTGTAAAACATAAGGGGGCATATTAGCAAGAACCTCGTTAAAATGTTCGCCATTTTAGCGGCAGGAAACTGCCGCTAAAACGGCGATAATGGGCTCGCTAATATGCGTTATAGAATTCCAATAGGAACCCAGGTTAGATGTGCAGGACATCTAACCTGGGCTTCTATTGGAATGCTATAATGCATATTAGCAAGCCCATTATCGCCGTTTTAGCGGCAGTTTCCTGCCGCTAAAAAGGCGATAATGTTTACGAGGTTCTTGCTAACGTGCCCCAAGGATCTTCGTAAATCCTCCCATTGTGCTCAAAGTTACAGGCTACTAATGACATTGAGCATCTTACCTCTCTAGACATTGCTCCACAAGAGTAACTAGAAGGAGCCTACTTCTGGGCCATATTATCAAGAATGGGTGTAACATTATTGCCATGTTAGCGGCAGGAAACTGCCGCTAAAGTGGCGATAAGGGGCTTGATAATATGCCCTTGTGAATTCCCCTAGAAGCCCAGGTTTGATGTCCTTCCCACCAGAACCTGGGCTTTTATGAAAATTCTCTAGGGCATATTATTAAGCACCTTATCGACGCTTTAGCTGCAGTTTCCTGCCGCTAAAGCGGCAACAATGTTATTGACAGTTCTTGATAATATTGCCCTTCTGAGAAGAGGGTCTTTTTTGGTGAGTACCACACTTAATTTATGGACCCAGTGCATTAAGGTAAATTGTCTTGTACTTTTAGAACATAATATTGAAGGGGTGCTGCCAGCTCGACTCATACATACACGGTTTGTGTTACTCCTTGAAAATTTAGGTTTAAGGAGCTGCACCATCTGTGGTGCTCAGCAATGTATGTAGGGCCAACTTCATAGTAGGATCGTAGTAAGCAAAACGTAAGCGTGTAAAAATCTGGATTGCGGCGTAAACATTATCGGTGCCATCTTGTCCCCTTTTCAGGCTCATATGTGCGAGTAAGTAGCAGCCATTTTGAATGCCATGGCCTCTCTGCCCACTGCCAATAGCCAGCGCGTCTCTCTCTCTCCCTCTCTGACCTCGCAAGCATCCCCCACCCACTAACGGCCCCCGCTCTCACATGCTTGGGCCATAAACCACCCCTTCAGCGGGGCCCTGCCTCGGAGCCACATCCCGTACCCGGCTAACACCTCCCTCCGTCCCTTTCATGATCACACATCCTTTTGATGAACCCCCTTCCTCTGTGCCCGATTGTCCGGCCCGATCCCAGGCCATCACCTTGCCCTGCGGATGCAGTTTATTGCCCCTGACAGTAGGAAGCTGTCCCTCTTCAAAGGATCAATGACTGATCAAAGCCCCCATCCTATGAGATCCGATCAGCCGCACACATTCCAGGAATCGGCAGAATATACAGCTGCGCGATGGTCATCACCTACTGAGATCGGGGTGGGGACTTCTACTGTAAATGTGTGTGGGAACGGGCTTGAAGCGGGGATTCCGAGGATGTCTTTCCGTTCTTCAAAGTATTGACAAGAGCATGTTTCATACAATAAAGCCATAAACCTGTGTATAAGAGGCCAGGCCTCAGAGATGCGGTTAGAGCTCCTCGAGAAGATACCCTGTTGTCTGATTTGATGTGTTCTGCTCCGTCGGAATAAACCTCTGTTTCCCGCCTTCCAGTCTCCAGCGCCTGCCTCTTTGTTTGATAATATCGAGTGGTATGAGAGGCGACTAACGCCGGGCAATACTTAAAGGTTATCGGTTGAAATCTGCCCACCCTTTTACAAATTGGCGTCCCAAACGTGGGGCCCATCAGCGACACGTGGAATCAGTGGGAGAGGTCCTGACGACAGATTGAACGACTGCAATGATCGGGAAGTGCACCTGCCCGATAGACCCTCGTCCCGCAGCCGATCATCTGAACTTCACCGGTTCCGTGCAGACCTCTCTCGAGTGATCTACGGTCCTGACTGGGAACCATCAGGAGTGCCGCGGCAATTACGGAGAATAGAGGACGATCGGGCGCTGGAAGCGGAAGACGAGAAACTGTCCTTGCGGTCCGGGTAAGGTCGTGTAACACGACAAATTGCGAAACGATTGTTTGATTGTTTGAAAATACTAGTATTGCTCATTGATTCTTTTTGAGATATTTTCTGCCTGCAAACGGGGAAGAATAGAAATATTCTCTCTTCCTTTGCAGATAGTGAAGGATAGGTAACGCGGACCTTTGTCCCCCTTTGTAATCTGTCGTGCCTATTTTTCTCCCCACTGATTGATTGATTGTCCGAACATTGATTGTTTGAAGTTGGTTCTTTTTGAGATATTCTCTGTTTGCAAATAACGTAGAATAGAAATATTCTGTCTAGTCTTTGCAAGTAATGAAAGGATAGGTAGTGCGGACCTTTGTCCCCCTTTGTAATCTGTCATGTCTATCTTCTCCCCACTGATTGGTAGTTGGTTCAGCCCGGACCGCTTATTAGAGATGAACCATCCAGCTCCACTGGAAGGCACCCCTAATAAGGACATGTTCACTAAATATGGACTAGTCGCCAAAGCCTATAGTAAGCTATGGCATAAATATACAAGAAAGGATCAGGAAAGTCAGTGGCCACTGATAGGATCCTTTGATGACGATAAAATAAACGTTCTGGAAACAGCCCTTCGCAACAATAAGACAACGCCCACTATGCTTGATAGTCTCGGCATGTGGCGCAAAGAAGCAGAGCAACGGAAAAAGAGAAACGAAGTCAGATTAGAGAAAGAGCTACGAAAAGCAGCTCACCTAGCTGCTAGAAAGTTAGAGGAAGAGATAAAGGAGAGAGAGGAAGCCAAACAGAAGCAAGAGTCCGAAACATCGGGCCAGTGTCCCGTTAGAACACCCTCTACGCTCTACCCTGAGTTACCCTCGAAACAACGAGCGAACGATGATTTATTACTAGGCCCCCCAATCATATACATGCCTCCTCCATACGCCCCTTCCCAAACCTTAGTACAACACCCGCAGCCCCCAAATACAGGTGAGAATAGTGCCAGGACCTCGGTCCTCACGGCCTCCGCGCCGGCCTAGCCCTTTGTACTCAACGCAGCGCAGACAGTAACATTAGATGACCCTGAAACTAGAAGGAAAGATTCCACTAGAATGAACCGATTAAGCAAAGATGAACGAGTAGGGATCGATAAGATAGTGAAGACACTGGTGGAACGAAAAGAGAGCGAGGAATACGTAACGGATATGTACAATTCGTATGCCAATAGCCACAGACGACACTTTGTTGTGCGATTTTGTTATCACACCCTCAATGCCTATGAGGATCGATACCAAGACAAAGGTCCTGAGAGCTTAACGACTCTGTATAGGAAAGTTGACATTGGGGATGAAGGCGAGTGTGATGTGACGAACCTCTTCACGCGTACGCTTGAAGTCTTCCGCCACCTCACTGAACAGAGACTAGAAACTAGCGCTACGACTCCTGTAGCGACCAAACCCCAAACAGAAAAAGCTAACACAATGATGCCTATAAAGGAGGACGCCCCCTACTGGGTTCCCCCACGAGGACAGGGGACGCATGATGACATTAACCACCAAGATGCGAGAGGGAGAGTAGTTTATAACTGGGTCTACCAACCATGGGATCGGCAAGACATCCTGACTTTCTGAAAATCCTTGCCTGATTTACGAAAGAACCCCACTGCCTTTTATACTGAATTAGGCACAGCCTTGGGTTCGACGATTATAACCCTAGCGGACATCGATTTGTTTTTCGGGCTATGTCTGCCAGCTGATGTGTGGAAGCAAATCCGGAAAGTCGACCACCTTGAGCTGTTCGGACATACCTGGTCACAACTCTATGGCATAGATAGGCAACGAGAGCCCGGACAGAAACCTTTAAAATCCATTCTAGACCTCCCAGACAAGATCGTCCAGAAATTAAAAACCCTGATCCCAGAAAAGAAGGTGGACTGGTCGATAGTAACGGCCTGCCGCCAGAAACCCCAGGAAGACGTATCAGAATACTTCTCCCGGTTTGAGACGGTGTTCTCCGATTACAGTGGCCAGGACATGACCACTGCAACCGGACATCATCTCTTTGTCCAGAATTATGTCAAAGGTATGTCGCAGGAAGTCTCACAGAAACTACAGACTAGTGAGAGTAGTTGGGCGGCCTCCAAACCTGCGGCTATCCTTCAGATGGCCCAGTACTACGAACATCAAAAGAACGATAGGGCGACTGAGAAAAAGAAAAAGGACCTAAAAGAAATGGTGATGATTGCAGAGTTGCAAGGGGTGACAATAGGAAGGGAACAGTACAAAGGTAGTTACCAATCGAATGTTCCTAGAATCCACCCCCTAGAGACCGTACATCCGCACCCTACGCTGGACGTAAAGACATCGATGAGAACCAGTGTGCGTTTTGCAAATGATTTGGTCATTGGAATCCCAGTGCCCGGTTCTGCAAGAAGCAAACAAAAATAGGGACACAAGAGACGTAGCGAGTAGGCCAAGAAATAGAGGACAGGGACGAGGGTACACGAACGACACCAACACCGACAGGCCAGGCAGACCGAACACGTTCAACCGTCCCCGACAGAACCAGTACCAACAGTCTGACTGTGACGACACCCGCGACTTCGCGTAGTACTGCCAAGGGCAA
Source organism: Lissotriton helveticus (assembly GCF_964261635.1). NCBI lineage: Eukaryota > Metazoa > Chordata > Amphibia > Caudata > Salamandridae > Lissotriton > Lissotriton helveticus. The sequence goes on from NC_136063.1 coordinate 1,754,244,849, forward strand.
GGGAGGGATCCAGTCGAGCTCCATGTTGACCAGCAAGATCCTTATGTCACCGCTAAGGTCCTGGGTATGAAGTCTCCATTCCTGGTAGACACTGGCGCAACACGCAGCGCGTTATCTAAACGACTGATTCCAAGGGCATACTTGTCTGGCTCACATGTAACATCAATAGGTTTTGATGGAACGCCCTCCACTAACCCCTTGTCCACACTGATCTCCTTTGACTTGGAAAATAACACCACTGACACATCGTTTTTGCTCTCCTACAACACCCCCGATGCTATTATGGGACTTGACATATTGAAGCATTTCCGAGCTACTATTAGGTGTTCACAAGACGGGGTTCGAGTCATTCTGTACGACAACCCGACTCTGCTCAGATCCTGTCCCACTCCACGCATGTTTTCCATCACTGATGCTGACTTGTCCCTACTCGACACTCTACCTGTGTACCTGTGGGCAAAAACTGACTCGGATGTAGGACGCATGATGATTGACCCTGTGCATATAACTGTTCGACAGGACGCAGTGCTCCCAAAACTTCCACAATATCGGATATCGCCCGAGGGCGAGAAGGCATTGGTAAAGATCATCCAGTCCCTGATAGATGCAGGAGTGGTAGAGGAAGTAGTTAGCAATGTTTGCAACATCCCTATCCTACCTATTGTAAAGAAGCAGGGTGAGGGAGATGAGAAAGCATACCGCTTCATCATCGACCTACGAGAGGTCAACAAAGTAGTTGTACCTCAGTACCCCGTAGTCTCAGACATCACCACCATTCTGACTCTTATTCCTTCCACTGCCACCACCTTCACGGTAATCGACCTCAAGAACGCATTCTTCTCCATGCCCATCCACCCAGACAGCCGCTACCTTTTCGGCTTCACCTTAAAATCCCGCTCATATAGATTTTGTAGAGCACCCTAAGGCTACACTGAAAGTCCCAGCATCTACAGCCAGGCCCTCAAGAGACAGCTGGACGCAGTCCAGTTACGGGATGGAGTGGTGTTGATACAGTACGTCGATGATATCCTTTTGGCGGCTGACACCACTCCACTTGCAGTCACAGCCACCATCCAACTCCTGCACTTCCGCGCGGAAAATGGCTGCAAGGTCTCCAAGAAGAAGTTGCAATTCTGCCAACCCCAGGTCACTTACCTAGGCCATCTCTTGTCCAAAGACGGGAGGAAACTTACACCCGATCGAATTCAGACCATCCTAGAAACCCCTGTCCCTAAGACACAGAAACAAGTCCGCTCCCTAGTGTGCCTCACCTCCTTCTGTCGACAGTGGTTGCCAAATTTCAGCCTCATTGTGAAACCACTGCTTTCCCTGCTGGCCAAAGATGTCCCCTTCCCGCTCCCTTGGACCCCCGAATGCCAATCCTCCTTCATAGAACTACGAGACGCCCTTTGTTCTGCACCAGTCCTAGGAACCCCCGATTACACAAAGCCCTTCTCCCTCTACACTCATGAAAGGGAGGGGTTCGCTTTGTCTGTCCTGACTCAGTCCATTGGCCCCAAGCAACGCCCATGTGCCTACTTCTCTGCCACTCTTGACCCCGTAGCCAGAGCTTTGCCTGCCTGCCTTCGAGCTGTAGCTGCCGCTGCTATCTCTATCCGACTGAGTGAGGGGATCGTGCTCTCGAACTCCCTTACGGTGTTAGTGCCCCATGCGGTTGACACCCTCCTAAACCAGACTAAGACGCAGCATCTGACTAGTGCACGACTGACTGGGTACGAACTGACTCTGCTTGCACCCCACATCACACTGAAAAGGTGCACCACGCTGAATCCAGCCACTTTGTTGCCCCTACCTGAGAACGACCCCAATGTGTCCCCTATACATGACTGTGTGACCCTCACGGACGAACAGACCAGGATTAGGATTGACCTCCGAGACACTGCTTTTCCAAATCCTGACGGAGAGCTATGGGTAGAAGGTTCTTGTATCAAACTCCCCGATGGCACCACCTCAGCTGCTTTTGCAGTTACCACGGCCCGAACTGTAGTTGAGACCGCCCGCATTACACAACGATCTGCACAGGCAGCGGAACTGATTGCCCTCACACAATCGTGTATCCTAGCAGCGGGGACGACAGCAAATATTTACACAGACAGCCAGTATGCCTTCGGGGTGGTTCATCATTTCGGGCTCTTGTGGAAGGAGAGGGGATTCTTGACCTCACACGGCACACCCATCCTACACGGAGATCTAGTCTCCGCTCTGACTGAAGCGGTCCTCCTTCCCAAACAACTTGCTGTAATCAAATGCCAGGCACACAAAAAGGTGACGGACATCATTGGGCAGGGGAATGCACTAGCCGACATCACTGCCCGGACCACAGCTGAGAATAGGGCAACAACATGCATGTATGTGACCAGGTCACAAACAGAAAAATGGAAGGACGCTAGGGAAACTATTAGGGACATCCAGATGGCCAGTTCACCCCACGAACTGACTGAATGGGCACGGGTGGGACTGAAAGACGATGAAGGCTGCTGGCCGACAAAAGACACGAACAAATGGTTGCTACCCAACTCATACCTGATCCCCATACTGGCCATGGCACACTCCCCTGCACACATAGGATCTGCCCCTATGGCCGAACTTGTCTCCAAGGTTTGGCACAATGACAAGATCACAGACTCAGCTACACGCCTAGTCCAACAATGTCTGATATGCCTGCAACACAACCCTGGGAAAGGAACTGTCGTACCCCGGGGAGGGTTTGGGGTCCCCAATCATCCATTTGAAGTCCTTCAAATGGACTACATCCAACTAGAAAGATGCCAAGGTCTGAAATATGTACTTGTTGTCGTGTGCGCATTTAGCAAGTGGGTGGAAGCCTATCCAACTCGCGACAACACTGCCATTGCTACTGCAAAGGAATTACTGAAGGAATTCTTCCCTTGCTACGGCCTTTGTCGAATTTTATGGAGCGACAATGGCCCCCACTTCATAGCCGAAGTCATCCAACTCATCTTGAAGGGGTTGGGTGTCAAACAAAAATTTCACGCAGTCTTCCACCCCCAATCTGCTGGACTTGTTGAGCGACATAATGCCACGTTGAAGCTCAAACTAGCTAAGATAGTGGCTACCACAGGACTGAAATGGTCAGACGCTCTGCCACTGGCATTGCTATCAATGCGTTCACCCCCACCAAACACCATTTGACCCCTTACGAGCTCGTTTTCGGCTGACCTATGAGCGTTTGGTCTGCACCGAAACCGACATCCATTCACGACGTCCCGGACGTCCTAATGTCTGACTATTTGTACAATCTGACTAAGACACTGTCTGTTATCCATCAACAGGTGCTGCAGGCCATCCCCGATGCTTCCAGGGGTCCCGGACACGACCTCCAACCTGGAGATTTCGTGCTAGTCCGAAACTTCCAGCATGCAAAGAGCCTGGAACCTCGGTGGACGGGCCCCTGGCAAGTCTTGATCACCACCCGAACAGCTCTTCGAGTGGAAGGGAAGAAACACTGGCTGCACGCACATCATTGTAAGAAAATCTCCTCAACCCTGACGACGACCGAAGATGTGGCCACCCAAGAAGAGCTCCTAAACCAAGACCGACCATCCCTGAGCTGTTACCCTGATACAGAGACACTTGAACTGGCGGAATTCCCCGATCCCTCTGTGCCATCCAGAGAAGGGTATAACCTGCGACGAAAGGAGGGAGCTTCGGCTAAGCAGACCACTGACTAAGTTACAATTCTCAGAGCGGCGGCCTAACACTACTAAGGCTGCCAGGAGAGAAGCCAAACGAAGTCTGTGGTTCTGCCCGCTACCGAGCCCCTTGAAAGTGATGGAAGCGCCCGATACGAAGATGATAGAAGCACCCGACACGAAGGTGAGGGAAGCAACCGGACATCCGAAGACCCACTACAGAAACCCAAAGACTGACAGGTTACACAGCTCAAAGACTATTGCCCTCTTTATCGCCCTTCTCTTTTGCCTCCTCCTCCTGACTACCCTCTGGATCGTGGAAGAGAGCGCACCAGCTCATAAGACATTTCTAACTACTGTGCAGCCTACCACCATGAAAGAACACTACCTGGTCTCTCTTTCACCTCAACTCCGAGAAAGACGTGAGGAGTTCTGGAACAACTCCTTCGTGCAGTGCTGCACCAACACAACCTTGCTGCCAATGCCACAAATTACTGGATCTGTGGGTTGATACCACATGCCACTGGACATTCCATCCCCTTCATCCCTTCACCCCTTCACCTTTCTCTGTCCATGGTTCCTGCCTTGCTTGGCTGATCCTCTTGCAAGAGAGTTACAGGGATAATGCCACTTCCAGCAAAACTATGTCGCACTTTTATCATGGGGTCTGGCTGAACAAAACAGGAAGGACTGCTGCTCACTTTTGCCCTCTGACATCCAATGCCTCTGTTCACATGGACATCCCTGCCAAAGAACGGATTGAAATGCAGGTGTTCAACAACCCAGCCAGACCCACCTTCTCTTACCTCCAAAAACGAGCAGCTGCCACCCTGACTGTTGCCCTATCTGTCATCAACATCTCGGGCCTTTTATGCATCGAAGGCCTTGGGACACAGTTGGTGGGCCACAGCACTTGCCGCATCACCAGAACTTTGGACTCAACTGATCCACCCTCTTTTGTTCCCTCTCCGAACATGTACTTTGTCTGTGGTACAAAAGCCTACACTTGGCTCCCAAAGGGCTGGGGAGGTACCTGCTACATTGCCTTCGTTCTTCCTCCAACCTATGTGGCCCCAGCAAACCATCACCGACAAAAGCGAGCGAGAGACATTGAGCAAGCTGACTCCACCGGAGCACAGTTCCTGGATGCAATAAAGGGACTTGTTCCACTCTGGGGTCCGATGGCGAACAGCCGTGCCATCCGACATTTGACCCAGGCATTTGAAACGACAATGAACATTACAGCTGGCATCCTCACAAACAATACAGCCGAGCTTCAGGCAGTCCGCCTGGTGGCCCTTCAGAACCGTCTTGTTCTAGACGTTGTTCTAGCGGATCGTGGAGGAGCATGCCGTATCATTGGGTCCAGCTGCTGCACCTACATACCAGAAAATTCGCCTTCAGTCTACAAAGCCATTGAGCACCTCCACAGACTTTTCTCAGAAGTTCATCAGGAACAAGAAAAAGGGTCGCTTGGGAGTTGGTTCTGGAGTGCTGTAAAGGACTGGGGGTGGAGGTTGTTTATGATCATATTGATACCGATTGTCGTAATATGTGGATTCTGCCTGGGTGTTCAATGCTTGCCACCCCTATGCTCACTTTTTGCTAACTGTATCTGCCCTAAGACTCTGGACTTTGAAGCTGAACGCATGAAAGCTTTGTATGATGTAGAAATCCGTAATATGATGGGGATAGACATAGATTGACAAACTGGCTAGATATGTTGAAAAGGGAGGACTGTTAAAATCTAGATTGCGGCGTAAACATTATCGGCGCCATCTTGTCCCCTTTTCAGGCTCATATGTGCGTGTAAGTAGCAGCCATTTTGAATGCCATGGCCTCTCTGCCCACTGCCGATAGCCAGCGCGTCTCTCTCTCTCCCTCTCTGACCTCGCAAGCATCCCCCGCGCACTGACAGCCCCCGCTCTCACATGCTTGGGCCATAAACCACCCCTTCAGCGCGGCCCTGCCTCGGAGCCACATCCCGTACCCGGCTAACACCTCCCTCCGTCCCTTTCATGATCACACATCCTTTTGATGAACCCCCTTCCTCTGTGCCCGATTGTCCGGCCCGATCCCAGGCCATCACCTGGCCCTGCGGATGCAGTTTATTGCCCCTTACAGTAGGAAGCTGTCCCTCTTCAAAGGATCAATGACTGATCAAAGCCCCCACCCTATGAGATCCGATCAGCCGCACACATTCCGGGAATCGGCGGAATATCCAGCGGCGCGATGGTCATCACCTACTGAGATCGGGGTGGGGACTTCTACTGTAAATGTGTGTGGGAACGGGCTTGAAGTGGGGATTCCGAGGATGTCTTTCCGTACTTCAAAGTATTGACAAGAAGATATTTCATACAATAAAGCCATAAACCTGTGTATAAGAGGCCAGGCCTCAGAGATGAGGTTAGAGCACCTCGAGAAGATACCCTGTTGTCTGATTTGATGTGTTCTGCTCCGTCGGAATAAACCTCTGTTTCCTGCCTTCCAGTCTCCAGCGCCT